>NC_137329.1:88806555-89552855 GCF_965287045.1 Carcharhinus amblyrhynchos
AGATTTTTGATTTAATGTACTGGTTCTGAGTTATGATCAGGCTTGTTGTTTGACCCAGGATTGGTCAGAACTGATGAGAAATTAGCCACATTTGTTTCACACTGAGTGTAAAAATATATTGTCATCCTACCAAACTTGTGCTGAGCATGAACACAGATAACAAAAGTGAAAGGTCAGTGTTGTAATATCAACCATTAGAAAGTGAAAACTCTTGATCTTAAATGTTTAACACAAGCATTGATTAATGTAAGTACCATTATTATGTCATTGTAATAACTGGCCTTGTGTGCCCGAACTGGATTTGTAGCAGATTATTGGTACGTGTTTTGTATTGGTAGTGTGATTGGCCAGAGTGCAATATATTCTTAAATTTCACTCCAGAGGGCAATCTTGCCACTCTCAGGATATACTAAACTGGAAATATTCCTTTTAATATCAACAGAAGTGATTAGGCTTTGTCTTTATAAACACAGAGTAGACAATAAGACTAATTAAATAATAATACTTGGTAAGATCTACATTCTAAATTGCTTCCAGAACCTGAGAAGTTTACAGCATGGAAAGAAGCCAGTTGGCTTATTGTTCTTCCTGTACACAATTCTGTTTTACAGCCCTTCTAAATTCTCACTACAACTTGTGTTTAATTTGGTGGAAATGTTCATTATTTCATATCAGTGTCTATTTTTCTAATTAATCTGACTTCTAAAAAATATATATTTTGCAGATTGAGAACCTGCAGGAACAACTGAGGGATAAAGACAAACAAATGACTAGTCTGAAAGAGCGTGTAAAATCGCTGCAGGCAGATACCACCAACACAGATACTGCCCTTACAACCTTAGAGGAGGCTCTTGCAGAGAAGGTGAGTTGTTGATGTGGTTTGCTTCAAATAGAAATTTAAAATTAAATAAAGCAAAGCTTGCATACAGGGAGCCCACACAATAAGGTTCTCCAATGCAACACCATGTTTGGTAAGTCATAAATATTTCGGTAGTAACAGTGTAAACATATTTCACCTGTAAATCTTCAACTCTTGATTATTACCTGTTCTAGTGTTAACATGTTTGCCAATAAATAACAGCGATAAGATTATTCAGATTGAGAGTTCCAATTTTTAAACTTTTCTTCATAAGAAGCTGGAAAGCAGAGAGCAGGTAGTTTCCCCACAGGGAGTTACGGATTTAAATGATGAAGAGAGTCATCCGACATTGTTGCTTATGGGAGTATCCTTGGCAGAGCTTTGAATTGAGCACCTGTGAAGGACATTGCGAGAACTATCAGAATAAAGGAGATACGTTTATGTGTGTGATCTTAAGTATACGATCATTAATCATACTTTCTGTGTCATGCTTTTATAATGAAAAATCCATTCCTCAATATGTCACTATGGATAAAGTCTGTCAATCTTATATAATATAAAAACCATATGTTAGCTCATAATAATAGAAAAACCCCATGTCAGCTATTCCCATGGCTTGTTAATGAAATACTTGAATCACTCAAAATAATTTTTGACCATGTTTTCGTCTATATCTAAATCTTATAATGACCAAACTATGATGGTTACAAAAGTATGCATTTCATAGCATGATTAACTTTATTCATGGGATTGTCTTTGTGCATTCTGACATTTTTCTTGGCTGGGGGGTTTTCCTCTTCCTGCTCAGAACTGCAACCTCACTGCTGACACTGATGCAAAATGTGCTAGATTCCAGGCCCCAGTTCTACCAAACACATGATTCTTCTCCACGGTAATGAGAAACCAAAAAAATCCCCTTCCTGTGCTAACTAACTCCATAATTGTCCCCCATGTGGTATAGTGCTTGGTAAATCAGGAAATTATGTCCTTGAATGTGTTTGTACAATTGGTGTCCTTTTAATACTAAATCACAGGCTCCATTTTCAATGAAGTAAGCTGATGGCCCTGATGTCTTGTACATTGATGTTAAGGTCTGCTAAACCTCATTATTTCACCGTTAAAAGCCAGATATTGACATGTAATTTGTGCATCTTGAATTTTATCATGCTGTGATTTTGTAAGTTTTAAAATGGTAAGCGATAGAAGTAAGTAAAGAAATTTGTATAAACTTAAAGTACTCATTTGCAGTTTTGATGAAATACTGGGTGGTGTAGTAAAATTCATACTAACGGCCACAGCAAGAAACCCAGAAATCATTTGATGACAATGGAATTTAATTTATTAACGCATGTAAATCTCCATAAAATGCCACTTGACATTCATTTTTCTGTTTTGTTTTAAAGCAGCAAATGCTTTGACTCTCCATGAATGATGTAGTGAGAAATTTACGAATAATAGATCATAGTACATATAATTAAAGTCAGAATTAAAATATTAATTTTGTAAAAGAATAGATCAAATTATTTCTTGCCCTCTATCCTTGCACCGCATTAAAATTACAGAGGAAGTCTATAGGAACAGCATTTAGTACTAAAGTGCTATTATGGGATGCTGTGCATTGGCTGTGATTGGAGGGCGTCCCTCAGATTTTGGAATTATTGAGAATGGGATCATTCAGAAGGGATGCAAGGGCATAGGAGAGCTAGAAAGATGGCGCAATGTGAAGGCAGCGAGGGGGGGGGCGATGGTTTTCGTGTTTTGTACAAATTTATTAAAGCTTCCATGATACAATTGCAGTGAGAACCTGGTATATGGAAGATGGCATACTTCATGTGGGGGAGGAAGGGAAAGGGGGTTTTGAAGTGTTAGAATCCTGGGAGGCAAATTTGGATGTGATGGCGTGGGCATATAAATTTGGGTGTTAGCAGCATCTGAATAGCAGTGTCCATATGTGTGAGTTAACAAGGAGGCTGGCTGAATATGGAAATGTTATTAGTGAGTTTGAAGGGGAATCATTATTAAATGTATAGTATTCGGAGTTTTCTCTCAAATGGATTGGAAATTGTAGTTGTAATCAGGAATCAGGCAGGAGTAAGATGGCGATACAGAGTGCTAAGGGTGGTGCGATCAAGTGATGGGTGGTGACGGAGAAACGGTTTCTTTAAATTGGAAAAAAGGGGGGGAGAGGAAGGATTTCTAAGTGTCACAAAAAAAGCATTTCACTCCAGTTTTTTCAGCAAGCTACCCTGCGCAATTTTCCCACGCTGTCAATTTTTTTGGCAGCTGGGAGTTTCACACCAGTTTGGGCTGGGGGAATGGCGTGAGCGGGAGGGCTAAGCTTGCCAGGGAGGCCAGCTGCAGACTGCTAGGCATGTGCTCTGATTGCCCATATAGTGTGAGCATTGCACTCGACCACCTGGGGGACTTCAACGGCCTCCAGTCCTACTGGTGAGGCCATCGCATCTGGTCCCTGTTGGTGGGGACCATGTTTGATCCTCGCCAGCGAGGACCTCCACCGACGACGTTGTAAAGCTCCTGGGCTCACTAATGATATTGAAATAAGTTTATAAATATTTAGATCAGCATTGTGCCTGGCAGGCCATGGCTGGCAATGTCACGAGGGGTGAGAAATTGGGCGCGAATGCAATTATTTTTGCCACTTGCTCGTATTTCCCACGCCGTTACACTACTCAACCAGCGCAGTGGAGCAGAAAGATGGCATTCAAGGTCTGAGTGTTTCCCCAACTGAGGTTTTGGATACCTTTATATTAGTTAAAATGTGGCATTTTCTTCAAATAATGCAGTATCCTGGATTACTAGAGGAGATGGATGTTTCCCATTTAATTAGTCCTCTGTTGTTGTCCTTGGAATTTGTCTAACATAATACTTTTCAGAACACCCAACACCACCTTCTTCACAGCCACATGCCCTAGAACATCAACATACCGCTCTCTAGACTCACCATCCACTGTGTCGTCCTTCTCCTTTGTGAAGACGGATGCAAAGTATTTGTTAAGGACCTCACCCACTTTCCCTGGCTCCACGCACAGATTACCTTCTTTGACCTTGGGTGGACCTATCCTCTCCCTAGCTACCTTCTTGCTAACTTATATACGTATAAAATGCATTGGGATTCTTCCTTAAGCTTGTTTGCTGAGGACATTTCATAGTCCTTTTGTCCTCTTAACTTCTTGTTTAAGTTCTTCCCTACTTCTTTTGTGTTTCAAAGGTTCCATCTGTCTGCAGTCTTTTAACCTTGTGTTCGCCTTCTTTTTCTTTTTGACTAAGCTCACAATTCCTGTCGTCATCCAAGGTTCCTGAATCTTGCTATCCTTATTCTTCAGTATCACAGGAACATGCTGGCCCTGAATTCTAATGAACCGGCCTTTAAAAGATTCCCACGTGACAGATTTGGATATACTTTCAAACAACGGTCCCTTATCTGTATTCCCAGTTCCTGGCTAATGTTTGTTATAGTTAGCCTACCCCCACTTTAGTACTTTCATCTGAGGATTACTTTGATCCTTCCCCATAATTTAAAACTTATGGAATTATGGTCCCTGTTGCTGAAATGCACCCCCATTGAAACTTTGATCACCTGGCTGGGTTCATTCTCCAATACCCGGCTTAGTACGGCCCCTTCCCGAGTTGGATTATTGCTTCAAGAAATCCTCCCTCTATTATAAACTCCTGGCACTAAGGGCGTCCTAGTCAATATAGGGTAAGCTAAAATAACCCACCACAACAATGATGTTGTTTTTACATATTTCCATTATCTGTCCACATAACTGTTCCTCTATTTCCTGCTGGCTATTGGGACGCCTGTGCTACAATCATGTCAATGTGATTTCACCCTTCCTATTCCTAGTTCTATCCATTTGTCTTTGCTGGATGAGTCCTCCAAAGTGTCCTCCCTCAGTACAGCTATGATATCCTTCCTCATCAATATCACAACTCCCCCATTTCTTTTACATCCCTCTCTTTCATACCTGAAACATCTAAATCCTAGAATGTTAAGCTGCAAGTCTTGTCCCCTCCTCAGGTCTTTGTAATTACTGCAATATCATGGTTATATTCACTAATAAGAACATAAGAACATAAGAAATAGGAGCAGGAGTAGGCCATCTAGCCCTTCGAGCCTGCCCCGCCATTCAATTAGATCATGGCTGATCTGTCGTGGCTCAGTTCCACATTCCCGCCCTCTCCCCATAACCCTTAATCCCCTCTCTTATCAAGAACCCATCAACCCGCTTCTTAAAAATATTTAGCGAGGCAGCCTCCACCACTTCAACGGGCAGAGAATTCCAGAGATTCACCACCCTTTGAGTGAAGAAGTTCCTCCTCAACTCCATTCTAAACCACCTCCCCTTTATCTTGAGGCTGTGCCCCCTAGTCCTACTGTCTTTTTTTGAGCGGGAAGAGTCTCTCCACCTCTATCCTATCCATCCCATTCATCATCTTATACGTCTCAATGAGATCTCCCCTCATTCTTCTAAACTCTAACGAGTACAAGCCTAGTTTATTCAGCCTCTCCTCATAGCTCAACCCCCTCAACTCCGGCATCAGCCTAGTAAACCTCCTCTGCACTCCCTCCAAGGCCAAAATATCCTTGCGCAGGTGCGGCGCCCAAAACTGCACACAGTACTCCAGCTGCGGCCTCACCAATGCCCTATACAGCTGCAGCAAGACCTCCCTACTTTTATATTCAATCCCCCTTGCTATGAAGGCCAGCATCCCATTCGCCTTCCTGACCACCTGCTGCACCTGCAAGCTGGGTTTTTGCAACTCATGCACAAGGACCCCGAGGTCCCTCTGCACCGTCGCCTGCTGCAGTTTTACGCCACGTAAGTAATAGTCCTTCCTACCATTCTTCCTACCAAAGTGGACCACCTCACACTTGCCAACATTAAATTCCATTTGCCATTTCCTGGCCCATTCGCCCAGCCTATCTAGATCCTTCTGCAGACTCTCCACACCCTCCGCACAATTTGCCTTTCCCCCAATCTTGGTGTCATCAGCAAATTTCGACACCCTACACTCAGTTCCCTCCTCCAGATCATCTATATAAATGGTAAATAGCTGAGGCCCCAGCACCGACCCCTGGGGCACCCCACTAGTCACCAACCGCCAATCCGAATAGCACCCATTGACCCCCACTCTCTGCCTCCTATTTGACAACCAATCCTCTATCCACGCTAACACCCTACCCCCAACTCCATGTCCCCTGACCTTCTGCAATAACCTCTTGTGAGGTACCTTGTCAAACGCCTTCTGAAAATCCAGAAAGACCACATCCATCGGCTCTCCTCTATCCACTGCCTTAGACACATCCTCATAGAACTCAAGTAAATTTGTCAGACACGACTTCCCATTAATGAAACAGTGTTGCGTCTGCCCTATCAAGCAATTCCCTTCAAGATGCCTCGCAATTTCCTCCTTAATGACGGATTCTAACATTTTACCTACCACAGACGTTAAACTAACCGGCCTATAATTCCCTGCCTTTTGCCTGGCACCCTTCTTAAACAACGGCGTAACATTAGCCGTTTTCCAATCTTCCGGCACTTCCCCGGAATCCAGCGACGTCTGGAAAATAACCACCAAGGCATCCACTATAACCTCCGCCATTTCTTTCAGAACCCTGGGATGCATTCCATCCTGTCCTGGGGACTTGTCCACAATCAGCCCCTCCAGTCTGTCGAGCACCACCTCTCTAGTAACAGTAATGTCATTAAGACCCTCCAGTCCTACCACCTTTCCATCGCTAACACCCGGCAAATTATTCACGTCCTCCTCCGTGAAGACAGAAACAAAAAAGTTATTCAAGACCTTAGCCATATTCCCATCCCCTACCACTAGGTCCCCTTTCTCATCCTCTAAAGGACCAATGTTCACCCTAGCCAGCCTCTTCCTTTTCATATATTTATAAAAACTCTTGCTATCCTTTTTTATATTAAGTGCTAGCCCAGCTTCATAGCTTCTCCTACCCTCCTTTATCAACTTCTTTGTCAATCTTTGTTGACATTTAAACCTTTCCCAATCCTCTTCTCGCCCACTGCTCTTAGCTACTCTAAACGCCTCCGCTTTTAATTTAACACTTTCCTTCACCTCCTTCGTTATCCACGGCTTATTACCTCTCCTCCTACGGTCCTTTTTGACCATCGGAATAAATTTCTGCTGAGCACCAAGAAAGATCTCCTTAAAGATCCTCCACTGCTCCTCAGCAGACCTACCTTCCAACGCGCTCCCCCAGTCCACATTCGCCAATTCTTCTCTCATCCTACCATACTCCCCTCTATTCAAACAAAGGACGCGTGTCCGGGAACCCACTTTCTCCTCCTCCATCTGCAGCAGAAACTCCACCATACAATGATCACTCTCTCCAAGAGGATCCTTCACCGCAAGGTCCCTAATTCTACCCGCCTCATTACATAGCACCAGATCCAATATAGCTCGCTCCCTCGTCGGCTCCAGCACACACTGTTCAAGGAAATTATCCCGGCAGCATTCCAAGAACTCCTCCTCGAGCCCACCTCGTCCAACATGGGTCGACCAATCAATATGCAGATTGAAATCCCCCATAACTACTGCCGTCCCATTCCTGCACGCCGCACTTATTTGCGCGTTAACAGCCCACCCCACCTCCAGATCATTATTCGGGGGCCTATAGACGACACCCACCAGCGTCTTCCTCCCTTTGCTGTTCCTAATCTCCACCCACAACGATTCCACTTTCTGCTCTTTGGCTCCGATATCATCCCTTGCTACCACCTTGATACTATCCTTAATCAGCAGAGCTACGCCACCCCCTCTTTCCTCCTGCCTATCCTTGCTAAACACTTGATAGCCCTGTACATTCATCTCCCAGTCCCTGTCACCTTGCAGCCACGTCTCTGTAATGGCCACCAGATCGTATCCATTTGTGTCGATCTGCGCCACCAGCTCATCCACTTTATTCCGAATGCTTCGTGCATTCGGATAAAGCGCTTTCATCCCAGCCTTCACCTGGACCCTATTTGCCGTAACGCCACCAATTGGGACATCCTCGGCCTCTTCCCTTACCTGTACCCATAGACCTCGTAACGTCACCTACCCTCGCACGCGCGCGCACCCCCCCCCCCCCCCCCCAATTAGTTTAAAGCCCTGTCTACCGTCCTCTTTACTTGATTCGCCAGCACTCTGGTCCCAGCACGGTTCAGACCAACCCCATCTCGCCCGAGCAAGTCCCACCTACCCCAATACTGGTGCCAATGCCCCATAAATTCGAACCCATTCCTCCCACACCAATCCCTGAGCCACCCATTCACTTCCTTTATCCTGTCAACCCTACACCCGTCTGCACTCGGTTCAGGCAGTAGCCCAGAGACGACCACCTTGTCGGTTCTACTTTTTAATCCCATTCCCAGCTTCTCATACTCCCTCCCCAGATCCTCAGTCCGCACTTTGCCTACGTCGCTGGCACCCACATGTACTACAACGACCGGGTTCTCACCCTCCCACTCCAGATTCCTCTGCAGCCCAGCTGCGACATCCATCCAAGCTTTAAGTTCATCTGCCTTTCCTGTCACCCTCCTCACATTAAAACAAATGCATTTGAGACTGCCAGTCTTGCTGTTTTCAGTAACCTTTCTCAATCTGTTCTTTCTCTTAGTCTTATTGGCTGTAGTCTCTAACTCTCCCTCAGTCATTTCACTTGCTGACTATTCCTCTGGTTCCCACCCCTCTGCCACACTAAACCCTCTTGAGTGACACTAGCAAACCTCCCTGCCAGGATATTGATGCCCCACCAGTTTAGGTGCAATCCATCCTTCTTGTACACGTCCCATCTGCCCTGTAATCTCAATGATCCACACATCTGAAGCCCTCCTTTCTACAAGCTCTGTAGTCACATATTTAACTGTACTACCTTCCTATTCCTACCTTTAGTGGCATGTAACACAGAGTAATCCTGAGACTACAACCATAGAGGTCCTACTTTCAACTTATTACCTAACTCCCTTTGGGGGACCTCATCACTCTTTTTGCCTATGTTGTTGGTGCCAGTGTCTTCCATTTTCTCTGACTGCTCACGTTCTCTTTTGAGGATGCTCTGCATCTGCTCAGAGACACACATCCTTGACCCAGATACCAGGAAGGCAATGCACCATCACCTTCCCCTGATAGGCAATATTCCACCCCCAACCAACAACATCCAAAATGGATAGTTGTTAGAGAGGGGGATAGCCACAGGGGACTTCTGCATTGTCTGCCTGCCCTTTCTTGCGGTTACCCATCTATCTGCCTGAACCTTGGGTGAAACCTCATCTCTCAAACTCCTGTCTATGATGCTTTCCACAGCCTGCATGCTCCTATGTATATCCAACTGTGCTCCCACCGATCTATGCGGCCTGACAGAACTGCGATTGGACACACTTATTGCAGACGTAGCTGTCAGAGGCGTTTGAACTGTCTCTGATGTCCCAAATTCTACAGGAGAAGCGTATTACCCTACTGACTGCCATTGTTGCTCTCTAGCAACTACTTAATAAAAAATACATTTCTAGTAAATTAATTTACAGCTAACTAGATGGTTCCTAGTGTTCGATTCTCGCTAAAAAATATTAAATACGCTAATCTGTAAAGAACAGTCTAGGTACTACTCTAATCCCAGCACTGTATTAATCTATCATTAGCTGAAATCCCACTACTCTTAAAACTTCATAGGTATTGAAAATGAATGGAAATTGAAGGTAAGGAAAAGAAATCACCAGACCACTTTTTAGCAATCAGGAGCCCTTCTGTCCAAAACATCACTTTTGAACTTGTGATGTCACCAAGTGCAGCTCCCACAATACTCACTGTGTAATGGATCAAGGTAAGGCTTTTTTATTTCCTGGGCTCCACTCTCAGTTTCGCTGTTTCTCCTGCTCTTTTATCTCTCTGACACCCCCAGTATCAGAAAATCCATCAACAAAGTATTTTGTAACCAGAGTGGAGTGTATTTAAAAGAAATACGTTCTTTTCTGGCATAGAAATGGTGCTGGTTATAAAATACATCCAACTCGACAGCATTTTAGTTGTAAAGAATAGGCATCATTGAAACAGGAATGCATGATTTTGGCTTGTTTTATTTGGTGTGAAACCTGTAAAATTCTTTGCATTATAGTGCAACATCTATAATGTGCTTTGACTGGATGATTCCCAAAAGGCAACTCCACACAATTTGGATTTTTCTCAAATAATTTCCTAATGCGAAAGTCCACTTCACAAATTGGCACCCTCCTTTCTGCAAGGGATGTTAGGACTGCAGGCTTAGAACTTTCAGGCCAGCTGAGATCACCTGCAGTTCTTATGGATGAGCAAGTAGATTCTGGAAAGGTAAAATCTGCTGTGAGTGCCATGTTAGGCCATCCCTTGCTGGTGGCACAGAATGGTCCTTGCTCACCCCTTGTTTGCAGGGCTGGTGTCATCTTTGGAGTTTTTTGAAATTACATGTTATGATAGTATTGAACCCTGTCCACAGTTGTTGTTGCCATTTGCATCAACCGCCAGCTAGAGTTTCCCACTTATAATTGGTGTTGAGGACATTTTTTGAGATTCTTGAATCAGTGCTTTGGGCACCCTGCTGGTCTCTTGGAGATGTGACCATCTCTCATCCTGTATACATGTACAATTCAGCAAAATGTCCTTTGCTTGATTAGTGATAGAATGCTCAACGTGTTTGCCCGAAAAAAGACTGCTTCATTGGTGATTTTGGCTTTCCATGCAATGAGGAGAATGCTGTAAGTTGTTAAGATGGTTTGAGATCTAAAACCCTTTTATTTAAAATATTTAATTTCCAAATTCTTAATTGATAACAATGCGTCCTCAGTTGTGCCTGACCTAACAAGGTACAAATGACCAGTATTTTCAATCAACTAGAATTCATTCACAAGGTGTTATCTGTAGTTCACTGCCTTTTGTTAAGACAGCATGAAAAGGCCCAGGTTTCTTGAGTGCTGACAGCACAGTGGAAGTCTGTCTTCCGATGTTTTTGAGATGATGTTGAACTAGGCGGCAGAAGAATGACTCCAAATTCACTCTTCATTGGCTATGACTGAGGGGCATCTGGTGTCACCCCACCTCTGTCGCTAGTGTCACATATGCTGAGACAAATGTCAGTCGCTTGTTGCCTTAGATCCCTGAGGTTACATTTCATTATGAACAATAACACATGCTTGCAGAAATATATGTCAGTTATACAAAACTTGCTGCTTCCTCTAACCAATTATATTGTAATAGACAATTTACAACAATGTGCTAACCTCTTCCCATGGATACTAAGGCAATTAAGATCAGATAGTAGTAGTAGTAAATCTTAGCAAAGTGACTTCATGAATTCTTGGTGTTCCTACACTATTGATATTATTAATGCATCAAGTAATTAGCAAACTCAAGTCAAATTCAGAGACGTGGTTCTTGTTTGACAAACAGCGAGATAAAGAAGCCATATTGAGTTGAACCTATTGACCAAAACTGTTGACTTAATTTCTCTAGACACTTTGGCACCTTAAAGGTAATTAACTATCAGGAAGAATAATCTTCTGTCTTGGCAAAAAGTGCAGCAGTGTTAGCATGCAGATGTTCTCTGATCAGAACATGCCATGCTTTTGTCTTGCTCTTCAGTCTGAATAGGTTGAGGAGTCTAATCATAGAAACTTGGAGCAGAAGTGGGCAATCCAATTCTTTTGAACCTACTGTACATGTAGAACTCCTCCTGTATCATCAGGGAAAGCAGGTGTCAGGAGTGTTATATTCTTGAAAGTCAGTTGGTGAAGGAAGAATCTAAAATCAGTTTTTACTTGGAATAGATTTATTCATAGGCTACAACATTGCAGTAGAGATCTCCTGACCCCATAAGTGGCTATTAATATGTGCTCAAGTAACCATCGGATCATTGCCCTCCACGTCTATGGACTTAACTTTAACTGATTCAGTTAACAAGGAGGACAGAGTAAAAGATACAAAATAGAGGAGGGGCTAAGAGCAAACCCCATGTTTCACCCCACTCTTGATCTCAAAACTGTCATGAGATAGAGCCATTGAACTTAATGTTTTCATGGAAGAACTGCACGAGACTGTGAAGCTCGGGAGGACAGCCGATTTTCCTAGCATCTGATAGAGGGCCATTCAGCTTAGTTTCAGAATTTTTTTGAGATCTGCAGAAGCAATGTACATTGGTGTTTGCTGCTACCTGTTCTTTTGAAGCTGTTGTAGGGAGAAGATCATGTTTATTGTGGATCTGTTTGCTCTGAAGCCACATGGTGCCTCTGGGTATATTCTGATGGCTAATGGGTGCAGTCGCATTAGAATGACCTTGGCCAAAGCCTTGCCAGTGATGCTAAGGAGTATCATGCCCCAGTAGTTGCAATCCCTTGATCACTTTTGTTCTTATGTCATATGATGATGTTTGCATCATGCATATTCTGTGGGACACAGTAAGAAGTCTGACAACACCAGGTTTAAGTCCAACCGATTTATTTGATCGTAAACTCACAAGCTTTCGAGGTTAAACTCTTTGTCAGGTGAACAATAGTATTTCCAACAGTCCATTTTGGATTTTTGTTGAAATTTCTGAAGGGGGTTGAACGCTTGACCTTCTGACTCAGAGGTGACAGTGCCACCACTAAATCAATAGTGTTACTTAACATTCTGAACAGACATGGAGTTTTTTCCTTGCTCTCTCATTTTAGATCAGACACAATCCAGGATGGTATCTTTCCCCCGCATTGACAATGATTGTGTGATACAGATTCATCATTGTGTTCTATAACTCAAAGGTTTTCACCTTTTGATCTATCATGTCAGACATCAAGACTTTTGCAATTTTTCTCCTTGTTTTTAATCACTTCATAGAATCATAGAAACCCTACAGTACAGAAAGAGGCCATTCAGCCCATCAAGTCTGCACTGACCACAATCCCACTCAAGCCCTGCCTACATATTTTATCCACTAATCCCTGTAACCTATGCATCTCAGGACACTAAAGGGCAATTTTTTTAACATGGCCAATAAACCTAACCTGCACATCTTTGGACTTGTCCTTAATGAAAACCTATGGATAGGCGTGAAAAAAAACTGCCAGTCTTTGTCAAGAATCCATTTTAATATAACATTTTACTTTAATTTACAATGTAAAGATGGCAGGATCACAGTTCTTATTACTTTGAACACAAGGTTATGGCATTTTAGACATGTTTAGAATTGTTTGTGTTTTTTGTTTGGATCTGCTGTTCCCGATCTTAGAGCAGCTATCAACTCTAAATTTAAATGTATCCCATTTTAGGAAGTATAAAAAGGTAATCCTATAACAGTGAGAGGTTGTCCTTTAGTAACTAGTCATCAGGATTCGTACAAGCAGCAGTAACCCCTTCCCCTCTTATTACCTTAAATGAAGGAGACAATTAGATATCAAAAAGTGGGCAGATTTCACAGTGGAAATATCATTGAACATCTGATCCAGCACAGTATCCTCTACTTTGAATCTGTGGCGTGAGTGAAGAGAGCAAGAATTCTTGCAGCAAGTCTAAAACAAGAAGTATGAATTATGTTTCATTCAGTGTAAAATCATTTATAAAAACAAAATAGAGTTGGACAGAAAGATCTGATTAACAGAGTGAGATGAAACAGAAAGCTAAGGTAAAAAAGTTTTAATGTTGAATTATTTTAAAATCCCAACAATAAGTTAATTCTGAAAGAATGCAGTTCCAATCTTCCAAATTTCTCGTGCCAGGGAGTTTTTAAAGTTTATTTATTAGTGTTAGAAGTAGGCTTACATTAACACTGCAATGAAGTTACTGTGAAAATCCCTGAGTCACCACACTCCTGCCCCTGTTTGGGTATGCTGAGAGAGAATTTAGCATGGCCAATGCACGTAGCAGCATATCTTTTGGACTATGGGAGGAAACAGAAGCACCCGGAGGAAACCCGTGCAGACATGGGGAGAATGTGCAGACTCTGCACAGTGACCCAAGTCGGGTCCCTGGCGCTGTGAGGCAGCAGTGCTAACCACTGTGTCACCGTGCCACTCCTAGTATTTAAGATTTCTCATGCCATTAAAAATCATTTACACCTGAATGAACCTGCCATAACCTTTTCTGATCTGTTTAGTTGGTAACTAGTTTGCAACTGAATTTATCAGTGAATTATCAGTGAGGCATTGGTATAACCCAGCTTGCAGAGTAGCAGGATGGATTGGAAAGCAGCCAATGGATTCTGCCTTTAAGTATGTTCTGAATCCAGGTTTTGCTGCATAATTTATTCTAATAATACTGAGTATGGTTAGCCTGTTAATTTCAATGCTACATTTATGCCAAAGTTAAAACCTAACTTTAACATTAGTTTGTTGTTAGGTTAACATACTAAACCTAATTATAGAGAATAAATCTCTTTTTGCATGCAAAAAGTAAAGAAATTGTAAACAGATCCTTCATAGAGGCAGTTGAGACTATGAGCATATTACTCACAGGAAAACATTCCCCAGTGTTCTTAATGTCTCCAACTACGTGAATACTCTTTATTTTTGTTCAGTTTTCTTGAGGCTAGAATACAGGAGGAAACCTGAAATTTCATTCAGTTAAGCGTCGACCAGAATTTTGTTTTCACAAATTTTTTTGAAGATTCTCTGTTGATGTTCTTCCAAGGTCAATGATTTTTGGGATATTGCCAGATAAAAAGGAGGAACGTTCTCCTTGGTCATTTGCACTTTGAAGAAATATTGTATTATAGCATATATAAATCATTTGCTGGATTATGAAATGGATTCATTCATGATTTAATTTGGTTACAGTGTAAAGTTGCATTTGATGGTATTGTATAAAATTTGCACTGAATTCCTGGTCCTGGGGAGATGATTATTGACTGTCACATGAAATAAATAGAATTGAGAATGGTCTGCTTTCTCCCTCCACCGCAGCATGGCCAATTACAGGCTGTCCAGTAGGAAAGAAGCCAGTTAGAGGTCTAAAGGGGAGCTTCACATGCAATTGGGACTGCAGGCAGGAATGTCATGCGGCAGAGAGGAAATGCTGCAAGCAGGAAATCGGCCGTGGCTATAAGTTTAAAGGCCCTCTGCTTTCTGAATGTCTCTGCATTTTTTATTGGAGGCTCAAATGAGTTTAGGACTTGCAGGCACCATCACCTTCAGCAGCAGAATCTGCTGTTACATTCAGCCATGGTCCCAGTGGCAGGTCTTTTCTTTTGCCATGTGCTGCCTGGTCATAGCTGCCAAAAAGCATTCCCAAACCTTTTCATGGCAGATGCCCAAAAAATGCAGTGGGTAATGAAAATTTTCAGTTGTTAGCAAGCTCAAAAGTATTACAACCAGGTTGGGAGGAGTGCACGATTTATCTAGCTCCACTATTCCAATTGTTGCAGCATTAGTTTAAAAGTTTAATTCCCACAACAATCTGAACAATTATTTATCTTTGCTACTGTTAGATCCAAAATTAAAAAATAACTTTAACGAGGCTTAAATAAACTTTGATTTGTTATGAACAAAACTTCTAATTGCAAAAACTGGTTAACACACACTTTGTAACCTGGACGTTTAACTACCTGCCCTTTTTAAAATTGTCGAGTACACACATGGGTGAGTACATGTGCTCAGGCAGAGTCATAACAAACAAAGAGGGTCACTCCACAGATGGGCCATTGAAGGAAAAAATAATACATTTTGCAGGTTTTGATGCTATTGATCTGGTACTCAGGTTGCTAGTCACATTAGATACCTGGAGGTTTCACCCCTGTAGCTTTGGCATAGAGGAGAATAAAGCCAGATCAATCCTCCTTATATTAGCCTCTCGGGTTTCCAAATACAGATAAGTTCCACTGAGATGAAGATTCTTGGCTGGATATTGACAATCCCATGTATTTCGGGCAAGGCAAGAAGAGTGCAAACTAGGCAGCTTTTCCCCTTCAGTACATTCCCAACTCAGTTCACAAAACAGATTGAAAATTTGAAGCACAACTCCATCAGGTAAATCACTAGGCCTTTTATATTTTCATCCGTTAAAGTAATAGCAGTTCAAATGAGCAAATAGCTCTCCCTGCTCAAGGGCCATGCTAGTCAATTAGCTGAAGTCATGTGATTTCTTAGAAAAGACATCCTTGTTTGCAGTCCAACATGAGCTTATGACTTTTTAAAATTATAATCCAGGCTAGCTTCCAAGTGTTCAAATAATGTAGTTTCCTTCCAAATTTTTAAAAAAAGTTCTTGCATATATGGTTCTAATAATAACTTGGTAATTAAGTTCAAAATGACACATGGGCTGCTGATTTCCACACCTGTGCTTGCCTTCCATGTTTTTGAAGACTGGCATGTTGATATTGAATTGTCAGCCCTTTATTATGGTGCCCTATTTCACTTTTGCTGGTGGGAGTGTCCTGTCTGATTTGGCAATGTAAGATCCAGTCCACTGATTTTAAAGGGTTAAATTAGGAAGATAAGGTAGCCCAAACTTGATTTGTTTCCCCTCGAGTTTTGATGGCTGAGAGGTGATCAAATCAAGCTATTTAAAATGATAGAAGGCTTTTGCAGCAGAGATACAGAGCAACCACTTCGTCTGGTTGGAGAAAACAGAATAAGGCAGAATTGGAACTAAACCATTTAGGAGTGAAATTGGGAAGCAGTGTTCCACATAAAGTTACATGGAAATTTGGAACTCTCTTTTCCAAAATCCAGTGGAAGCTGGATGAAATGTAATTTCAAGATGCAGACTGAAATTTTTGTTATGGAAATGATCAGGGAATATGGAGGAAAAACATCATAAATAAAGAGAATTTGAAGATAATCTATGATCTGATTGGATGCCTGACCTCTGTTCCTATGTTCTGCAGCCTGATGGGCATTCATAAAGACTCCAGCAAAAGCCTGATTGTTAAAAGGGCTAACTCTACCAGACTAAGGATGTTGAAGCAGCAAAGAGCAGGATTGCAGCAATGGAACAAACCTGGGAATTGATTGGACAGTAGCTGTTGCTATGCGTTGAATGGACAGTGATTGAACACACATCCCTGTGTGTCGTGTTTGCGAGAGAATTATGACCTCCTGACAGAGGCACGACTGTCTGTATTTGTGACCAAAACAGTGTGACTTAGTGCCTATCCTTGGAGTAAGTGAATGGAAGCATGATCAGTGCTAACAGGATTTCTATAAGGAGAAGAGACACTGAGACATCAACAGCAGGAACACAGGATCAAACACTGTACAAGAAGCAGCAAGACCCTGAGTCTGGGACTTGGAGCCATAAAAGAAACCCCACCAACAGGGAATCTGAGCAGTTCACCTCGCCACTGGTTGTGTCTTTAAGCTTAAGATGCGAGTTTGGATATTTTATGAAGTTTTGATACCTTTCAAATACTTGTATGTGTAACAAAGTAAGTCAGAGATTAGTTACTTTGAGGAACAAGTTAGCTACTTTGTGAATAACAAAGCTTGATGCCTTGTGAATTTTATGGTAACTTGGTAGAGTATGCTAAAGGAGATTTGTTGTACAAGAATTCAAGCTTTTTAGAGTGTATTTTTCTATGGCATCAGTTGACCTGAGTTCAAGGGCAACAGTTCTGATAGCAGGTTTGATGGCATGAGATTTAGAGGATGCACAAAATTATATCACCTTTGGACACTGAGATAATAACATTGTGTCTCGTTAATCACCATGAGTAAACATTTATTTTTCTCACTAATACTTGATTGTATTAACTTGTTGCAGGAGAGGATAATTGAGCGGCTTAAAGACCAGAGAGAGAGAGATGAAAGAGAAAAGCTAGAAGAAATTGATGCTTACAAGAAGGAGTTAAAAGAAGTTAAAGAACGGGTTAGTGGTCTCCAAGGAGATGTCTCAGAAAAGGAGGTGAGTAATAAATGCTTTTCCATGTAGTAGTATGTGATGTAAAGTGAGGAAGTTTATCAAACATGAATATTTCTTATTTAAAAGCGAGATGTAAAAAATAATGGATGCCATGGAATGACCTTATTGAGCAATTTAGCTAACTCAATGGGATATATCAACAAAACTGGAATCACAGGTTGTCTCAAATTCAAGGTGAATCACAGCAATAAATTCCAGATATCAATTATTTACGATACTTCTTACAATACTCTATTGGAATTTTTGTGATTGACTAGAGTGTCACTGGGACATGCTAAAGTGAAAAATGACTATTGGTATGGGTAGGAAAATTGGTAGAGCAATTTTAGAGTAGGTACACGTCAGAAAATTCAGGGCAGAAATGGCAATGAGAATGGAGGAACCTGAAATGAAAATCTGAAACAGGATGGAAATTTCCCTGTGTGAGCTACTGTCAGGAACCAGGTAGTTTTAAGAAATCTTTGTTTGTATTTGTGTGTAACAGAAATAAGGTATAGTTTTAACTAAGTTTAATTTTGTGTTTCTGCATGAGAAGAGTTAAAACTTTACATTGCTTTATATTAAACAAAGGTGCTTGTCTGTCTGTGTGTTTTGGTTTCATTTTAAACTGTGGCTGCATTGTAATGAAAGGTTTATGATGTAAAAGCAATTATAGAGGTGAAGAATCTGAGCTGTTGCTTATCAACCGGGGCCCCATATTTGTGGTTCAGTTGGAATTAGGTAACTGGGAAGAAAGGAACTCTCTCAGAAACTACCAGCAGAGGCAGGACAGTTGAGTAAGATGTAGAAAACAAGTCCAGAAGCTATAGAACAGAGAGTTCTTTAAAAAACAGGAAATGGAAGAGTAGGCCCAGGAAGACTAAAGTAAAAGGTATTATTCACTATTCAAGAGGCAGAGGGAGGCTCTCAGTTAAAGACAGAGGTGAAAGATGCACACTTGCAGAAATCAGCTAGTGAGATGCCAGACATCTGAAGTCCTAAAGTCACCGACACCTTAATACAGCCTGTGAAGCAGTGATGTTCTGTTGGCATGTCTGGGTACCTGAGAGGTTGTGTTACTGCATTTGGAAATCCAAGGCAGAGGCATACTGAAAGGAGAGATTGAAGTCATTAAAGCGGAACCTTGGTGAAGACATCCAAGAGAAAACTTTGTTTGGGGACGATTCCAAACGTGTTTCTTTGAGAGTAGAGTTTGGAAACACTTGTGTAGAAGTCCGATTTCCAGTAAGACTAGACAAGTACCAGCAGGGGTGCAGAGGGGGAATTGGAAATCCTGCAGGAGTTATGTTGGGCGGCATCTTCCACTTGGTTTCAGAGTGCAATGTATCATAAAAGTGTTGTGGTAGCAAGGAAGTAGTGTACTATAGTTAATCTGTTCATCTTTATAAATGTTTTGGTCTTTTGTTAAAAGTTAATTCGCGGTTCTGTGGCCATGTTCATCCACATTGTTTAAAAAAATGTTATGGTCTATTGAGCCAAGGTCCCATCCTGTGACCTGACTGTCTAGTAGTAACATCAGCTGGCATCAAATCATTATGTTAACAATGTTTGAATAAAAGCACTAATAAATTTAATGCTGTAGGCTATGCTCCTGGACCTGAAAGAGCATGCATCATCTTTGGCTTCATCTGGACTGAAGAAGGATTCCAAGCTGAAATCACTGGAGATATCTCTTGAACAGCAGAAAGAGGAATGCACTAAACTCGAAGCACAACTACGGAAGGTAAATTGATGTTCTAACACTTCATCTTGTGTAAATGCTGGCTTAAGAGTAACCTCTCCATTTTAAAATTGAACATATTTTAACTGATTAATACTGGCTATGATATCAATGTTTCAACCTTTTTAAACATGCTGTTTGTAATCATTAGTTGAATTCTGTTCAGTCTCAGGAGACTAAGCCAATATTCATAGAGATGCTTGACATGAATTCTGTCGTGCAATGTAATTCCATTTCCAGATAACTTTTAAATCCAAATCATGACCATGTTTGTGAATCAATACAGAGAATACTGTCATATATAATAAACCAATGTTTTCTAGTCTGAAAAATCATGGAACAAATTTTCTGGTCTCCAAATTGCAGGAATTTGGATTTACGCCTAAATGTGCATCAGGATCCTATGGAAGTCCTGAATGATGGACCTATGGGAACTGCTTAGGAAGTTTAAACTTCTGATGAGCCCTTGCTCCTTGTGACACTTGGCTAATGTCTCCGACTCTTGAGTAGAGTCGGAGACTTTGAATGGTTGCACAGTACTCACTTGAATAGTTACCTGGGAAATGTTGGACAGATTAAAACTTAGTTGAGCCCCTGGGTAACTCATCAGCTGACTCCCCAGAAAACCACTGCCCAATAACCCCCCAGTCCCCCACCATGCCAATTAACCCCATCATCATACCCTCCCCTCCGATCTGTAACAGCTATCTTCCAGACGTACTGACTGCCTACCTGAATGCTGTGACCCTACACCATGGCCATCATTTCCCAGATCCTTCATCTGGCCACCGCCACTCGGACCTGCCGTTGTACGCCCTGCCCCACAACCAACTTGACACATTATGTACACGTTCCATGAATGATGTTGAAAAAGATGATGCAGCCAAAATAGACCTGGGAGTCTTAGAGGCAACTACCAAGCTAAATGTCTAAGCTATATTTGTTGCATGTAACATAGCCAAAACAATAGAAATTAATCTGAGGAAATTGAAATCGAACTGTACCAGTTTTCATGACTGAGACATTTCTTAAAGGCACAGTATCCTTGTACTGCTTTAATTGTGGGTGATTTTAATCTTCTTAAAGGGGGCAGCTCAGTGGCTTAGTGGTTAGTATTGCTGCCTCACAGCACTAGGGACCCGGGTTCGATTCCCGGCTTGGGTCACTGCCTGTGTGGAGATGGCATGTTCTCCCATCTGTGTGTGTTTCCTCCGGGTCCTCTGGTTTCATTCCACAGTCCAAAAGATGTGCTGGTTAGGTACATTGGCCATGCTAAATTCTCCTTCAGTGCACCCAAACAGGTGCCAGAGTGTGGTGACTAGGGGATTTTCACAGTAACTTCATTGCAGTGTTAATGTAAGCCCACTTGTGACACTAATAAATAAACTTAAAACTTTAAAAAATTTTATACTTTAAATCAAATTGTCAAAGATGGCCTAGTGAACATTAGTTCATAGTGTATTCAACACAGTTTCTTTTGAACAATATGTTTTGGAACCAACCAGGAAGCAGGCAATTTTAGATCTGGGAATGTGTAATGAGGCAGGATTAATTAATGATATAATAAGGGATCCTCTAGCCTAGGGAAAATTATCATAAATAATGGAAATTCACATTCAATTTGAATGTCAGTAACATTGGTCTAAAACTATACATAAAGGCATTTGCCAAAGTGTGAATACAGAGTTGGGTACAGTGGATCTGGAAAAGTTAAAAGGTAAGATAGAGATAAATGGTGGCAGACATTTTAGGAGATACTTCACAAGCTTTTGGATATATTCCATTGAGAAAGAAAAACAGAGAAAAGCTTCACTATCTGTGGCTAACTAAAGAAATTGAGGATGGTACCAGCTTGAAAGAAAAGGCATATAATGCTGCAAAGATTAATAATAGGCCAAAAGGTAAGGTAAATAAAATGCTGGGCTTTAGAGATTGTTGGAACAGCTAAAATAAAGGTAGCCATTATTAGCTTAACAGAGTCAGAGTAGAAGAAATGGGGCTATAAATCAGCAGGTGGGCTTTCTTAGCTGGATACCTGGAGACACAATATCCACATTGCCTGCAAGAAACTGTGCTCCAAAGAGATGTGATATTTGGGTCTTAGAGGTAAATTAGTATAAAGCATTCAGTGAACCCTGGAAGGCTATGTCGTCATGGATATGGGTGGATCTTAAGGTTTTGTTTTGGTTTCAATTTAGCTGACTGTTCTGCATCAGGGCAAGAGATCATACCAAAAAGATGCCGCTGTTCACAGCCCCTAGACACTTAGAGCTGAGAGAAGCCCTGAGAACCATTATTTGTAGCTGGGTGTTGCAGTTTGGACCCCATGTAGTTTGCAGCTCATAGAGAAGCTCATGGAGCTATTAGACTCCAGGTAGTTAGGGCATAGGAGAAGTTCTGTATAGCTGAGAAAGTGGCAGAAGGTCACTAGTTCCATGCAGAACAAGGTTAAGGCTCAGAAGAAGCCCTGGGAGCCTTTTATAGTTTGTGCAGTCAGGAAACTAGAGGTCAGAGAATCCTAGGGCAGTGCTAGCTTAATGAAGCTAGCAGTCTGCAAAAGAACAGAAATTGTGCCAGTAATTAGAGATGGGAGTGCTAGTAGTGGATTGGGTATAATGTATTGAGATGGATTGAAATCCGGTTGGCAGAAAAGAAACCAAAAGTAGGAATAAACGGGTCTTTTTCCAAGTAACAAGCAGTGACTAGTGGAGGACTGCAGGAGTCGGAGCTGGGAATCCAGCTATTCACAATATATATTAATGATTGCGATGAGGGAACTAAATGTATTATCTCCAACTTTGCAGCTGACACAAAGCTGGGTGGAAGGATGAATTGTGAGGAGTTTGGAGAGATGCTTTAGTGTGATTAAGATAAGCTGAGTGAGTGGGCAAATGCATGGCAGATGCAGTGTAGTATGAATAAATTTTATGTTATCCACTTTGGCAAAAACAGGAAGACAGATTATTACCTGAATGACTACAAGTTGAGAGGGCAATGTGCTGGGAGGCCTGTGTGTCCTCGTATACGAGTGGCTGAAGATATGCCTGCAGGTGCAGCAACAATAAAGGTGGCAGATGGTATGTTGGCCTTAATAGCGAGGGGATTCGAGTACAACAGCAGGAATGTCTTGCTACAATTATATAGGATGTTGGTAAGGCCATACGTGAAATATTTATTTGAAGTTTTGGTCTCCTTATCTGACGAAGGATGTCCTTGCTCTATTGGGAGTGCAGAGAAGGTTTACCAGACTAATTCCTGTGATGTGGGATGATTTATGAGGAGAGATTGAATTAGTTAGGATTATGTTTGCTGGAGTTTAGAGGGTGATTTTAATAGAAATCTATACATTCTAACCGGTCTAGAAAGAATAGATGCAGGAACGATATTCCCAATGGTGGAGGTGTTCAGAACCAGAGGTCATAGTCTAAGGATATTGGGTAAACCTTTCAAGACAGATGAGGAGAAGTTTCTTCATCCAGAGTGGTAAGCCTGTGGAATTTGTTACCCAGAAGACAGTCACGGCCAAAACATCACCTGAATGGCCACTATATCCTTCCTTGAGTAAGGAGACCAAAAGTGCACACGATATCAAAGTGTGGTCTCACCAAACCTCTTCCAGTGCAGCAATTCTGCATTACTCCTATACACAAATCTCCTTGCAATAAAGAACATACCATTTGCCACCTAAATTGCTTGTTGCATGGGTAGAGAGGTGGACTGGTGGTGTTGAGATGGCGGCGCGGGCTCGTTGGGCCGAAGGGCCTGTTTCCCGGGCTGTCTTTGTTCTTTGTTCTTTGCACTTGAATGTTAGCTTTCGATGACTTATGACTAAGAGCATTTAGGTCTCTTTGGATATTGACGTTTTATAATCTTCCATTTAAAAAATACACTGCATTTCTGCATACTCTTTGACCACTTGCAGATACGCCAATTATTCCACTTCTGCTTTTTCCTTGGCAGTACCTTGAGGAGGAAGATGGATTAGAATGAATCTGCTGAGAGCAGAGTTCATTTGCTGTTTGGTCCAGATATTGCAGGGTTTAAAAGGATGAGAAGGAAGAAAGGCATAATGTCATTATGAACCCCAGTTAAAACAAATCCCTCTTTCCCCATTTCCGACTGCCTGTGTGGTCTGCCTCACCTGAAGTCCTAATACTTTCTCCATATAAAACTGCTGGAAAGTCAGTCATCTTTCTTTCTGCTGATGTGGACTGTCTTAAAATGAAAATATGATCTTCAGTTGGCTTGAGATGCAGTTAGACCCTATCAAATGAGCATGGTATAAATGAACTACACAATGCATATTTTAGAGCTTAAGTTATAGAAGAGTTCTGTGCTGTCATATGAGCAAGTGCTGATTTTAAGTTGCAGACATGCTTAGTTCAGTACATCCTTGGATGATCTGGCTGGCTCCTCTTACTTTGCCAGATCTCATGAAGTAATTAGACTTTTAAGTTATCGTTCTTGGAATCATTGAGCCGGTACACCATGCCAGTTTGTACTGGAATTCCAGTCGGCACAGTATCTGTTGTGTAGAATATGTAACAACTCCATTACTGAAGAATAATGTATGCATATGAGGGCATTGTCACCAGCCATTTATGGAGTTTTGGCACAAGTATCATGCAGCATGAAATAGTCTATAGAAATTGAACCTTGCAGGTGGTAGGTTTTTGCTTGGGGAACAAATTTTCTAATGAGCAATTTTTCATTACATAGTCATTAAACATGCATTTGCTTTCAGTGTACGCCACCACAAGTTTTATTGCTTCAAAGTGAATAAGGTGAAAAAGCTTTTTGAGACCAGGTGGCATTAAAGGAGTCATATTTGTAGTCACCATTTATACCACCAATTGTATTGTGATTGTGATAAATCTTGCTGGTGAGGCAATGTTGGGGTAGCTTTCAGAGGTATATCATTGCTGGTAAGCTTTATGGAGGCACAGGAAAGCCATACATCTCTCATTTAATGCCTGAATGAACACTGACTTGTGCTGGAATTGGGTAATAGGTGTCAGTTGGCTCATTAATGAGCATGCAACTAGGAATCCCTTGGCAACCTCTGGCTTAAGTGTGAAAGTTTTGATGCTGCTGGGACACTTAGATAAGACCGATCCCACAACTAAGTGGGCCCAGCTGCAATGGTTTCCACTGCAAGGGGTTGCATTAAATCCAGCCAATAATTTAAAATTCTGAGAGGAGGAAGGACAATATAACAATTCTTTGTTTCACTAAGGTTTTTTTTTTAAAATGTCATCCTAAACTACTTCACACGATATTGCATAACGGAGTTGTCAAGTATTCTAAAGCTATGGCTTGTATTACCAGTCACATAGAAAACTTTGTGTGGATTGGTGTGTGGTTGGACTTTCAATCTGTCTTTCAAATATTTGTAATACTTCTGTTTGCTGCCATCTGTCTGAATGTTATTGTAAACTTAGAAATGAATTGTATAAAATTTCTTGGAAAGATATGTTGGTTGCTGCATGCCCTTTTAGGGTTCTTGTGATATCAAGTCACTTCAGCATTATAAACCCTTGCTTTATCAAGTGCTAAGAGCACTTGATGAAAATGCATAGAGAAAAAAATACGCAGAATTACTGTGAACACCCAGAGGTTTTATGAAAAGCCATTTTAGTGAAATGCAGTCATTATATAAAACTTGAAATTCAAGTTGTTGTCACTTTGCTGTTCAGATGAACTTCTGTGATACATAGTCTAGACACAAGGACATGAGCATGTCCATTACAGACTTCAGGGACCTGACGGTTCTAGTAAAACTGCCAACTGAATCCTCTCTGGATTCCTTCCTCCTTAGTGCCCCAGAAAGTGGTAGTGAATTACTCTCTTGCCCTCTGGCTGTCAGAACCACAATGCCAAGTAGTATTGCAAGGCACACAGTTCCAATATTTAGGATTGCACTGAATTTGGGAGTACTGGGAAGCGACATTTAGGAGCACTGCGTGGTAGTTCTGAATTTGGGTGGTGCGAGGGTGAGGCTTTAGTACTTATGGAAGGAGACCCAGAACCCAAGCTCTAGAATCCAGGGTCTGTGAGAGCACTGGAAGAATTGTGAGGTTAGAGAGCGCTGGAACTGCAGTTTAGGGATTTGTGAACACACAGGATGTTCCTGTCAGGAAAAAGCTAGGGTGAAATGTTCAGGAATCCAGGATACCTGCAAATGCAGTTCTGGTGCATGAAGGCTAACTCTGTCAGAAATAAAACAGAAACTGCTGGAAAAACGCAGTAAATCTGGCAGCATCTGTGGAGAGAGAAACAGAGTTAACATTGATGTTTGCTTTTAACTCTGCCAGTATTGAACGGGCTGCTTGATCTAGCAGAATTGGTCCACTGTGCAGGTATATATAACTCAGGAAAACTAGGTTCAAGCTAATCCTTGTACCTCAAAAATAATTCAGAATTACACTTTTTTTATGTTCTTACTACCAATAGGCACTCTCCCAGATCAAAGATTTTAACACCAATTTTGCATTCAAGTGTGCTTAATGCGCTTAATTACGATTTGACAACAAAAGTTTTAAGTTAGACTGATATTAACATCAAATTTGATAATGTGCTCCGAACTACCCAAATCACTCAGTAACCTGCACTTGAAAAATACAAAGAAATTAATTAAGAACATAACATAAGAAATAGGAGCAGGAGTAGGCCATCTAGCCCTTTGAGCCTGCCCCGCCATTGAATAAGATCATGGCTGATCTGTCGTGGCTCAGTTCCACATTCCCGCCCTCTCCCCATAACCCTTAATCCCCTCGCTTGTCAAAAACCCATCAACCTGCGTCTTAAAAATATTTAGCGAAGCAGCCTCCACCACCTCAACGGGCAGAGAATTCCAGAGATTCACCACCCTTTGAGTGAAGAAGTTCCTCCTCAACTCTGTTCTAAACCACCCCCCCCCCCCTTTATCTTGAGGCTGTGCCCCCTAGTCCTACTGTCCTTTCTGAGCGGGAAGAGTCTCTCCACCTCTACCCTATCCATCCCATTCATCATCATTATTACTTAATATCTGGTCCAAAAAAAAGGTGAAAGATGAGTTGGAGATGGGAAAAGGGGTTGGAGGATGGGGGGAGAAAAGGAAAAGATGTAAAGGAAGAAGTGCGTGTATGACAGATGTCAGGTAGAAAATACAATGGAGAATCAAACTGAATATTGAAGGACCAGAATGGAAAAAGTAGCTGTGCTGTAGATATTGTGAATATGTACAATGTCGCAAGGATTAGCCAGAGGAGTGCGAAAGTCTTAAAAACTGACAACAAATGACCAAAAAATAGTAGAGAGGGAGAAGTAAACTGAGGGTAAACTAGCAAATAATATAAAAACCAACAAACAGTGAGAGCTTCTTTACTATATTAATAGGAATAGTAACCAAAAGTGAACATAGGCCTCTTCAAGTATGAGACCTGGAAAATAATAATGGGGAACCAGAAAATGGTAGAGGATTAAATAAATACTTAGTGTCTTGTACCATGAAGACTGATGCATCGAAATCCAAAAATGTTTAATAGTTAAGGGACAAAATGGGGCAGGTAATTAATACAATAACTATCACTGTGGAAAAAGTACCAGGGAAACTAATGGGCCTAAATGCCAGTTAGTTCCCTGGACCTGATAGATTACATCCTTAGATATTAAAGGGAATAGCTATAGAGATAGTGGATGTACTGGCAGTACGCCGGTGTTTGGAAGAATGAGAGATGATCTTTTTGACGTATATTTGATCCTCGGGGGTTGACAGTATAGATGCTGAGTGATCATTGACTCTTGTGGGATGGACTAGGACGTGAGGGCATAATCTCATTGTAGGGGGTTGCCCATTTAAGACAGAAATGAGGAAGAATTTCTTCTCAGGGTAGTGAACCTGTGGAATTCTTTACCATTAAAGTACGTTTAAGGATGAAATAAACAGATTTTAAATCGATAAGGGAATCAAGGAGAATTTTTAAAAGGTGGCCAATTTATGCCTATAGACTTAGATTCTATTTAAAAACTCGCAAACGGCAAAATCTCTGTTCAAAAGATGTAACAAAATTTATTTTAAAACATAAAATCGAAAAGGACATACAAACATAAATGTAAGGCCATTCGGAGGTCTCCAAATGGTTAAAACAGCTTAGGTTCAGAGCTGAAAAACCTCTGAGATCTAGGCTTGCAGCCAAAGTACATAATGGTTATACCCTTTTGTTATCTAAAATACACCTCTTCATTAACTTGGAATCAATTTCATTTAATGTTCACATGTCTGTACAGTTTCTTGACAAGATACTTCAGTCAGTTTCAAACTGTCATTTCAGTACAATGATATCTCATTAGTTCATTCGATTCGGACATCCTCCCATCTTGGCTAAACCCGTTTCCTGGTTGCTATGTAACTATGGATGCTTTCCATAGATGAACCTTTCCCACAGGCACATTGCCAAGACAGGAAGTTACGTGATTGCTGGGCCTGAGGATTTCATTATCTTATGTCTGGACAATGTATGCCGCTATAAAGATACAACATTTGTTCAAAAACTTGAAACTTTCTAATACATACTTTTGCTAACTAATGGATTCCCAGCTTGTAGCTCTAACCTCTGATCTTGCAATACTCTTTGCAGCATTTGCATTTTTTGACTGAGGCAAACAATATATTTTGTGTATTAAAATACATTCATTACTTAAGTATGTATACTTTAAAATCATATTCATCTGTTTTAATACTAAAGCAAAGTTTATTTATTAGTCACAAGGCTGACAATGCTCAATGAAGTTACTGTGAAAATCCCCTCGTTGCCACACTTTGGCACCTGTTTGGGTCAATGCACCTAATCAGCATGTCTTTCAGACAGTGGGAGGAAACCGGAGCACCTGGAGGAAACCCATGCAGACATGGGGAACGTGCAAACTCCACACATAGTGACCCAAGCTAGGAATTGAACCTGGGTCCCTGGCGTTGTGAGGCAGCAATTCTAACAACTATGCTACCGTGCTGCCCGCGTTCATTATTTTATAAACGATATGAGCAAACTGTTCATATTAACTTGTTATAAAGAATCATTTAACCTCTTTTTGCTATCCTGTCTCCGTAAAGACTACATTTGTCTGTGAGTCTCACTAGCTGATTTGAAATTCCCTTCTACAGAGTTATGGGGATAAGGCAGGAAAGTGACATTGAGGATTATCACATCAGATAAGTCGTGATCTCATTGAATGGCGGAGCAGACTCGTTGGGGCAAATGGCCTAGTTCAGCTCCCATGTCTATGGTCTGATCAAACTGAATATAGAAGGACCAGAGTGGAAGTGAGAAAAGTCATGCAGATATTAAGGAGAGATCGTGAGCAGAGACTGGCCGCTAAGGTCTTCCATAAGCATATGAAAAATACATGTGTAGTAAAAGAAAGAGTAGGGCTGATTTGGGATAAAGAAGGGGACTTGCATGTGGAACCAGGAGAAATAGTAGAAATATTAAATGAGTACTTTGTATCGCTTTTTACGAAGGAAGAAATGCTATCCAGGCTGAGGTGAGAGAGGAAGTAACTGCTATATTGGAAGAATTCACAAGTGAGAGGGAGGAGATTTAGGTTATCTTGGCATAAAACAAGTAGGGTACCAGGATTGGATGAGATGTCTCCAAGGATACTGAAGGGACAGTATGGAAGTTGCAGAGGTGCCTTCTAGTCTTCATTAGACACAGGTAGTGCCAGAAGACTGAAAAAGTGGCAATGTTGCACACTTGTTCAAAAGCTGGTGCAAGGATAAAGCTGACAGCTACAGTGGTCAGTTTGAGTTCAGTAGTGGAGGAACTTCTGAAAATTAACATATTGTGGTTGCTGGAATCTGAAACACGTGGAAAATGCTGGAAAAATGCAGAAACTCTGGCAGCATCTGTAAGGAGAGAAAACAGAGTTAAGGTTTCGAATCCATATGACTCTTGCTCAATACTGAAGAGGAGGAAGCTTGTGCTGAATTATATACTATGTAAGAGGGGGTGGAACAGACTAGAAGATCTGAAAGGACTGCTTGGGGCCTTGTATGTGAGAAGACTGAAAGACCTTCCTGTCGAGATTTTCTGGTCGAGCAGCAGTGAACCTCACCCTTTGGCAGAACCGGAAAATTGCACCCCCCATTTCAGACATCTTGAGCAGGATTCTCTGGCCGTGTGCGCCCCAAGACTGGAAATTCCCACCTGAGCTCAACAGCCTTTAAATGGTCTGCCAAATTTTCTGCTTCACCTGCTATAATTCCCTTGGCAGGTGAGATGGGAGAATTTTGGCCGCAGACCAGGACTTTTCTCACAGGTCTCAAGATCCCAACATCATTGTTAATTCGGGTTCAGAAGCCTGAATTGTGGGGAAAGTGGTTTGTGATTTTCCTTGAATCTCCAAAACCCATTTAACCTCTTGAACCAAACTTTTGGTAGTGTGATCTAGTACTGCCTTATAGAACGTAGAGCATAGAACGTTATAGTGCCGTACAGGCCCTTCAGCCCTCCATGTTGTGCTGACCTGTGAAACCAATCTAAAGCCCATCTAACCTACACTATTCCAATATCATCCATATGTTTATCCAATGACCATTTAAATGCCCTTAATGTTGGCACGTCCACTACTGTTGCAGGCAGGGCATTCCACGTCATTACTATCTCTGACATCTGTCCTACATCTATCACCCCTCAATTTAAAAATACGTCCCCTCATGCTAGCCATCTCCATCCCAAGAAAAAGGCTCTCACAGTTCACTCTATCTAATCCTCTGATCATCTTATATGCCCCTATTAAGTCACATCTTAACCGAAAACAGCCTCAAGTCCCTCAGCCTTTCCTCATAAGACCTTCAAATGTTGCCCCTCATTACCATACAAGTTTGACTTTTGAAAGAGTTTTGAAACTCACTCCCTGGGGGAGCAGTTTGGAGGGGCAGAATAAAATTTTGCGTTGTGGAGAAAATAACTCGGTTGACAGTGGGCTGCTTGATGAGTTGCCCTAGTTAAGGATTATGAGAAAGACAAAACAGCATCCCACCAAAACAGACTGCTTTTCCTGAAGTTTCCTTAGTTTTGTGATGTTTGAAGCTTCAAAATTTAGAGATACAGACAATAGACTATGATTGTTTTTGGTGTCTGAATGCTCAAGTGATGTTGCCAGTTGCAAATGTTTGAGTGTTGTGATTTGGGGCAATTGATATCAGTTATGATGCTTGTAAGGTTAAATAATAACCAAATGATTTGAGTGCAATTGATGTTAAATAATGACTAAATGATTGTTTTTGAGTATAATTGATATTGAATGAGGACAAATGAATGCTGTTGAATACAAATGGTGTCAAACCTTTCAGATGAGGGCTATGTCCTTCAGTTTTCTCTTCAGCAACTCCAGACTTAATTCTGATTTGAGAAGTTCTGGGTAATAATACTCAGAAAATAGTTGCCAGCTAAATTCTGAAGCAGCATACATTCAGACATAGGACAGGACAGATCACTATTTATGTTTATGTCCATATTCAATACATACATGTTGACTCTTCCTTCAAGACAATTGACTGAAGGTAACCAAATAGTAGCACTTGCTTTGTTTGAATTGACTTAAACAATGGTGTAATTTCTGGTTCAGATGCTTATTAGCATTCTATGTACTGTGACAGATTTAAGAGACAAGAATAAGCTGAAAGACAACTTTATTTTAACATAGGAATACTTAGCATTTGATAGAGCTGGTGTGGAGTATGGGTTGGTTATGTAACTGAAGAGGTAGACTGGATGTGCCACTATGGGATGAAGGGAAGGACCTATTCCACCGAAAACAAAGGTAGTGAAAAATTCTTCTTCAGTTGACATGATGGTTGAACACATCCTGATGTTTGACTGAATGTAGAAACATGCTTTTGGGTGAGTTGGAAAGGTGGAGCTTGGAAGATTTGTGAAGTGACCACTGGAAAATTCGAGTCTTAAAATAACAATTTACGTATAAGCGTTTTAGTTCTTCTGTTCTAAGAGGTCAGCGGGGTGCAGTATTGAAGAAGTGCACTTAAGCCATCCTGGTGATAGATGGAATATTGAATTTGGAATTTGGGTCAAGATCAATGAATGCATTGAAATTACATATTACTGAGTGGGCAATATGAGATTAGAGCAAAGATCAAGGGCTCAAGAATTAAGCAGTGGAGGTCACGTGATGCAAGCAATGGCATAGCTGTGTTTCCTGTGAGCTCTGGTGCTAATCAGTTAGAAATCCTTTCATTTAGTTTGCTCGTTCACCTTGTATTCAGTTTTTTTTCAGAAGTGAAAACTCCATATTTTGTCCCAGGAAGATTTTTGGTTGCACTTTGCTGACAAAATGCCGAGAAGTGTTAAGAAAATCAACGAAAAGAGAGAGTCAGAGACAACTAGAGTGGAGTCGACCCTTCAACGTTGTGACTTGGTGAAAGAGCTGGCTCTTGACCAAGCATTTTGAAAAGCATTACAACTGATGTCTACTAATATTATCAAGGTCGTTGGTGCAAAACTCGATCTATGAGTTCAAAATATCAGGGCTCAGCCATAAACTGCAGAATCTTGATAAAAGGCTTGATGAAGCTTGGAGAGAATTTTTACTGTGGAAAACGCAACTTCCTTGGTAGAGGCCCACATACAATCCATGCAAAAACAATTGCTCAGTATGTCAAAATATATAGGTAATCTAAAGAAAAAATGTTCAGGTCATTGGTTTGAAAGAAGGAGCTGAAGGTTATCTTTGAATTAAATTTTCTGAGAACTGGCTACCACGCTTTCTTAACATAGAAATGAAAACTGGGTGCGTTAAATTAGAAAGGGCACACCATTTCCTTGCGTTGAGACCAAGGGATAACCAATGATGCTGGCCCATAATTATGTGTTTTCATTTCTTCAAAGATCTTCAGAAATATTAATGGCAGCTATTCATGGTGGTGGGGCCTTCCTCTATGATGGAGCAAAGGCCTCTTTCTTTTAAGATTTTTCAACGGTGGTACAACAAAGGCACAAGGGTTTTGATGAAGTTAGAAGACAACTGAAGGCCATTGGAGCCTGGTATGCTCTGCTGTTCGTTGCCATATTGAGGGTCACATTCAACAACTCTACAAAAGCTTTTGATACCCTGGCTAAAGCTGAGGCTTTCATGAGTTTTGTGGAAGACAACAATTCAGATCCCTCTGCTGAATGTCTCTAGTAACAGGTTGCAGTTGATTGTAAAGTCTGGACTTTAGCATGGCCAATCCACCTAACTGGCACATCTTTGGACTGTGGGAGGAAACTGGAGCACTTGGAAGAAACCCATGCAGACAGTGAGAGAATGTACAGTTGCCCAAGGCCAGAATTGAACCTGGGTCTCTAAAGCTGTGAGGTAGTAGTGCTAACCACTGCCACAGTGCTGCCCTTTTTGATTAATAAAAATGTGCCATTTAGATCTGAAAACTGTGTGAAGGATAAAGGGGGAAGGTTTGTAATTGTTAAAGGAATGTTGCATGGAGAAAGTTTTATGATAATGTATGTGTATGGTCCTCCAATTTATTCTTCTGATTTTGTAACTAAAGTCTTTATGGATTTTACTGAATTAGCATCAACAAATTCTTTCACAGGAGGGAATAACTGCCACCTAAATCCTTTGATGGACAAGCTTCCGATAACTCGAAAGCCGCTTACTTAACAGGTGAAGGCATTCTGTATGTACACTCACCCAAATCATTGATATAACCCTGAGAGTCCCTGATTCCTCCAAATGAGAAAACCATGGTCCATAAGACCCGGAGGAAAATCTAGGTTACCCTGTAGAGAAGAGCAGAAGTCAACAAATCAAATCATGGAACACATTCCACACTCTGAGACAAGTGATTATTGGAGTCTCCAAGAAACAGGGTTTGTAAATTCTGGCTGGCCAGTTTCAAAATTGAACCAAATGGAAGTGAGTCCCTTTTAAACATTCTCATATAAATCTAAGATGAGGGGTTAGCTGATACAATTTTATATTTGGCACACCAAGGCCCCTGTTGAACTCAGAAGTTGTAATGAGGCCAATCTTAAGCCAGATCTCTTTTTTCCAAATGAAGGAGCAATGTCCCCCATTAATTTCCTTCAGGGCCTTAGCAGAAAGTAAAATTGGTAATATCTGTAGAGGGTACAGCAACCTAAGTAATACATTCATCTTAATCAGTGCTATCTCACTCAGTCATGATATAGGTAGAGAGGACCAGCAATGTAGACCCTTTCACTATCACCTGCACAGCCAATTTTTGTGTCATCTGCAAATTTCCTGATTGTGCCTTCCAAATTTAAATCCAAATCATTGATATGTACAACAAATGGCAACGGTCCTACTGAGTCCTGTGGAGCACTCTAGAAACTGCTTTCCATTCGCAAAAAAATCCACCAACTCTGTTTCCAATAATTTGCCCACCACTGAAGTCAGATTGACCTGGCCTATTCATCGTAGCCTTTTTAATAAAGGTAGTAATATAAATTATAGGTTTTATTCAATATGCAAAAATCATTGTAAATTAGAGATGCTACAATATAAATATTAAAAAATAATGAATTGGATGCAGGTGTTGTGATCAGGGCTGTACAAAAGCAAACCTAAAACACAACAATATCTGCAACATGGCAAGCAAAATGTAGTCCTTGATATACTATGGCAATGCTGTATATAAAGGCATCAATGATGAGACAAAAAGAATCAAAAGGCAATAAATTATCACAGAAAAGTTAATGGAAGATTAAGACAGCAACCAATGCTATACTGGTAAATGGGAACATCAATTTGTACCACTTGTGAAAGTAGGTAGAATGTGAAATATGTTATTGTTTTTAAATATTAGCAAAGATAATTTATTTAAAAGTAAATTGAAATTCCTGTTCAATTGAAACCAATAGATGCCAGTCTTGTTATGCTGTTCAGTTTTGAGAGGGAAGTGCTGAGTCAGTGGTCATGAGAATAATTTATAACAGTACTTAGAATGGCATCTGGTCTCAGTGGCCCCAATAAATTCTAGTGCAATTATAAAAGGCCCATTAAATTTAAGTGCATCTTTGGTTACTCAGCTGCAGGAATTTTTATTATTTTCATCCATTAACCCACTTCAGCCACTTTGCATGTTGTGACTGACATAGTTTTTTTTCCATTATTTGTCTTATTTTCCTTTTCAGAAAAAAATCTAAATATTTTATGTATTGAGGGTGAGAAAAGGCAGTCAAGCCTCATGCATGTGTGTTCCATTTTTAACTCCTCTATGTGTTTGCCATCTTACTGTGCCCTACTGCCCACCCACATACCAGGAAGTCGAAAGGTCAAAAATTGAGATCTAGAGCCAATCAAAAAATCTTCCCTGATCCCTAATTGTTATGACAAGCAAGCCTGAAGAATTACTTTTCTTGGGAATTAAGTTTCCTCTCTGCTTCATTGGGCCCCACAATAAATTTGTGTATGTGATAAGCATGGTTTTCTTTCTTTCTGATACCAAGAAATTGGCGTTTAAAATTATGAAAGGATGTAAGGTAGATGAAAACAGTTTCTTGTAGATGCAAGATTGCACATAAGCGATTAAGAACGTCAGGGAAGGGAAATATTTGTGCATGATGTGAGTCTGTGGAATTCATTTCCAAGTTAGTGGTTGAGGTTGGAACTGTCTTTAATCAAAATTAGGTTGGAATGACAGAAAATGGATATGACAATAGCATGAGTATATGTGATCAGAACAATTTTGGCACATGAAATCTAAGCACCAATATAGATTGGATAAACCAAATTAACATCAACCTCGTTTGGAGCCAAGGACAAAGGCTTGCATTAGTGCTCTTATTGTAGGGCATGGAAAAAACTAATGAAAAACTATGTCAATTGATTAGAATGGAAAAGTCCTGAGAAAATGATGATTCTATGTAAACCCTTATTAAGACTAGAGTTGAACTATTGTTTAAGTGAGTGGACAAGGGTCTGGCAGATGATACAATGTTGGTAGATGTGAAGTCATCCATTTTGACAGGAATAACAGCAAAATGAACTATTTAAATGGTTAGAAATTGCAGCATACAGCTGTGCAGGGGGCATAGGTATCCTTGTGCATGAATTGCAAAAGGTTGGTTTGCAGATGCAGCAGGTAATTAAGAAGGCAAATGGAATTTTATCCTTCATTGCCAGGGGATGGAGTTTAAAAATAGTGAGGTTATTTTGCAGCTGTATAACGTGCTGGTGAGGCCACACGTGAGTACTATGTACAGTTCTGGTCTCCTTACTCAAGGAAGGATATACTGGCACTGGAGGGGTGCAGAGGAGATTCACTAGGTTGATTCTGGAGTTGAGAGGGTTGGTTTATGAGGAGAGACTGAGTAGACTGGGACTATACTCAGTGAAATTCAGAAGAATGAGGGGAGATCTTGTAGAAACATATAACATTATGAAGGAAACAGATAAGATAGAAGCAAGGAGATTGTTTCTGCTGACAGTGAGACCAGAATGTAGGGAGCATAGCCTTAAAATAAGGGGGACCAGACTTGGGACTGAATTGAGGAACTTCTTCACCCAAAGGGTTGTGTATCTGTAGAATGCCCTGCCCAGTGAAGCAGTTGAGAGTACCTCACTGAATGTTTTTAAGGCAAAGCTAGATAGACTTTTGAACAGCAAAGGAATTAAGGGTTATAGTAAGTGGGCAAGTAAGTGGAGCTGAGTCCACAAAAAGATCACCCATGATCTTCTTGAATGGCAGAGCAGGCTCGAGGAGCCAATGGCCTACTCCTTCTCCTAGTTATTATGTTCTTATGTACTGTGTTCACTTTTGGACTCTTTACTCTGGGCATAACTGAGAGGGTATGGTGCAGTTTAGCTGGGATGCTGTTTGGTGTAATGGAAAACAAATACAAGGTAAGACTTGGAAGAAGTTGTGTGATTTTCATTCAGATTTGATAGAAACGTTTAAGGCAGTAATGTCATGGATGGTATCAAGACAATGGCAGATGATGTAATGTGTGGTTATTTTAATGCTGAGATTGTGCTATAAACATAATTCGAGAAATTCAAGGAATATGGTGTCATAGATGTGCCAATAGCAAGCCAGGCCAAAAATGTAAAATCTTCATGTCGATTTCAAAAGGCATTACACGATGTGTCTCCCGGTGATGAGATTAGCAGGTTTTAGACAGACCAGAAGAATGTATTGTCATGCTGATATGAAATGTCCTAATTCAGTGATTGAACCATCGAGGGGAGGCATACATATGTTAATTTTTAGAGCCATGGAAGCTGAGTTCACTGACAGCAAATACACTGAGAACAATCAAAGGGGAAAAATAGTACAATTGCCAACACATTGGAAAACAGAAGAGCAGATTCCACCCAGCCACTTAGAACCTAGCAGACAAGAAGCAAAAGTGCAGAAACCTTTTGGTAGAAGAGGTGTTTCCCCGGATAATTCCTCAATTGTGTACAGTGTACTAACTATAAACTGGCCTTTACTTATCGATCTATTGACATGGATGTTGTTTAGGAAGAAGGATGTAATTAAAGCTTTTAGATCTTTTAAATACACTTTGGACCAAAAAGGGTAATTTAAACATAAGCCATGTGGCTGTGTTTCATAGGCCTTATACTTAACTGTCATAGATAATTTGTGTCCAGATTGTATATATGTGTCTTTTGTCTATTGTAATGAATCGTCTTTAAGTGTTGTACTGTGCATGGGCTGATTGCTTTATCACCAGGTCCCTCAAGTAACTTGTCACTAGGTCTTTCAAATGACTCCTCACACATTCCCCATTAACAAAATGACACACCATGAATTGGAGTTCCGAGTTGGCACACTCTTGCAGATAACATTAGCCAGGCTTGTGACAATAGCTATGGACTTTGAAGATGACTACACGTTCAAGGAAAAGGAGGCTGGTTGGCCTGCAGTTTGCATGGATAGAGGTGTCCAGGTTGGATTCTTTGAAATACCAGCAGCATTGGTTTGGCTGAATGGCTCTTGTAATTTTTACATAATGAAATTTTTAGCAGTAAGCCACAGCTCTTTAAGAGCAGGCATCCCTGCTAATTTACCTCCCCAACCTAGTGTGCTGTAAGCCAAGCTCTGTATTCAAATTGGACGAGGCCTCATGTACACCTCCTTAAAGATTTGTGTCCTGACTAATATAACAAGATAAGATGCAAGTGAACTTCCATATTGATTGTACATTTAACACGCATCTTTAGAGAGTGTTTTTATTTAGATCGTGGCTTTGCAACATTATGGTCCATATTGGCCTTAGAGTTATTTGTACACCGGAATTGCTGAGGGCAGTATTAGGGATTTGTGTTAATGGAGGAGCACTTTGGGGCCAGTGACTATGAATCTATTAGTTTTAAACAGATATGGAAGAGGATAGGTCTTGTCCACAAGTTGAAGTTCTAAACTGGGGCAAGACCAATTTTAATGGTATTTGACAGGAACTTTCAAAGTTGATTGTGGGATGCTGTTCACAGATGAAGAAACATCTGGCAAGTGGGAGGCTTTCAGAAGTGAGATACTGAGAATTCAGTACCAGCATGTTCTTATTAGTGTGAACAGCAAAGCTGGCAGGAGTAGGGAACTCTGGATGACTAGAGATATTGAGGCTCTGGTCAACAAAAAGAGGAAGCATATGTTAGGTATCGGCAACTGGGGTAAGTGAATCCCTTGAGGAGTATAGGGAGTATAAGAAGACACTTAAGAGGGAAATCAGGAAGGCAAAAACAGGACATGAGATAGCTTTGGCAGTGAAGGTAAAGGAGAATTCAAAAAGATTCTACAAATGTTTTAAAGGCAAAAGAGTAACCAGGAAGAGAATAGGGCCCCTTAATGATCAATGAGGTCATCTATGCGTGGAGCCACAGGAGGCAGGTGAGATCCTAAGCAAATATTTCTCGTCAGTATTTATCATTGAGAAAGACATGGAAGCTAGGGAACTCGGGGAAGTAAATAGTGATGTTTTGAAAAGCGTGCAGATTACAGAAGAGGAGGTGCTGGAGGTCATAATACATATAAAGGTAGATAAATCCCTGGGACCTGATCAAGTGTATCCCAAGACATTGTGGGAAACTGGGGAAGAAATTGTGGGCCCCCTAGCAGAGATATTTGTATCATCAACAGCCAGGGGTGAGGTGAGATGACAGAAGACTGGAGGGAGGGAAATGTTGTGCCGCTTTTAAGAAAGGCGGCGGGGAAATGCCGGGGAAATGCCAGGGAACTACAGACTGATGAGCCTAACTTCAGTGGTGGATTAGTTGTTGGAAGGGATTCTGAGAGGATGTATGTGCATTTGCAAAGGCAAGGACTGATTAGAGATAGTCAGCACAGCTTTGTGTGAGGGAAATCATGTCTTACAAATTTGATGATTTTTTTTGCAGGGATGACCATGAAAATAAATGAGGCAGTGCATAGACATTGTCCACATGGACTTTAGCAAGGCCTTCGACAAGGTACTGTATAGTAGACTAGTCAGTAAGGTTAGATCACATGGGATCCAGGGAGAAATAGCCAATTGAATACAAAATTGGCTTGCTGGTAGGAGACAGAGAGTGGTGGTAGAGGATTATTTATGAACTGGAGGCCTGTGATTAATGTTGTGCTGCAGAGATCAGTGCTGGGTCCACTGTTGTTTGTCTTTTATAATAAACAATTTGGATGAAAATGTAAGAGACATGCTAAGTTTACAGATGACACCAAAATTGGTGGAGTAGTGGACAGTGAAGAATGTTATCTGAGACTACAACGGGATCTTGATCAACTTGGCCAGGATATGACAGTTTGATTCAGATAAATGCGAGGAGTTGCATTTTGATATGATAAAGCAAGGCAGGACTAAGGGCCCTGGGGAGTGATGTCACAGAGAGACCTAGGGGTGCAGGTACACAGTTCTTTGTAAATGGCATCACATAGAGACAAGGTGGTGAACAAGGCCTTTGGCACACTTGCCTTCATTGGTCAGAACATTGATTACAGGAGTTGGGATGTTATGTTACAATTGTAAAAGACATTGGTAAGGCCACGTTTTTGGAGTACTGCGTACAATTCTTGTCACCCTGTTGTAGGAAGGATGTGATTAAACTAGAAAGGATGCAGAAAAGATTTACAAGGATGTGACTGGAACTGGCATCTTTGAATTATGTGGAGAGGTTGGATAGGCTGGGACTTTTCTCCCCCCTGGAGTTTAGGAGGATGATCTTACAGAGATTTATAAAATCATGAAGGGCATAGATAAGATAAATAGTCAAGGTCTTCTCCCCACTATACGGGAGTCCAAAACTAGAGGGCATAAGTTTTAAGGTGAGAGGGGAAAAATTTAAAAGAAACCTAGGGGAACTTTTTCCACACAGAGGGTGATACAAATATGGAATGAGCTGTCAGAGAAGGTGGTAGAGGCAGGTACAATTACAACATTTAAAAGACATTTGGACTGGTACATGGATGGGAAAGGTTTTGAGGAATGTGAACCAAATGCAGGCAAATGAGATTAGTTCAGTTTAGGAGACCTGGTCGGCATGGACAATTTGGGCCAAAGGGTCTGTTTCCATGCTGTATATCTATATGACTCTGTGACTCTAAAAACATAAAAATTGCTCTGTTGAAAACAAAGGCAAGGAGGTCCTCAGCGACTGCAGTAAAAAGTTGGCGAGATGGATCTACCTTGTGTTGTACTCTACGGAGAACACTCTCAGAAAAAGCTCTGTAGAAAGCCTGCCTGTCATGTCAGAGCTGATATCGAAGCCAAAGTGGAGGAACTTGGCAAAACTGCAGGTACTGATTCTATACCACTTGAACTTATTAAGCACAGGGAACCAGTACTCTGCAGCATTTGCACAAACTTCTCTGTCTCTGCTGAAGTGAGGGGTCAGTTCCCAGGATTTGCATGATGGAAAGATTGTGACCCTGTACAAGAACAATTGCAACAACAAATAACTATTGAGGCATCTCCCTGCTGAGCGTTGTGGGGAAAATATTTGGCCTGTTACCCTTGTCAGACTGCAAATCTTGACTGAATGCATCTACGCAGAATTTCAGTGTGGTTTCAGAACTGGAAGATCCAGAATTGACATGATCTTTTCATTCTGACAATTACAAGAGAAATACAGTCAATACAGGAGACCACTATATATTGCCTTAATTGATTTCATAAAGATATTTGACCATATGAGCATACATGGTCTACTTAAGCTGCTCGAGAAAATTGGTTGCCAAAGCAGTTCAGTGTGATCTCTTTCCGTGACAACTTAATTGGGGTAACAATTCTGAACCTTCTGTTCAAAACCAGTCTGCAGTGAAGTCAAATGATGTTGTGTCTGGCAGCATTATCTGTGGGCATATTATCTTTGCTACTATCAAATGCTGGCAGGTCATCTACACAGTATCAACTTCCATATGATAGAGAACTAAAGAGCTATTTGCCTGAGATCCAAATCAAAGATGTGCCAAGTACTCATCCTGCCCTCCGCTGATGATGCTGCCCTAGAATTCCATTAACGATGGACATCTTCAATGGCAAATGGACAGACTTTGTCATCCCTTTGAAGAATTTGGTTTGACCAGTAACATCAGAAAGACTAATGCCATGATCCAGGGATTTTCCGTGCTACTATCCATCAGCATTGACAATGTGATGCTGAAGGTTGTTGATAGCTTCATATATATATATCAGCTCCACAATTAACCGCAATCTGTCACTTGATGCTGAAACCTACATGCATTACAAAAGTTTTAGCTCTTATGTCCAAGTTGGGAGAGCGTGGAACACTAACATCCTGACTGAGAAAACCAAGCCTGTGATCTTAGCAGACTTCTCTACAATGGTGTGATCAGGGCAAAATATATGAGGCTGATGAAAAGACTGAACAGTTTCCATCTTCACTGTCTCAGATACGTTCTTGGCATCTCCTGGGAGGAGCTGGGCACTAACTGTGAGGTCCCGGCACATGCTAATTCCATCAGCGTACACTTGGCCAGAGATGTTTGGGCTGATTTAGCCACATTCAGTGGAATGGATAAGAGCTGTATACCTATTAGACCTTCTCTGGTGAATAATTGGCCATTGGGTCAAGATCTCCAGGGCAACCATATCTCTGCTTCAAGGACATCTGCAAGCAAGGCATGTTGATCGTGGATATACACAATAACAACTGGGAGACATTAGCTGATGTCCGTGATCTTTGGAGGCTGACTATTTGGAAGAGAGAGGTGAGAAACTAAAAGCTCAGTTAGTCGAGCAGACAGTCCAGAGAAGACAAAGGCCAGCATATCTCAGCCCACTGTTAGCCAATGCAGCAGAGACTGCTGTGCTAGAGTGGAGCTCCTGAACCACACCACATGATGATTAACACATAGTTGACCACGACAGGGCAAACCATCATCTCACAAGATGGAAATCTACCACTCAGATGGTGGTCAGATGAGGTTGAGCTCTTTATTCTGCTTATTTGTGAGTAGGTTTTTTTATTTGCAGCAGTAAAATGCAGTTTTTTTTTTCAAGGCTTGTACTGTAGTTGGGCAGTGGTTGAGATACCGTAGTGATTCTGGATATTTTTCTGCTTCTTTTACAATGTTTGAGTTCCAGTTGTCACTGCTTTCTCCAGGTTTCCAGGAATGTGTGAGTGAATTCACAAAAAAATGTAAAACTTGCAAATCCACTGAAAACAAGGAGGGATTTTAAAAATATATTATAACACCATGTATTATAACAACTCATCTGAGTACCATCTCAGTGGTAGATTTCCATCTTGTGAGATGATGGTTTGCCCTGTGGTGGTCAACTGTGTGTTAACCATTGTGTGGTGTGGCTCAGGAGCCCCATCCTGGCATGGCATTGCGAGGCATCTTGAAGGGAATTGCTTGATAGGGCAGACGCAACACGGTTTCATTAAAGGGAAGTCGTGTCTGACAAATTTACTGGAGTTCTATGAGGATGTGTCTAGGGCGGTGGATAGAGGAGAGCCGGTGGATGTGGTCTTTCTGGATTTTCAGAAGGCGTTTGATAAGGTACCTCACAAGAGGTTACTGCAGAAGGTCAGAGGACATGGAGTTGGGGGTAGGGTGTTAGCGTGGATAGAGGATTGGTTGTCAAATAGGAGGCAGAGAGTGGGGGTCAATGGGTGCTATTCGGATTGGCGGTTGGTGACTAGTGGGGTGCCCCAGGGGTCGGTGCTGGGGCCTCAGCTATTTACCATTTATATAGATGATCTGGAGGAGGGAACCGAGTGTAGGGTGTCGAAATTTGCTGATGACACCAAGATTGGGGGAAAGGCAAATTGTGCGGAGGGTGTGGAGAGTCTGCAGAAGGATCTAGATAGGCTGGGCGAATGGGCCAGGAAATGGCAAATGGAATTTAATGTTGGCAAGTGTGAGGTGGTCCACTTTGGTAGGAAGAATGGTAGGAAGGACTATTACTTACGTGGCGAAAAACTGCAGCAGGCGACGGTGCAGAGGGACCTCGGGGTCCTTGTGCATGAGTCGCAAAAACCCAGCCTGCAGGTGCAGCAGGTGGTCAGGAAGGCGAATGGGATGCTGGCCTTCATAGCGAGGGGGATTGAATATAAAAGTAGGGAGGTCTTGCTGCAGCTGTATAGGGCATTGGTGAGGCCGCAGCTGGAGTACTGTGTGCAGTTTTGGGCGCCGCACCTGCGCAAGGATATTTTGGCCTTGGAGGGAGTGCAGAGGAGGTTTACTAGGCTGATACCGGAGTTGAGGGGGTTGAGCTATGAGGAGAGGCTGAATAAACTAGGCTTGTACTCGTTAGAGTTTAGAAGAATGAGGGGAGATCTCATTGAGACGTATAAGATGATGAATGGGATGGATAGGATAGAGGTGGAGAGACTCTTCCCGCTCAAAAAAGACAGTAGGACTAGGGGGCACAGCCTCAAGATAAAGGGGGGGCGGTTTAGAACGGAGTTGAGGAGGAACTTCTTCACTCAAAGGGTGGTGAATATCTGGAATTCTCTGCCCGTTGAAGTGGTGGAGGCTGCCTCGCTAAATATTTTTAAGAAGCGGGTTGATGGGTTTTTGATAAGAGAGGGGATTAAGGGTTATGGGGAGAGGGCGGGAAAGTGGAACTGAGCCACGACAGATCAGCCATGATCTTATTGAATGGCGGGGCAGGCTCGAAGGGCCAGATGGCCTACTCCATATTTCTTATGTTCTTATGTTCTTATGGAAGTCTGCTGCATTGGACAACAGTGGGCTGAGAAGGCGCATGATACACTGGTCTCTGTCTTCTCTGGACTGTGTCATGGTATGGAGCAGTGATATTTTTATTTTCCATTTTTCTAAAATGTATAAATTAAAAACAGCTTGATAATGCAGCATTATGTTAATTGGATCCATTGGTCTATTGATGTGTTTTTCCTGTCTAATCCCAGTTATGGATCCATACAAGAGAGCCAGAACACAGAATTAACAGTGCTGAAAATTTGCAGAAGGCAGTGCTTTCAATTTTTCCTTTAGTTGCTAATGGTGGCTGTGTTTTTTTAGAACTTGTAATTTGTACAAAACTGTGATTTTATCAAAGTGTTGCTTTGCTGTCGCATGATCCTTCCAGTCAGTCACTGAAACTTCTCTTATCTTTTTAGAAGCTATCAGTCTCAACGGGAATTGTAACAGAAATTTTTGTTTGTTCTCGAGCATGTGTTTTTCCTCTCAGCTTTGTTGTGTCAGCATTGGATACAACTTTTCCATTCTCTAAAACATTATTTTCCTTTTTTTAAATCATTAGTTTTGAGCGTGCTTGCTATCTAGTTGCCCATACCATGCTGTGTTTGCTGTAGTTTTAATTCAGACGCTTTAACCTACCAACTGTCATTAATTTCTCCTTCTCAGCCTGATGCTCTAATATCCTTTTAAATTTAGTGGGCTGAGTTTCTGGCTCATTGGATGCATCTTTGGTTCAAACATGAATCTTCACAGCAAAATTATAGGAAGCTATTGATTCTCTTAAGACACTCAGCTTTTTGTGCACAAGTTCAGTTTCCGCAGCCTCTGGACTTCTATGAAACCATTCGAGTAAGCAGACAATACCTGTCAAGTCATTTCCTGAGTTGAAAAAAACCTACACCCTCAATAGGCAAATAAGGAACCATCCCCACAATTACAGAAACAGTAACTAAGTCACATTTTAAATTACCTCTATATAAAGGAACAGGTAAATAATTTCCCTCGGCACCCTGTATCAATACATTTTTTTAGAAACTTTTTTGGAGAGAAATTCATATCTTTTTGCAAATGTTTACTTACGAAGTAACTTGGAGAAGTGGGTAGAAGTACTGTCTTTACTGGATGCTCGTTTGTCAGCAAGGGACCTGACTCTCTTTCTGCCTCAAACGTTTAGATTGATAGTGTGAAAAAGTTGGAATGAAATGAAAAGTCAAGGATTGTGAAGGTAGGCATGTATCTGCACTGAGGACCTGTGAAATGCAGATTGGACTTAGTAGCAAGGTGAAACCAATGTTTTGTTAAGCAAAGTGGAGACCAGCAGTCTAGTGGCCTAGATCACAGCCATACCCAGTTTGCAAACTGGGTCAAGCTTTTGTGCTGAAAGCAGAAGAAACTGCCTGTATTGGACACCAAAAATTCGATCCTAACCTAGAAAAGTTTCTCAAAAGCAAGCTACAGATCTCGTGTGGTAATATTTGCTAGACTTCGCTCATTGTGTTAAAACCCTTGGGATGTTGCTTTGGGGAAAGTGTATTCTCAGAGTTTAGGGAAGTACTCAGATTAAAGTAGGTATATTGTCTGGATAACCATCATCTTAGTTGGTTGTAAATGTTGTTCTTTACTGTTGTATTTCTTGTGTGTTTTAAAGTTTAATAAACATTATTTTATTTGAGTCATGTGCAATAAGATTGATCCCTTTCCTCACCAGGTTTCATTTCTTTTCCTATATTTATTTTCCAAATTGTAAAAATAAACTGTTAGGAACCAGAATTCCAGGTTTTCTTTCAATGATTTGGGATGCCCTTGCATTGAACATCAGCACAGTTCATCACAATTGAGACTTCTCCATTTGGATCTGTCCAGGGTTGGCTTTTCCCCACATATTGGGTCCAACTCAGTAGTTCTGAGATTGACTTTCAGAATGTCTTTGCGTCTGAGTTTAGTGTGTCCTGTGCTGCAGGTTCCTATATTCAGCTAGTTGCAGAATACTAGCATTAGTAAGCAGGATTCCTTTTTGCAAACCACATGGCTGTCAATCTGTGCTCTGATGAATATGCTCTTGATGCCAGGTATGCGGCTCCTTGCAAGAACTTGGGCATTAGGGATTTTATCCTGCCATTTGAAGTATTTCACAGTCAACCAGTTGATTCACTCTGTAATGGTAATAGGAATGCGATGATAGGTAGCATAAGAAGATATTATTTTGCAGCTCATGTAGATTCCTACCAGTCAATGAACTGATGATAGTAAATGAATGTGAAATGGTCTCAAAAACTGCTGTAAATAAATGTAAATAAATTGAACAATGTACGGAGGAGCTGAAAGGTACCTTCTGCAAGTCAACTGATGTTCAGAGTTATCCGGTATTCCTTTATGTAAGACATATTTGTCCAAAGAACACAAGGGTTAATTCAGATTTGGAAATTGTTTGACTGCTCACAAATTGCAGTCAGGATATTAACTCTATCACTTATAGCCTATCGAATAGATTTATCTGACTGATTTGCTTCATTTTACTTTCAGTCTTATGAGGCTGCAACAGAAGCACGAGCCAGTACAAACCTCAATGACCGCATCAAGCAATTGGAGAAGGTGGTGGCACAATATAGGGATGAGGCAAACAAAGCCCAAGCAGAAGTGGACAGACTGCTAGAAATCTTAAAGGAAATGGAAAATGAAAAGAGTGACAAAGACAAGAAGATAGCAGAACTGGAGAAGTAAGTTTTTTTGATGAGCAAAGTAGAAATGTTTTTCTAACATTTTTAGCTGTTCTTTAGATCTATGAATGTAAAAACTTAATTTCACTTCTGAATATTATTTTGAATCTCAATATTTATTCCAGTCTTTGAAATCCATCAGAAACATAATCTCAATATTTATTCCAGTCTTTGAAATCCATCAGAAACATATGTTTCAGAGACTCAGTTCAAACATATTAAATATTGGCTTCACAAACAAGAAAGGATGAACACTTCAGCATGATTGTTAAGAAATAGTGGCAAGTGCAAGAAAATCTCAACAGGCCTGACAGCACCTGTGGAGAGAGATACAGAGAAATTTCAAATCCAATATTCTTTTGCTAGCAAACTGGCAATCCTGGAAATAATGGCTTGATTGTCACTGGTGGGACCATGGTCTGGTGCAGGTAGGGAAGAAATGTCTGAGAGTTGGTGCTCAGCCTCTAAGGTAGAGGTTGGTACACCAGCCAGGAATAGTACCACCCTTGTCAGCAGGTTTGATAACAATGTCGTGAGAACAGAATGCAGCAAGTTCAGAGGGCAACAGATTAGGGTGAGTGGGAGGAACTGAGAAATTAAGACAGCTAATGCCATGGCAACATTTCTCACTGAAAAGGTCGAGGGTAAATTTTCCAAACTTGTCCGCCGCGGGAATCTTTGCGGGTGGGACATAAAATTTAAAAGGCCGTTGAAAGATCCAGTGATCTCAGACAGGAACCTTTTGTCTTGAGACAGGCAAGACCAGAAAACCTGCCCCAAATCTGGTTAAGGGGCTAGAGGGATAGTTCCAGATAGCAGGAGAATACAGGAGAGGGTTAAAGCATCTACTGATAGGGGGAAATTGTTCCAGTCTCTATAGAAGCTGCTAGACCTGCTGAGATTTCCCAGCACTTTGTGTTTTTGTTTCCAGCATTTACAGTATTTATTTAATTTTAAACTAATGCAGATTGTGTTTTATATTCTTCCATCTAGAAATTAAGATGATAATGTCTGTCATTTACATGTGAATAATTAACTATGTAAAACTGATTTCAAAGGAAACCATAAATCAGTCAATCCATCTGCATTGTTTAACATCTAACATAATAAGCTAAGTTTTTAATCAGTGGTCAGGAAAATGTTTCAAGGATATTTGTCATAAGTAAGCAAAATAAATCCTTGTTTCATTCATCATCTCAGTCATCCATCCTATTAATCAATAATTTTTGCCTAACTTGCTTCTGATTACACGTCACTAATCAATTTGTTTGCTTTATTTGGCAGTTTGGATGGGTGATGCAAAGTCAATCAGTGCAGCTATTACTGATTGGGTCAGGTAGGGGTTTCATTGTGCTTCAGACATGGTGAGGCTAGACAATCTGATGCTAATGTGATATGCCTGGACTGTGTCAGCAGGCTATCATGGACCCCATGGGTGGGGTGGGCGGAGTGCCAGTATCCAAAAGAGTTGGAAGTAGTCCCAGGAATTGCAGGTGGGAGTGCAGCTTTGTGAATCTCATGGAATCAGGAGAGATTGAATAATCTGGAGGTGAGCAGTCATTGAGGCAGTCCGAGTCAGAGTGGATTTTGAGGGAATTCAAAGTCTAAGTCTTTAAAAGTAAGGATTGAAAATCCTGGTAAGGGAGGTGGAGTTTTAATGAGATGCTGTGGCTCTGTGGTCACAGACGTGGTTAGGTTGCTGAGAAATTCATAAGCTCTATCTTGATCACATCTGCCGTTTAATGTCCAGTGTGGTGTGTTTGATCATTACCTGATGGTAATTCTGAATGTTTGAGTATAAGATGGATATCATAAATTATTTTACTTTTCTGACTTTGTATGGTAACGTTTATGTTGTTTGTTTAAAACCATCCCCCCACTCCCTAAAGTAGCCGGTATCCCCCCCCCCCCCCCCCCCCAAACACCATTCAGGCCTAAGGGTGACCCTGACCCCCACACTCAGGCTCCCCTTTCCCCTCAGACTCTTATTTAGCCCCTCCTTGTTCTTTAGATCCCCACTCAGGCACCCTTCCCTCTCAGACCCACAGGCTCCCACCTCCAACTTAACTCTAACTTAACTTCAACTTCAGGCCAGATGCCTTGGCAGTACCAACTGTGCATTGCTCCCTGGCACATGTGAGGTTTGCAAAAGAGGTAATTAAACCATTTATTCTTTTTAAAGAAACTATAGCTGTCAATCAGGCATTGTAAACTTTGCAGTTAGAATCAAGGAAGGTACTTGAGATGCATTCAAGTTTGAAGGGAAATTAAAATAAACTCAGCTGACTGGATTATGAGTAGAAATCCATTAAGCTGTCAGTGGAGGCCTATTTCATGGCACTGCACATTGCAATTGGCAGAGATCAAAGGGTTCCAGTGGACTCCAGGGGATTTCAAAGATTTCAGCTTTTTGGGAAGCCTCAGAGACTTCAACTCTAAGCTATGTGAATACATTGGGGCTGAGTACAGGATTGTGCAGATTGGACCCCCCACCTCACAGCCCCCAGGTGAAATTGACATCTCTCCGTCAAAGGACTTCAAAGGGATCTGTTCAGACCTGCGACTTCTGACAGGGAGAAGGAAAATCTCTGCTGCAGAATGGAGTGATGTAGTGCTTTAATAGCATGCCAGAAGGCCAGAGGATATGGAGATTAAAGTGACCTGGCCACGTCAAGATTTTCACAGCTAAAGGCAGGAACGTAGATCTTGATCACCACTGATCAGGCTTGCTGCCTGAAATCACCATGCCGGGGTGATCTTCATGTTTGCTAGGGCCAGAAAAAGCAGTTCAGCCACAAGACCCCTATTCAAAGTGCTTGTCAACCTTTTCACTCCAGCCTGAGCCTGCCCAACTCCCAGGACTCTTGAGGAACCTTTCCTCTGTAGCCTGGCTGTGTTAGAGGTGCAAATGGCCATCGGACATATCTCTTTGACCCACTCTCAGGTCCCCAGGTACCAGGCCAGGATGTCAGTGCCTGGGGGCAGTATGCCATGTGCACTGCCAAGGCACATGGCCTGACTGGAATCTAAGGGGGAAGGAGGCCTTTAGGGGTCTGACGGGGAAGGGGGCCTGAGTGGCAGGTATGGAGGGGAAGGGGTCGAGGCGGGGGGGGGGTAATGAGGTTTGGTCACTTGTACGTGCGGCGTGTGTTTTGGGCTGGGGGGGTGGTGGTGGGGAGGGTGGGAGAGTGTAGTTTGTGGTGGTGTTGGCTGCCTGTGATTTGAGTGATGGGAGGGGAGGATGACCCACCTTTCTGAGGGTTGTTGATGCTTACCTGGACTGTCAGGGTGCCATCTCCCCGCTTGTGATTAGAAACACCAAAGCCCGTCCAGTGCTGTTATTTCTGGGGGGCAGATTTGCATAATTATTGGGTTCCTATCCACTATGGGTGTGAACCCGATCGGGGCCCGGGGGGTGAGACTTGCCTTGAGGCCCATCAGGAATTCCAATTTTTGGCTGACACCCCATTCTAATATACAACGGAATTCTTGCATGCTGTCTGCCAAGGCTGGAGAATGACACTCTTTATTTCAGATAGATAGCAACCGAAATATTTTGCATTTATCTGATATATTTTTGACATGTCTCTTTTGTTTCAGTCCTATTATTGGATTTATTTGCATCAAAGAGCTACGTCAATAAATGGAAGAGAAAAATCATTCTGATTAAACTGACGAGGAAAGCAAAATCCTCTCTTTCCACAATTTTTTCTTATTTTGTGTAGATCCAGAGTAAGGAAAAAAGAAAGCTTAATGTTAGCTGAATGGTACCACGTAGAGTTGTGGTGGGGAAAAAAATGCATTTCAGAGAAGCTGGATCAGGAAAGAAGCATATGCAGATGTAAATAGGTGTGATATAGTTGGGATTATGAAGACATGGCTGCAGGATGACCAGGGGCGGAAAACTGATGGGATTGAAGGCAGATTAAATCCCCAGGGCCTAATAATTTACATCCCAGAGTACTTAAGGAAGTGCTCTGAGAAATAGTGGATGCATTGATGGTCATCTTCAAGATGCTATAGACTCTGAAACAGTTCCTACAATTGCAGGGTTGCTAATGTAACCCCACTATTTAAAAAGCGAGGTAGAGAGGAAACAGAGAATTTTAGATCAGTAAGTCTGATGCCAGTAGTGGTGAAAATTCTACAGTCCATTATTTTGTTTATTTATTTATTTATTTTGATTTATTTATTAGTCGCCAGTAAGGTTTACATTAACACTGCAATGAAGTTACTGTGAAATTCCCCAAAGTGCTACAGTCCAGCGCCTGTTCGGATCAATGTACCTAACCAGCATATCTTTCAGAGTTTGGGAGGAAACCAGAGCACCCGGAGGAAACCCACGTAGACATAGGGAGAACGTGCAAACTCCACACAGACAGTGGACCAAGCCAGGAATTGAATCTGGGTCCCTGACTCTCTGAAGCAGCAGTGCTAACCACTATGCTACTATGCTGCCCATCATTATAATTATCATTATCAAGATCATTACCAAGATTTTATAGCCAAACACTTGGAAAACAGTGGTAGGATAGTACAGTGTCAGAATGGATTTATGAAAGGGAAATCGTGCTTGACAAATCAACTCGGATTCATTTAGGATATAACTAGTAGAGTTGATGAGGGGGTGCCAGTGTATTTGGACTTTCAGAAGGCTTTCGACAAAGTCCCACGTAAGAGATTAGTGTGTTAAGGCGCATGGGGTTAGGCAGTATATTGAGATGGATGGAAAAGTAGTTGGCAGTCAGGAAACCAAGAGTAGGAATAAACAGGTCATTTTCCAATGTCAGGCAATGACTAATGGGGTACTGCAGGGATCTGTACTGAGACCCCAATTATTCATTCTATGTATTAATGGCTTAGATGAGGAAACAAATGTAATCCCTCCAGATTTGCAGGTGAGACAAAGCTGGGTGAGCTGTGAGGAGGATGCAGAGATTTTTCAGTGTGATTGTTCAAGTTGAGTGAGTGGGCAAATGATTGGCAGATGCTGTCTAATTTGGATGAACGTGACGTTATCCACTTTGGTAGCAAAAATGGGAAGGCAGATTACAGTCTCAATGCCACAAGTTAGGAGAGGGGAATGTGCAATGACATCTGGCTGCCCTCGTACACCAGTCACTGAAGGTAAGCGTGCAGGTACAGAGGGCAGTAAAATGGCAAATGGTACATTGGCATTCACAGTGAAAGGATTCAGGTACAGGAGCCAGGATGTGTTAATGCATTTGTACAAGGCCTTGATGAGGCAATACTTTGAATATTGTGTGCAGATTTGGTGTCCTTATCTAAGGAAGGATGTTCTTACTCTAGAGGGGGTGCAGAAAAAGTTTACCAGACTGGTTTCTGGAATGGCGGGACTGATGTATGAGGAGAGATTGAGTTCGTTAGTATTGTATTTGCTGGAGTTCCAAAGAATGAGGGGGAATCTAATAAAAATTTATAAAATTCTAACAGGACTAGACATGTTAGATGAAAGAAGGATGTTTTCGATAATTGGGGTGTCCAGAACCAAGGGCCACAGCCAGATGATACAGGGCAAACGGTTTAGGACAGAGGAGGAGAAATTTCTTCGCCCAGAGAGTGATCAGCCTATGAAATTCATTACCATAGGAAGTAGTAGAGGCCAAAGCATTACATATTTTCAGGAGGCCGTTACAAATAACACTTGAGGCGAAGGGATCAAACAATATGTGGAGAAGGCAGGATCAGACTGTTGAGTTGGATAATCAGCCATGATCATTGGCCTCCTCTTGCTCCTGTTTACTATGTTTCTATGAAGAAGGGAGGATAGAGGAACATATTAACATAGACCGGTTGTACTGAATGCTTTGTTTCTGTGCCGAACATTAAATATCATTTTCTATGATTATCTTCAGTTTCCCACCCTGCAACCTTGTAGCCACCTCTGCTGTCAAGAGAGCAGTTAGCCTCCTATGAGCTTGCTGTCATTTTTTTGCTGCTTCATGAATTACCTTTCTTCTATCATAATGTCAGAATTGGGAATGTTTGCTGATGGTTATATAATGTTTAGAACCATTTGTGACTTCTGAGTCACGGATGACTGTACAATACACATCCAATTGGACGATATCCATTCTTGGACTGATAAGTGGCACACAGCATTTGTGCCATAGAATGCCAGGTAGTGACCATCTCCACCAAGGAATCACCCCATGACATTCAATAGCATTACCATGGCTGAGTCTCCCACTATCCACATCCTGGTGGTTACAATTGACCAAAAACTGAACTGGTGAGCCATATAAATACTGTGACAACAAGAGCAGGTCACACATTTGGAATCTTGCAGCGAGTAACTCAGCTCCTTACCCCTGAAAGCCTGTCCTAACGACAAGGCCCAGGTCAGCAGTCTGATGGAATACCTTTCATTTGCCCAGATGAGTGCAGCGCCATCAAGAATCTTGTCATTATCCAGGACAAAGTAACCCGCTTGATTGGTACTCCCTCCACCACTGACACACAGTGGCAGCAGTGTGCATCATCTACCAATGTCGCTTAGACTGCACCTTCCAAACCCAGGACCACTACCATCTAGAAGGACAAGGGCAGCAGATACATGGGAACATCACCACTTGGCAGTTTTTTTCCAAGTCACTCACTATCCTGACTTGGTAAATATTGCCATTCATTCATCGTCACTGGGTCAAAATCCTGAAAACCCCTCCATTACAGGACTGTGGGTGTACCAAACCACATGGAGGTAGCTCATCATCACCATCTCAAGGCAATTAATGATGAGCAATAAATGTTGGCCTAATCTGCAAAGCGTGCAGCCCATGAATGAATAAACTAAGTAATGATTCTAAGGAGTGGTCACCCAAAAGCAATATGTTGCCTTTTTGAGACATACTTGCCTAAAGCACCTGAGCAACTGGAGTATAGCTCAGGTGCTCCAGCTGCATTATGTGGAGAGGCCCTAATCCAAAGATTTTGGGGGCCTAACTGAACTTTATTTACTAAGTGCAAAAACTATTTGCATTACCTGCAGTTGTTCATCCTAATGAGATGCATTAAAATCTTCACATATGACAGTTGACTGATAACTTGGATATTGGCATCTGTGGCACCATGGTTTCAGTTTTTAACATTTTTTTCTTTCCATCCTTCCAAGATATTTTAGTAATTTTATCCTCTGTGCAATAGTTAACTGGCACATTAGGGCAGTGAGCTGACAATCTGAGCAAAAGACCTGCTTCCACTATTGATGTAGCTTAACTGTACCAAAGAACAACCTTAGTTATTTACATGCCGGTACATTTATTTTATTTTCATACATACAGCCAAAATCAAGTAACACGCATGTGAAGAAGTGTGGGCACACTTTTAGTAAATAAGTGAGGCACCATATAGTACTCGCCTTGCATACTTTTGAGACCTTGAGAGTAGACGAGTTGAAATTTAAGTAACTGCTAACACAGTTCTTCAAACCTTGCCAGTGATCATCAGTACAGCAGAATTTGCAATTCAGAAAATTTTCTTACCTGTAAAGTGCTTCATGTTGCAGTTACTTTTGCTTTATGCAAAATACATGTCATGCTTAGCTAAAATAATATTTACAAATCTAAGCTGTTCACTAACTTCTTAAAATCTTTTTTTCACATCTGCCTGCCTGGATTTTCAACTGCAGCCTGGCATCAAGGTCAGTAACCATTTTTATTTAATTGCTTGCCTGAGCCTCTTTCCTGTCTTGATTCTTGGAAATAAAGCATGGTTGTGGCCAAACAAATGGCAAATGTATACAATATATATCAGTAACAATTTTCCCGTGACCTTTCTTCTTGAAACCCATTCTGTACACAATTTAAGAAAAATTTAAGAAAAAAATGATATGTGCATAGAATCTTAAATTATCCACCAGTAATAAAAACAGCTGCATTTATTTGATCTATCTTGTATATTTGCCCTTGGTATTGAGTAGTAGTAGTTGGGGAAGAATTTGATACTTGATTGTCTCTTTGCATTCTTAGATTAGAAAGTGATTCAAAAGAATATGCTCACAGTGAAATCAAAAACTGATGAACTAATCAGAGAAATAGAACATCATTGGGTTTTTGACACATTCCAAGAAGGAATAAAAACCTCAAATTGCAGCTCAAACTGTGACCAAGAACCAGAAGAAGCTTCTCAGCAGTTTGGCAACTTCATTCATTCACTCAGTGGGAAGCCTTGAAAGCCAGAATGGCAGTCTGTATATTCTTAAGTCCATTCGTTAGCTGTATGAATCATCCTGCAGAAGAAATCCCTAACTTTCTAATAACTAGTTGCAACTGGAGTACTGATAACATACCAGAACTTAATCTAGTGTCACTGTGGCAGGTTATTCTTTGTTATTTTGGGCTGAGAAATGATTTGACATTTCTTGTCCTTGTTCTAGGACAATATTGTCACAGGAGATTAATGATGATAAAGTGGTCACTGGGAATTTAATTTTTTTCCTTTTGAAAAATAAAGCTTTGTTAAATATTGGATACTATTTAATGATTTCAATGTAGACTTTCTTTTAAATGTTTCAGTCAATGATAAATTAATGACTGAATATATAAGCCAATAATGTAAGATGGTCACCAGTAAATTCAGTGGGGAATTTGGGAGAAACTACTTTACCCAAAGAATCATAAAAATGTAGAACTTGTTACCATCAGGGCCATTTGTGGCAAACGGCATCAATGTATTGAAAGGGACACTAGATAAGCATATCAAAGAGCGATGAATAGAACATGTTGATAGTATTAGATGAAGAGGAATGAGAACAGGTTTTCTCTAGACCAGTTGAACTGGTTCTTTGCGAGAGAATTAATGTATATATAGATGTTTGTAAAAACATGACAGTCGAGTTCAAGCAGTTCATGAACATCTGTAAAATTCAACGGATCATGTGAGCGAGGGTGTGATAAATGAAAGAGAGAGGACAAGGCAAGAGAGCAAAGTAGCAGTAAGGGAACTGATCCTAAGAACTAGGAGCAGGAGTTGGCCATCGGCTCCCTCGAGCCTGCTCTGCCATTCAGTAAGATCATGGCTGATCTTTTTGTGGACTCAGCTTCACTTACCTGCCAGCTCACCATAACCCTTAATTCCTTTACTGTTCAAAAATTTATCTATCTTTGCCTTAAAAACATTCAATGAGGTCACGTCAACTGCTTTACTGGGCAGGGAATTCCACAGATTCACAAGCCTTTGTGTGAAGAAGTTCCTCTTCAACTCAGTGCGAAATCTGCTTCCCCTTATTTTGAGGCTATGCCCCTAGTTCTAGTTTCAACCAGTGGAAACAACTTCCCTGCTTCTATCTTATCTATCCCCTTCATAATCTTGTATGTTTCTATAAGATCTCCCTTCATTCTTCTGAATTCCAATGAGTATAGCCCCAGTCTACTCAGTCTCTCCTCATAAGTCAACCCTCTCAACTCTGGAATCAACCTAGTGAATCTCCTCTGCACCCACTCCAGTGCCAGTATATCCTTTCTCTAGTAAGGAGACGAAAACTATACACAGTACTCCAGGTGTGGCCTCACCAGCATCTTATACAGCTGCAACATGACCTTGCTGTTTTTAAACTCCATCCCTCCAGTAATAAAGGAAAAAATTCCATTTGCCTTCTTAATTATCTGTTGCACCTGCAAACCAACTCCTTGAGATACCTGTACAAGGACGCCTAGGTCCCTCTGCACAGCAGCATGCTGCAATTTTTTACCATTCCATTTTGCTGTTATTCCTACCAAAATGGATGATCTTACATTTACCAACATTGTGCTCCACTTGCCGGACATTTGCCCACTCACTTAGACTGTCTATGTCCCTTTGCAGACTTTCAGTGTTCTCTGCACACTTGGCTCTGCCACCCGTCTTGGTGTCATCTGCGAATTTTGACAGATTACATTTGGTCCCCAACTCCAAATCATCTATGTAAATTGTAAACAATTGTGAGCCCACACTGATCCCTGAGGCACACCACTAGTCATTGATCGCCAACCAGAAAAACACCCATTCACCCCCACTCTTTGCTTTCTGTTAGTTAACCAATCCTCTGTCCATGGTAATACATTACCCGTAACACCGTGCACCTTTATCTTATGTAGCAGTCTTTGGTGCGACATCTTATCAAATGCCTTCTGGAAATCCAGATACACCACATCCACAGGTTCCCCATTGTCCACTGCACATGTAATGTTCTCAAAGAATTCCACCAAATTAGCCAAACATGATCTTCCCTTCATGAACCCATCATGTCCTTTTCTGTCACATCATCTAGATGTGACAGGAAAGGATAGGTATTTGAAGTGTGTCCCAGCAGATAAAGCTTGTGGTTGTCAACAGAATAAAAAGACAGAATTTACGGCACTCAATCTGAATGCACAGAGGATTTCCACCAAGATAGATGAATTGACAGTACAAATTCAAGTATATAGGCATTGATCTAATTGCCATTACAGAGATGTGACTGCAAGATGACCAAGGCCAGGAAGTAAAGAGTTAGGAAGGATGAGCAAAAGAAAAAACAGGTAGGGTAGGGCTCGAATGAAAGATGAGATCAGTGTATTTGTGAGAGAGAATCTTAGACACGAAGATCAAGATGTAGAATCTGTTTGGGTGGCATTAAAGATCATACAATAAATTTATTTTCCTTTTGAGGCACAAAAATACAGTGAGAATTGCAATGCAACCATAGCTGATAAAGAGATATAAATGATTGTATTGGAGCAAAGGAAGAAGCTTAAAAAGTTGCCAGGAAGGTTGTGAGCTGATGACTGGGAACATTTTAGAATTCAGCAAAGGAGAACCAAGACACTAATAAAGAAAGAGAAAATGGAATATAAAAGTAAACTAGAGAAAAACCTAAAAATGGACTGCAAAAGCCTCGATAGATATTTGAAAAGGTTAACAAAGACAAATATGGGCCCACTGCAGATAGAATTTATAATGGGGAATAAGGAAATGGCAGAAAACTGAACAAATACTTTGTGTACAACTTCACAGAAGATGATACAAAAAAACTACTCCGGAATACTAGAGAACCAATGAATTAGTGAGATGAGGATCTGAAAGAATTAGTATTAGTGAAAAAGTAGGACTGAAGAAATTAATGGGCTGAAAGATGATAAATCCCCTAGACGTGATGATCTTCATCATATTAAAAGAAGTGATTGTAGATTTAGGGGATGTATTGATGTTCACTTTGCAAAATTCTAGTGATTCCGGAACGTTTCCTACAGATTAGAAGGCGGCAAATATAACCCCACTATTTAAGAAAGCAGGACAAAAGGAAACTGAGAACTACAAACATGCTAGCCTGACACAAATAGTAGAGGAAAATGTTAGAATTTATTATAAAGGATATAGTAACTGGAAACTTAGAAAATAGTGGTATGATTGGGCAGAGTCAACTTGGATTTATCAAAGGGAAATCCTTTGGACTCTTTGAGCATATAACTAGCAAAATAGTTAAGGGGAAACCAATTAATGTGTTATGTTTTGATTTTCAGAAGGCTTTTGATAATGTCCCACACGGTAGGCTAGTAAGAAAAGACAGCCACATGGGATTGGGGTAATATACTGGCGTAGATTGAGAATTGGTTAACACACAGAAAACATAGTACAAATAAATGGGCCATTCTCTGGTTGGCAGGCTGTGACTGGTGAGGGACTGCAAGGATCAATTCTTGGGGCCTTAGCTATTCATGATCTATATTAATGATTTGGATGTGGGTGTCAAATGTAATATTTCCAGATTTGCTGATGGCACAAAACTAGGTGGGAACCTGAGTTGTGAGGAGGATGCAAAGATGCTTCAGGGAAATTTAGACAGTGAGAGGGCAAGAACATAGCAGATGGGATATAGACTGGAATTTTACTGTCCCGCCCACCATGGGAATTGGAGTGGGCAAGGGTGGGCTATGGAAAGTCCACTGACCTTGGGTGGGATTTTACAGTTTTGGGATGAGCGTGGCAGTAAAATCCCACCTATAATGAGGAAAAATGTGAAGTTATCCACTGTGGTAAGAAAGACAAAAATGTGGAGTGTTTCTGAAATGGTGAGAAATTGGGAAGTGTTAATGTCTAAAGGGACTCATGTGCCCTTATTCGTACGTCACTGAAAGCTAACATGCAGTTCAGTGAGCAATTAGGAATTTATTGCAAGAGGATTTGAGTACCAGACAAGAAAGGTCTTGCTTTAATTGTGTAGAGCCTTGTTGAGACCTCACCTGGCATATTGTGTATAGTTTTGGTCTCCTTGCCTAAAGAAGGACACACTTGCCACAGAGAAATGCAGTGAAGATTTATCAGACTGATTCCTGAGATGGCATAATTGTCTTTTGAGCTGAGATTGAGGAGACTATATTCTCTAATGCTTAGAAGAATAAGAGGTGATCTCATTGAAATTTTTACAGGACTTGGTAGGGTCAATGCAGGAAGGTTGTTTGCCTTGGTTAAGGGATCTATAACCAGGGGACATCCTCTCAATAAAAGAGAGGCCATTTAGGACTGAGGTGAGAAGGAATTTTTTTTATTCCATGGGTATTAAGTCTTTGGAATTCTCTTTTTCTGAAGGCTGTGGAAGCTGTGTCATTGAGTACATTCAAGACAAATTGATAGATTCTTAGCTGTTGAACATATCAAGGAATGTAGGGATCGTGCAGGAAAATAGCATTGAGGCAGAAGAATAGCCATGATCTGGTTGAATGATGAAAATGCTGGAGGGGCCAAATGGTCTACTTCTATTCTTATTTCCGATGTTCCTCTGCACTGATATCTTAGAAGTTGAGTAGAGAGAGTAATAAAGATGATAGTATAGAGGCCTGAGTTATCTGATGGCATCACATGATATATAATTTTTGTTCTTATGTTCTAGTGCAGTACTGCAAGTTATTTTGTAAATTACGAGATTTTAGGCTATACTGTTACAAAAATATGGCCAATCATTTTTAACAGAAATGCTTGTGGAATTGGAAAGCTTTTTGAAAACTAGACATTTATTGAGATGGTATTGCTGGCATTTACCCAGTTTTATCACTAGAATGCTGCCAGAGTTTAATGCTAGCATTTGGTTGTGTTATAAGACTATAAATAAAATGGACTTTTAAAATTTTCTTCAGCTTACTGCCAAGTGGCAGAGTACAACTGCTCAAACGTTTTTTTGTTTCCAAGCACTGTACGATTAACTATCTTTATGCTTATTTTGCAATTTTATTATTCAAGCCTTAAGATCACTAGAATTTCTCAAATGACTGACAAACCAGTGCTGATAATTCCAGCTTTCTATGAAGAAGTAAGCAGTAAAGAATTAAAGCTAGACATTCTTTTTGGATCTTTATGCATTCTTGCATGCTCAGCCCTGTACGTATTCAACAGGGGACAGACTGTAGGCAATCTTTTTTAAAGAAATGGACAGTATCCTTTTTGTTGCCCAGCTTGAGACTCAGCTTGAAGACTTCTCCCAGTCCAAAGTTACACATAATTTTCTTTTCATACATGCTGGCCTTCCAACAAGCATTCAGACCTGTTTCATGTGGTCAAAGAAGATGGCAGCAGTCCTACGAAAATTAGCAACCATTTTTAACGTTTGATTTTTTTTCCAAGTTACATAGAATTTTCCACGAGTCTGGAATATTTTAATAATACGTGTGTGTGTTCAGCAGATTTGATTGATCGTTTGGAGCTACAGATTTTATGGATCATTAACCAGGATTCTGTCTCTTTAAAATTGTAGAAAGCTGGTTAGCTGACAGGAAGCAAAGAGTTGGAATAAATGGATCTGTTTCCAATTGGCAGGCTGTGACTAGTGGGGTACCACAGGGATATGTGCTGGGACCTCAACTGTTTACATTATGAAATAATGGTTTGGATGAGGGAACTAAATGTATTATCTCCAAATTTGCAGATGATACAAAGTTGAATGGGAGAATGAGTTGTGAGGAGGATGCAGAGATGCTTCAGAGTGGTTCGGATGTGCTGATTGGACAAAGTATGGCAGATGCAGTATAATGTAGATAAATGTGAAGTTATCCACTTTGGTAGCAAAAATAGGAAGGAAGATTATTATTTGAATGAATGTAAATTGAGAGAGGAGGATACTCAACAAGACATTGGTGTCCTCCTGCATCAGTCGTTAAAAGTAAGCATGAAGAGATGTTCATGCAGAAAAGTTGAAGCAGCAGGCAGTAAAGAAGGCAAATGGTCTGTTGGGCTTCGTGGCAAGAGGATTTGAGTATAAGAGTCAGGATGTTTTACTGCAATTGTCTTGGGCATTAGTGAGGCTAAAATGTTGTGTGATTTCAAGAAGGAATTCAATATGCCTCTTGGGGTTAAAGAGGTCAAGGAATATGAGGAAAGGCAGGATCAGGGTAATGAATTTGATGATCAGCCATGATCATAATGATTGAGGAGTGGGCTTAAAGGGCTGAGTGACCTAACCCTGTTTCTATTTTCTATGTGTGTTCTATAGAGCTCCTTGAGAAACCTTACTAGGCAGTTATGATAGGATAATTATCGTTCTAATTCAGACACTGGTTTACAAAGAACAACCCAGCACGGGAAACAGGCCCTTCGGCCCAACGAGCCCGGGCCGCTGCATCCTCCTACACCTACCCTGCCCTGTGTATGTGAGTGGAACCCCTAATTTAGCCAGATTCAGGGGAGAATAGTGTCAATTTGGTATACCAATCAGCCTAAGAGCACATCTTTGGGGTGTGGGAGGAAACCGGAGCGCCCGGAGGAAACCCACGCAACCACAGGGAGAATGCGCAAACTCCCACAGACACAGGCCCAAATCCATGTATCTGCACAGCTAGCAGTGATAGTCACTGAGCTGTTGCGGCACCTGCTTACTGACTAATTTTCCTGCAATTAATTGTTATACGTTATGAAGTTCTATCATTGTGGCTGCTCATGGAATGTTCCAGTGTTTTAAGCAAGTTTAACATGACCTCTTTGCTCTTGTGCTCTTGTACTCTTGACATCAAGACTGCATTCGACCGAGTGTGGCATCAAGGAGCCCTAGCAAAACTGGAATCAGTGGATATCAGGGGGCAAACTCTTCATTGGTTGGAGTCATATCTGGTACAAAGGAAGATGGTTGTGGTTGTGGAGGGTCAGTCATCTCAGTTCCAGGACATCTTTGCAGTAGTCCCTCAGGGCAGTGTCCTAGGCCCAACCATCTCTAGCTGCTTCATCGACAACCTTCCCTCTGTCATAAGGTCAGTATTGGGGATGTTTGCCGATGACTGCACAATGTTCAGCACTTTTTGCGGCGACTCACGTACTGAAGCAGTCAATGCCCAGATGCAAAAAGATCTGGGCAATATCCAGGCTCGGGCTGACAAGTGGCAAATGTGACACAAATGCCAAGCAATGATCATCACCAATAAGAGACACTCTAACCATTGCCCCTTGACATTCAATGGTGTAACCATCAATGAATCCCCACTGTCAACACCCTTGGGGTTACCATTGACCAGAAAATCAACTGGACTTACCGCATAAACACATTGGCTGCAAGGGCAAGTCAGAGGCTAGGAATACTGTGGCAAGTAACTCGCCTCCTGACTCCCCGAAGCTATCCACCATCCACAGGGCACAAGTCAGGAGTGTGATGGAATACTCCCCACTTGCCTGGATGGACGCAGCTCCAACAACACTCGCAAAGCTTGACCATCCAGGACAAATCAGCCTGCTTGATTGGCACCACATCTACAAACATTCAATCCTTCCGCACCGACGCTCAGTAGTAGCAGTGTGTACTATCTACAAGATGCATTGCAGCAATTTACCAAAGATCCTTAGCACCTTCTAAACCCATGACCACTTCCATCCAGAAGGACAAGGGCAGCAGATAAATGGGGACCACCACTACCTGCAAGTTCCCCTCCAAGCCACTCACCATCTTGACTTGGAAATATATTGTTGTTCCTTCACAGTTGCTGGGACAAAATCCTGGAACTCTCTCCCTAATGACATTGTGGGTCAACCCACAGAACATAGACTGCAGCGATTCAAGAAGGCAGCTCACCAGCACCTTCTTAAGGGCTAATAGAGATGGGCAAGCCAGTGACATCCATGTCCCATGAATGAATTAAAATAATCTCCGAGCCCTTATTAATAACGCCTCGGATACTGTTAACCATGCTCTCAACCTGTTCTGCTCCCTTCAGTAACTTATACCTCGGATCCTGTGTCCCGGTCAGAGTTGTACCCTTTATTTTACGTTGTCTTTTCATCACTTCACACATCTCTGCATTGATTTTTATCTGCTACTTGTCCACACATTCCACTAACCTTTCTACAGCCTCTTGAAGTTCTGCACTATCCTCTAACAGTTCACAATGCTTCCAAGTTTTGTATTGCCTGCAAATTTCGAAACTGTGTCCTGTACACCAGGATCTTGGTCATTTATTTATGTTCGGAAGATCAAGGGTCCGAATGCTGAATCTTAAAAGATCTTTTTTCAGTCTGCAAAACGTCCATTAACTATTACCATGTTCCTGTCGCTTAGCTAATTCCATATAAGTGTTGCTGCTATCCTTTTTATTCCATGAGCTTTCACTCTGCTCGCAAGTCTATTATGAAGCACTGAATCAATTGCCTTTGGAAGACCGTGTACAATCCTCAACTGCATTGCTGTCTTCAACTCTCTCTATTACCTCTTCAAAAAACTGCAGCAAGTTAATTAAACACAATTTGTCCTCAAGCCATTGTTCTCTTTCCTTAAGTAACCAGCCATGCTCAAGTAACAACTTCTTATTGTCCCAAATAGTTGTTCTTACGTGAGTTTGATTATATTTATTTGTTTTAAAACAAAAGATATCCCAAATAGTTGTTTCATGCAATTTCCCCACCTCCACCACTGAAGTTAAATTGACTGGCTTGTATTTGCTGGTTAAAGTTCTTTTAAAGAATACAGTCAAGTAGAGCTTGTATTTGTATGAAGAATTCCAAGAAGCCCATAGCAAGATTTCTGATGTGACCAAGAAACGTTTGCGTTTTGGAGGATAAAAGCACAAGAGTAGCTGTAATGCTGTAGTATGGAAATATGGAATTCCCATGGCTCTTTGATTAGTAAGATATCTGTAGAATATTATGTATTCTGTGGAATATTTAATTGTAAGGAAGCATTGTGGATTTTTCTTGCATCACTCTGTAAATGTGGAATATGTTAGGGATACATTTCATACGTGATTGTGTTATGTAAGAATATTCTGGGAGGTGAGGCATTAATGCAATTGAATAAAATTTGACACTTAAAGTAAAAAGTATAATTTTAAATTTTGAGGTAAAATGCGAGAAATACACAGCAGTTCCAAACATTTCTACTTTCAGGAAAACTGCATATATTTAAAAAAATCCTTTATAAATGGCGAATGTCAGGATCCAGAGATTAAAGGTGGGATTTTATCACAGCTTTGCATCCATTTTGTGGTGGTAAAATGCCGTAAAATCGGGCGTAAAGCGGCTAACCCAAATGGCACCAGTTTTCGTGGGGTATTACAGCACCCCGATTTCTAATGCAGTCAGCTCCTTGCTGGAAATGCGACAAGATACTGGTAATGTATTCAAATTTACTTAAACGTGTATTAACATGCACTTAGTGAGCCTGCGCTCAATCGGCTGAGCTTGCTTGGCTTTATGGCTTTGTTGGGAGAGGAAAACACTTGCTCCCCATGAACGGGGAGCAGTCGTGTTGGTTTTGCCAATGGAACTTGAGGTCCCCTGGAAGGCCAGGTGCAAGATGAGGTGCCCCTTGGGCAGTGGCACTATGGCAGTGCCAGCCTGGCACCTTGGCAATGCCAGCAGAAAGTGCTGGTGGTGGGGCCAGTGGGGGGTGGTGGTGGGGCCTGTGGGGAGCAGGGCTAGGAGAACGACCAATTAGGGTGTGGCCTTTGGGGGGAGGGGGCCCGCTATCACTCTGCAGCGATCAGTCGGGGAGGGAAGGAGGCTACACACAATCGATGGGGTAGGAAGGCTGCATGTGATTGATGGGTTGGGAGGGATTTCGCAATCTGGTGGGCAGAGCGGTGAGGGTTGCATCTCAGGTCGCGAGCTCCAGCGATTTTCAGGGGGGTGGGTGTTAGCTGCTTGAGACTGCCTGCAGTAGCAGGGGCCTAATAATTCTCTCTCTCTCCCTGTCAGATCTTTGCTACTATTAATGCATATGTGCAAGACCTCCCTCTGTAGGGTTTTTGGATATGTTAAGCCCAACCCACAACCTCCCTGGTCAGAAGCAGACAGTGCATAAGATTGGGCCTGAAAACGTGCTCAAAAGAAAGATCTGGAATTCTCCCAGTTTCACACCTGCCTGACAGTTAGAAAAAATCTTATAAAATTCTGCTCTACGAGGAGAGATACAGGAGTACAAAGCATTCACTTTTGCTAATATCTTATTGAGCTATGAGGAATATCTTATTAATTCATCAAAGGTAATGCATTGAATTACATACAAGATAACCCAAGTTACTTTGGTGTACATAAATTGACTAACATAGGAAATGATTCCAACTTGCATCATGTTCCCTGCTGTCGACTGTTTGAAGCCCACAATTTGAACTAATTTGAACACAGTTCATAACGTTGTCCCTTGGATTTTAGGAAATAAATATCTTGGATAAAGATATAAACAATGTACAGAAAAAATCTCCTTTGACTCCTTATGGCTATGAAGCAATGTTCCAAGACACATGTAGCAGTTTTGTGCCTGTGATTGCCGCGAACACAAATGTAGGCGCAAAATCTTGCAAGACTCAGAAAATGAGAATCTTGCTAACGAGATCTTGTTTTCTGATTCCACTCTCCCCCCGTCCCACCCCCAACCAATGATGTAATGAGATTCCCACTTAGGAATGTCAGGAACCTTGTTCAGTAAATGTTGATATAATTAGTGAGCTTTCCTCGTCATATCCTTCCTCTGTGATTGGAATTTGTCATGAGGTAGTTAACTGTTTTTCAAAAAGGGGAACCTGGTGAAGGATCCCATCAGGGGCACACTGGTAAGTATAGCCACTGGGGTGCCCTTCTGAAGAGATGCATTTAGGGGGGTATGGTTGGAATGCCCTTTGAGCATGTTGAGGGTGTGCCCCTTGAATGTGTCGGGGGTGGGTTCCCCTTTTCCATGTTGGGGATAGGAAGAATGTCTCCATCCCTGTAGAGCCAACTTTGCCAGCTTGGCCCCACCCTGCCAACAGGACAGCATGTGCCAGGTGGGAGATTTCTTCTACAGAGAGCACTACAAAATGTGGTGAAGAAAAGCCAGTTGTGTAGGCTGCAAGACTCTTTTCTCATCTCAGTCAGACCTCTCTGCAAATAATGGGAAATTCACCCATTGTGTTATGATCTCCGTGGAGATGATTAACTGATGAGATCAAAGCATAAGATCATATTTTTAAAAAAAAGTCTATTATATATTTTTTAAAAATTAGCTTAACACTACTGTTGGTCAAGATTTAAAAATATAAATGTATTTCCATTTTTATTTTCTGATTCCACTAAGAGTTCTCTGAAACATTATAAGATCTTGAGGGTTTATTCACTTGAAGAGAATGCCATAGCGCATCAGAATTCATTTTGATTTCCCCTCAGTGGTTCAATTATTTCCAATATAGGAGATTTCATGGGAATACTTCCATCAGCTTTTAGCTAAGTGAATCTCCAACTTCTGTTCAAAACGTCATGACAGCGGACTTCTCAGCTCAAACTTGGACCTTGTTGCATCCTTAGTCAGTGATTTAAAAATCAGGAGCATCCCTGGTCCTGAATGGACCTGACACACATTGTGCTGGCTTCGGACAGACTTTGTTTTCTGCAGGTCTGCCAACACATAACTTACACTATGAGCTTTAGATTTCTTCCAAATATAAACTAAAGAAATCTTCCAGCTGTTTTTCTCTTCACAAATTTTGGGCATGATTTTCCACCTGAGCTCACTCCACGATCAGAAATTCCCACCCGAGGTCAGCAGACCTCTGCATGGTCTGCTGAATTTTCTGTCCGCCTACTACAATTTCTCTGGCGGGCAGGATGAGAAAATCCCACTCTTTGTCTCCAAACTGAGTGTGCGTATCCGTCTGTATTCTCTGTGGTGAATAATAAAGTTATCATTTTCTCTGTTTAAGGTGCAGACCTGGCTAACATTTATTTTGCTCCCTTGACTCTGTCTGTTTGCAAATTGAACTGTTTGCTTCTGTGAGGAAAAGAAAACACAGATTAACACACAACTCCCTGGAAAACATGTTTTTATTGCAATATGGCACTTCTGAGATATTCCAAACTAAAATTTAAATTAAACTCTAACCTTCAAAACAACATTTTGTCTCTGTGATACACCTCACTAATTTATTTCTCCATAGTGTTAATGGCTCTTTCCTTTTTCCAGATCTGTTGATTCCACCTAACCCTTGTTTATAAAGGTTCTTTTAGCTTCTTTGATCTGGGAGTTACATAAATAATTTAAATCCCTTTTTGAATTGACAGTAGATGTCCTGTCCCTACCAAAAATTCAATGATGGGTTATTCATGGTTTTAATTTTTTCATTTCCAGTCCTGACCTTGTTAATTAAACACAGGTTTTCCTTTGAACTGTAAATTCCCATGGTCAATTTATTTCTCAACTAGGTTTCCATGTAGCTACATTGAAAACTAATTTTTCAACTAAATGTTTTTCTAAAGCGTACTAATTATTAAATCAGATGTCTGCAGCAATAGTGCTAGTCCATAACTCTTAATAATCACATCTAACTAGGAACTCATTGTCTACTATTGGAAATTTCTGAAGTTGTGAATTTATGCCTGTCACATGTCTAATCCAAAAGGTGATAACTAGAAAAAGAGATATTTCCTGGCATCAACCAAATTATTTGCCTAAAATTTTATAATTATGTTCTGCAGTTCCACCATCCTTGTTCAGTCTCAAATAAGCTATGCAGCAGTACTGAATTAAATAGTCTCTCAATTTCAAAAACCTCAAATCATTATCCCCGCTATGCCCAAATTCTTAATGCTAATAATGTACCACACAGCAAACACAATTAACTGGTAGCAATGTGGACTTCATTGCAAATACATGGATATACCTGTGTGTTTGAAAAATACTTGAACAGTTGACAAAGATTTCTACATTCGCCCACTGTGATGTTCCACATAGTTTGCAGGGAAACACTCTTAATAAAACAACATTGAGACATTGGCAAATTTCCTGTTACCACACATTTCTTCCTCACCTGCTCACAGATTCCATGCACAAATGCGTTTTTGTTCCTTTGCCTCAACCGCTAGAATGTTATGAACCCTCAATAACATTATACTATAGTTGACTATTTATCCATTCTGATTTTAATGGCAATATCCCTGAAATCTGACCTGACAATTTGCCTGATTTTAGTCAAGTGGTTTAAAAGTGTTCATTGTGGAGAAAATTTCATTCTGCAAGCTTTTTGATCCTTCACAAATTTGTAGAATATTTTACTTTTATTAACAGAGCCACATTATGAAATTAATATTTTGTTTTTAAATAAGGAACTTTTATAACTTATCCTTCTCCCAAATGGATGATTGATCTCACTGATAAATGGACTAGGTGGAATACTAATGCTGCATGTACACCTGGAGGTTAAAAACACAAGTAATATATAGGAACAGGAGTGAGGCCGATCTGATCTTTGCTTCAACTCTACTTTTCTGCCTATTCTCCAGAACCCTATTATTCAGCGTGCATCAATCTCAGCCATGAGCATATTAGTAACTCAAGCTTCACTATTCTCTGGAATAGCAAATTCCAAAGATTCACGACCATGTGAGAGGCAAAAAAATCTCTTAATCTCCTTCCTAAATGGGTAACCGTTTCTGAAGCTGTCCTCCTTTTTGGCAGAATCCTATTTATTGCTGTAAGATCACCCCTCATTCTTCAAAATTTGGATGATTATAGGCCCAACTTATTCATGGCAGGAGAACGTAAAGCCACAGTGTGGTCTTCTTGCTCAACATAAGAAGTCAGGAACGTTTCCAGTGTCTGGAGCCAGCGTGTGTGCAGCAACTGTCTTCTGCTGCAGCTCCTGGAAGCCTAGATTTTGGAGCTGGAGCAGCAGCTGGGGATGCTGTGGAGCATCTGCGAGGTGGAGTGCATCATGGCTAGCATACACAGTCTGTGGTCTGACCACTTCTCTGAGACACCACAGGCAGGAAGGGAATGGATGACCTCAAGACAGAGCAGGAGAGTGCAGGGCAGGCAGTGCAGGAATCTCCTGTGACCATTCCCCTGCAAAATAGATGTACTGCTTTAGATACTGTTGGAGAGAATGGCCTCTCAGAGGAAAGCAGCAGCGGCCAAATTCATTGCACCATGGCTGGCTCTGCTACGCAGGAGAAGAGCAATAAATGTGGGAATGCAGTCATTTTGGGGATGCATTTTAAGGGGAATAGTTAGACTCCATGATGGTATGTTGTTTCCCTGGTGCTAGGATCAAGGATACCTCAGAGTGCTAGAGGACATTGTGAAGGAGGAGAGTGAATAGCCGATAGTTGTACAAGTTGGTGCTAATGACATAGGTTAAAATAAAGGTGAAGTCCTAAATGTAGAATGCAGGAGTTAGGAAGTAAGTTGAAAAGAAGAGTCTCAATGATCATGAACTCAGGATTGCTACCAATGCCACACGCTGGCCAGAGCAAAAATAGCAAGGTATATCAGATGAATTCATAGCTGAAGAGATGCTGTGAGGAAGGCAGTTTCATATTCCTGGGACTTTGGGACCAGTTCTGGGGGAGGTTGAAAATTAGACGGGTTACACCTGAGCAGGATCAGAACTGATGTCCGAGAGAGAATATTTGCTAGAATGGTTGAAAAGGGTTTAAACTAAAATGGCAAGGGGATGGGAATGTATGCAGAGGAGTCAGAGGAAGGGAAAGCAAAGACAAATAAAAGAACAAAAGGAGAATAAGAAATATGATGGGCAGAGAAATTAAGAGCCAAAATCAAACAGGCCAACAGTGAAAAATAATGGAACGAATAACGGATGGTAAAAAGACAATCCTTAACCTTTGTACCTTAATGCACAAAGCATTCGCAATAAAATTGATGAATTGTGCAAATAGATGTAAACGGGTATCATGAATTCGGGACTATGGAGACATGGCTGCAGGGTGTTCAGGGTGGGAACTGAACATCCAGGGGTATTCAGTATTTAGGAAGGATTACCAAAAGGAAAAGGCAGTGGGGTTGAGGAAATTGACATAATGGTTAGGAAAAATATTAACTCGAACAATATGGAATCTATATGGGGAGAGGTGAGAAACACCAAGGGGCAAAAAAAGTTAATTAAGATTGTATGGAAACGTTAAAACTGTAGTGATATTGGGGATGGCATTAAACAGGAAATTTGATGCATGCTATGAAATAACATCTCTAATAATGAATAATTTTAATCTGCTTAAAGTTAGGGCATGTCGAATTAGAAACAAGACTGTAAAGGCAGTGTGTCCAGGTTGGTTTTCTGGACTAACTAGAGAACAGGCCATCCGTGACAGGATATTGTTTAATAAGAATAGAGCAATTGACAGTTTGTGCAAGGCCCCTTGGAGATTAATTCTTCAAGATGGAGAGGGACCTGGTTGATTCTGAGACTAGGGTTCTGAATCTAAATAAAAGACCTGTGATGGTATATGGCTTGAGTTGGTTTTGGTGGGCAGGGAAACATTACTCAGAGGGATGACCATGGATAGGCAATGACAAGCATTCAAAGAGCATTTGGGTGAACTGCAACAATTATTTATTCTTGTCTAGCCCAAAAATAAAATGGGAAGGGCGTCCAAACCATGGTTTATAAGGAAAAATAGAGATAGCATTAGATCCAAATAAAGGCATACAAATTCAGCCATTTCTTTATCTGGCCATAAACTAAATACATACTTTAGTTCTGCCTTCATAAATGAGGAAATTTTGAGGAACACAGGGTTTAGTGAGAGAGAAGAACTAAAGGAAATCAGTATTAATAGAGAACTGGTGTTGGGGAAATAAATGAAAATGAACGCTAATAAATCCCCAGGGTGGACAATCTACATCTCAGTATACTTAAGGAAGTGACCCTGAAAATTTATTGATGGTCATTTTCCAAAGTTCTATGGACTCTGAAATAGTTCCTATAGATTGGAAGGTAACTAATGTAACTCCAGTATCTAAAAAGGGAGATAGTGAGAAAACAGAATTATAGACCAATCAGCCTGATGTTGGTAGCGGGAAAATGCTAAAGATTTAATAGCAGGGCACTTGGAAAACAGCAGCAGGACTGGACAGGGGTAGTATGGATTTACGAAAGGGTAATCATGCTTGACAACTCTATTGAAATTCTTCAAGGATGTAATTAGTAGAGTTGAAGCACTGTCCCACCTCTGTTTCCAAGTCCTATGCCCTGATGTCAAAACACTGAAGTTGATGCTAAGTTTGATCTTGGTTGTGATAATTCCCATGGTCTGCTTAGTCACTGAGAAAACAGGAAGCAAAATAGCGTTGATGCTGAGAATCTGAAATAAAAAAGACAACATTCATAGAACTCAAAAAGCAGGGCATGGAAGGGTTTTTTTTATTTAATCAGTGATGCCATCTCCCTGCACACCAAGCCATGTTTCCCTTAGGTAACAAGAAAGTGGCATTGTTTACAGAATTATTCGCAGATAAAAACTGACTCATAAGAAAGGAGAATGAAGAAATAGACATTTGGATCAACACTTGTTTGGTTTTTGTGCATACTGTTTATGTTTATTAAGAAATGTTAGACTAATCAGGATTTAATATGCAATAACTTCTGGCTGGTCTAAGTGACCTCAAGCTAATTGTAACTGATTTAAGCTGACTGATTTGAGCAAAGTAAGGGTACATTCATACCACAACCATAACGTCAGTGTGAAGCAATTTCACTTTGCCTTGACTCTGCACTTCTAGTATAAGTGTAACATGATTCTGGCATAAGGCTTCTCCATATTCGAGTGAGGCAGTATGATACTTCCTTGAGGAGGGATTCACACTCTATTTGAGTTTGGAATCTCTTTAACCTTGACATCTAATTTACGTTGCACAACTGGTACAAAGCCAAAATCTTTTTTAAGCTGATGTTTGAATGCCCCATTGAATTCCTTTAATCCGTCGTACAATTTGATCATGGTTGCCCCATGTTAGTATTTTATATATTTTATTCTTATTTAAATTTATTTGTAAGGACTAATGTAGATTTATTCTATCAATGCTTTTGATCTCCCTATGTGGCAGCAATGCCTAAATAAATGTGTCGATTAAAGTGCTGAATTAAACATGTCAGGAGCAAAATGTTTGCAGATGGTCACATATTTATATTGGGATTTTGGAATGCGTCCAATATAAACATGGCCGTTTGAGAACTTGAATTCAATTTGAAAAACATGGAAATACAAAGCTATTATTAATAAAAATGACAGTGGAGCTGTTGGGTTGTCAATGAAAACCAGCTTGGTTCTTTAATGTCCTGCAGGGAAGGAAACATCAACCCCACACAATGTGGTTGAAGCTTGGTCCAGAAATCATCCATCCTGTAACCCTTTCCCTCGAAAGCTACAGGTTTTCTTGATTTCCTGTGTGCAGTAGTATGGAGGGTTGACAAATATACATGAACTCTAAGTATGTAAACAACTATTTTCAGTATAAGAGCAATGCCCATGTGTTTTCTATTGAACCACAGTTGGTTTTCCAGGGTGAACCAATTTAAACATTTTAGATGAGGAGAATTGTTTGGTAGAGCAGACGCAGCATGGTTTCGTTAAGGGGAAGTCGTGTCTGACGAATTTATTGGAGTTCTATGAGGATGTGTCTAGGGCGGTGGATAGAGGAGAGCCGGTGGATGTGGTGTCTCTTGATTTTCAGAAGGCGTTTGACAAGGTGCCTCACAAGAGGTTATTACAGAAGGTCAGGGGGCATGGAGTTGGGGGTAGGGTGTTAGCATGGATAGAGGATTGGCTGTCAAGTAGGAGGCAGAGAGTGGAGGTCAATGGGTGCTATTCGGATTGGCGGTTGGTGACTAGTGGAGTGCCCCAGGGGTCGGTGCTGGGGCCTCAGCTATTTACCATTTATATAGATGATCTGGAGGAGGGAACCGAGTGTATGGTGTCGAAATTTGCTGATGACACCAAGACTGGTGGAACGGCAAATTGTGTGGGGGATGTGGAGAGTCTGCAGAAGGATCTAGACAGGCTGGGCGAATGGGCCAGGAACTGGCAAATGGAATATATTGTTGGCAAATGTGAGGTTGTCCACTTTGGTAGGAATAATGGTAGGAAGGACTATTACTTACGTGGTGAAAAACTGCAGCATGTAACGGTGCAGAGGGACCCCGGGGTCCTTGTGCATGAGTCGTGAAAACCCAGTCTGCAGGTGCAGCAGGTGGTCAGGAAGGTGAATGGGATGCTGGCCTTCATAGTGAGGGGGATTGAATATAAAAGTAGGGAGGTCTTGCTGCAGCTGTATAGGGCACTGGTGAGGCCGCAGCTGGAGTACTGTGTGCACTTTTGGTCGCCGCACTTAGGCAAGGATATTTTGGCCTTGGAGGGAGTGCAGAGGAGGTTTACTAGGCTGATACCAGAGTTGAGGGGGTTGAACTATGAGGAGAGGTTGAACAAACTAGGCTTGTACTTGTTAGAGTTTAGAAGAATGAGGGGAGATCTCATTGAGACATATAAGATGTTGAATGGGATGGATAGGATAGAGGTGGAGAGGCTCTTCCTGCTCAGAAAGGACAGTAGGACTAGAGGGCACAGCCTCAAGATAAAGGGGGGGGGCGGTTTAGAACTGAGTTGAGGAGGAACTTCTTCACTCAAAGGGTGGTGAATCTCTGGAATTCTCTGCCCATTGAAGTGGTGGAGGCTGCCTCGCTCGATATTTTTAAGACGCGGGTTGATAGGTTTTTGATAGGCAAGGGGATTAAGGGTTATGGGGAGAGGGCGGGAATGTGGAACTGAGCCACGACAGATCAGCCATGATCTTATTGAATGGCGGGGCAGGCTTGAGGGGCTAGTTGGCCTACTCCTCCTATTTCTTATGTTCTTATGTACTTATGTAGATGGGATGGATGGTAAACTAATTGGGCCTGAGCCTCTGTGGAGTGGCAGTCATCAACAGATTGCCACTTGAAGCTTCCCAGGTTGGAAGCTAGACATTTCTCATCCAGTCTTGCTGCCCCAGGCTTGTTTAAAAAACATGCAATGCAAATTGTGTGGAGGGTGTGGAGAGTCTGCAGAAGGATCTAGATAGGCTGGGCGAATGGGCCAGGAAATGGCAAATGGAATTTAATGTTGGCAAGTGTGAGGTGGTCCACTTTGGTAGGAAAAATGGTAGGAAGGACTATTACTTACGAGGCGAAAAACTGCAGCAGGCGACGGTGCAGAGGGACCTGGGGGTCCTTGTGCATGAGTCGCAAAAACCCAGCTTGCAGGTGCAGCAGGTGGTCAGGAAGGCGAATGGGATGCTGGCCTTCATAGCGAAGGGGATTGAATATAAAAGTAGGGAGGTCTTGCTGCAGCTGTATAGGGCATTGGTGAGGCCGCAACTGGAGCATTTTTGGGCGCCGCACCTGCGCAAAGATATTTTGGCCTTGGAGGGAGTGCAGAGGAGGTTTACTAGGCTGATACCGGAGTTGAGGGGATTGAGCTATGAGGAGAGGCTGAATAAACTGGGCTTGTACTCGTTAGAGTTTAGAAGAATGAGAGGAGATCTCATTGAGACGTATAAGATGATGAATGGGATGGATAGGATAGAGGTGGAAAGACTCTTCCCGCTCAAAAAAGACAATAGGACTAGGGGGCACAGCCTCAAGATAAAAGGGGGGCGGTTTAGAACAGAGTTGAGGAGGAACTTCTTCACTCAAAGGGTGGTGAATCTCTGGAATTCTCTGCCCGTTGAAGTGGTGGAGGCTGCCTCGCTAAATATTTTTAAGACACGGGTTGATGGGTTTTTGATAGGAGAGGGGATTAAGGGTTATGGGGAGAGGGCGGGAAAGTGGAACTGAGCAGCGACAGATCAGCCATGATCTTATTGAATGGCGGGGCAGGCTCGAAGGGCTGGATGGCCTACTCCTGCTCCTATTTCTTATGTTCTTAATAGGTATGGATTCCATCCACTGCAGGGCAGCAACGTTGGGGGAGGTGATTTTAAGCCACTGCTTTCTGTAACCCAGGTAGGCTAATATGTCCCAGCCAGTTTGAGAAGCCAAAGAGAAGATAAGTTTGTAGGTAAGTGAGTGAGAGGTTGAGGAGGTCAAGGCATGGGAGCTGGATAGACAGTTGTGGGTTCAGAGGGGTAGTTGAGGGAGCACAGTTGGAGAGTCAGGTATCATTGGGGAGATAGGGCAATATTTGGTGAAGGTAGTTTGATAATTGTGGATATGGTCAGGAGGCCGTGGGAAGGGGAGAATAGTCAGGGTGGTGGTTGTGAGGAAGCTATGGGGGGTGATTGGAGGGGTGTTAGGGCACATTCAACAGGGTTGTTTGAGTGGTACGGTCATTGGTAGGGATGGGGTACTCGATAGGAGTAGGGAGGTGGGAATAGGGTAGGGGGTGTGGCAGTGGGAGCAGTAGTTGAGACAAGGTAAAGTGGTGGGTTGAGTGGTGGAGAATAGGTAGAGTGGATGGATGATCGGAGTATGTGGGAACATGCTTAGTGGTCAGGAAGGGTAGTGTGGGGATAGTTGCAGAGGGGGAGGTTATTGCGGGCTGTGGTTGGGAGGATGGTTGGAGTGGGGGTCAATACCATACTTAGGTGTTAGAGGTTTTAATCCTTCTGACTTTTCCTGGGTAACTATTCTGCTAAGAGAATTGGAGACAAATTTTACCCCCCTGTCCGTTAGTGCATAGAAGTTATGGGTCATTGTTGCTGCAAGGTTTGAAATGCTTGAGAATTTGCCATTATTGTGTTGGACTTTTGCAAACCTTACCTGATCGAACAAGGCTGTTTCTATTTCATTTTCTGAGACAGCAGTGTAAAGGAGTATTCCTAAAGACATGCCCTAATGCAATTATTTTCAAATTTCTTTTTCTGGCAACTCGTTTTTATAAAATGATCACCCCTCACAACCCATTGACCAGGCAAGCTGCAGTACTGCAGCTACAGTCTCAATCTAAATGGGATTTATTATACATTTAAAATACGCCTTCTTACCTTTTCCTTCCATAAAATACACATAACTTGAATTGTATCAGGCAGTACTAACTGGCTATATCATCGCCTGAGTCCAGAGATCCTTTGTCATACCGCCTTCCACAAAATGTGTGCTATAAACAGAACATCCCACTTTCCTTTTGAACAGGATCACAAAACATCTAGCTATGTTTTGAACACATCTCGTAATGTTTTAAACACATAGAGTAATGTTTTGAACAGGATCACAGAACATCTCTTGATGTTTTGAACAGAAGTACAGAAAAGGATCACAGAACATCCCACTTTTCCTTTGAAAAGAATCACAGAACATCCCATGTTTTTTAAACCGGATATTCGGCGACCCATTTTCAACATCCCTGCAACCCACATACAGGTTGTGACCTCCATTTTAAAAAACCTTGCCTTAGTGTTTAGTCGGAGAGATAAAAGTCTTTTTGTCTTTAGAAATACTCCTTTACATTGCTGCCTTAGGAAATGAAGTAGAAGCAGCCTTGTTCCTTAGGTTGAGGTTTGTAAAAGTCCAAAAACTTTGGAAACCAGGCAGTGATAGATGTTAATTTATCAGAAAATAGCAGGCGAAGCTGGCAGAAGAGGACATGGAGGAGGACACGGGGGGGACCTGCCAGAGGAGGCTGAGGAAGGGCCCTGGTAATGGCCAGATCCCGAATAGGACACAGGGCTCGTGACGCCCTGATGGCTTCTTGCTTCGGGAATGACCAGGAGTAGGGTAGGCAGTGATGTACCCTCATGAGGGGTGAGCCTTTGTAACCCATGTGGTGTCACTTGCATCTTATTTCTCAGCTTGCTCCTTTCATGGGCAGAGCATGGAAACCCAAGAACCAAAAGATTCAGGAGGATGATGGTGGCTTGCAGTGAGGATAGAGCAGTGCTCCTCATATCTTCTGCTCATTGACTCCTGCCTGATAGAATGCTGCTTGTGAACTGCCAATGAACAGGATGTTACCTGGGTGCTGAGATGCTGATTGACCCATTTCTGCTGTTGCTGCCTTCTGGTGTGCCATTCGGGTTCAGCATTACTTATGGAACTGGACTGACTTGCACAAGGCTTCAGCCAATGGATTCCTCATGTTGAAATCTTGCTTCCCCAGATGAATGGCCTGGGTGTTTGTCTGGGTCCTGGGGAATTTGTGGGTGGGGATGAGAAGGGCAGCAAGGTGGCAGAGTGCTTAGCATGTTGCCTCACAGTGCAGAGACCCAGGTTCAATTCCGGCCTAGGATGAAGGTCTGTGTGGAGTTTGTACGTTTTCCCCAAATCTACGTGGGTTTCCTCCCACAGTCCAAAGTTGTGCAGGTTAGGTTGATTGGCCAGGCTAAATTGCCCCTTAATGTCCCAAGTTATACAGGTTAGCGGGGTGGAGTTATGGGGTAAGCCTGCATAAGATTCTGTGACTCCGTAACCAGGATTACACCAGTATAATTGCATCAGTACAATATGATGGAAGGATAACCATTGAGCTGACATCCTCACTAAGAGGAGGTTGAGGATGTGCCATTGTTGGGTGTCTGAACAAAAACGTGAAGGTAGGCTGTACGTGCTGCAATGAAGTGAGTGATGAGGCACTCGGAGGATGCATAATGTGACTTTTCATACATTGAATGGTGCTAACATTACTGCTCATTATCTTGTGTCTAACATCACTCGTGCCTGTAATTTCTTTCCCTCCCTAACCATACTGCTAAGTTTTGGTGTTCCCAGAATCCACAGCTGAGGTGAAGGTGACATGCTGTTTGCCACGCCCTGTTGCTTGAGATGACATTGGGCATCCCCTGGAGGGCCCCAGCCTGCTTTTGAGCAGCACAGATGTTGTAATGCCACTCTCCTCAGTGTGCAGGGATGGAAGTGCGTCGGTCACAGGAAGCGGTGAGTCGAATGGGCTGGACACCCCCAGAAATTCTAAGTGGAAGGCCTTGGGCTATACACCAGACAATCCTTTGGGTGCCCCGATGGTCCAGGACTCCTTCATGGAATAGAGGGATAGCTGGAGTAAGATGCAGAAGCCCCTCTGTCATCTGGTGCTGGTGCTTGTGGATGTCCACAAGCAGTTGATTACTGACAACAGTAACCCTCAGGACCAAAACAGAAAAATACTGGAACATCTCTGGAACGTGGCGAAAAACTGCAGCAGGCGACGGTGCAGAGGGACCTAGGGGTCCTTGTGCATGAGTTGCAAAAACCCAGCTTGCAGGTGCAGCAGGTGGTCAGGAAGGCGAATGGGATGCTGGCCTTCATAGCGAGGGGGATTGAATATAAAAGTAGGGAGGTCTTGCTGCAGCTGTATAGGGCATTGGTGAGGCCGCAGCTGGAGTACTGTGTGCAGTTTTGGGCGCCGCACCTGCGCAAAGATATTTTGGCCTTGGAGGGAGTGCAGAGGAGGTTTACTAGGCTGATACCGGAGTTAAGGGGATTGAGCTATGAGGAGAGGCTGAATAAACTAGGCTTGTACTCGTTAGAGTTTAGAAGAATGAGGGGAGATCTCATTGAGACGTATAAGATGATGAATGGGATGGATAGGATAGAGGTGGAGAGACTCTTCCCGCTCAAAAAAGACAGTAGGACTAGGGGGCACAGCCTCAAGATAAAGGGGGGGGGCGGTTTAGAACGGAGTTGAGGAGGAACTTCTTCACTCAAAGGGTGGTGAATCTCTGGAATTCTCTGCCCGTTGAAGTGGTGGAGGCTGCCTCGCTAAATATTTTTAAGACACGGGTTGATGGGTTTTTGATAAGAGAGGGGACTAAGGGTTATGGGGAGAGGGCGGGAAAGTGGAACTGAGCCACGACAGATCAGCCATGATCTTATTGAATGGCGGGGCAGGCTCGAAGGGCTAGATGGCCTACTCCTGCTCCTATTTCTTTTGTTTTTATGATCTCAACAGGTCTGAAAGTATCTGTGGAGAAAAAGTAGAGCCAACATTGAGTCTAGATGACCCTTCGTCAGAGATAGATTTCATCAGATTATCTCTGACAAAAGGTCTTCTCGACTCAAAACATCAGCTCCCCTCTCTACCCACAGATGCTGTCAGGCTTGCTGAGATTTTCCAATATTTTTCTGTTTTTGTTTCAGATTCCAGCATCTGCAGTATTTTGCAGTAATCCTCAGGACATCTGCATGCAATGTTGTTCGAACGTGTTTCATGCCAGCACCACAGATAATTTGGCATGCAGGAAGGGGGAGAGGGTGGGCGTCAGCTCTTAGTTTGCATCCCATTACATGTTGCAAATGAAATTCACACCAGACTCTGGTGGGTTTTCCAACCCACCATGGAGGACACCAGCAGAGGTTTCTGCTGTAAGTTCAAATACTTGAATCAAATACTCCAACAGGGCTTGGGAGAATTCTGCCCATTATTTCGGCTTGTGGATCTGTGAATTTCATACTGCCAGTATATACATTTCTGAGCAAATCTGAATTTTTGCTGAAGTAACCACACAGATTTTATTGGTCAGCTCAGCCACCCACTTCTCTTATCTTTCCTGGAGTTCTATTCAAAACCTTTTTAAGGGTCAGCCATTGGGTGGAAACATGAGTAATACCAATGACAAAAAAAATGGCAGATCATTCAACCCATTGAGGTAAACAGTTTGCTATTGCTTTGTTTCCGAGTCCTGATTGAAGACAGCATTGAAATTTGTCAAATCTGATGAAGCTAAAGCTGGAGGCTTCAGTTCCATTCTCTCATTCCTAATCTAAAAAAATGAGATTTTTTTTATTATGAATTGACAAAACGTGAAAGTGGAGGCTGATACAATATGTTAAATATTAACACACAGTATAATGTTGGTACTGGCTTTATTGCTGTAGGCATTTCTAAGTGACTTTCTTTTTTCCACACATTCAAAAGGGAATTTTGTTCTCATTTCCTCTCTACACTACTTAGCTTAGTAAGAGGATAGGTAAGCAACCTTGTTGAGACCTCTCTGAATACAGCTGTTGATTAAATCTCTAAGGAGTACCAAAGGATGCCCCAGAGTAACTGAAACTTCCACTTTTTTCGTATTTCTTCCTGACTCAGAGAAGTTATCTGTTGTTTGGTGTGCTTGAAATGATGATATGACTGAAATCAGGAACTAAATGTGGAGACTATCTGACAAACTGAGGTCCCACGACTCTGTTGCTCTAGTTTGAAGCTCAAATTGACAAAGCTTTACAGTTGTTGATATGAAGTTCTAGTCAAATGTCTTTGCTAGCATTGTGGAAACCTTTTATTCAGCAGGGTTAAATGTTAAGAATTGATAATAGAGAGATTTTTTAATTGCAAGAAATTGAGAGTTCGTATTCAAGTTACGCAATTCTGAAAGTGCTTTCTTTGATAGGAATTTAATTGAAAAGAATTTCTGGAAACATACAGCTGTTTTGTCTCAAAGCTGCAGTTCAAAGACAGACTTGAGATTTCAGAGATTTGCTTTGATTGCACCTTTTTCAGAGTGTTCAAGCTAGATGAACATAAATTGAAAGCAGGAGAAATTGCACTTATTCAAGCTAAAACCTCACACAGTTGATTACTCTGAACCTTTCTTCAAATGATCACCTGTGACCTCATTCTAGTCATCCTCCGTATTACTTTTTCGAATTGCTTGGTGATTACACATGGTGAATATCCTAGCAGTGATGGATAACTCTTAGTACAGATCCCAACTTGACCTGTCATCTTACTTTGCTGACGTCTTACTTTGCTGACATATGGCAGCATGCCATAAGGGCCTTTTCTACTTTTTATCTGGTACAGCTGAGTGAATGCACACTCTGCTCAGTTCTTGAAATTCCATTGGAGTTTTATATGTGCATTGTTGGAACAAAAGTTGTGAATTTCCCAGGTTATGTGCACATCTGTTTTTACAAAACAATTTAAGAAGTATAAGTGTCTGTATTATGAATAAAGATGCTTCACCAATGATGAATCGAATATAGGGCTCGATTTGGTGGATTTTTTTTGAAAATTTGGGGCTGTGCATGCCAGTAGTACAGGGAACAGGACTGCTCTTATTTCTGAGGTGGCAGTTGGTTCCCTTATTTTAAATAGTCTATTAGCACAGATAAAACTCACCCTGTAGCATATTTAGCTGGGCGTGGGTAGGTGAGAAAATGGCTGGCCAAAAACCTTTAAAGAGCTAAACTTTGCCATAAAGTAAGCTGAATTTGTGACTCAAATTACCTAAATTGTTATTTCTTCATATTTTATCACTTTAAAATTATATAACTATAAAAACTAAGGTAGAGATTTCTTACTCTGGTACTTGGAATTCATACTAGGTCTCGCATTAGGAAATTCTGAACACTCAGCCTTTAATTTTCGGAAATTTTTTCCTGATCAGAAGATGATGTGCTTAGGGTGCACAAATTTCCCAATATACACTTTTGGCATGTGCTAGGAACTCTCAAGCTGAAACTCCAGATCAGGTTTTTGCCTTCTATGTTAGATCATATTGTATTGCTAAATTGGCTAAGCAAGTTCTCTGACTTTTTTGTTGACACAACAATTATATTTGCATAAACCAGGCTAATTCTTTTTAGCTACAAAACTACAGCCAGTCAATGCTTCTTGATAAATGTAGAAGAGCTTATGATACTATCAGGGAAGTTGTACCTATCAGCAAGATTTTTATGGTCCATAGCACCAAGACTTTATTGATATAGGTATTTCAATCATAATGCTGATGTGATGCATTGCAATGAGTAAAACATAATTGACGGTAAGATAAAAAGATCTAAGGCAGCCAATATAACCCTATGAAAATATTTCACATAATGCACTCTATCTGTACAACCACATAGGTACTTGCATGTTACATTATTTGTATCAACATTAGTAAATAACACCCTTGTCTCAGAAGATTGTGAGTTCAAGCCCCACTCCAGAGACTTGAATACATAATTTAGCCTGACAGTTTAGTGCAGTATTAAGGGAGTGCCACACCACGTGAGTTATTGAGATGAGCTTTAAACCCAGTGCCTGTCAACACTCTTGGGAATGCAAAACATTCTGTGGCACTATCGAAGAAGAGCAAAGGAGTCTCACGTTTACCTTCAATCAATACAGCCAGAATGTTCTTGTGTCATGTGATTGTGTGCTGCATTTGCCTGTATAATATTTTAAAAGCTTTTGATTAGTGGAGAAACCCTTTGGGACATCCAGAGGTGATGAACTGCAAAAATGTAAATTGTTTTTGTATTAATTTTATCAGAAAATGTTCTTGTAGATGGACATAATGGGCCCTTCACACAAAGATTGTACAGCAAAGCATAGTATATTGAGAAACTCATGCATTGTTCATTTATCCGTGTTCCTATACTCCTCTGCTACAATTAAGCAAATTTGCTTTTGCTCCTTGTTTCATTCTGCCTTGTTTATGGTAGCAAAATTTGCTACAATTTGCTTTTCACCGTTATGTACCTAAATCCTGAAAGCCTCAGACGAACCTGTATCCAAGGTCGCCATTGTGGATGTCAGAGCAGCTTTTTCAAAAGTTGATCTACAGAAAGCGACTGACCTGGATGGGGTACTCGGCCGAGCATTCAGATGCTGCGTGGGGCCTACTGTCAGGGGGTTTTCACAGACATCTTCAACTTCTCTTTACACCAATTTGAGGTCCCTATCTGTTTCAAGAAGTAGATCATCATCCTGGCACCAAAGAAAAGCCAGGCGGTATGCCTTAATGACTATCATCTGGTGGCTCTGACATCCATCATCATGAAATGCTTTGAAAGGTTTGTCATGGCACAAATCCTTCTAACCTCCCACTTCGCCTGCCGCCACAGCAGACGGCATCTCCCTGGCCCTGCACTCCACCCTGGAACACCTAGACAACAAAAACATCTATGTCAGACTCTTAGGCTGAGCTGTAGGCAATGAATATGACACCATTATTCCTATGAAACTCATCTCCAGACTCCGTGGCTTAGGGCTCAGTTCCTCCTCCTGCGATTGGATTCTAGACTTCCTAACCCACAGACTGCAATCAGTAAGGATAGACAATAACACTTGCTCCAAGATCATCCTCAACACTGATGCCCCACAAGGTTGTGTCCTCAGCCTTTATTATACTCCTTATACACCTATGACTGTGTGGCCAAGTTCCCCTCTAATCCAATAATTTCTCTCTCAATGTCATTAAAATGAAGGAGATAGTCATTGACTTCAGGAAGTGTAATGAAGGACATGCCCCAGTCTACATCATTGGGAACGAAGTAGAATGGTTGAGATCTTCAAATTTTAGATGTTCAGATCACCAACAATCTGCCCTGGTTACCCATGCCAAACAATGCCTCTACTTCCTCATGAGGCTAAGGAAATTTGGCATGTCCACTACAACTCTCAACAGCTTTTAGAGATGCACATTAGAAAGCATCTGGTTGTATCATAGCTTGGTATGGCTTCTACTCTGTCCAAGACCACAATAAACTACAAAGGGTCATAAACAAAGTCCAGTCCATCACTCAAACTAACATCCCATCCATTGACACTGTCAACACCCCCCATTGCCTCAGAAAAGAACATAAGAACATAAGAAATAGGAGCAGGAGTAGGCCATCCAGCCCTTCGAGCCTGCCCCGCCATTCAATAAGATCATGGCTGATCTGTCGTGTCTCAGTTCCACATTCCCGCCCTCTCCCCATAACCCTTAATCCCCTCCCTTATCAAAAACCCATCAACCCGCGTCTTAAAAATATTTAGCGAGGCAGCCTCCACCACCTCAACGGGCAGAGAATTCCAGAGATTCACCACCCTTTGAGTGAAGAAGTTCCTCCTCAACTCCGTTCTAAACCGTTCCCCCTTTATCTTGAGGCTGTGCCCTCTAGTCCTACTGTCCTTTCTGAGCGGGAAGAGCCTCTCCACCTCTATCCTATCCATCCCATTCATCATCTTATACATCTCAATGAGATCTCCCCTCATTCTTCTAAACTCTAACGAGTACAAGCCTAGTTTATTCAGCCTCTCCTCATAGCTCAACCCCCTCAACTCTGGTATCAGCCTAGTAAACCTCCTCTGCACTCCCTCCAAGGCCAAAATATCCTTGCGTAAGTACGGCGCCCAAAACTGCACACAGTACTCTAGCTGCGGCCTCACCAATGCCCTATACAGCTGCAGCAAGACCTCCCTACTTTTATATTCAATCCCCCTCGCTATGAAGGCCAGCATCCCATTCGCCTTCCTGACCACCTGCTGCACCTGCAGGCTGGATTTTTGCGACTCATGCACAAGGACCCCGAGGCCCCTCTGCACCGTCGCCTGCTGCAGTTTTTCGCCCCGTAAGTAATAGTCCTTCCAGCATAATCAAGGTCTCCACGCAGCCTGTACATATTCTCTTCCAGCACCTTCTATCAGGAAAAAAATACAAAAGTCTGAGGACACGTACCAACCAATTTGAGAACAGCTTTTATGCTGCCATCAGACTTGAATGGACCTACCTCCCATTAAGTTGATCTTTCTCTATACTGTAGCTTTGACTGTAATTGTATATTCTGCACACTCTCCGTCTCTATAACAGTATGCTTTCCTGAATAGCACACAAGAAACAATACTTTTCACTGTATATTAATACATGTGACTATAATAAATCAAATCATCTCATAGTCTCATACGTTCTGTTCGTTGCAGTGTTGCGTTTCTCCCCCATGACTCAAATATGGGGTTTATGCATGGGGTTGGAGGAAGTGTTTTCAGTTGGAAGAATTGTTTTGACATATACTTTTTATTCCCCATGAAAAATTCAAGTGAAATGGAAGTTAATACCACAGAGAAACAGGTAGCTTTGGTTGCATGATTAATTTATTTTCAAAATCAATTCGACCAGACTTGAAATATTTTTTGTAACAATGGCACATAGCAGCCTGTTTTATGTCATACACACGCTCTGTTTAATTGTTTGGAAGATTGATTTGTTCTTTCTATCTTGTGAGAAAGAGTGAGCAGATAAGGGTGTAAAAGCACATATAACATTGTGTAAATTGTGTTAGCCAATCATAGCATGGGATCAGAGGATGTCTGCATCATACCGTGTGTTGTATGGTCATGTTGTGCTTTTCTAATGGAGTGTTTGGATATTATCATGGCGTCTTTTGATATATGCATATCATATATGTGTTAATCAAAGTGCACTGAGGCAAGAAGTGTATTTAGCCCAATAATTTAGTTTTTCACAATGATTGTTTCTTCCTTGTGATTTACATCCTCACCAGAATTGCTCACTGATGATCATCTTTATGCTATTATTGGAATGTAATGCTGCATTAATAAAATAAAGAAGATAAAATAATATATTTTTGATGATAATTGCAGGATACAGCATAAGGAGACAATGTACTATTATCAGAAAAGACAGTTCGCATTCCGTCATTTATACTAACTTAATGCTAATGGTTATAATTGTGTTTCTTCCTTTGAAATGAATATCGGCTTATTGTGGAAATAGAAAAAGTACAGGTTCATTTTCTCTGACAGCACTGTGCAATCAAAAATATATGCTGTGTTTGTGCTATGTTCTAATTTGTATTTATCGCTGCCCTCCTGATCTTGAGAGGCTGTCAGCCTCAGATTGACTGTCAAAGGAGCAACTAGAGATTTTAATTCAGCCCAAATTTTCATGAAAATGATTTAATAAAATAACAAATTTATCTTATTTACCCAAGTGCTTTAAAGAATTATGTTGGATTGGTCAGTATCGTCACATGGTGTGAAATACTTTTTGACAAAAACTGTTTTCTCTTTGACAGTATTTTGACTACAAAGAGAGTAAGTCTTCACTTCAGTCAGCACTTGAGGCAGTGAACACTTGTATTTGAGCCAATCACAGTCTAAATTTAATGTTTTCACCCTTATAAGCATTGAAAGTAATAATTTCTGGAGCAGTAGATAGAGTTGGATCCACTTTTGTCAGTTCAGTTGAGTACACTCCTTTTCTAATGATGTTCACCATTGAAATACTTCAAAAGACACATTTATCTAAAATAGTGATTTTGTTGTTTAGAGTTTACTTGCTCACCAAATGTTTAACATGTATATTTGCAATATCTATCAAGTTTATTATTCCCTCTCCTCTCCTCTCTTTTAGGCTGTGACTATCCACTCTGGCTCTCTCAAATATATTTTACTTTCTGGTTCTTCCTTTTAATTCCTTGATGGAATGGCTAGTGTGGAGAATGATTTGGAGAAGTCTATGATTTGAGTGATCTGAATTAGCACTTGAAAGAAAGCTGTTAACCTTTGTCATTCTGTTCCAAATATGCATGTCAATTCAGTCAGTCAGGCACATTGATTCCACTAAATCAAATCCAGTTTGCTGTAATGTTGTCATAAACAGTCAATGATTAAACAAAAAAATCTTAACAATCAAAACCATAAGACAATAAAATCAACAAATATGAGTAGGTGGCTGTTGGAAGTTATTTATTTGCTTGTTGTATAATTTTTTTTAAGTGTTACTAAAGTTGTGCACTCTTTAAACCATAGTTTCAAAACTGGATTACAAATGTTTCAGCAGCGACTGTATTAAGTATCATCGTATATTTTTTGTAATGTTTTGAATGATGCCTGGGATAATTGTATTTGGAGTTCATAGACACTCCGGTTTGATAAATGATCTTCATTCTTTACTTCTAAGTTAGTTTTAGTTATACAGTCTTGATCACTATTAGGTGTTAACTTTATATCTGTTTTTAACCTCTTACAATTGCAGCAATTCCTCAAAGCATTGTAACAGAGAAATTCATAGTGTGTCTGCAATGTAAGCTGTTCAGTGGTACTGAGAATGTGACAAAACTTATGATAATTATTGTGTGATTTGTAATAGCCTTGGCCGAGGAATATGTGTCTCCAACCTGACAGAATTTACTTCCACCAAAGCCTGTGGCACTGAGCTTAGTTAAAGCACAATAAATATTTCCCTTTTCATGACAAAAACTGTTTTCTCTTTGACAGTATTTGATTCTTTCTATAAGAACAGGCAAGGTGGTCCCCTGGACCATAAGCAACATAATCCGTTGGGCTTAATGGACTGGTTCTGTGCTGTAAAGTTCAATGTAAGCCATCTATTCAAAGATTTGATTGCTGTTTCCATTTATGAGGAGTTTCTTTTAGCATCTTCCTCTTTCTACTACTATTCCTAAGGGAAAAAAGGAGCAGCACCGTTGTCCCCAAATTCTCTTCTAAGCGACACAACATTCTGACTCAGACCTGTTGAGCTTTTCTCTCACCGTTGCTGGATCAATATTCTGGAATTCCCTAGAGTCAGAAAGTAATAGAGATACACAGCACAGAAACACGCCCTTCAGCCTAACTCATCCATGCCAACAAGGTTTCCTAAATTGAATTATTTCCACTTGCCTGCGTTCGGCCTATATCCCTCCAAACCTTTCCCATCCATGTACCTGCGCAAGGCCTTTTAAATGTTGTACTTGTACCTGCCTTTACAACCTCCTCTGGCATCTCATTCCATATATGCACCACGCTCTGTGTGGAAGAAGTTGCCCCTCAGGTCTCTTTTAAATCTTCCCCTCTCACCTTAAACTTATGCCCTCTAGAAAGTCAACCACATCGCTGTGGCTCTTGAGTCACATGTAGGCCAGTCCAGGTAATGTCCCTAAAGGACATTAGTGAACCAGATGGGGTTTTTTTTCAACGATCGACAATGGTTTTGTGGTTATCAGTAGATTCTTAATTCCAGATTTTTTTTATTGAATTCAAATTTTACCATGGCGAGATTCGAACTTGCGTTCCCCAGAACATTAGCTGGGTTTCTGGATTAATAATCTAGCAATAGTGCCACTAGGCCATTGCCTCCCCATCGGTTATCAACCACACCTCATTACGCATGCTTGGCTCAGGGCCCAGACTCCCATAAAATGGTTACTCTGTTGAAACAGGTGCAGAGAAGAAAGAACATTGCTTGATTAACAGTTTTATGATGCAATAGTATTTTTCTCTCTGTGATCTCTTATCAATGGCTCAATGTTTATTTGCACAAGGTTGAGGTGTCAAGTGCTTATAGCTTCTGTTAGCTTTCCTCATCCACTCTATTAAGACACCCCTCAGTCTTCTCTCTTCTGGAGAAAAGAATTTCAAATATTTCTTAGTAATTTGATCAATTTGTTAATGCAGAATATCTGTCCAATCAAAAAGATATGGCAATTAATATAGGGGCGTGAGTATGGTTGGTGGCGTTCCAGCAAATAAGGTCCAGGTGAAGACTGGGATGAAGGCGCTTTATCTGAATGCGCGAAGCATTAGGAATAAAGTGGATGAGTTGGTGGCGCAGATCGACACAAACGGATATGATCTGGTGGCCATTACAGAGACGTGGCTGCGAGGTGACAGGGACTGGGAGCTGAATGTCCAGGGGTATCAAGTGTTTAGGAAGGATAGGTGGGAGGAAAAAGGGGGGGACGTAGCTCTGCTGATTAAGGATAGCATCAGGGTGGTAGCAAGGGATGATACTGGAGCCAAGGAGCAGAACGTGGAATCGTTGTGGGTAGAGATTAGGAACAGCAAAGGGAGGAAGACGCTGGTGGGTGTCGCCTATAGGCCCCCGAATAATGATCTGGAGGTGGGGCGGGCTGTTAACGCGCAAATAAGTGCGGTGTGCAGGAATGGGACGGCCGTAGTTATGGGGGATTTCAATCTGCATGTTGATTGGTCGACCCATGTTAGAACATAGAACATAGAACATTACAGCGCAGAACAGGCCCTTCGGCCCACAATGTTGCGCCGACCAGTTACAAAAACAATGACCCACTAGCCTATACCAATCCCTTTTCGTCCATAAACCTATCCAGAGATCTCTTAAACGCCCCCAAACTAGACGCATTTACAACTGCAGCAGGCAGGGCATTCCAATCCCTCACCACCCGCTGGGTAAAGAACCTACCCCTGACATCCGTCCTGTAGCTACCCCCCCTTAATTTAAAGCCATGCCCCCTCGTGCTAGCTTTCTCCATCCGAGGAAAAAGGCTATCACTATCCACCCTATCTAAACCTCTAATCATCTTATATGTTTCAATAAGATCCCCTCTTAGCCGCCTTCTTTCCAACGAAAACAACCCTAAATCCCTCAGTCTCTCCTCATAGGACCTCCCCACCATACCAGGCACCATCCTAGTAAACCTCCTCTGCACCCTCTCCAACGCCTCCACATCCTTCTTGTAATGCGGGGACCAGAACTGCACACAGTACTCCAAGTGCGGCCGCACTAGAGTAGTGTACAGTTGCAACATTACACTGCGACTCCTAAATTCAATCCCCCTACCAATAAACACCAAGACACCGTACGCCTTCTTAACAACCTTATCTACTTGATTCCCAACTTTCAGGGATCTATGTACACACACACCTAGATCCCTCTGTTCATCCACACTATTCAAAGTCCTCCCGTTAGCCCTATACTCGACACATCTGTTGCTCCTACCAAAGTGAATTACCTCACACTTCTCCGCATTAAATTCCATCCGCCACCTCTCGGCCCAGCTCTGCAACCTATCTAAGTCTCCCTGCAGACTATGACACCCTTCCTCACAATCTACCACACCTCCAATTTTGGTGTCATCAGCAAATTTACTAATCCACCCAACTATACCCTCATCCAGATCATTAATAAAAATTACAAACAACAGTGGCCCCAAAACAGATCCCTGAGGCACACCACTCGTAACTGTACTCCATGATGAATATTTACCATCCACCACCACCCTCTGTCTCCTATCTGATAGCCAATTCCTGATCCAACTTCCTAGATTACCCACAATCCCATACATCTGCATTTTCTGCAGAAGCCTACCATGGTGAACCTTATCGAACGCCTTACTAAAATCCATGTATACCACGTCAACTGCCTTGCCCCCATCCACCTCTTTGGTCACCTTCTCAAAAAACTCAATAAGGTTAGTAAGGCACGACCTACCCGCTACAAAACCATGCTGACTATTTCTAATCAATTCATTACACTCCAAATAACTATAAATCCTATCCCTAATAATTTTTTCTAAAACCTTGCCCACAACAGAAGTAAGACTCACCGGTCTATAATTCCCGGCAAAGTCTCTGTTCCCCTTCTTAAACAATGGGACAACATTCGCTATCCTCCAATCCTCCGGGACTACACCAGAGACCAATGACGACCTGAAGATCTGAGCCAGAGGCTCTGCAATCACCTCCCTAGCCTCCCAGAGAATCCTAGGGTAGATCCCATCCGGACCAGGGGACTTATCTATTTTCAGCCCCTCAAGAATTTCCAGCACATCCCCTTTATCAACCGTAATACTGTCTATTTTACACCCCTGCAACCCAATGTCCTCCTCAGCTATATTCATGTCCCCCTGCGTGAACACCGAAGAGAAATATTGGTTCAATACTTCTCCAATCTCCTCCGGTTCCACACACAACTTCCCCCTGCTGTCTGTAACTGGCCCTAATCTTGCCCTGACCAACCTTCTGTTCTTGACATACCTATAGAACGCCTTAGGATTCTCCTTAATCCTATCAGCCAAAGTCTTCTCATGTCCTCTTTTAGCCCTTCTCAACTCACTCTTCAACTCCCTCCTAGCCAATCTAAAGCTTTCTAGTGCACTATCTGAGCCCTCCAATCTCATCCGAACATAAGCCTCCTTTTTCTTTTTAACCATCGACTCAACTCTTTTAGTGCACCACGGTTCCGTAGATCTACCAAATCCACCATGCCTGACAGGGACATACCTATCAAGGACTCGCAGTAGCTGCTCCTTGAAAAAACTCCACATTTCAGACGTTCCCAGTCCCTGTAATCCCCTAATCCAATCCATGCTTCCTAATTCACTCCTGATAGCCTCATAATCGCCCTTACCCCAGCTAAAATTGCTGACCCGAGGTTCATGCCTATCTCTTCCCATCACTAAGGTGAACGTAACCGAATTGTGGTCACTATCACCAAAATGCACACCAACTTCCAAGTCTAGCACCTGGTCTGGCTCATTTCCCAGCACCAAATCCAATATAGCCTCACCTCTAGTTGGCCTGTCTACATACTGAGACAAAAAACCTTCCTGCACGCTTTGTACAAACACTGACCCCTCTAGCGAGCTAGAACTATAGCAACTCCAATCAATATTCGTAAAGTTAAAGTCCCCCATAACAATTACCCTATTACTTTCACTCCTAACCAGGATTGTCTCCGCAATCCTTTCCTCAACCTCTCTAGAACTTTTAGGAGGTCTATAAAAGACTCCCAACAGGGTGACCTCTCCTCTCCTATTTCTAATCTCCGCCCATACTACCTCAACTGACAAGTCCTCATCAAACTTTCTTTCCGACACTGTGATACAGTCCTTGACTAGCAATGCTACCCCACCCCCCCTTCTACCTTCTTCTCTACTCCGACTAAAGCATTTGTACCCCGGAACCTGCAACATCCATTCCTGACCCTGCTCTATCCAAGTCTCAGAAATGGCCACAACATCAAAGTCCCAGGTACTGATCCACGCTGCAAGTTCATCCACTTTATTGCGAATACTCCTCGCATTAAAGTACACTACTTTAGTTGTTGGACGCGGTGGGCTCGAGGAGGAGTTCTTGGAATGCTGCCGGGATAGTTTCCTGGAACAGTGTGTGTTGGAGCCGACGAGGGAGCGAGCTATCTTGGATCTGGTGCTATGTAATGAGGCGGGTAGAATTAGGGAACTTGCGGTGAAGGATCCTCTTGGGGAGAGTGATCATTGTATGGTGGAGTTTCTGGTGCAGATGGAGGAGGAGAAAGTGGGTTCCCGGACACGCGTCCTTTGTTTGAACAGAGGGGAGTACGGTAGGATGAGAGAAGAATTGGCGAATGTGGACTGGGGGAGCGCGTTGGAAGGTAGGTCTGCTGAGGAGCAGTGGAGGATCTTTAAGGAGATCTTTCTTGGTGCTCAGCAGAAATTTATTCCGATGGTCAAAAAGGACCGTAGGAGGAGAGGTAATAAGCCGTGGATAACGAAGGAGGTGAAGGAAAGTGTTAAATTAAAAGCGGAGGCGTTTAGAGTAGCTAAGAGTAGTGGGCGAGAAGAGGATTGGGAGAGGTTTAAATGTCAACAAAGATTGACAAAGAAGTTGATAAAGAAGGGTAGGAGAAACTGTGAAGCTGGGCTAGCGCTTAATATAAAAAAGGATAGCGAGAGTTTTTACAAATATATGAAAAGGAAGAGGCTGGCTAGGGTGAACGTTGGACCCTTAGAGGATGAGAAGGGGGACTTAGTGGTAGGGGATGGGGATATGGCTGAGGTCTTGAATAACTTTTTTGTTTCAGTCTTCACGGAGGAGGACGTGAATAATTTGCCGGATGTTAGAGATGGGAAGGTGGTAGGACTGGAGGGTCTCGATGACATTACTGTTACTAGAGAGGTGGTGCTCGACAGACTGGAGGGGCTGATTGTGGACAAGTCCCCAGGACCGGATGGAATGCATCTGAGGGTCCTGAAAGAAATGGCGGAGGTGATAGTGGATGCCTTGGTGGTTATTTTCCAGACGTTGCTGGATTCCGGGGAAGTGCCAGAAGATTGGAAAGCGGCTAATGTTACGCCGTTGTTTAAGAAGGGTGCCAGGCAAAAGGCGGGGAATTATAGGCCTGTTAGCTTAACGTCTGTTGTAGGTAAAATGTTAGAATCCGTCATCAAGGAGGAAATAGCGAGGCATCTTGAGGGGAACTGCTTGATAGAGCAGACGCAGCACGGTTTCGTTAAAGGGAAGTCGTGTGTGACAAATTTACTGGAGTTCTATGAGGATGTGTCTAGGGCGGTGGATAGAGGAGAGCCGGTGGATGTGGTCTTTCTTGATTTTCAGAAGGCGTTTGACAAGGTACCTCAAGAGGTTATTGCAGAAGGTCAGGGGGCATGGAGTTGGGGGTAGGGTGTTAGCGTGGATAGAGGACTGGTTGTCAAATAGGAGGCAGAGAGTGGGGGTCAATGGGTGCTACTGGGATTGGCGGATGGTGACTAGTGGAGTGCCCCAGGGGTCGGTGCTGGGGCCTCAGCTATTTACCATTTATATAGATGATCTGGAGGAGGGAACCGAGTGTAGGGTGTCGAAATTTGCTGATGACACCAAAATTGGTGGAACGGCAAATTGTGCAGAGGGTGGGGAGAGTCTACAGAAGGATCTAGATAGGCTGGGCGAATGGGCCAGGAAATGGCAAATGGAATTTAATGTTGGCAAGTGCGAGGTGGTCCACTTTGGTAGGAAGAATGGTAGGAAGGATTATTACTTACGTGGAGAAAAACTGCAGCAGGCGACGGTGCAGAGGGACCTCGGGGTCCTTGTGCATGAGTCGCAAAAACCCAGCTTGCAGGTGCAGCAGGTGGTCAGGAAGGCGAATGGGATGCTGGCCTTCATAGCGAGGGGGATTGAATATAAAAGTAGGGAGGTCTTGCTGCGGCTGTATAGGGCATTGGTGAGGCCACAGCTGGAGTACTGTGTGCAGTTTTGGGCGCCGTACTTACGCAAGGATATTTTGGCCTTGGAGGGAGTGCAGAGGAGGTTTACTAGGCTGATGCCGGAGTTGAGGGGATTGAGCTATGAGGAGAGGCTGAATAAATTAGGCTTGTACTCGTTAGAGTTTAGAAGAATGAGGGGAGATCTCATTGAGACGTATAAGATGATGAATGGGATGGATAGGATGGAGGTGGAGAGACTCTTCCCGCTCAGAAAGGATAGCAGGACTAGGGGGCACAGCCTCAAGATAAAAGGGGGGGGGGCGGTTTAGAACGGAGTTGAGGAGGAACTTCTTCACTCAAAGGGTGGTGAATCTCTGGAATTCTCTGCCCGTTGAAGTGGTGGAGGCTTTTTGATAAGAGAGGGGATTAAGGGTTATGGGGAGAGGGCGGGAATGTGGAACTGAGCCACGACAGATCAGCCATGATCTTATTGAATGGCGGGGCAGGCTCGAAGGGCTAGTTGGCCTACTCCTGCTCCTATTTCTTATGTTCTTAAATAATTGTTATTAAAAACTCTTATTAGAGAGGCAATGAATATTACTTACACTAAAATCATTGTGATAAAGCCTCTTATTTAGAGAGTTTGTGGTTTTTACAAAATTAAGTAATAACACCAAGATCTCTTTCTCAACTGATTTTAACTCATATGTTGCAAATTAGTAGACCTGCCTGCATGGATTGCACTGTAACTAACTAAATTAAAGTCAGTTTGCCAGAGTTTGGCCAACACCCAAAACATTTAGGTCTGGTAACAAAAGTTCCTTTTATTGCACAGCCTTAAAACCTGTACAAATGTTTGTGTCATCTTGTATGAACCCCTTAGTACCATGTCTAGATCGTGGTGAAAGTTGTATAAACCCAAAGACCAGTCCTTTCTGCACATCATGAGTAACCCAAGCTCTTAACTAAAGTTCTCTGCCAATAGATTGTAGCCAACTCCAAATCCATTCTAACAATTCTTCCTCAATGCCTATCCATACCACTCAATCTGTTGTTAATAAAGGTTGCTTGAATATCAACTGGACAGCATGAACTCAGATGTCCTTATCTACTAACCTTGTAATCTGCTCAGAAAGAATTAGTAGATTACTTTGATAAAATGGCTCCTGGAACAGGGGGTTGTGAGCGTTTTGATAAATACCCTCTCTCTTCAGGTAATCTTAAAAAGCACCTCTTAAGTTCTAGTCATGCATCTTACTTTTAGGGAACTGAGGATCTGCATGCCCAGACCCCTCTGTATGTTAATGTTGCTAGGGGTTCTGCCATTTACAGTCTAATTCTCACCTAAATTTGATCCCTGAAAATGCATTTGTCTGGATTAAACTTCATTTGCCATTTCTGTGCCCAAATCTCCAATCTATTTATATCCTGTTGAATCCTCTGAAAATCCTTAGCAACTCCACCGATCTTTATGCCATCCACAAACTTACTGATCAGACCACCCATGTTTTCGTCCAGATCGTTTATATATTACAAGCAACAGAGGTCCCAGCACTGATTCCTGTGTAACACTACAAACTACAGATCTCCATTCTGAAAAACACCCTTCCATCACTACTCTGTCTTCTATGACCAAGATGTGGAGATGCCGGCATTGGACTAGGGCAAACACAGTAAGAAGTCTGACAACACCAGGTTTAAGTCCAACCGATTTATTTGATAGTAAACTTGCAAGCTTTCGGGGTTTGCCCCTTCGTCAGGCGATTGGAGAGTTCTGGCCTCAGACAGAGCATATAACAGCACAGACAGTTTACAGATTACTGATTAGAATGTGAATCTTTACGCCTAACCTGCTATTCAAGTCTTAAAGTGGCCAACAATGTGAGTGGACAGAGCATTAAGCCCAGGTTAAAGAGATGTGTATTGTCTCCAGACAGTACAGTAAGTGAGGTTTTGCAAACCCAGGCAAGTCATGGGGGTTACAGATAGTGCAGCATGATTCCAAGATCCCTGTTGAGACCGTCCTCGTGTGCAGAACTTGGTTATCAGTCTCTGTTCAGCGACTCTGCGCTGTCGTGTTTCGTGAAGGCCGCCTTGGAGAATGCTTACCTGAAGGTCAGAGGCCGAATGCCCATCACGGCTTAATGCCTTCACGACACACATTAACCTGGGCTTAATGCTCCGTCCACTCATATTGTTGGCCACTTTAAGACTTGAATAGCAGGTTAGGTGTAAAGATTTGCATTCTAATCAGTAATCTGTAAACTGTGCTGTTATATGCTCTGTCTGACGCCAGAACTCTCCATTCGCCTGACGAAGGGGCAAACCCCAAAAGCTTGCGAGTTTACTATCAAATAAATCGGTTGGACTTAAACCTGGTGTTGTCAGACTTCTTTCTGTGACCAACTCAGTTCTGTATCCATCCAGGCAGCCCACCCCGAATCCCGTGATTTTATTTCTTGTAGCATTCTGCCACGTGGGACCTTGTCAAATGTCTTAATGAAATCCATATAAACTGCCCCTCCCTCATCAATTATCTTTGTTACCTCTCCAGAAAACTCAGTCACATTAGTGAGACCTGACCTTCCTTGCACAAAACCATGCTGTCACTAACTAGTCCATTTTCTTTCAAATGTACATATATCCTGTCTCTCAATATCTTCTCAAAAAGCTTCCCTACCACAGCTGTCAGGCTTGCACTGGCTTTTTTAAGCAAGGGAACGATGTTGGTTAGTCTCCAGTCCTCTGGAACCTCGCCTGTGGTCAAAGAGGATGTGAAGATATCTGTTAAGGCTCCAGCTATTTCTTTCCTTCCCTCCAGTAGTAACCTGGGATACATCTCATCCGGTCCTGGGGACTTGTCTCCCTTAATGCAATTTAAGACACCCACCACTTCCTCTTTTGATATATACTGTCTAGGGCATTCAGACACCCATCCCTGACCTCAGCATCTGTCAAGGCCTCCTCCTTGCTGAATACCGATACAAAGTGCTCATTAAGAATCTCACCCACTTCCTGTAGATCTGTGCATAATTTCCCTCCATTGTGGGCCTACTGTTTCTCTTACTACCCTCTTGCTCCTAATATATGCGTAAAAAGCCTGGGCATTCTTCTTAACCCTGTTTGCTAAAGACATTTCATGGCCACTTGTAGACCTCCTAATTCCGTGTTTAAATTTCTGTCTATTTTCTCTATACTCTTCAAGGGCTTTGTCAGTTTTTAGTTGCCTATCGTACGCTTCCTTTTTCCTTTGACTAAGCTTATAATTTTCCTTGTCACCCGTGGTCCCCAAATCCTGCCATTTCTATCCTTCATTTTTGCGGGGGCATGCATGTCCTTTTCTTCAGTCAACTGGCCTTTAGAAGGGTCCCATATGCCTGACGTGGATTTGCCTCAAAAAGCTGTTCCCAACCTACATCCCCCTGTTCTTGGCTAATTGGATATATTTGGCCTTCAACCAATTAAGCACCTTTATCAGTGGGGCACTCTTGTCCTTATCCATGACTACCTAAGATCTTATGGAATTATGATTGCTAAGTCCAAGTGCTCCCCACTGAAACACTGATCACCTGGCCTGGCTCATTCTCCAATACCAAGTCTAGTTTGGCCTCCTCCCTGGCTGGATTGTCAACATACTGTGTCAAAATGTTCTCCTGGACACATCTAACAAATTGTTCTCCATCCAAGCCCCTGGCACATCCTGCCACATCCAGCTGTGAATGGTATTAGACAATTAAACAACACACTGGAGGAGAAGGTTCCACAAATATTCCTATTCTCAGTGATAAAGAAGCCCAGCACATCAGTACAAAAGATGATACAGTTGTAACAATCTTCAGCCATAAGTGCTGAGTCGATGATCTATCTTGGCCTCCTCTGGAGGTTCCCAGCATTAGAGATGTTAGTCTTCAGCCAATTTGATTCACTCCATGTGATATCAAGAAATAATTGAAATCATTGGATACTGCAAGGCTATGGGCCCTGACAGTATTCTAGCAATAGTGGTGAAGGCATGCTCCAGAACTTGCTATGACCCTAGACAAACTTTCAGTATAGCTACAACACTGGCATCTACCCCGCAGTGTGGAAAATTGCCCGGATATTTCCTGTACACAAGGTACAGGACAAACTGAACCCAGCTAATTACCGCCCCATCAGTATACTCCTCGATCACCAGGAAGATGATGGTAGGGGTCATCAACAGTGCTATCAAGAGGCATGTACTCGGCCTGCTGATGGATACTTGTTTTGGGTTCTGCCAAGGTCACTCAGCTCCTGACTGCATTACAGTCCTGGTTCAAACATGGATAAAAGAGCTGAATTCCAGAGATGAGATGAGTGTGACTACCCATGACATCAAGGCAGCGTTTGACTGAATATGGCATCAAGGAGCCCTAGTAAAACTGGAGTCAGTATGAATTGGGGAAAACCCTTCACTGGTTGGAGTCATACCTGGCAGAAAGGAAGATGGTTCTGGTGATTGGAGGTCAATCATTTCAGCTCCAAGACATGACTACAGGAATTTCTCAGGGTAATGTCCTAGGCCCAACTATCTTGCTGCTTCGTCAATGATCTTCCTTCCATCAAAGGTCAGAAGTGGATGATTGCTGATGGCTGCACAATGTTCAGTATCGTTCGCAACTCCTCAGATACTGAAGCAGTCCCTTGCATGAATGCAGCAAGACCCGGACAATATCCAGGTTTGGGCTGACAAATGGCAAGTAACATATGTGTCACACCAGTGTCAGGCAGTGACCATCTTCAAAAGAGAAGATCCAACCATCAGCCCTTGACATTCAATGGCATTACCATTGCTGAACCTCCCATTGTCTACAAGGCGTAAGTCAACGTAATAGAATATTCTCCACTAGCCTGGATGAGGGCAGCTCAGACAACACTCGAGAAATTCAACACCATCCAAGTCAAAGCAGCCCACTTGATTGCTACACTTTTTCCACAAACATTCAATGCTTTTACCACGCACTAATAATGTGTACCATCTATAATATGCACTGTAGGAACTTTCCAAGGTTCCTTAGGCATCACCTTTCAAACCAGCGATCTTCCTACCCTGTCATGGGGTCAAATTTCTAGAACATCCTAGGATGTACCTATATCTCAGGGACTGCAGCATTCAAGAAGGCAGCTCACAATCACCTTCTAGAGGATAACTAGGCATGGGCAATTAATGCTGGCCTAGCCAAATCCCGTAAATGAATAAGAAAAAAATAAATTCTTGCAGGTTGCTAAAGATGTGGGTAAAGAATTTGCAAGCCAAATGTTCCAGCTATTTAATCGTCCTCACATGGATATCCCCCAAATCCACAGTCGGATTCACTTTAAGATTCTTTATTTTGAGATACATTTTTCTCTTTTGTAATGTTCCCAATTTTCATGTTTTAAGTGCAATCCATGTCTGGTGTTATCATCCACAGAACTGTATATTTATGCAAAGTAACTGTTGAACATCCCTGCCATTCTGTGACTCTATTTGCATCAGTCCAGAGGTGTCTTATAGTGACCCAATGCCTCTTCAAGGAAACTCTGACTCTTAATGCAACTACAAGCTTTTTATTATACCCCTGCAATTATCAATAATCTTCTTTTCCAATCATCTCCTGGCTGCTCCAGCTGTCCTCAGTAATGGCTCTTGTAACTTAGCCTCATGTTGGTAATACATGATGTAAAACAGGATCTATATACAAAAGGGAACTTTTGGGTATAGCTTATTTATGCTGTTTATTCTCAAAGAATTGCTTGAATTTCTTATAGTGGAATTAATTGTCATACAGTTTCTTCAACACACAGTGATACAGCATTTGTTGTTGTGACTCTTGACTATACCATGCAAGTCTAAAACTCAAACATAGCATGCTGGTAGTAAAAGTCCCAACCTATCGTCCATTTTTTTTGTCTGTCAAATTTATTCAGACATGTTGTTGTCTGGAACATGGAGAGGTTTGAACAAAGTAAATCATTGTTTGCTGAATTACAATTGTTCACACATTCATTAGGCCATGCTCTATTGCGCTTCGATTCTCAGGATCTTTTCTGATCTTGGCGACCACCAAGGTAAGAACATAAGAACATAAGAAATAGGAGCAGGAGTAGGCCACCTAGCCCTTCGAGCCTGCCCCGCCATTCAGTAAGATCATGGCTGATCTGTCGTGGCTCAGTTCCACATTCCCGCCCTCTCCCCATAACCCTTAATCCCCTCTCTTATCAAAAACCCATCAACCTGCGTCTTAAAAATATTTAGCGAGGTAGCCTCCACCACTTCAACGGGCAGAGAATTCCAGAGATTCACCACCCTTTGAGTGAAGAAGTTCCTCCTCAACTCCGTTCTAAACCGCCCCCCCTTTATCTTGAGGCTGTGCCCCCTAGTCCTACTATCCTTTCTGAGCGGGAAGAGTCTCTCCACCTCTATCCTATCCATCCCATTCATCATCTTATACGTCTCAATGAGATCTCCCCTCATTCTTCTAAACTCTAACGAGTACAAGCCTAATTTATTCAGCCTCTCCTCATAGCTCAACCCCCTCAACTCCGGCATCAGCCTAGTAAACCTCCTCTGCACTCCCTCCAAGGCCAAAATATCCTTGCGTAAGTACGGCGCCCAAAACTGCACACAGTACTCTAGCTGCGGCCTCACCAATGCCCTATACAGCTGCAGCAAGACCTCCCTACTTTTATATTCAATCCCCCTTGCTATGAAGGCCAGCATCCCATTCGCCTTCCTGACCACCTGCTGCACCTGCAGGCTGGGTTTTTGTGACTCATGCACAAGGACCCCGAGGTCCCTCTGCACCGTCGCCTGCTGCAGTTTTTCGCCACTTAAGTAATTGTCCTTCCTACCATTATTCCTACGAAAGTGGACCACCTCGCACTTGCCAACATTAAATTCCATTTGCCATTTCCTGGCCTATTCGCCCAGCCTATCTAGATCCTTCTGTAGACTCTCCACACCCTCCGCACAATTTGCTGTTCCACCAATCTTGGTGTCATCAGCAAATTTCGACACCCTACACTTGGTTCCCTCCTCCAGATCATCTATATAAATGGTAAATAGCTGAGGCCCCAGCACCGACCCCTGGGGCACTCCACTAGTCACCATCCACCAATCCGAATAGCACCCATTGACCCCCACTCTCTGCCTCCTATTTGACAACCAATCCTCTACCCACGCTAACACCCTACCCCCAACTCCATGTCCCCTGACCTTCTGCAATAACCTCTTGTGAGGTACCTTGTCAAACGCCTTCTGAAAATCAAGAAAGACCACATCCACCTCCTCTATCCACCGCCCTAGACACATCCTCATAGAACTCCAGTAAATTTGTCACACACGACTTCCCTTTAACGAAACCGTGCTGCGTCTGCTCTAGCAAGCAATTCCTCTCAAGATGCCTCGCTATTTTCTCCTTGATGACAGATTCTAACATTTTACCTACAACCGACGTTAAACTAACCGGCCGATAATTCCCTGCCTTTTGCCTGGCACCCTTCTTAAACAACGGCGTAACATTAGCCGTTTTCCAATCTTCTGGCACTTCCCCGGAATCCAGCGACGTCTGGAAAATAACCACCAAGGCATCCACTATCACCTCCGCCATTTCTTTCAGAACCCTCGGATGCATTCCATCCGGTCCTGGCGACTTGTCCACAATCAGCCCCTCCAGTCTGTCGAGCACCGCCTCTCTAGTAACAGTAATGTCATTAAGACCCTCCAGTCCTACCACCTTTCCATCTCTAACACCTGGCAAATTATTCACGTCCTCCTCCGTGAAGACAGAAACAAAAAAGTTATTCAAGACCTCAGCCATATCCCTATCCCCTACCACTAAGTCCCCCTTCTCATCCTCTAAGGGTCCAACGTTCACCCTAGCCAGCCTCTTCCTTTTTATATATTTATAAAAACTCTTGCTATCCTTTTTTATATTAAGTGCTAGCCCAGCTTCATAGTTTCTCCTACCCTTCTTTATCAACTTCTTTGTCAATCTTTGTTGACATTTAAGCCTCACCCAATCCTCTTCTCGCCCACTACTCTTAGCTACTCTAAATTCCTCCGCTTTTAATTTAACACTTTCCTTCACCTCCTTTGTTATCCACGGCTTATTACTTCTCCTCCTACGGTCCTTTTTGACCATCGGAATAAATTTCTGCTGAGCACCAAGGAAGATCTCCTTAAAGATCCTCCACTGCTCCTCAGCAGACCTACCTTCCAACGCGCTCCCCCAGTCCACATTCGCCAATTCTTCTCTCATCCTACCGTACTCCCCTCTGTTCAAACAAAGGACGCGCGTCCGGGAACCCACTTTCTCCTCCTCCATCTGCACCAGTATGTAAGACATTTGTCCATCTTACAGATTGAGCTGCTTTTGACTTTTCCACTGAACAAATAAAAAATGTTGAGCTTCCAAATAGCTGATGATACTGATGAGTTCTTTCAGTCTCAATAATAGAAAGGTAAATTGGAAATGTATTTTAGGGGATTTTGTACTGTTATTGCAGAATTTTGGAAATGTTTGTGATTCAGAATTAGTGATCTAAGTTGTTGACACTGAGTTTAGAATAACATAATTGCTGATGTATTAAATACATCCGATGTTTGCATCAGTCAAGAATACCCTTTTCCAATATTATGATGATTTCGAGATCTTACTAAGCTCAAATTCCTTAAAGGGTTATTGAATTTAAATGTTCCTCTGAAACAATGTAATACTTATAGCGGAATCAATTCAATTGGTTACTGCTTTGCTGGTTTGTTTTCTTGTTGCCACGCAACAAAGTTATTACTTAGCACCCTTGCAGGTTTGGTGATACTGCTGCATTAATCAGTTATAAAATGATGGTAAACATGGGCCATATGTAAATGTGCATTCCCAAGGAAACTATTCTTGTTAAATGGTATGTAAAGTAGTTGCAGTATTTGTACCCTTAACCACCATCTCTTCCCTTTTTTTCTCCTCCTGATCCCTCTATGTTTTAATCAATTCTATAGAAGATTCTTTTACCTATCACAATTCATCCAAAACACCATCTTGGCTTTCTCTTAGATGCCACCTATCGTGCTGTGCATTTGCTAATTTGATTTTAGATTTTCATTATTAGTGCTTTTTTTATTTGCCCTATATACTTTACATTTTGAAAATTAACTACATCCCTCATTTTCCAACTAAATCACCTCACCCTTTTCTATAAAGTAATGCAGTGGAGTGAGAAAGCATGAATGAGAGCATACCCTCAACAGAAAGATGATGAAGGATGTAGAAGAAAAGAGTAATTAGAGACATGGCAAATGGTAAGTGTAGCATGCTTGAGAGACTAGGTGACTTTGGATCTGTGGTTCCCATGGTGCTTTGCCTGCCTCATGTCTGAATCTGTTGTAAAATAAATGATAGAGATTGATTGTCACGATTGATCCACAGTTATTTTATTATAATCCTATGATTATCAGGATGACAGAAGATGCATGAGATAAGCCTTGGTCTTTTTTTTATCCAGCAATTCCTTTGAAACTTAAGGTTGCAAGTAAATCATTATTTAAAGTTTAATACAAGTAGATGCAAGAGTGATTTAAAAAAGAAGTCCAGTAGCATTTTTGGTTTTCTAATTAGAAACACAGTGGAATTTTGTCATTTTTAGACAAAGTAATACAATGAGTAGGAATAATAGCATAGAAACTGTTGGCCTCAAGTGTGGCTTCCTCCACCGTATTTTTAGGGATTTTAGGAAAGAGAAATGAAGGGTGGGTGGTGGTATCATACTCATGGGGCAAATGCATAGAACGTTAGAACACATTCCCTGGCATTGCCTGGCTGAGCATGCCCCCTCTCTCCTACCCTAGGGAACGTACTCACCTGTATACCTCCATTGATTTCTACTCACCAGCTGCACATCATGGGAAACCTGTCATGATTCACATGCTGATGTGAACATCTAATGCTGGTGAGGGGTGGAATTGAGGGAGGGGGTGCAGTGCTATCAGGTGCAAAGGACTGATAATATTTAAATGCATTCAAATGTGTGAACATCAGGATTCCCATCAGAATGGGAAATCTCACTGGCTTAAACCTCATTTTGGTCCTCCCACAGGATTTCCCACTCCTCTTGCTGATCCTGCCACCCCTCCAAAACAGCAGCAAAACGTCCAATTTCCCCCTCCACTCCACGATGAGAGTAAAAGATTTTTTGCTTGTTTGCATGTAGTGGTAGTTAGGCCACAGTACAATACTGTTGACAATGTAATGCGCCGCTTTATAGAAAGGATAGTAAAGCCATAGAATCATAGAATGTATACTACATTCATCAGGATGATATAAGGAATCAAAAATAATCTTTAGTTTTGAGGTTTAGAGGGGAGAGAATGGGGTAAAACTGCTAATTTGAACCTGCAGCTCAGTGGCAGAGTGGTTAGCACTGATGCCTCACAGCGCTAGGGACCCAGTTTCGATTCCTGGCTCGAGTCACTGACTGTGCGGAGTCTGCGCGTTCTCCCCATGTCTGCGTGGATTTTCTCCAGTTTCCTTCCACAGTCTGAAAGATGTTATATACCTTGGCCATGCAAAATTCTCTCTGTATCTCCAACAGGCGCCGGATTGTGGCGAGTAAGACATTTTCACAGTAACTTTATTGCTGTGTTACTGTAAACCTACTTGTGGCACTAATAAAAAAATTAAAATGAACAAGTCATACGGAATCCAAACATTGGCGCAGTTTCTTTCTCCACAGATGTTGCCAGACCTCCTGAGTTTTTCCAAGACTTTGTTTTTATTTCTGATTTCCAGCAGTAACAGTATTTTGCTGAAATCAGAGACAATGGGGTGTTGTGATTCTCCATAATTTTAGCAAAAAGCCAGCACAGACACGGTGGACCGAGTAGCCACCTTTTGTGGTATAATGAGTCAACGTTTGATTGGCAAATGGCAAATTTCATATAATAATAACTTGAATTTTGGTTTCATGTCCTTCCATTTTTGCTTTTGGCAGTATTATTGAATCTTAGTTAACTGAGCTGTAAAGTTCATTAAGCCAAATGGTTCATTTTGGACAAGGGAAGCAGTGTCCTTGGCAAATTGGTCAGGATTTCCGTTTTAACTCCAAGTGGGTTTTGTGTTGTTGGGTAGTAAGCTGAGTTTGAAACTCAGCAGCTCTCCTGCAGCATTGGAACTGCTTGCCGTCATCAAAATTACCCCCTCTGCAGTTGCTGCCTAACTGGCCCTGCTGCCCCCAGACCTCATTTACCCCATTTTGACAGTATTTAATGCACCTTCACCCCATAGGTTCAGACCCAGGAGTGGCCATCACTGCATTTCATACCTTAATAAGGGGAGCAGCCACTTGTCCCAGGCCCCTCACTCCTGCTGCTTTGATAAAATTTACCCCAGAATTTACTTTAATGGAGCACAAAATGTTTCCGGAAATACGCTATCGCTTTAATTTACAGAGGATTTTGCATTCTAGTATGCAAAGGATGCATATAGGAGATATTATTTGATTAAATGATTGTGTTTGATAATGCCAGCTGCAGCTTTTATTGCATTCATTAAGCAGTTGTTTGGTGGGTTTATATAGGGTTAAGTCAGCACAAAGCTGAAAGTGAACAATCTCAAAGATAGTTAATTAAGAAAACTTCTAACATTCTCTTCAGAGTAGTTAACTAAAGTTGCTGTTTGTCGTTATTCTGTGAGCAAGGGAAAATATATCTGCCTGAAATGCTTGCTCTCACTGCAGACTAGCTTCAGTAGACCTCGAGCCCACCTACTTTGATCTCTGTTCCTGTGCATCTTGTGCTAAAATAACCTTTATCTTTTTATTATCAGCTTATATAAAAGTCTTGGAACTTTTAATTGGAGATTTTGTTGTAATTTATGAGCTAGTCAGGTTGAATGTTGTTTAGAAGTTTTGTTTGCATTTCTGCTGCTCTAACAAATACTTAAGGATAATACAAATACTCATGCTTAATGGTCTCAATTGTTTGTATTTCTTGTGAGTTAATTATTATCCATGTTCATTTGCTGAAAAGGGAGGAAATGAAAACAAAATATGCTTTTACAAAATGGTTACTTATTAACAAAGAAAAATTTACTTGAGGAAGTTTTGATTTGTTCTCTGAAACTTTGTACTTTAGATTCAATGGTGATGCACCCATTTTTCAGATGATAAATGGGTACTGAAGCCACCAAAATGTTGGGCAGGAATTGCATGCTTCTTACGAGTCCGTTCTGCACTGCCTTCCATATTGATGTAGACTTCAAAAAAAATCCAAAGCCCATGCCTAAATCAACCAGGCATGTAATGGATCTAATGCTTGCTTTGAGGCTCCCTCTGTAATATTCGTATGCCCTGAAGCAGCCAGCGGCAACACTGGCTGCATTTATGAAAACCAAGTATATGTGCAGCCTGATCTAACCATTCAGGTGCAGGACCTGATGTCAGCAATAAATTTTTATGCCTCGAGTCCTATGTTGTTTTAATTCATCCCCCAGCTAAATGAAGAAACAATACATTTGTCACTAACGGATGTTGAAAGCTCAACATGAAGTTGCAATTTTTTTCTGGACAAAGAAGGCCAGGAATGGTACTCTTGATATCTTTTCCTTTGACACTCAGTAGTCAGGATTTGGGCACCCATAGCCTTGATGCAACTCTTGTTCTGGTTCTTCATTCTCTTTTCAGCAACATGGCTGAGCCTCTCCTGTTGCCCTTCCTGATTTTTTTTTTACAGAATTGGAAATTCACAATGTAGAAAATTGCTACATGTAAATCTTTAACTCAGTTTTGCTTAACAGTTGTACTACTGCACCATCCTGGAAGCCTGATTATCATATTTGTTTGCCAGCTGATTATTGGTGGATGCACTTGGAGAGAATCCAGATTTTAGACTGAAGGGGTAAACTTTGAAATAGCCTGCCTGTTATGGGAGAAAGTGATTATAATTATGAGGGGTTTTGATAGAGTAAATAGGAGTGTCAGTAAACAGAACACTGAAGATTCTGAAAGGAAACTTTTTTATGCTATCTGTGATTAGGGTTTGGAATGCACTGCGAAAGTGTGTGGTGGGAGGCAGGTTAAAAAAGGCAAAAGGTGGAGTATTGGTACCAGGTAAGTTCCTCATTCGGAGGGCTACTGCAATATAATGGTCAAGTGGCTTTCTTTTGGACTGTAACCATTCTGTGATATAATTGTTAGCACATCTCATTAGTGCCAAATTATATATAGCTTGGAATTTGAAAAATTGAGATAAGTTAACATGACTTTCTTTTAAATAGTGAAACTTTAAATGTATGGATAATTCTTTGAAGCATTGATGGACTTATGATGCACAAAGTATCACCTTATTAAGAACATATGTAATTTAAAAATGAAGAACAGGAGTGGGTCATGTTGTTGACCCAGCCTAATTCGTTGCTTAATAAGATCACATGTGAACTTGTACTTTACCGCCCTCTGAAGACCCATTAATCTTGATCTTGAATATATTAAAGGAGCATCCACAGATCTATGCGATAGAGAGTGCCGAAGATTCACAACCCTCTGAGTGGAGAAATTTCCCCTCACCTCATTCCTAAATGGTTGACCCTATATTCTGAGGCCATGTCTACTGCTTCTGGACTCACTATATGGAGATGCCAGTGTTGGACTGGGGTAAACACAGTAAGAAGTCGCACAACACCAGGTTAAAGTCCAGCAAGTTTATTTGGTAGCAAAAGCCACTAGCTTTTGAAGCACACACTGCTACTTCATCAGGTAAGTCAAACATGACAAAGGAGCAGTGAGTGCTCTGAAAGCTAGTGGCTATTGCTACCAAATAAACCTGTTGGACTTTAACCTGGTGTTGTGAGACTCCTTACTCTCGATTCACTAGCCAGGGGAAATAGCCTTTTAGCATCTAAGCTGTGAAGCTGTCACCGAATGTTGTATGTTTCAATGCAATCATCACTTTTTCTTCTAAGTTCCAGTGAACATGGGCCAATTCTACTCAACCTTTACTCATAGTACAACCAATCTTGTGAGCCTACATTGCAAACCCTCCTCCTTGGTAAGGAGATAAAAAAACTGTCCATAGTACTCTAGGTATGATCTCATAAAAGTCCTATACAGTTATAGAAATCATAGAATTCTTAGTGCAGAAGGGGGCCATTTGGCCCACTGAGCTTGCACTAACAACAATCCCACCCAAGCTCTATCCCCATGATGCCCCCTATTTATCTTACTAACATCCCCTGACACAAAGAGTCAATTTAGCATGGCCAGTCAGCCTAACCTGTACACCGTTGATATGCGAGAGGACATCTGAGCTCCCGAAACATACACAGACACAGGGAGAATGCGCAAACTCCCAATTCTAATTGCAATATGATTTACTCTTATACCCCAATCTCTGAAATGAAGGCCAGTGTACTATCTACCTTGCTATTTGTATTCTGTACTTACATGTTACAATATTAGTGTTGGGCCCAAGAATGGAGTGCAGCAGATTAATGGTGGCAACTTGGAGTGAATGAGTGAGGAGAGCAAAGAAATTGAGATGGCCAATGTCATGTCGGCAGTTTCAATCATAGACTCATAGAATTCCTACAATGCAGAAAGAGGCCATTCAGCCTATTGAGCCTGCACCGACGACAATCCCACCCAAGCCTGACCCCTGTAATCTCACATATTTACTCTGCTAATCTTCCTGATACGAAGGGACAATTTACCAATCAACATAACCCTCACATCTTTGGACTGCAGGAGGAGACTAGAGCGCCTTGAAGAAACCCAAGCAGACACTGGGAAAAGGTGCAAACTCCATACAGAAAGTCATCCAAGGCTGGAATTGAACTCTGGTCTCTGGTGCTGTGAGGCAGCAGTGCTAACTACTGTGCCACCGTGTCCCAAATTGAAAGATTGAGAGGGTAAGAGACCGGAGAGAGGGGACCAGGTGAAAGGACAATACTGGACACTAGTGAAAGGGTGTTATGAGTGGTGGTGGTGCCAGACACCTGGCCCAAGAAGTGGACGCAAAGAGCTGAATGTTGTGCTAAGAGCAAAATTCATTAAAGTGGCGCTATAAAGCTGAGTCCTTTGCTAAGGACAAATTGTACCACTATCAAACCTGGGTAGGCTGTAGGGTATTGTGAATACATGGCAAAAGATGAGATTAGAAAGGGGGAGGAGTCAGAGGGAAATTAAGAGGAAGAAAGATCTGGAAGGGTGTTAGTACCCATGAGCTGTTTGAGCTTGCAATCCTTAACGTGAAAGGAAGAGAAAAAGTTATTTGTAAAATCATCAGATGAGAATAAGGGTGTAATGAAACTGGGGAACAGGACAACTTTAAGATAGTTGGTGTTGCTGAAGACTAAAATTGTGTGTGTTTGTGTTGTAACTCATAACACTGAATCTGGATCTCAGAATGCAACAGTTGGAGGAGCACTGAATGTTCAGGAGATTTGATAGTGGTTTTCAAGTGAGTCTGAAGTGGGAGTTCTCTTTAGGAATGTCAACCTTGAAGTTCTGCTCTTCTCTCCAGGGTTACTGTTTGTCTCTTTTACTTTGTTCACCTTTGTTGCTTTAGATTTACATTCTTGTGTTTGACCTGATATCTACCAAAACCCACTTTCACAGATACATTTCCTTCCTCAGTGCATATCACTAGCTCTGACTAATTCGGCTTAGCTTCCAATTGCCTTTACCCTTGGTGTTTTGGATCCATCCATGAATGCTTTAAATGTTCCTTGAACTGCTGTTCTTGTGATCCTTGATTTTGTTTTTAATTTAGAGCTGCCAACATGATGTTAGCTGTCTCAATTTCTCTGACCTCCCCCAACTCCCCACTCACTCTATCCTAACTCCCTCTGAACTTACTGAACTCCACTCTTTGAGATTCAACACTGACGGTGTTATCAAACTTGCTGCCAGTGGTGGTACTGTTTTCCTCTGCTGTACTGATCTTGACTTAGAGGCTGAATATCAACTCTCCAGCCTCTTGCCTGGACCTTGACCCTACCACTGAACATCAAGCTATGGTTTCCAGGACTGTTACAGACATCTCCTTTGGAAATGTTCCCTCCATAGTCCCCTAAATTTGAATTGTCTGCTTTTAACTTCTTTCCAAGATCTCGAACAGCACTTGTAGACCTTTCGTTTCAGCCTGCTGCAGTCCCACTGAATTGATTGCTTCCTATCTTGCCTTTTTCTCTACCCTTGTCTAGTCTCCCTCCCAGCTACATCCATGACATTCTAACGCTTTCTGTCACTTTTCACCGTTGAGATCCAAATTCCTTTTTAATATTTATTCATGAAATGTGGGCATCACTGTCTAGACCAGCATTTATTACCCATCTCTAATTTCCCTTGAAAGGTGACAGTGTGCTGCCTCCCTGATCTACTGTAGGAACACCCAGAGTGCTGTTTTGAAGGAATGCACTACAAGCACAAGTCAGGTATATGATTGAATTTGTCTGGTAGCTCCAACAACACTCAAAGATGAACCCCATTCAGGACAGAGTAGTCTACTTGATTGACATTGCATCCGCCAACTTAAAACACTCAAACTTGTTCACATGGTAGTCGTATATATCTTCCACAAGATATGTTGCAGCAACTAGCCAAATCTCTTTCGACGGTGCCTCCCAACCTATACCCTTACCACCAAGAAGGACAAGGGCTCTAGCTCTAGATGCATGGAAACACCACCCCACCTCCCCGCCCCTCTCCCACATACAATCGTCACATACCATACTGATTCCGTCATCAATTTCTCAAGAGCAGTTAAGGATGGGCAACAAATGCTGGTTTTGCTTGTGATTCTCACAATGCAAGAATTTTTATAAAGGACTGCCTACCAACTTAATATGCATTTGATTATTATATAATCCTTGTGTTTTGGACAGTTTTGATTTTGCGCAGTGAAGACAACTAGATTGAAATAGAGCTTCTCTTATGATTTTCTGTGTTAGTTAATCAATGGTTCACATACCTATCTGTAGGTGATGGTGGCAGGTTGGAGTGAGCTAGCTGTATCACTGAGTTTTCTACCCACATGGTGCAAACAGCTATACTGTAGAAAATGACAATTTTCTTCACATACATTAGCATCCTTCAAACATTGTAAATTATAATAGTATATTTACAAAGTATCTGCCCAACACCAGCAGCTTTGCTATAATCAATTGAGAAAAGCATTCTGCTGTGCACATCTGCATTGTGCAATATTAGTTGGGATTCATTTGGAAGTTTTGCAGAGAAAATGTAGCATTTATATTTGAAATATTAGTACTGTGTGATTTCAAATTATTGTGATTGAATGGTTGTTGGGATTATACTTGTCTTACAGGTAGCCTGCATTGTTATTGTTTCCTTGTGAGAGAAATGCTGCCATCACCCTTGACAGTTTAAGCTCCTAGTATAGTCTATTAGTCATGCCAGCTGCCATGAAGAAGACACAAGGAAAAATATGGTGACAGAATCACATAATTGAACCAAGCTGTTACATAATCCATTGTGTGACAGTAAAGAGTTTAAGATTTCTGTTAAATAAATCCACATGGGAGCAGATAGACTTGTGCGTAGTGTATTATGTTAGCATGAATTCCAAAAACATTAATGTTAACAGCAAAGCTTAGACTTCAAAAATATATTCCGGAACACAAGTACGTGGTGCATTGGTTTACTGGTCTGCACATTATGCCTGGCTTAAAGTATGCGGGCAGGATTTTTGCTCAGAATGTCACCTATCATAAAAAATGTATTTGTCTCTGTTCCAGTAAGCCACCACATCAGAAAATAGAAACACAAAACTTCTGATCCACAGTTCCAACGTCTATGCTACATTTAAATTAATTCTGGTCAGTTGTCTAGCTTGTCAATATCCTTGCAGGTGATTACCTTTGCATTCCTTTGTAGCAGGGATTGCTTTGTTGAGTTTAGTTTCTTTTTAAATCTTTGGATAAAATAAGAGGCTTTCCAGGGAAGATTCCCTTGTGAACTGTCAACTGAATCAGTTATGATGGGTTCCAGGGACAAAGTTACATGTGCACTTTCAATCAAAGCTATGTTGAGGCAAATGAAAGTTGTCTGCTGTTTAGTATTTAATCCTTGGAGTACTACAAGACATTTTTTTCCTTGTGCTCAAAATATGTGCATCTTTTGTTTAAAATAACATCTGGAAAACTGATTTTCTATGAATTTACAAAGATTAATGTTTTTTGAGCAGAACTTCTAAGAAAACTTGAGAACAAAATAGAACTTCTTCTTCTGTCCTCTTATTACTTTGTGTTTCTTATTTTCTTTTGAATACAGCTCCATTATTGTGAGCTACAGGGCCATGAGGGGCTCCACTTGTAGATTGACTTAGCCAACCCAAAAAGTCCATAGGCCAAGTGAGAGTTTCCTGGATCTGTCTGAAGAGCAATGTACAATGAAGTTGTATTTCTGCAGGCAGGCTGTCACTGATCTCTGCAGTTAGAATCATTGATAGATAATTAGTATTGAATTCAGCATGTGCTGATTTGTGATTACAATACAAATAAAATAAATAATCATAATTCATGACACATTTATGAGCAATCATTAAAATAAAGTATTATTTCAGTATACAAATAATTACAATACATTGCAAAATGTCTCAGTTTACAGAATAGAAGTGAAAGGTCTACTGCACTTTGCACTTTTTGTTAAAGTCCATTAGTCATATGTTATCAGGTTAAGTTTGCTGAATTCGCAATCATTTATATTCTACTGATGAATTTCATAAAGTAGGGGACTGGATTGTTTGGCAGTCTGTTTATTGTTGTCGTTTAGTTCCAGTTGTCTTTAAAAAGACCTTCTGCTTGCTAGGACAAATGGCAGTGCTTTGTACTTTCCCCATCCCTTCTGCCAAAATGCATCATCTCACACTTCCCTGCATTTGATTCCCTTTGCCACTTGTCTGTCCAATATGCTAGGACCTGTACTGTTTGGTATTTTCATTTAGCCGTGCCTCCAAGTTTGGTATCATTGGCAAATTTTTAAATTTTAATCTGTATTCTAAGGTCAAAGTCATTTATATATAGCAAAATAAGCAATGGAGCTAGCACTGTGCCTTGGGGAACACCACTGTTTGCTGTCCTCTAGTCTGAGAAATAGCCATCATCATGACTTGCTTCTCTCTGTCCTTAAGCCAATTTTTTTGTTTGTTGCACACTGGGTCTCCTACTCCATAAATTTCAGTTTTGTTTACCAACCTTTTATGCCATCCCTTGTCAAAAATCCATATAGACAACATGTACTGCATTCCCTTTATCAAACTTCTCTGATACTTCATCTATCTCTAACTTCTCTGAATATTTTATATTCTTCTATATTAAATACCCAATTCTCACCATTTTTAAGTCACATTTCCAATAATGCTGCTACATCACTCCCACGATGCTATGTCTGCTTATGATTCACTAAACTTAGCCACCACATTTTGTGTGTTTATGTCTATGCACTGTAATCCTGACATTGGAATCCCCCAGATCTTCTATCTAATGTTATTACTACTGCTCAAGTGCTGCACAATTGCTCTGCAAACAACGTTTTTAGGCAGAAAACAGGAGATGTGAATGAATAAGAATAATTGTTGATAAACTGTGCAATATTGTGTGCCCTTGTGATTGGTGGAGAAGGATGTATCGGAGTGAAGTGTTGAGTGTGCTAGGGGAATAGTGTTAGATGTTATGCAGAGAGGTGAAGAATTTAAGAGCTAAGCTCACCCTTGCTGCTCTTCGGGGGTCTTGAAGCTTGCGGTAATGTTCTTAAGCTTAGTACCACTCTCCAGGCCTGTTGTATGTAATCCTTTGGAATGTTCTTTCCATTCCAAGGGAATAGAACAATGTTTCTTACTCTCTTCTTATCCTCCCCTCTTCTACACGGATCTCTGGGAAGACAATGAATATCTTGGCAGCTTTGTGACTTGTTTAGATAAATCAGTCAGCATTCTGGCAAGGATGAATGCAGTTTTCCCTTTTATAGTTGCATTCAGCGTTTATGTATGTGTTAGGAGGTCCCTTTGGAAATCCACCCCTGCAAGTGGTTGAATCGCCCTCTTTTGATATGGTCAGGTGTACCAAATGCTGCTGATGATTGGGGTTGTTGATTGCCATCCAGCAAATCCTGTTTACAGATTAAGTTTCTTATTATGCCATATTTTAATTGAGATAGCTGCACTCAGTCCTGTCTTCTGTTAATCTGCATGTAACTGCTCTTGGTAGTTTGAAAGAACAGAGTAAGTTCACTGGCCCATTCTCACTTTGCAGAAATCTCTGTTTGCTTTCTGCTTCCTCCTGATGGCTTTTTATGTTAAGAATCACAGTCATAGTTTTTCATGCAACCAATGAGATCTGCATAATTATATTCCTGAAATTTTAAAAAAGGAATAAAGGTAAAAATTACAAAATTGATACTTTAATGTATTAAAAGATAATTTTTGCAAAGTTTATGAGCAATTTAAAAATTGCTGTACTTAATCCTCTCGTATGTTACCTTAACTCTACAAATTCTAGAAAGCAGTTTGGAACAACAGGTAGATTTGTCAAAACTTATGTTGAGCAGTGCAAAGAAAGGATGCCTAGAGTTCTCAACTTGGTTGGAAGAAGGAAATACCATTATCATGATTATGGGGAAGTTTGTTTGTGTAGCGTCACTTCCAGTGGGCTGCTCCCTGTTTGGCATTCTTCAGTAATAATCAATGCACTTGTGGCTCTCCCTGCCCCTGGGAAGTTGACATAGTCTGCAGAGCAATGCGTGAGAACAAATTTCACCCCACATTTTTAGTGGAATTAAAAAATTGCTAGTCTGGATACCACATTGTAGAAAGGGTCTCAAGGCCTCTGAGAGCATGCAGAAGAAATTTACATATTTAAGATTATTGGCTGAAGAACCAAAAAGCAATAACAATTTTCTTACATTGATTAGAGATAGGAAGTGACTAGGCCATGGAAGGATTCAAACACAAGGGTGAGAATTTTAGAACTGGAAACCAATATAGGTCAGCAAAAACACAGGATAATAAAAGAATGGACTTAATGCGAGTAAGGGTGTGGGTCGCAAAGTTGTTACGATCGGGAATGCACTACCTGAATGGCTGGTGGAAGCAGATTCAATAATAACTTTCAATCAGAAATTGGATGTATTCTTGAAAAAGAAAATTTTACAGGCTATGGGGAAAGAGCAGAGTAATGGGAATAGCCTTTTCAAAGAGTTGGCACAGATATGATGAGTCAAATGACCACCACCTGTGGTTTCCCATTCTGTAATCCCAGTAAACCTACAAGAAGAGCATCTTCTCTAGCTGATTTTGGTTGCACAATTGCTGTGACTTTATGCCTGTACCCCCTGGTTTTCAGAACCCTAAAATAAATTCAGGGGTAGGGTGAACTGGAAACTTTTGTTGTCTTCAATGAAAATGTATTCCAACTTGAAACACTCATGGTGAGGATGAAATTAACTTTTTTAAGTTGCTTGTAATCTTGGAGCTAGACATCAACAAGTTCTAGTTGTGTTCTTTTGTCCCTATTCACAATCTCATAAATTACAGTTAAACAGGTGAATCAGTTAATTCTTCATTCTTTATTTACGTATCCCTAAACTTGGCATTTTGTCCACTTCTTGATTGTTGCCACTCCGTTTTCTGGCAATAGAGGGTGTACATTTGTTGTGCCGAAATGCCTCAGAGTTGAGTACCCTGCTCAGAGTTACTGACTTGAGAGAACATGTTTTAACATCTAATTTCTTATCTTTAAAATTTTTGTTGCAGACAGATGAAGGAACAAAGCAAGAAATTGGCCAACCTGAAGCACAAAGAGCAGGTGGAGAAGAAAAAAAATGCCCAGCTGTTGGAGGAGGCACGCCGAAGGGAAGATAACCTAGCTGACGATTCCCATCAGCTCCAGGTATGAAATCCAGTCATACTAATTTGAGTTGCATTTCAACCGACTGGTATTTTTTCCCCAGCAGCATTAGATGCATCATTATTTCTGTTCTCTGGAAATTACTTGTCTATCGCTGTTCAGGGAATGAGTTTCCCTAGTTCTCAACTGGCCTGTGGAAAGAGCCTTTCACTATTTACTGTAGAACATTCCATCTTTGGGATTGATAAAAACTAATATATTTTCAGCATATAGGGAAAACATATGTTACAGTTTAAATTGAGGGACCTTTTGCTAGACATGTTTTAGTAATATCCTAGCTTTCAGAAAACTTTGCTATAAAGTTTAGAGAGGGCGAACTGGGACAGTTATTGTTCTTAAGTGAAGTGTAATCCAGGTGCAGAACTGTTTTGGTGGGAATGAATGATAAACAGTTCCAAAGCCATGTTATCATGTGATTAATAGTTTAACATCAATGCTTTAAGTGGTCAATTGAAGGGACACATTCCTATTTTCAGATTGTATCAGGGAGTATTGTTCATGTCTGTTATTTGTTTAATTTACCTCCCTACCTCTGTGAACCTGTATTACTCCCATCAGCCTATCCCACCTTCTCCCATTACACACCAATCACCTGAGAACACTACCTTCCTCAAGACTCTGGCATTCTGTTGATCCCTGCCCCCTGTCACTCTACTGCCCGTCATCATTACTTACGTTGTCTGGGCCTTATGCTTTTGAAAATGCTTTCCTACACCTCTGTAGCATCCACTTCTAACTTTAAGACTCTCTTTCAAGGCAATCTCTTTGACCAAGCTTTGGTTACTTCCGTATCAGGATATTGATTTTGATGGTCAGCCATGATCAAAATGAATGGTGAAGCAGGCCCACAGGGCCAAATGGCCTACTCCTGCTTCTATTTTCTATTTTCATCCCTGATATTTGTTCTGTTGTTGTCTCATACTTTTTGTCTGAAATACCTAGGGACAATTTTCTTTTTTAAAGTACTATGTAAATGCAAGTTGTACATTATTGCAATGACCATTAAAATGTTGCAGATGGCGAGTGCCTTTTTGTTTCCAAAACATTAAATTGAAGGATATATGAACCAAATTTTGCTGCAGAAGGACATCTGGTTAAATGTTAGCAGGTTAGACTTGCCCTTGCATGTTCAGGCTTTTAATTTTTTTGCAACATTATCAGTTAACAACTGGCTTGTAATGAGAGAATGGGGCATCTGTTGGCCTGGGTGAACAGGGCGGGCAAGCAACCGTATATCTCCTCAAGCAAACACCTTGAAGGATTGTAAAATTCATTGTGCAAAGACTGAAAAATATGTATAAATTAGAGTGGGTAATTGAATTTCAAAGCAAGTACTGAAAGAGAGATGAAGGGAATGAAAAAATGGAGACAAAAAAAGGCAAGGAAAGGTAAATCTTCTAAAATCTCCAAGGTTCAATGCACAATAACAATTAATTTTCACTGTATTTTAAAGGGAGTTGGATTGAGTGAGTAGGAGTTGTTTTTTGTGGACAAGCTGAGCTTGGAAGAAGTCATGAGGGGCGAAGGGGAGAAGCAGAAAACAACATGAATTCAGGGCTATGGTAGGGTGAACTTTACAGGAATTTTGACCTGGTAGGATTGGGGAAGGGAAGGAGGTGTTGGGCAGGGTGATCCTAATCCTAGTGACAAAGAATTTCATGAGCTCGTTACTCCTGTTGTTTGAGATAAGGGTGGGGGCAATAAGGGATAGGGATTGAAGAAGGTAGGTTGCAGTCGAGAAAATATACTGTGGGCAGTCTTTCCATTCAAGGATGATCCTGGAAGAGTGACCGGTTTTGGCAGACAAGAGTAAGACCCAAAAGTGCTGTATGTATCAGTGAATGGCTAAACCAATTGTCCACCATTTCTAGATTTCTTTTGCCTGGTCGCACATGTGTAGGAACTTGCAAACCAACTTGTATTTAGCCTGAGCAGGAACTTCCAGGTTGTTACGTAGCCGTGCATCCTATGGGGAGCTCCATTAGCCAAATTTACATTACCGTCATGATATCAATGCACTTGTCCACAGTAAGCTCATTGGTGGCAAGTGAATGGACATCCTGGAAAATGATGCTGAGACAAATGGTAGGGGCTCACCTATTGGCAGAGCCCATAGGGTCAGGAATGGGAATGGAAGGAGACTGGTAAGATTAGACTCCAATGATTCACTGGGAAGTTTGGCAGGAAAGTCAGAGGGAGCAGTTGGAATTCTTGTTAATAAGTAATTGAAATAATGATGTAATGCAAAAAGACTATGACAGGAAAAGCAGTGGAAGTAATTGGAGTGGTGTAAACTCACTGTGGTTGCAATTTCCCACAATGTCATTTATTTTAGAAAAAGTGAAAGAAACGTAAAAATGCAATATGTCTCTTCCTCTTCCATTCCCCTGCGCCCCCCCCGCCCCCCAACAACAATTCCCCCCCCACCCAAAAAATATTTTTCGTGTGCCAGTCAAAAGATTTTTAAATAATGGAAACCTTGAAGCATTCCACTCCAATTCCTGACTACGTTGCTGTCATTACTGTTAATTTTATTGATTATTGCTGTGGGGGACTGTAAATTTAATAGAAACAGAACATTGAGTTAAATTTCAGAGCATTCCAATTCCCAGGACAGTGTAAATAAAACTTGTATAATTTTTATGTAATATTCGGTATCCCAGGCCAGGCCACCATTAACCTTGTTTTTCCACAGATGCCAATTTTAATCCCAGCAATACAAATCCCTTTTGTACCAAAAATGAAAAGTTTGTTACTTGTTCTCATTGCAGTTTTCAATCACTTAACATGCCATTGCTGATGTAGTTTTAATAACTTGGGAACTGTAGGCATAACATAGTGCTGTAGTAATGGATCCAGAAAGAATGATGTAAAGCCATACAAACATGACAACAGTGCTTTGAAAGGTGATCTACAAGTTCTTCCAACATAGAGCAGCTCCTGAAAGATTGAGGAAAATACCAGTAAAAAGTTTGATGTTAAATTAACAGAGAGATTGATGACAGATTGCTGCAAATGTCACACATACTTAGTATGAACTTACTTCAGTAAACAGCATATTAGATGTCACCAAATGAAGCAATAAAACCAAATGCAAATGTAAGCTGTTATAAAACTAAGCAGAGAGTGTCATTGATTTAAAGGCCAAGAATATGCTACTGTACCATCATATGCTTGGATTTGCATAGAATTTTGAATTCTTGCATTCACATATGTATAATATCATATTTCTATGATGCTCAATTACTGAACAGGGAGAGATTGCAAGCATTCACAAATTGCAACAAGCATTTAACACCACTAAGCTTATGACAAAACCAGATTCTTCCCCATTTGTGCTGAATCCCCTTTTAAGCTTTGAATTTGACTGTTAGAGTTGAATGTGTCATGTTGTCAAATGTCTTTTGGAAGTCTAAGGGCAGCATATTGTGGTACTTTATAAAGACCACTTGGGCTATTAGTTTCTCGAATAAATCAAGTAACTGGTCAACCATAATTTTCCCCATTTGAATCCATGTTGGCTGATGTGTAATAGCTTCATAAATAGTCCCCAAGTTGACTTTGATTTACTTTTGTTGTATTAATTTTACATAGATGGAAGTTAGACTGCAGCACCATCTGTAGACCTCTGTGTCTGTTTTATCTCCTTTCTTTGAATATGGGCATCACATTTACATAAGAACATAAGAAATAGGAGCAGGAGTAGGCCATCTAGCCCTTCGAGCCTGCCCTGCCATTCAATAAGATCATGGCTGATCTGTCGTGGCTCAGTTCCACATTCCCGCCCTCTCCCCATAACCCTTAATCCCCTTGCCTATCAAAAACCTATCAACCCGCGTCTTAAAAATATCGAGCGAGGCAGCCTTCACCACTTCAATGGGCAGAGAATTCCAGAGATTCACCACCCTTTGAGTGAAAAAGTTCCTCCTCAACTCTGTTCTAAACCGCCCCCCTCTTTATCCTGAGGCTGTGCCCTCTAGTCCTACTGTCCTTTCTGAGCAGGAAGAGCCTCTCCACCTCTATCCTATCCATCCCATTCAACATCTTATACGTCTCAATGAGATCTCCCCTCATTCTTCTAAACTCTAACAAGTACAAGCCTAGTTTATTCAGCCTCTCCTCATAGTTCAACCCCCTCAACTCCGGAATCAGCCTAGTAAACCTCCTCTGCACTCCCTCCAAGGCCAAAATATCCTTGCGTAAGTGCGGCGACCAAAACTGCGCACAGTACTCCAGCTGCGGCCTCACCAGCGCCCTATACAACTGCAGCAAGACCTCCCTACTTTTATATTCAATCCCCCTCGCTATGAAGGCCAGCATCCCATTCGCCTTCCTGACCACCTGCTGCACCTGCAGGCTGGGTTTTTGCGACTTATGCACAAGAACCCTGAGGTCTCTCTGCACCGTTGCCTGCTGCAGTTTTTCGCCACGAAAGTAATAGTCCTTCCCACCATTATTCCTACCAAAGTGGACAACCTCACATTTGCCAACATTAAATTCCATTTGCCATTTCCTGGCCCATTCGCCCAGCCTATCTAGACCCTTCTGCAGACTCTCCACACCCTCTGCACAATTTGCCGTTCCACCAATCTTGGTGTCATCAGCAAATTTCGACACCATACACTCGGTTCCATCCTCCAGATCATCTATATAAATGGTAAATAGCTGAGGCCCCAACACCGACCCCTGGGGCACTCCACTAGTCACCATCCGCCAATCCGAATAGCACCCATTGACCCCCGCTCTCTGCCTCCTATTTGACAGCCAATCCTCTATCCACGCTAACACCCTACCCCCAACTCCATGCCCCCTGACCTTCTGCAATAACCTCTTGTGAGGCACCTTGTCAAACGCCTTCTGAAAATCAAGAAAGACCACATCCACCGGCTCTCCCCCATCCACCGCCCTAGACACATCCTCATAGAACTTTGCAGTCATCATTGCTCCAAAATTTTACCACCCAGTATGCACAATTTATATTCCCATTCAGTTGATGCATCTGTGTAACGGTTCAGATAAAGGAATAGAAAACTGTAACACCAAATTGACAGGTTTAGCACCCTTAGTGTGGATTTTAGCTAATTATTGTCTGTGAGCTATGATACTGACCTTGTATCAAAACAGAGTGCTGGAAATACTGAGCAGGTCTGGCAGTATCTGCAGAGGAAGAAACAGTTAATATTTTGCGATGAAGAGGACTTCTTCAGAATTGCAAGTCAACCTTGTATTGATTTTCCTCTACATACTGAATTTTGTCTGTTGATTAGCTCTGGAATTAATATGCAGGAATGTTGAATGTAACCAACTACACTGAGCATTTTTACTTTTTAAAAGTAACATTGTGGACTGATTTAATACATGCTGTGATCTTTTGCTCAGAACATGTTATTATATGGTGATGTAAATCTTGAATTACAATCCACACCATGAAGACTCCTATCTGAATGTTTTTGTCAAAACTAATTATACAAAAGCTTGTTCAGTTTGATACAGATGAGGGAGGGAATGTTTCGATTTATGGTTGTTAGAAATATTAAAATGTTTTTTTAATTAAAACTGACAAAATTTTTGACATTTCAAAAGATTGGATTGGATTCTTGGATTCATCTTGAGTACAATTGGGATTGCTTATTCATACTGCTCCAGTGAAGTAAAAAAAATCTCTGGTCTGTCCCTTTGGATGCTGGAATAGTAATGGGTGCTTAGCATCTGAGATCTGGCATCTGATTGTGGCTACCAGGAGATGAGATGAGTGATATCACCATTTAAATACTTGTATTGGAACATTTTAAATATTAATTGTATTTAATTTTTAAATCTTGTCAGAAACCAGTTACTTGTGTGCAGCCACTTGTGCCACTGATGCTCTGGCGTTCCTAGGAAGTTATTCTTTATCAGCACACCCAAATAGTTTGGCATCATCTTTGTTGGCTCCCAGCTCCTTGATCCCCACCTCTACATCCTCAGCCAAGCATCTGCATTTGCTACTGAGGCTGCTCCTTATTACTGCTTGTCTACAATTCAGAGTTGACGAATCCCTCACCTTCAGCTGGACCATTGCCCACTTCTATGCCTACATGCCTGAACTCTCACTCTCCACCCTTTGCCTCAACTGCCCCAATGCTTCTGGAAACACTGATAACACGATGGTCACGGTATGCCAGTGAATAAGGTGATCCTTGAAACTTCCCTTCTATTGTAGTGTTCTGACACTCATGCTCATGATTGGCACCCTGCTGCAGTTTCTTATGGACGGTTGGAGATCTTCCAAGTTTCTCATGTATCCTCCCAAAAATTGCACGCACCTTGCAAGAAGCTATTTAGCTCATTTGCATGCCAAATTGCAGACCCACTATTTTCAGATACCTTGCTACTTACCGTTTCCTGTCTTAACTTCAAAAATTGCTTCACATCAGAAGGCAATAAGGCCTCTGACAGATGCAGTTTTCCAGGTCTGCCGTCCTCCATTGCTGCTTTCATTGTACTGAAATTTTGACCCAGGTTTTCGCAAAAAATTTCAGACATCCATGCCAATCACTTCAGCACGTGCTGCACTACAATCCACCAACACTTAGTGCATTGAAAGATACTCTGTGAATCACGCTATTATGGAGGTCCCAGGCATGTGACTCAACCGAAGTGACTGCAGTTGTATGCTGTGAACAAAGGGGAGTTGCATTTAAATGCCTCCCCCTGTACTCACATGGTGCACTCTGGGTGGGTCACATGCTGAACTCACTAATGAGAATGAAATACAGTAATCAGCCTTGCGCTCCTCCCGGGTGAAAATGGTGAGATTTGCGTCATTAGAAAGGGGCCTGGAGATTTGTAAACTGTTTGGCGCCAGGCATAAAACGGAATTTTGGACTCTGCTATTCTCCAGCATTGGCACAATGTACTAATGGCACGCAAGGTTGGAGAATCATCCCCTCCTTTCTGTTTGTAGGACCTTGTTCAGAAATTGGCTCGTACTTCCCTGTATTACATGAGTGACTACACACAAAAAAAATTGTTTATAAAGCACTTTGAGGTGACTTTTTAGGTTTTGTTTTCCTTTTGGCACTTTAAATCTAATCAAAAAAAATTCAGATTAAGTCCAATCATGGTCCCCAAATGAGGGACAAACCAGATCCAAGCTGACAAGACGAGGCATTGCATCCCTCTTGGATTCGATCAAACAAGATCCAAACTGACAGAATGAGGCATTGCCTCCCAGGCTTGCACGTCATCTGAGCCAAAAGGCCAAGATCATTTTGAAAAATTGCATCAGGTAAAGCCTCGACTTAACCTTATTGGCTGCCCTGATCCTTTACTCTACTGTAGCTCAGGCAAACCACAATCGCATTAGCACATCGCAAGTGCAATGGGCTAGCCTCACTGTAATTGTAATTTAAGTAATGAAGCTGTTGTGTAATAGATGTGGTGCACCAGTGCATCCAAGCTTACCATAGCTTTAGAATGTTTGCAAGGGATATCTATGTTTGTTTTCTCAAATTAATGAAATGTGTATCCTCAGAGGTACTGCAGCCATTTGAGTAGAATTTGGAATCCTTTTTGGCTGACTGAAAACGAGCTGCCTCAACAATGTCTGTTATCGACATGGAGGAGGTTCAGACTGGCCAAATCAGTCATTGTTAGTTAGAATGGATTGATGATGGATTGGGCTACATTCACGATCTTTTGTAGTTTCTTGCGGTCTTGGGCAGAGCAGGAACCATACTGAGTTGTGATACAACCAGAAAGAATGCTTTCTATGGTGCATCTGTAAAAATTGGTGAAAGTCGTAGCTGACATGCCAAATTTCTTTTGTTTTCTGAGACAGTAGAGGCGTTGGTGGGCTTTCTTAACTATAGTGTTGGCATGGGGGGAAACCAGAAAAGGTTGTTGATGATTTGGACATCTAAAAACTTGAAGCTCTCGACCCTTTCTATTTCGTCCCCGTTGATGTAGACGGGGGCATGTTCTTCTCTACGCTTCCTGAAGTTGATGACAGCCTCCTTTGTTTTGTTGACATTGACGGAGAGACTATTGTCACTACACCAGTTCACCAAATTCTCTACCTCATTCCTGTACTCTGTCTTGTCATTGTTTGAGATCCAAACCACTACGGTGGTGTCGTCAGCAAACTTGAAAATCGAGTTGGAGGGGAATTTGGCCACACAGTCATAGTTGTGTAAGGAATATAGTCGGGTACTGAGAACACAGCCTTGTGGGGCACTGGTGTTGAGGATGATCACGGAGGAGGTGTTGTTGTCAATCCTTACTGATCCAGTCTATTTCTGTTGTTCTCTCAGGCTGAAAGACATAAGAACATAAGAACATAAGAAATAGGAGCAGGAGTAGGCCATCTGGCCCCTCGAGCCTGCCCCGCCATTCAATAAGATCATGGATGATCTGTCGTGGCTCAGTTCCACATTCCCGTCCTCTCCCCATAACCCTTAATCCCCTCTCTTATCAAAAACCCATCAACCCGCATCTTAAAAATATTTAGTGAGGTAGCCTCCACCACTTCAACGGGCAGAGAATTCCAGAGATTCACCACCCTTTGAGTGAAGAAGTTCTTCCTCAACTCCGTTCTAAACCGCCCCCCCTTTATCTTGAGGCTGTGCCCCCTAGTCCTACTGTCCTTTCTGAGCGGGAAGAGTCTCTCCACCTCTATCCTATCCATCCCATTCATCATCTTATATGTCTCAATGAGATCTCCCCTCATTCTTCTAAACTCTAACGAGTACAAGCCTAGTTTATTCAGCCTCTCCTCAAGCTCAACCCCCTCAACTCCAGCATCAGCCTGGTAAACCTCCTCTGCACTCCCTCCAAGGCCAAAATATCCTTGCGTAAGTACGGCGCCCAAAACTGCACACAGTACTCTAGCTGTGGCCTCACCAGTGCCCTATACAGCCGCAGCAAGACCTCCCTACTTTTATATTCAATCCCTCTTGCTATGAAGGCCAGCATCCCATTCGCCTTCCTGACCACCTGCTGCACCTGCAAGCTGGGTTTTTGCGAATCATGCACAAGGACCCCGAGGTCCCTCTGCACCGTCGCCTGCTGCAGTTTTTCGCCACTTAAGTAATTGCCCTTCCTACCATTATTCCTACCAAAGTGGACCACCTCGCACTTGCCAACATTAAATTCCATTTGCCATTTCCTGGCCCATTTGCCCAGCCTATCTAGATCCTTCTGCAGACTCTCCACACCCTCCGCGCAATTTGCCGTTCCACCAATCTTGGTGTCATCAGCAAATTTCGACACCATACACTCGGTTCCCTCCTCCAGATCATCTATATAAATGGTAAATAGCTGAGGCCCCAGCACCGACCCCTGAGGCACTCCACTAGTCACCATCCGCCAATCCAAATAGCACCCATTGACCCCCACTCTCTGCCTCCTATTTGACAACTCATCTAACCAATCTGCAGATGTGTTTATATTCCACACCAGTTTCCTCCCATTGCACTGACCTTGTCTCAGCCTTTCAGCAGATCTTTATATTCTTTTCTCTGTAAGATATTTGTCTCATTTTATTTTTACAGCATCCAGATTATTGTCCTCAACTACTTCTTGTGATAGTGAGTTCCATGTTCTAACCACTGAGTAAAGATATTTCTCCTCCGTTTTCAACTGGATTTGTTACTAATTATCTCGTAATTGTGGCCCTTAGTTTTGGATCCTTCCAGAAATGGGAACATTCTTCCCACATTCTTCCTACCCAGTCCAGCCCATTCATAGTTTTAAAGACCTCTATTAGGTCTCCTCTAAATCTTTTCTCTTCTAAAGAAAAGAACCCGAATCCTTTTCTGCTTTTCCTCATAGATAAAATCTCTCAGTTCTGATGATATTGAACTTTTTCCATGCTTCTATAAACGTTTTGATATACCAGAGTTCCACATAATACTCAAGTGCAGCCTGATCAAACTCCATTACATGTGTAATACAACATCACTATTTCTGAAATCTCTACTCTTAGAAATAAATCCCAACGCTGCAATAGCACTTTTTAATTACTTTGCTGACTAGCAATGCTGCTTTTAATTATTTGTTCACTTACATCCCTGGCTCCTTTTTGCTTTGATGTGGAGATGCTAGCATTGAACTGGGGTAAACACAGTAAGAAGTCTCACAACACCAGGTTAAAATCCAACAGGTTTATTTGCTAGCAAAAGCCACTAGCTTTTGGAGCACTGCTCCTTTCACAGAGCTCCGAAAGCTAGTGGCTTGTGCTACCAAATAAGCTTGTTGGACTTTAACCCGGTGTTGTGAGACTTCTTACTCATTTTTGCTTTACCAGCCCATTCAGTTTTTTTTTAATCTTCTAAAGTAGATAAGACCATTTGAATTGTGCAAACCAGCAATGGTTGCTACATTATCCTTTATTGTATTCAGTAAAGTCAAAGCATACATATTATCCTTAGACGGTAGACATATAAATGAATAAACAATTTTCCGTTTTTCCTTGGGTTCACCTTTGTGAGCTTTTTGATCTTGACTCTCTTTACAAATTGTGAATGAAAGTTCATAATTTCTGTTGATTTTTTGTAATGCATAATGCTTTAGATGTTTCTTTATATCCTGATAATAGCCAGTGTGAACAGGACATCCCCCAAAAATTGCATCATTTCCACAAAACAACAGATATCAACTTGTTTACTTTTCTGACCTGTTCTCCCACTTCCTATCTAAAGTTTTTTTTAAAAAGTTAATTTATTAGTGTCACAAGTAGGCTTAAATTAACACTGCAGTGAAGATACTGTGAAAATCCCCTAGTCGCCACACTCCAGTGTCTATTTGACACTGAGGGAGAATTTAGCCTAGCTAATGCACCTAACCAGCATGTCTTTCATACTGTGGGAGGAAACCGGAGAACCCAGAGGAAACTCAGGCAGATACTGGGAGAAAGTGCAGACTCGACACAGATGGTGACTCAAGCTGGGAATTGAACCAGGGTCCCTGGCACTGTGAGGCGTCAGTGCTATGCACTATGCCCCCCCTCAGTTCTGTCTTGGCCATCTAATTTCACAATGTGGCGACGAAGAAACATCAGTACACGTGAATCATGTATCTTGTAATCCACATCCCATTGCAGAAGGTGGAGTTGTAGACTGATACATTAAAACATCCTGAGAACAAACAAATGTAACAATTTCTTCATTTCTATCCATAGTGCAGATCCACAAGCAATTTATAAATAAAAAGAAAGCAAAATTCTTAATCATATGAGATCAACTAAGTCCTAACCTTACATATTTATGGCATAAGTTTTATAGGATGTTTCCTCTTACCAAAGGGCACCACTTCTCATTTTTCTAAAATTTATTTGCTGCTCAAGCCCTCACTCTGCAAATTTTCAAATGCCTTAATGTGCTATTCTTCCTAAATGTTACCTGCCAATCCTCTGCTCTTCAGGTTCCTGGAGCCCCTGTGCTTCTCCATGGGATGTGGGAATGCCGGCGTTGGACTGGTGTAAACACAGTAAAAAGTCTGACAACACCAGGTTTGACCTGGTGTTGTCAGACTTTTTACTGTCTTCTCCATGGGATGCAGGGGCAACTGGAGTGAGATCCAGAAGCCCCAGCATCCTCTGGAGCTGACACTCGTGGATTCCCACCAGTGCCTGCACCATGCAGTCGGACCCCTGCACCATAGTACAGATATCGCCTACCGTAGGATGCACATCCTGCACCAAGGTCTCCACTGCAAACGGCGACTCGTAGTGTTCGCCTCATTGCACTTCAGGGATGTCATCATCTTCTTGGGTGGATGGTGATGGGACTTCTCCAATCAGCTTTGTACTCTGAGGAGGGATGCTGTCATCCCTTCCTGATACTCTCAACTCTACCGTTGCAGCTCCAGCAGCTGTGGGACGACTGAGCCCAGAGATCACACACCTGCCATGCACACACACAAACATACGTGCACGCATGCAATCTAGAGTTCCAGGACCAAGGAGAAACCCAGGCAATTCACGTGCTTTTATGGGGTGAAGATTCTGGAAGAAAGGAATGGGGAAGGTGGTCAACAGACATGGCAGAAGGGTGGCTGTCACCGGTCATCCCCCTCCTCATGTCCTTGATGGGTGTAGTTGGAGGGCTACCCCTTACCTCTTACCCCAGCTCACATGCAGCCCATACTGCATGTGGCAGGCCTGCCTGGAGCTGGAAAAATTGTAGTGGAAGTAGGAAGAGACCCTTAAGTGGTCATTAAGGGACTCCAGCAGAGACAATACAGGAAGGTCAACTGAGGGTCTTCCCACCAAAACTTACTTCCTGCAGAGGTTTTTTTTGAAGTTTAAATTTATTTATTGTCGCAAGTAGGCTTACATTAACGCTGCAATGAAGTTACTGTGAAAATCCCCGAGTCGCAATATTCTGGCGCCTGTTTAGGTGCACTGAGGGAAAATTTAGCATGGCCAATCCACCTAACCAGCACGTCTTTTGGACTGTGGGTGGAAACTGGAACACCTGAAGGAAACTCATGTAGACACGGGGTGAATGTGCAAACTCCACGCGTAGTGACCCAAGCTGGAAATCGAACCTGGGTCCCTAGCACTGTGAAGCTGCAGTGCAAACAACTGCCAGCATGCCACCAAAGTGGGAAGAGCTCAGTTTTCAGTATCAGTCCTAACAACCCACCAAATTTTCACGTCTGCCAATTTCCTTTCTCATCCCCTGAAGAAAATTCCAGCTACAGAGTTGGATTATTTAATTATTACTTTGCCCCTGTGCCGCACACACGGATGTACTTGGAGGAATGAAAACTACTCGTAAAGGCTTTCATAAGAAGAAATGGGTCAGTAATCAGAGAACATATAGAACGCTTATCGGGTAATTGGCAAAAGAACCAGAAGGGAGACGTGAAGTTCTGCATGCAGAGTTGATTTTTTTATTCTTTCATGGAATTCAGGCATCATGGACAAGACCAGCATTAAATTCCCATCCCCAATTATCCGTGAGGTGGTGGTGGTGAGATTTCTTCTTGAAACTGTTCCAGGCCATGTGGATTGGGTAACAGTGTTGTTAGGGAAGGAGTTCCAGCAATTTGACTCACTGATAATCAAGTAAAAGCAATGCATTTCCATGCCAGGATGATGTATGACTTAGAAAGGAACTTGCAGCTGGTGGTGTTCCCATGTGTTTCCCCTTGTTCCTGTAGGTGGTAGGGTGTCATGAACTTGGAAGGGACTGTTGAAGGAGCTTTTGAGATGCTGCAGTGCATTTTGTAAGTGCTTCAGCTGTTCTTTGCTACGATGGAGGTAGTGAATGTTATGGTTCGGATTGCAGTGTCTGAAAGGATGGTGGAAGCAAGAGTAACTGCAATTGGATATATACTTAACAAGCAAAAGAAAATGCAGGTCTATGAGGAAACATCAGACGAATGTGGCTTTTGGCAGTGAATAGCTCTTTCAAAGTGTCAGTACAGATAGAATAGACTGCATTTTGTGCTATATGATTCCAGAAATGGCAGGAGAGATAGTAGACTCCTGAGAGAGGAGCTGGTAAGCTATGAACTTCCTGCAAAACTGAATTGTCTATAGTTATAATTGATGGCCCATGTGAGATTTTGTGGAACTTTTGAAGAAGGTCCTTTTTCAAGCTATGAATCATCCAAAGAAGGGAACAGGACGTTGGAGAGAAGCAAAAAGTAGACCATAAAATTTTTATGAGGTGGCTTTTAGATGAGGGGAAAAAAGACTGCTTTGGGTACCTTTGGGCAGAAACCTTAAAGTCATTTTTCATGTCTCACGTGAAGAGTGGTTGCATTGGTGCAGTGTGTTAAAGAATTCTGACACCGAGAGCTGCAGACTTTGGCTGAAGCATTTCAGTAACTTGATGAAAGCAGGCAAGATAGTACCATTCTCTTATGTCAGATCGTAAACACTCTTAAAAACATTCAGCTGCACAATTTATCCTTTATATGAAGACTTCCCAAACCTTTTTGGCCACAGAGTCCTTTCAAACTCACAACAGTGCTGCCAGAACCCCTAAAAAGCATTCTTATTATGTTGAAGAATTAAAAAAAAATGTTTTTTGCATAATAGGTACAAACACGCAAAGATAAATTTATAAAACTCTATTTTAATTTATAAATATATATACATTATAATTAAAAAGTTCCCTTATTCAACAATGTACTTATGTCTTACCCTTTTATGAGAGGAATGATACTGTTTCTTTTGCGCAACAATTCATTTAATGTTAGGACCTCTATCTCTTCATCATGCATACATGCTCTCTGTCCCTCATGCACACTTGCACTCTTGTTTAGCTCCCCCTCCATGGCTGCTTCACCTCCTGTCTTATGGTCACTGCCCCTTCTGTCCCACATCTGCTGCCTATCTTGCTCCGCCATCTGCTCTCATCCTCACTGTCCCTCTGTATTGGACTTTTAATGAATTACTTTCCTTGCTGTTCCCAACTTGTCCATCAAATGCTGGCTTCTCACTGCATTGGCCACAGGGAGAAACCAGCCTCTGATTGGACAAGCAGCTTCATGGCAGTTTTTAAATTTAAACATCAGCCTGGCCTACTGCAGAACCCCTAGTTATATCCTGTGGAACCCCAGGTTTCCATGGAACCCAATTTGGGAAATCCTGCTATACACCACACTGAGTTGAGGGGTTCATTAGCTCTAAATCTTTCAAGAGCTGTTGCTAACTCCTCTGACTTGATTGCACAAGTTTAAAACCCCTTCAAGAAAGTGATACCAGAGAGCGCATCATGTAATTTAAGCTTTATGCTGCAAACTGAAGTTTTATTTCAGTGATGCGTTTAATTTGCTATGGAAGACAAAGTATAGTGCTCATGAACGGCAGAGCTTCAGAAGGTGAATATTAGACATCAAAGGAAAAGCAGTCCATAAATTTGTTGGGAAGGCAGTCAACTGAAGCTTTGGGAGATGAAGAGAACAGTGAGATAATGTTGTCTAATTGTAACTCTCAATCTCTTAGTTTGGTATATCTGAGAGATAGTCACATTTACTGATTCTTCAGCTATCAAAAGCAATCGTTCTCTCTGCTGCTGACAGATCTTTTCACAACAATGTACAACTAAAGATAGGAAATGAATAATGAAGTACTTTCTTCTGTGAGGAATGTGTTGAAATTTTTCAAATGATATTTATTTTGGTTTACCCAGATGAAATGTGGTAGCTTTTTAGAAATTTATAGGACAGAGTATTCAGGTAATTAAAATAGTTTCAATGGGTGTAGTTGGGATTTATTGCTTCGTGTCTGCAAAATCATTCCATAAAACTAAATGGTCCAAAACATTTCTTTATGATCCGGGATGGTATTAAACTGGTAAAGCAAGAACTCTAATTATTGAGAGAGAAAAACCTTCAACAGTCCTCACCCGGGGCCATTAAAACATTTAGCTGGAATGCAGCCATCTGAGTTATGGCTATTGGTAATACCAGCTGGAGCTCAACTGCTGATTCCATATTATATGCAAGCAACACTCACTTCCCACTTCAGCACACAAATGCAAACACACCTGCTGTAAGACAAACTGCAGTGTTGTATACCATGAGAACAGTTAGATTACCAGGTTTTACTCCTTCCAAGGGATTTGTACCAATACCAAGAGTTAAGTGTTACCCACTGCCGTTTCTTTCCTAGAGAAAGGATTTTTGAGTACTGGCTTTCCTGTGCATATCTTCAAAGCACGTTTAAACTTAATTTAAGGAAACATTGATATAAAATTCCAGAAATATTTTATCATGGTTGTATCAGTGAAAGAGGCCATTTGGTCCATCTCTCTGTTTGTACCAGCTCTCTGTAAGAAGAACTCAGCTGGCTGTACAACCCCGCTGTTGGCCCATAGCCTGACAATTGTTTTATTTTTTGGTGTTTATGTAATTCTGTTTGAAAACCTCCATTATATCCACGTTAGGCTGCTGGTTCATTTCCCAATCACCTTTCACTAGTGTCCTCTGGTTTTTGACACTTCCTCCAATTCGAACAACATGAACTGAATAATAATGCGTGTTGAAAATGGGTCTTCTGTAGCCACACCAATGTTTTATTAGGCGTGATAATGCCAGGTCGTGTTCCTGATATCAGCATGCCAGAACACGATAATATGCTAGGCAAGTGGCTCTAGAAATCGGGAGCCAGTCCACCTTATTCAGTTTGTTTAAAATTAGCTATTTAAGCTTATTAATAGTATAATTGCATGCCAAAATACATGCTGGCTGCTATAATACGGTCGGAAAGTGTGAAGAATGCCAGGTGGGGAACTCGATTTTTGCAATGATTAAATGTAAGGGCAGGTCTGTAGGCAGCAGCTGGGTCCTTTACTTGACTTCAGCAGTTCATGCTGTAAGTGCTGTTGTTCACCATTAGAAGGTGTGGTTCCTTTGCTGTCTTCAGGCTTGAATGAACCTTCAGAAATGTGCATTTAGTGCCTCATCTGCACCTCAGCCTCTGTGGTTTGAAAAACATGGGACAGTGGTCTACATGGGACATGCATCTCCACTGAGGAGGACACTAAGAAGGAGAGGGAGAAGGCCATATAGTTAGGGACAAGGTGCAATGAAGGTGAGCCACCTTCATTGCACCTTGTCCCTAACTATATGGCCTTCTCCCTCTCCTTCTTAGTGTCCTCCTCAGTGGAGATGCATGTCCCATGTAGAAGGAGTTGCTGAAGGCAGGATGCTGCAACCACATAGACACAGAGCAAAGACTTTTATTCCCAGTCGAATATATAGGGAGAGAATGAGTTACATTCAAATGTCTGAGACACTGTGCCAGTGGAGATTCAAGCTTTCAAGAGCCACAATGATCTCTCTCTCTAAGATGCTGGCAAAGAAGATAGCCTCCAAAGGTGTGAATGGTTACTGAATGCCAGTAACAGTAACTGGGGACCTCAGTGGCATTACGCAGCTGCATTCAGGTTTTTACCAATTCAGTGTTCCAAAAGGCAGATCAGTACATTGCACTCTCCATGGACTTTGCAGGGATGGCACATTCCCCCAAGGTTCAGGGAGTGATAGACTGCAGTTGCCATTAACGCACCAACAGGGCAGCCCTGTACATTTATAAACAGGAAGGGTTATCACTTGTTAAATGTCCAGTTGGTATGTGACCACCAACAAAGAATTATGCATGTCTGTGCTAGGCTACCTGGGCAACAGCTAATACTCCTATGTTCTCAGGAACTCCCAGGTGCCAGACATTTTTAATGAACCTGATGTCTTGGACAGTTGACTTCCAAGTGACAAGGTGTGACTTGGAAGTCAAAAGATTCCCTTTAAGGAGTGACTCATGACGCCATTGAAGGTCCGTAGAACAGAGACAGAAAAGAGCTACAGGTCTACCCAGGCTATCTTAGAACAAGCAAATTGGCCTTCCAAAGATGAGGCTCCAATGCTCGGATAGGCCAGTAGAAGCACTACAGCCCATTCCTTCCAGCGTCATTGATGGTCATTGTGTACTGTGCTCTGCACAATCTCACACTTCAGAGAAGGGATGCACTGGGGGAAAAGAATCAGCAAGATAGTGATCATTTCTCTGATGGTAAAGTTGATGAGGAGTGTGGGGACACCCTGATGGAGACTTGCAAAGGCCAGTATGGGAGCATATTGATGTCTATGACACACGGGAAACCTTAATGAGACAGGATTTCCAGTAGGTCAAGCACTTCTGGCCTTGGAGAGCTGTGTATTCCCTCTGTCTCAATAGCATCACCTACGTGACAATCTCCTTCAGAGTCCTGCCAGCACACTCACCGTCTTAATCTCTTGGTTCATTGTTGTATCTTGACAAACTTTCACAATAGAATCTACATGAGTCTTTTTTCCTGACATTTTGTAAATCAGTGAAGGGCCTTAATTAACCTTTCTCAACCTTCATTGGTATGCAAAGGCATAAGGCATGGAAAATGAGATATGACACCTTCAACCATGAAACTGATTATAATACCCCACATGATCTCCATCAGGAAAAATTTGAAGTTTTGAACACACAAAACAAAAATTTTCAATTCATAAGATCATGCTAGGTGTCTTTCATCCTTCCTTGGCCCTCTCTGTATCTGTTCCAACTGTGGACAATGCCGCTTGCAATCTTGCAGGGCCTTTGTCCAATTTTGTCTGTGCCAATTGACTGGCTCCATTCACTTGAAGACAACTGCAGAGCCTTCATCTCCAGTAAGGTGTGGATTGCTAGGTTGGACGCATCACCTCCAGCCCTGTTCGTTTTTCTGGCATTCTGGGCCTGCTTTTCCTGCAGTGAGGTGTGACAGTGCTATGATTTACATTCTTGGGAACAATCATTTCTCCACACTCCCCTGCGTAGTTTACACAGTGGTTGGCAGACATGCTATGTACTATCTGCAATTCAAAGCCCCCATCCTGGCAATCAAAATGACCCTTCCACGTAAGCATCAGGACTACCATCAGTGCCATTTCTGCTGCCCCTGATCTGAGGTTCTCACAAGGCATGACCCTGCTCGAGATTTCCTTTTACTTGGATATACATTAATGTACAGAGTGGAGACTTACTCAGCCTTGTAGATCTCAACAGATCATTAAACTTCTTCTGGGATTGCCTCCAGCTTTGAGGCATCACACCCATGCTGCTGACTTCAGTGACCATCTCCACCCAATCAGCTCAGGTGATCGATGAAATTCTTCACAACTTGTCCACAAGCATTAAAACCTCGTACCTGGTGATCACAGCCTGGAGGAAGTCTTGGAGGTAAACATCACCAAACTTGGGCAGTTCAGCACCTTCTCCCCTCCCTCTCCCATCGCTCCATCTCAGCAAACAATGGAGGAGTAAGTGTTTTTGCGATTCAGCTGCTCCATAATCACATCCTAACATATTGATGCTTACAATGCATGCCATGTTTGTTCCTTGCCAAATATCCTTCTGTCATATTTCACACATTAGTCAGATTAATAAAAATTTATTTGAGCCAATGCTGGTAAATCTTTCCGAAGTCCAACCAGTCTTGCTTCCTTCCAATTCCTGTAAACTATAGATGCAACAGACACTGTCCCTTGCCATGTGGCGCTTCAAATGAGTGAGTGTGATCTGCCTCTGTGTCATGGCCTGCAAGCCTGGACACCAGACATCCTGCTCTCCATCTTCAATTGGACTGAAAGGAGATACTGAAATGTCACGGGCTGAAAACCCACCCGGTGGCCAGTAACTGAATCATCGCCATGTTAAACAGCGGGAGACAGTGTTGAGGGCAGGAGTCAGTGAGCCACCCATTTCAGGGCCTGACCCTGTCCACTGAAATGCTTTGTTTTATGCAGCTCTTTATCTCGATGTGCTCCGTCCAGACCCCTCGTATCACATCTTCTCCCAATCTTCTCTTCTCTTATAGTAAAATAACCCCAACTTCTCCAGCTATTGTCCACTATAATTCTGTTTATTTGAAAGAAGTGCAGTACCTGGACATATTCTTTTATCTACTGAATATACATAGCTTCCAACAAGCATAAGTAAGGCTACATTGTGAGCTCAACTGATCAACTTCAATTTGCTGAACATGTGATTCTTTGGATTTTTCAGCAAATGGTGCCCAATTGTATCTAATGTCAGACATTATGTTCTGAATTTTGCAAAGCACAAGTTGGTTGAGCGTGGTCAGAATTCTGCCTATTGAAAACAGCCGAAGTGGAATGCTGTTTGACATGATCCAATAGTCATTGGGATGTACAGCTGACATGCTGGATGTCACATTGCCACTGAAATTCATAAACCACAGTACTCGTTTGGTAGGCAGAATGTCTGTTTGACTTGATGGCAGTACCCTGTTAGTGCCCTTCAAGGTGGCAGTTTGAATTGGCAATATTCACCTGTAGCTCAAATGTTTCAATACTTTACCCTGCCAAGGTAATTTGAGATTGATGGTATTTTTCAGGTCCGTAAGTGGTTTCCTTTAGCCTACTCCTAAATATGCTTGATACACAATAGATGGATTGCCATTGGATTTGGATAGCCATTATCCCTTAAGGTAGCTTTGTTCTACCCTATTTTGGCATTGTGCTTTCCCCCAACACCACCGCTCACATCCCTGATGGCAACAGCAGCTGCTTATCTCCCACCCTGAGGTCAATGTGACTCTCCTTGCCACCCTGAGAGGAACCAGGATTTTGCTGCAACTCGAGGTGTGTGTCTCTCTCTCTCTCCTGGATTGATTCTGAGCACTTCAACTCAGTGAACAGGTAATGCAAAGCAGATAACCAATATCCCTGAATTATTGAGCCTAGCTCTTCATGACAGTCGCCAGTCTTTCAATGGAGAAAGCCACATGTTCTGAAGACAGGGTGATCTGCATGGCTTGCTCCACCCTCTGTGCCAGGGCATGTAAATCCCCTGGAAGTCCTGCCACATTTCCACATACCACGAATAGTATGCCCAGCATCTGCTGCCTGACAAATAACTCTAGGGCTCATCACCTGGCTGGTGCTCGGCAAAGTTGTCTCCAGCATTCCTGAGCCATGGGCCTTTGCTAAATCAGTCTCCAACAGCTGATCCTTAGATTGTGATGTGCTCTCGCCAGTATGTATAACTCTTTCAGCCCACTGGCACATGGCCACTGAGGAGCATGTATCTACGTTGGTGCAAGTTGCTGCATGGGGATGTGATGATGGAGTCTCTGAGGCTCCCTCCTATTCCTCACAGGTTAATGTGAGTGGAGCCCCTCATGGCTGGTGCCAGCAGTTGCTGAAGTTTCACCTGTTGGGTATTCAAGCAAGAAATATGAAAGGCCCCACTATCATTTGAGCTGACTTCAATGATACACATGAGGAGGATAGTGTAGAGCTTCAAAAGGGGATAGATGAATTGGCAGATGAAGTTCAATGTGGAGAAATGTGAGATGATTCATTTTGGTAGGCACAAAATGGACAGACAATATAAAATAGTGTTCAACTCCAAACGGGCACAGGAGCAGAGGCCCCCCAGTGTACGTATGCATAAGTCATTGAATGTGTGTAGCAGGGCAGGCTGATAGTGCGATTAACAAAACATTCAGTATCCTATGAATATAGTACAAGAGCAAGGAGATTATTTTGAACTCGAGCATAATGGGCTGAATACATCATCTGATGTTACAGTTCTGTGATTCAGTGACTACACGTTTCACTTTCCACCTCCCTTATTCCACTGGTAATCATAAAATCAATTCCAATATCTCTTTTGTCTTTAATTTATCTTCAATTTGTCTTGATTATAGTTGATCTTTTGTAGCCATGTAATAAGATTGACCAGGTATAAAGTTTTGGTAATCTCATTCTGCTTTTCATAGAGATATTGTTTTTCCTAAAGTGCATTTTTGTGAAGGCTTGTTTTGCAAGTGTCAAGTTCTTTTTGATGACTTGATTACATTTCCCATCAGATCTTATTCAGTTACTTAGATAAGAAAATTATTCAACTTGTTTTATTTCTCTCGATTCCATTGTTACCTACGTTTGACTGATGTGTTTTACAAAGGAGATATAGAAAGAATTTCTGCTGGGAGGATTATAGTTAATATATTGCTGTACAACTTGCTTCCTTATCACCCTTTAAATTCCTCCAAACTTCGGTTTAAAATATTTATTTCAAACTCCATCATTAACAGGAAAGCGAAGTATTAAACACTCTTCCCATGCACTAAAATCAGTTTCTTTGACTTTTAAATGCAGTGTTACAAAGAGCATCCACTGCTTTTTATTGTTATTTCAATATAAAACTACAAAGTATAATTCTCTTTATATTATCAATCCACCCTAAACCAAATACTCCCACCCCCAAAAGAATACTGTTTCATTGGCTAAAATCCAATGCTTTGAAGTGGTGCGATTCAAAGTGACACGTTTCTTACTTTTCTGTTCAGTTTGGTAATAAATCATAGCGACGAGTGTATGTCATTTTGGCTGTAACAGCATGGGGCATGACTTTAGTTGACCTTGTAGAAATCCAGTACCAGTTTTAAAAGAAGGCTCGAAATTGTTCCTTTATTATCTTCAGATTATCTGAGGAAAAAGGATAGAAATTGAGGTAAGTTCATGCAGGATAGCAGATTGTTTTTGACTTGGCCCATTGTGAGTCGGAGGGTGCAGTGTTTTATTATAATAGAAGCTTATTGGAAGTGCACAATATGCCAAAGAATTTTCCAAATTGAATGGGGCTTTGAAAGAAAGAGAAAATAGCCATTAAAAAAGTGAGCAGAAAAAACAACAGAAGAGAGCTGGCCATTAACAATTCTAAAGAAAGAGCAAGGAATGAAAAAAACTAGGTGAATAAAAAAATGGCCTGTGAAAAATAGAGAAACCCCAGGAAACGTTTTAAATGAAAGAAATGCTGAGGAAAAATAGGAAACAATAAGGTTGCATTAAAAAAGAGAACAATAGTGGACAGGTAACCAAGCCACCAAGTGCACCTACCTGTGAAGAGTTGCTGATAACTTTTAAATTGTGCCAGGAATCCCTGATATTCATGTCACTATATAGGTGAGTGAACAGTGCAACAAGTGCTGGAAGCTTCTTATTTCATGGTAATGGGAACCTTAAACAATTTTATTTTATATGTTCTCTGTCTGATTCAGTGCATCAGTTTGTGCAGTCTAGGGCTAGAAATTAGCTCAGGTGAACTTCTACCATGATGTAAGAAACACAAAAGGGAGACCTAAATATTAGGTATAGTTATGATTTTTAGTAAGGAAATATGAAAGGCAAAAAATTGACATAAAGGGATGGATTATCTCCATTATTCTGCTTGGGAAATGCTTGTTTCCAAGGCACAATTAAGAGGGAAATGATGCTATTTATGTTAAGTTCCTTCACTCCCATTTACTCTGCCCTGTGATATCAAGGGGGTGACTGCCTGCACCTGCAATTGGTATGCAGAATGCAAACGAGGCAGATTAGGCATTTCAGACCCTCTTGTCTCTTTCTGTTTCCCTTTTTTGCAATTTATGGTACTTTGCAGAAGAGTTGCAAAGAAAAATAAACCTGGAGGTCGGACTTGCCCCCAGAATCTATTGTGGGTCAGGGAGTCTACAGGTTTCAGGGCAATCCAAAGATGAAAAATGACATATTTCATGTTTATAGCTTCATTCCTGTTCTGCCCCCACACACTCCATCCTCCTAACCCAATCCCAAGGGACAAGACTTTTTTGGAAGTGGCCTGGGACATGGCAATTTTATAGATTTCCCCTCATATAAAAGTAATAGACCTTAAATATATTGCACTGTCATGCATCCCTGTAGGGACCTTGAGGGAAAGATTAGCAATTGAGTTAACATTAGGAAATATTGATGTTATATAAATGTTGAAATTTAATACATTACTGAAATTTGTGATAGGAAGCATGGTGAGTGCATGTAATCTGCAAAATCTTTTTCCTGTGTTGTTCACTGTGATCATAGATCAAAGGTCATAGAACCCTACAGTGCAGAAACAGGCCCTTTGGCCCATTGAGTCTGCACCGACCACAATCCCACCCAGGCCCTATCCCCATATCCCTACCTATTTACCCGCTAATCTCTCTAACCTACACATCCCAGGACACTAAGGGGCAATTTTAGCATGGCCAATCAACCTAACCTGCACATCTTTGGACTGTGGGAGGAAATCTGAGCACCCGGAGGAAACCCACGCAGACATGAGGAGAATGTGCAAATTCCACACAGACAGTGACCCGAGCCTGGAATCAAACCCAGGTCCCTGGAGCTGTGAAGCAGCAGTGCTAACCACTGTGCTACCGTGCCGCCCAGTGAGTTCACTGATTTTCTGATCTTTTTGTGTCTGTTGCATTCGGTACTTCTAGGCTTTGTGGTTATCTCAAAACATGCCCTATGTAAGTTTCAGCCTGAGCTTGCTATCATGATAGATCTTGGTCAGGTGTTAAAGATGAGGAAAAGCCTGCCTGGTAAATCTATTATAACTCCTGATTTCTTTTGATAGCACTTTCAGATATTCTATATCATCCACCTTTTTTATTTGCATTGTTTAGTATCTTGCAGCTATTGCACTGACAATTCTGTCACTTGTGCCCAGACTCGATTATTTCAATACTTTCTTTATTAGTTTGTCATTTTCAAACTTTTATGAACTTCAGTTTATCCAGAGTTCACTACTATACCATATCCTATCCTGTACCAGATCATATCCTATCTTGCACTGGGCCCTGCTTGCCTAACAACCCTGTCTTTGCTCACCTGTATTGGTTTCACCATGGACCCAAGTTCCGAGGGCCCTGTGTTAGGCTCCCAGACTAGAACCCCCAATTACATTATGATACTAGACTAGACCCAACAATTTTTCTAAGTGTCCTAAATTAGAGGATAGGATGTTCCATTGCAGGAGTAATCCCACTAACAAATTAGGGTTTTTTTGTAGTAAAACAAACTTTATTTAATAACACAGTTTGAATACAACTATAAAATGAAGCAACTTAACTATTAACAGTTGAACAAAATTTAAAAATGAAAAGGAAACAGCTTTAATCCTAATTTATCATTGTTTCAGTTCCAAATAAGTAACATTCCACTTACATACTTAAATGCCACTTTAAATACAGTTAGCTTTGTTGTCCAAACCTGTGTTTTAATCTCTAATAGCGAATAAAGACAATCAATTTTAAATACTTAAAAACAATTTATTTATTCAACACTTTAGATTCCAAACTCAAACTTACAACAGTTGCAACACTTTAACTCTGTTACTGAAGTTTAACTCTGTTACTGAAGTTTTATCTAATTCTTAGCTGAAAATTGATGCTACCTGGTTTCAAACGAAATGACCAGGCTCATTCCTGATGTAGAATCTCTGCAGATGTTCTTCAGAGCACCATTGTGACTTATCACTCAAAACAAAGGGTTGCACATGTGCCTTAATCCCCAAAAATGTTCTAACCTTCCAGAAGGTTCTATGACATCCAGGCAATGGCGTGGCTGGAAACCGGTCACATTGCTCAGCCAGACCAATTCAATGGAATTATTCTCAAACAAGTCCATGAATCTTTGTTCAAATGCCATGTAGGTCACGTTGCCTCCTCCCCGACCTGGTACTATCAGGTCAAAGTAAATAACTTCCCTATTTGGTCAACACAGGAAGTGTCAGGTCACAGTTCACAGAGTAAATCACAGCTTACAGCAATTTTGTGACCTACATCTATTTTTAATTATAAGTTTACTGAAAATCCCAGCATGCTTAACTCTGTCAGAATCACTCTTTAGAGCCACTACTATTATTAAAATCATTCTGGCTGTCATTCCCTCTCCGTCCACAGCTCCCATAAATATTTGCTATAATAATTGATTACAAAAGACATGCTGGTTAGGTGGATTGGCCATGCTAAATTCTCTCTCAGTATACCTAAACAGTTGCCGGAGTGTGACGACTAGGGGATTTTCAGAATAAATTGATTGCAGTGTTAATGTAAGCCTACTTGTGACAATAAATGTACTTTACTTTTACTTTAGAAATTGAGTGCCAGAAGCCTGCAAAATCCAACCAACTTCAACCAGACTTTTACAGTAACCAACTGTACAGACCCACGACTGCACATAAACCACATCATCACATGACCCTGTTAATCGGAAATCCCAGAGAACTTAAATAAACAAAAGCCCATTAACTCTACATAACGTAAACACTTGCAAGGTTGAAATGAATAATTTGTCCTGCTCTCCCAAAATCTGACCTGCATTCCTCCCAGACATACCGACTACCTGTATTATAAATCACAATTTTTAAACATTCCCCTGAAATATCAAATATGTATATCCATATCAATTGCACTACTGTCATCACTCTTGCAACTCCTGAACCATTTATTCCTCTGATTCTGGCTTTTTGTGCATCCTGTCTTCTGTCTGACCCATAATAAATGCCATGCCTTCATCTGCCTATGGAAATTCCCATCTAATTCCCCAGCTTATCACCTTCTTCTCTTCCATTAATTTGTTGAAGTTTCCTGTGCCTGGTTGCACCTAATACCCTGTTTACTTCACTGTCACTGGATTTAGATTGAAGTGCCATCTTGATTTGCTTTCAGTAAGTCATGATTTTCCAGAGTTAATGTTAATAATGTAAGTGTAAGACAGACTAATCTCTGTTACATGAATATGTTGTTAGCCTGACTGCCTCTCCTCTACAGGAGGAACAGTGGCCTGCCTTTAGTCCAGTTCCTTACTTTCACCCCTCTGAGATTGGGTAACTAATGAGTTATACCTGCATCAGCGTACCTCATGTAGTCATCGGAACCTCTAAGCTTTCTCACAGTATCAAAATACAGTTCTGAGAGAGTCCCTTCATTTAAGGTCGTCTTTGAAATCTGCCTCTTTCACCAAGTTATTTGGTGACTCCTTCTAACATCTTATTTGGCTCAGCATTAATTTGTACCCAATTATGTCTTTGTGAAGGGCCTTAGCATGTTTTCTTACATAGGAACAAATTGTTCATCCGTGTTGACTTACATTTGTCACCACCGGGTGAGATTCTCTGACCTCCCCTCAGTGTTTACCTCAGTGGCAGAAGGTGGAGCGCCATTCACTAATGGCAGAACCACTATTAATAAGAATTCCCATTGAAGTTACCCTATGCCAGGAAACCAGAGATCAGAGATTCCACTGGCATGAGCAACCAAAGATCCTGGCCTTGTGCCTGGTTTATAGAGATTACCTAACTTTTATATTTCTGGCTTCCTGTGGCAACTCGACTCTGCTTACCCCACAATTTAGCATTATCAATAAATTTCATCTGTTTACATTGGGTTTTTATGCAATTCATTAATGTATAGTAGTATTTATTGTTCAAACCAGTAAATGTCAGATTCTGAATGCTGACTCTTGAGGAAGAGTTTAAAATTCAATTGCAATGAGTTCTGATGGGCAGTGATATCTGCTTTCTTTCCCTTCACATTAGTTGTACGATAGAATTTCTAGTTGATTCTTGCGAGATTTTCCTTGAACAATGGTCATTCGTTGTCAGTGTTTGCATCAGTCAGCCAAGATCTTGAAAGGCACAAGTGTTCAACATCGTACAGGCTTGATGTTTAAGGGAGAGGCTCAGACAATCGGCAGCAATGAACTGATACATGTTCATTTGAATGTTAGCTACCGACCCATGTAGTAATCATAGCATTAGGTGCTTGAAATCAAATTGTAGGGTTAGCAGATGTCTGTTAATTTTTAAATATTTAGATGGGAAAGCTGACATTTATTCTTTCTGGAGAAAAGGTCCATTTGACTTTGGTAATGCATTTATATATTAAACTTAAAATATGGATTATCTTATAAATGTAACAGCTTCTAGCATTTCAGCATAATTCATACTATTTCATGATAGCCGAAGTTATATTCTATATTCCCTAGATAAAATGTTTTTTACATCACCTCCATTTTTTTTAGATTTAATGCAAAAATGCAAGCAGAGATCGTAAGACTTGTTAAAATTATCAATCATGAATTTTGTTTATTTTGTACACAAAAAGTATTGTTTTAAAAACTGAATATTATAATTGGTCAAGTTAATAAATATGCTATTTCTACAGGTTTTGTTGCCAAATCACGTTGACACTTTGTGATGCTTCATTCTTCTTTCAGTAATATCAGTTGAAAAATAAAGAAATGTTCTTGGTTTAAAGAATGGGTGTAAGCTATGACCATATTGGCATGATTCACTGATTGCCTAATCGTTACATTATTGCAACTGGCATACTACTATGGTACCCTAGCTGATCTGGAAAAATGAGAAGAAGAAACAGAAGTGCGTTAGTATTGTGGTTACAGGACTTGTGCCCAAGGAATTCCAACCAAATTATGGACCAACATCATTTCTGTCTTCACGTTTCTGCAATACTTTTATGACATGGCAATTATTAACAATGGGTTTTTATGCAATTCATTAATGTACAATGACGAGGGGACGTTCTGGCATAAGATTACAATTTCTCCTTCTTAATTTATTTTCTATCGGTTGCTAATCCTGATGTTTCCATTGTTAGGATTGTTACTCCTTGATTTCCACCTCAGTCTGAAGGTTGGCGGTATGAATCATTACATGATTTTATTTTGCCCTCTTTGACTTAAGAAATATTTTGTTGAGACAAATCTCTTAAAATGACAACTGATGGAGGCATAATTCCTACCCAAAATCAATTACATATTCAATTCCATAAATTTTTTTTGAAGACAATTTTTAAAATTGAACACTTTTCTAGAACTACTAAGAGACAAATTGAAGTTTTTAAGTGTAATTTATTCTCTTGTTTGGGACAGGATACCCTTTTCAAACCCCTTCCTTCAAAAGGCCTATCTATATTTAATAGTCTTAATTGTGGAACCAGTGCAGCAAAAAGCCCAACCACTATGGAATATAGTAGTCCAAATTTGTGAGGCTGCAAATGCTCACCATTATTTAAATACCAATAAATATATTACCAACTGAAGGCAAGAGGAGATGCACGATTAAATGCAGAAATCAAGAACTTTTTGTTGGAGATGTTCTGTCTTTAATTGTGTGAAAACAGCAACTTACTATCTAGCTCCCTATTCAAATGCATTGAATATGAAGATCCTGCACTTGCACTGGAGATATGGAGCAATACACCAGAGGAAGTTCAGTCAAGTCTAAATACCTTTTTTAATTATTGCCAGTTAACTTGTCAGGCACTCAAAATCATTAGAAGTGTAGAGGCTCATTCTTTCAGGTTCTAGTCATTGGTGACTTAAAAACAATTAAAACTTTTTAAGTTTTCTCTTTCCCAAAGTAATCTTTCTATCCCTCCCTTGATTGCTCTTTCTATATCTGATTCGATATGTAATTCACCATTATAGCTTGCATTTCCTCAGTCAGTCCTTCCACTCTTAATTTCATGATTCAGTTTGATTGGATAGGGAGATAGACGGTTGCTTGCCCTGTTCACTTTGTTTCCAGCTGCCTGTAGAGGTTACTGTGTCACAGCCATCCCATATTTCCGGAAATGTGTCATGCAAGATGTCATGGCGGGAAATGTGCAAGGGCAAGTCTAATTGACTTTGGGTGCTGTTCCTTGGCTGGTTACAAGAATTTTGGTCAAAAAATAAAACTAAGTATAAACCATTCTCTTTACTTGGGCACAATGTTAAGATGTATACATATCTGCAAAAGTATAACCCGCAACTTTCCTTCCACACCTAGCTTTGTTCTTGTCCTAATAGTGAAGAAGAATAAGACTATAACTGCAACAACTTCTATTAAAATAAATATATTTAAGTCGCGGGTAGATACGTTTTTGGTAGGCAAGGGAATTAAGGGTTATGGGGAGAAAGCGGGAAAGTGGAACTGAGCCACTTCAGATCAGCCATGATCTTATTCAATGGCGGGGCAGGCTTGAAGGGCTGGATGGCCTACTCCTGCTCCTACTTCTTATGTTCTTATGTAAAATAAATATTAATGGAAGAAAAAACAAATACATTGTAAATTCTGCCTGTTAATTGGATCCAGATGAAATGGATCAAACGATTATAAAAATATGTGCAAGGAAAGAAAACTACATTTGTTTTAAATGATTATTTTTGCAATCACATGCAAAAGAGAAGGAGAATAAACTTGTGGTTAAGTTGTATATTGACACTGAGTTAGTTACCAGTTTTTGAAAAGTCAAATGATAATGTGGCAACAGTTGTTTTCTGAGCACATAAATATAACTGAAGCATCATGCACAGCAGTCGATTTAACTTCTAACCAAAGGCAATTCCTGCACATAGTCAAACTGTGATATTTGCTTTTCTCATAAAATAGTTATATTTGTAATAACATTGCTGATCACACTGATTAATTCTGGTTCACTAATGTCTTTTGGGAACTCTGCATCGGTGATCTGCCAGATAAATTGGGAGCAGTATGCCTGGTTTCACTGTGGGTTATGATCTGCTTCGTGCATTGGATCATGCACAGCAATTACTTCATGGCTTCATTTGGCTGCAAACAAGTAGAAATCGGGACTCAACAATCGTAGTATATTAACCTGCACATTAATTACTTCCAGCTCAGACATTTAAACATTACTGACATTTCACTGGCTAAACAATTTCCTCAATATCTTCAATGGTGGACTCAACAGATAGCACAGTAGAACAAGTAAACAATTTAACATTCCTTTATTTTGATTTCAACATAGCTAATTTATAGTGTCAATTACATGTACAGTGACAACTAATTCATAATGTCAGTTGCATGTACAGTAACAGTGTGTTTTAGCTTATGCATGCCTGCGACATGTTTGTGTTTTAATGGATGCAGGAAGGTTCTTGATGTCCAGAGTTCCATGAATGCTTAATTTAGGATTGGAAACTCTGTCCCAGATGTTTTGTTTCCTAGAAGATTGTACTGTGTTGTATACATGCACTGAATTTGCCCAGGAAATTTAAACTTCCAGTGTTCAATGAAGAGTAGAGGAGGGCATAGCAGGAGCAGCACCAGATACATCTAAAGATGAGGTGTTAACTATAGCTCAGGATTATTTGCATGCCAGCCAGTGTAAGTGGCATGTGATAGCAAGATCCCACAACCAATGGATGAGGTCTAAACTGCAATTTTGCCACATCCACTCCTGAATGGTGATAGACAAATAAACAACTCACTGGAGGAGGAGGCTCAACAACTATCCCCATCCTCGGTGAGGGGGGATATCCCAGCACATAAGTAAGGCTGAAGCATTTGCAACAACCTTCAGCCAGAAGTGCAGAGTGGATGATCCATCTCAGCGTGCTCTGGAGGTTCAGTTTTCAGCCAATTCACGTCACCCCATATGATATCAGGGAATGGCTGAAGGCACTGGATACTGTAAAGGCTATGGACCATGAAAATTTTTATGCAATAGCACTGAAACTGTGTTCCAGAACTTGCTGCACCCCGAACAAAGCTGTTCCAATATAGCTACAACCCTGGTATCTGTCGGCATTGTGGAAAATTGCCCAGATATGCCTGGTACATAAAAAGCATGTTAATTCCAACCTGGCCAATTACTGCCCATCAGTCTACTCCTGATCATCAGTGAAGTGATGGAAGGGGACATCAACAGTACTATTAAGCAGCACTTGTTTAGCAATAACCTGCTCAATAATGCTGAATTTCGACTCTGCTAGGACCACTCAGCTTCTGATGTTATTACCGACTTGGTTCAAATATTAACAAAGGAGCTGAACTCTAGAGCAGAGGTTAGACTGACTGTCCTCGACATCAAGGCAGCATTTAACAAAGGGTAGCATCAAGCACACTTAGCAAAACTGGATTCAATGGGAATCGGGGAAAACTCTCCTGCGGATTGTGGTTATGCCTAGCATGAAGGAAGATGGTTGTGGTTGGCTTCATCCATTCCTCCCATGATGAGGTCTGAAATGGAGATGTTCCCTCATGACTGCACAATGCTCAGCACCATTCGTGACTACTAACGCTGAGGTGTCCATGTCCAAGTGCAGCAGTACCCAAACTTGGGTTGACAAGTGGCAAGTAACATTCACTCCACACAAGTGCCAGGCAAGACCATCTCCAACAAAAGAGAATCTAACCATTGCCCCTTAACATTCAACAACATTACCATTATTGAAGCCTCCACTATCAATATCCTAGAGGTTACCATTATTCAGAAATTGCACAGCCATACGAATACTGTGGCTAAAAGAGCAGATCAGAGGCTGGGAATCCTGTAACAGGTAACTTAACTCCTGGCACGCCAAAGTCTGTCCACCATCTACAAGTCAGGAGTACGATGTGATACTCTCCATTTGCCTGGATAAATGCAGCTGCAGCAACACTGAAGAAGATTGATGCCATTCAGGAAAAAACAGGTACTTGATTGGCACTCCATCCATATATGGCAGCAGTGTGTACCATCTATAAGGAGCACTGCAGGAACTTGCCAAATCTTCTTAGATAGCACCTTCGAAACCCACAACTGCTTCTATCTAGAAGGACAAGGGCAACAGACATGTGGGAAAACCACTACCTGGAAGAATTGTGCAATCAAGAAATGCTTTCCTTTACTGAGTAAAGTATTGAATGCAATAGCAGGGATGTAATGAAGGAACGGTATAAAACACTGGTTAGATCACAAGAAGGATATCATTGCTCTGGGGAAGAATGCAGAGGAGATTTGCAAGAATGTTGCCAGACCTTGTAAATTGCAGCTATGAGGAGAGATCAGACAGGCTAGAGTTGTTTTCCTTGGAACAACAGAGGCTAAGGGATAACCTCATTAACGTGTACAAAATTATGAAGGGCCCTGACAGGGTAGACTAAAAACTCTGATGAAGAGTCATCCTGACTTGAAATGTTGGTTCTTTCTGCAAAAATGCTGTCAGACCCGTTGAGTTTTTCCAGCATCTTCTGTTTCTGTTCCAGATTCCATCAGCCGCAGTATTTTGCCATTGTTTTAGACCAAAGACTAGTTTCCCTGGCTGAGGGGTCAATTACCAGGGAGCATGGATTAAAGGTGATTGGTAAAAGGGGATATGAGGAAAATCTTTTTCACCCAGAGGCTGTGGACATCTGGAATTTACTACCTTAGTTGGTGGTTGAGGTTGAAATGTTCAACTCATTTAAATGGTACTTGGATTTGTGTGTGAAGTGCTGTAACCTGCTGGAAAAGGGGATTAAAATGAGTGGCTAGTTTTTTTCACCTTTTTTGGCCAGTGCAGACACAATAGGACGTGTGTGGCATCTTTCTGCACTGTATCCTTTCTATGGTTAAGCCACCTACCATCTTGATTTGGAAATATATTGCCATTCCTTCACTGTCACTGGGTCAAGATCCTGAAACTCTGTAGCTAACAGCATTTGGTGCACCTAAATCAATGGACTGCAGCATTTTGGCTAAGATCAAGTGTCAGATCATGTCCAAGGTGGGTTCAATGCAATGCAATTTTACACAGTGCTCAGCAAAAGCATACATCAATGAAAAGGAAAGATTGTGGGAAAAAGGGATAATCAGCCATGGATATCTAAGGAAATAAAGGAGGGTATCAAATTGAAAGAAAATGTGTACAAAATGCAAAGATTAATGGGAAACTAAAGGAGGGGAAATCTTTAAAGATCAACAGCCACAAAAAAGCAACAAAGAAAAGTAAGATTATAAGAATAAACTAGCTCAGAATATTAAAAACAGATAGCAAAAGTTTCTACAAACATATAAAATGAAAAAAAGTGGCTAAGGTGATCATTAGTCCTTTAGAGGATGAGAAGGTGGTTTTAATAATGGGAAATGAGGAAATGGCTGAGACATCGAACAGGTATTTTGTGTCGGTCTTCACAGTGGAAGCCAAAAATAACATGCCACAATGGATGACAAGGAGGGTATAGCAGGTGAGAGCCTAGGAACAAACATTATCACTGAAGTAGTGGTGTTGGGCAAGCGAATTGGGCTCAAGGTAGACAAGTCTCCTAGCCCCGATGGAATGCATCCCAGGGTGCTGAAAGAGATGGTGGAGGAAATAGCAAATGTGCTCACGGTAATTTAACAAAATTCGCTGGACTCGGTTGGTTCCTGCAGATTGGAAAAGAGCAAATGTGACGCCAATGTTTAAAAAATGTGGGTAGCTACAGGCCAGTTAGCTTAACTTCTGTAGTGGAGAAAATACTTGCATCTATCATCAAGGAAGAAATAGCGAGACATCGGCATAGAAATTGTCCCATTGGGCAAAAGTAGCTTGGGTTCATGAAAGGCGGGTCATGTTTAGTTAATTTAGTGTAATTTTTTGAGGACATTACAAGCCTGGTGGACAGGGGGGCCCTAGTGGTTGAGGTGTATCTGGATATACAGAAGGCATTTGACAAGGTGCTACACAAAAGGCTGCTGCGAAAGATAAACGAGCACGGCATTATGGGTAATGTATTAGTATGGATAGAGGATTGGTTAACTAACAGAAAACAAAGAGTGGAGATAAATGGGTGTTTTTTGAGTTGGCAGTCAGTGACTAGTGGTGTGTCTCAGGGATCAGTGTTGAGACTGCAGTTGTTCACAATTTACATAGATGATTTGGAGTTGGGGACCAAGTGTAGTATGTTAAAGTTCGCAGATGACACTGAGATGAGTAGTAGAGCAAAATGTGTAGAGGATACAAAGTCTGCAAAAGGGTATAAATAGTTTAAGTGAGGAGACAAGGGTCTGGCAGATAGAGTCTTTTGTTGATAAATGTGAGGTCATCCATTTTGTTAGGAATAACAGCAGAATGGACTATTATTTAAATGGTAAAAAAATTTGCAGCATGCTGCTGTGCAGAGGGACCTGGGTGTCTGCAAGTGTAGCAGATAATTAAGAAAGAAAATAGAATTTTGTCCTTCATTGCTAGAGGGATGGAATTTAAAAGCAGGGAGGTTATGTTGCAGCTGTATAAGTTGCTGGTGAGGCCACACCTGGAGCACTGTATATAGTTTGGCTCTCCTTACTTGAGAAAGGATATACTGGCACTGGAGGGAGCGCAGAGAAGATTTACTAGGTTGATTCTGGAATTGAGAGGGCTGGCTTATGCGAGACAGAGTAGACTGGGACTATACGCATTGGAATTTAGAAGAATGAAGGAGGATCTTATAGAAACACATAAAATTATGAAGGGAATAGCGAAAAAAAAAAAGCAGGGAGGTTATTTCCACTAGCAGGTGAAACTATAACTAGGGGCATAGCCGCAAAATAAAGAGGAGCAGATTTAGTACTGAGTTAAGGAGAAACTTCTTCACCCAAAGGATTGTGAATCTGTGGAATTCCCTGCCCAGTAAAGCTGTTGAGGCTTCCTTGTTGAATGTTTTTAAACCAAAGATAGATTTTTGAACAGCAAAGGAATTAGATTAAGGCTTATGGTGAGGGGTGGGGAAGCGAAGCTGAGTCCATGAAAAGATCAGCCATGATTTTATTCAACAGTGGAGCAGGCTCAAGGGGCCAGATGACCTACTTTTGCTCCTAGTTTTTATGTTCTAATCTTGTTGGTTTGGGTCTTGTTCATTTCTCTTGTGTTTTGAATTTGTGTTTTGAAGCATGCAAGGAATGGATTTTGGTTTGCCTGGTCTGCCCTGAGCATTGGCTTACTAACTTTAAGATTGGAGTAAAATACTCCAAAAAAAATGGACTGCAGTGGTTCAAGAAGGGAGCTCACTACCTTTTCGACTGCAATTAGGGATGGGCAGTAAATGCTGATCTAGCCAGCGGTACCCATAATCCCATGAATGGCTAATTTAAAAAAGTAGGAAGAAGCCATTTTAAGCATGTACTTTGTTTTGTGGATGTGGTTGAGAAGGAACAAAGTTTGTCTGTACAAAAAAGCAACCTGCTGGGAGGGGATTAATCATCTTTGTACTTGTTACAGCCGTAGCCCCTTTTCATCACTGAGGCTGAAGGTAATTTCACCAGGATGGAGGGGGAAGGGAAACACCTGACATGGAGAGAGCAGTTTGGTATATTATCATTTTTAAAAACAAAAAGTGTTCAGAATCAAAATATTACATTCACTTTAAACCGCAGCACCTCAGCAACATTTAAAAATCTGAGCAAGTGATTTAACGCGATATGAAAGGAAATTACTGGTAGTCAAGATTTATATCTTGGTCTGCAATTGAAAATGTCCTGCTGTGAGGGGAATGTTATGAAAGTTGACTGCCCACAGTAGTCTGGCTATCGGGTTTCAGCCATGACAGTTCACACCCTGCAGTGTGAAAAAGGAGCAGAGGTGCTGGCAGTTCCATATGTCTTCATCTCGTTGAAAGCAGACATAAAAATTACATTCAGATGTGAGACACTCTAATCTAAATTCAGAGTGAAAAATTATAGAGATGTTGAAAACCGTATTTGGAAAAAGATGTTTTGGAACTTTTCTTGACCAAATAGCATTCTGAAACTACTGCTAAGTCTATGGCCCAGAACTTTCAATCTACAGATGGTCTGCACGAGAGGTATTCCCTAGATATGCTACAGGACTCTTTCTCAGAAGCCTCAATGCACTGACTATATGAGAAAATAGTCACGACATACAACAGTGCTGAGTCGCTGAGCAGAGACTGATAGTCAAGTTCCGCACACATGAGGATGGCCTCAACCAGGATCTTGGGTTCATGTCACACTATTTGTAACCCCCATGACTTGCCTGGGCTTGCTACATCTCACTTACTGTCCTGTCTGGAGACAATACACATTTCTTTAACCTATGCTTAATGCTACCTCCACTCACATTGGCTGCACCTTTAAGACCTGATTAGAACATAAGAAATAGGAGCAGGTATGGCCATCTGGCCCTTCGAGCCTGCCCCGCCATTCAGTAAGATCATGGCTGATCTGTCGTGGCTCACTTCCACTTTCCCGCCCTCTCCCCATAACCCTTAACCCCCTCGCTTATCAAAAACCCATCAACCCGCGTCTTAAAAATATTTAGCGAGGCAGCCTCCACCACTTCAACGGGCAGAGAATTCCAGAGATTCACCACCCTTTGAGTGAAGAAGTTCCTCCTCAACTCCGTTCTAAACCGCCCCCCCTTTATCTTGAGGCTGCGCCCTCTAGTCCTACTGTCCTTTCTGAGCGGGAAGAGTCTCTCCACCTCTATCCTATCCATCCCATTCATCATCTTATATGTCTTAATGAGATCTCCCCTCACTCTTCTAAACTCTAATGAGTACAAGCCTAGTTTATTCAGCCTCTCCTCACAGCTCAACCCCCTCAACTCCGGCATCAGCCTAGTAAACCTCCTCTGCACTCCCTCCAAGACCAAAATATCCTTGCGTAAGTGCGGCGCCCAAAACTGCACATAGTACTCCAGCTGCGGCCTCACCAGTGCCCTATACAGCTGCAGCAAGACCTCCCTACTTTTATATTCAATCCCCCTCGCTATGAAGGCCAGCATCCCATTCGCCTTCCTGACCACCTGCTGCACCTGCAAGCTGGGTTTTTGCAACTCGTGCACAAGGACCCCGAGGTCCCTCTGCACCGTCGCCTGCTGCAGTTTTTCGCCACGTAAGTAATAGTCCTTCCTACCATTATTCCTACCAAAGTGGACCACCTCGCACTTGCCAACATTAAATTCCATTTGCCATTTCCTGGCCCATTCGCCCAGCCTATCTAGATCCTTCTGCAGACTCTCCACACCCTCCGCGCAATTTGCCGTTCCACCAATCTTGGTGTCATTAGCTGTAAAGACTCGCATTCTATTCAGCATTCTGTAAACTGAGTGTGTGTATTTATATGCCCTGTTTGTGATCAGAACTCCCCGCCCACCTGACAAAGGGGCAGAGCCCCGAAAGCTAGTGACATTCACTACCAAATAAACATGTTGGACTTTAACCTGGTGTTGTGAGCTTTCTTACTATATGAGAATTGCCCAGGGACTTTGGACCTGAGATAGTCAATTCCCTGCCTGGAACCCTCCGAAGAAATCTCCAACTCTGAGATTAGAGTCAGAGACTTAGGATAGTTGCAACTTGTCTGATCAGTTATCCAGGTAATGTTAGCCAGAGAAAAAACAGTTCTGATTCCTGGGTAACAATGCAATTGACTGCCCCCTCCACTCACACTTACTACATATTGACCTCCCTGATCCTCTGAACCCTTACCTGACCTTCTGACTCCCACCCTGACCCTTCGGCTGCCCCCCTCCCATCCCCAAAAATAGATCACGATCAAGAAGGCACAGATTTGAACTGATTTGTATAAGAAGCAGAAGTATCATGAGAAGTATCTTTTTCACATAACAAGTAGTTTGGGTCTGGATTGCATTGCTTGGAAGTGTAGTTGGAGGCAGGTTCAACTGAGGATTCACAATGGCATTAGATGATTACTTGAATAGAAATAATGTGCATGGGTGCAGGGAAAACAGATTCTGTGACCCTCCAACTCACTCTGACTCCCCCACGCCACTCACACCCAATCTGACTTCACCATCCTGCCACTCTACTCACCCTGCATCCAAATATGCCAAAGTTTTTTACTGCATTACTGAATGAAGACTTAGCAAAATATGGTAGTTAGTGCTGTATAAAGGGAACATGGTTTTACTTCTCTTGACCATCCTGCCGTATGAAGAAGGACTTTCAGATCAGGTAAGTTCTGCATTTCTGATGAGGCCCAGTTTAGACACCCAGGCCGGAAATGTGAAGTTCCATTACAGGGTAGGATAACAGGAGCAGAGTAGCAATCTGCTGGTTGCCACTCCTTGGATGATTTAGCTCAAGATTTAAAAAACACAAAATTTAGTTCTGGTGCTGATTTTTAGCTTTTTAAAAAGCAGATTCTACAATTGTTTTTAAATTATACTGGCATCTAAAACGGTGCATACAGTTGGTTGCAATGAGTATGGAATTAGGGTACAACTTAATCTTCGCAGAGTAATCTTCTGTGCAGAAGAGAGAATGCTGCATAATTATTACCAGCTTTTAGGTACTATTACAACACCTGGTTTAAACTGGGGCTTAGAATGTAATGCGCTCATTTCTGATAGAAATACACCAGACTACTTTGATACAGTAGTTTACATGCATGCCTCCACCATACAATTAGATGGATATAATGTCAAACGGTATGCACTTACACTGCAGCCTCCACAAGTCATACATACTATGACACCCTGCTTTAATTTTGCACAGCCAAACATGGCTGTGGAGCCGAGAAACAGGAAAGGTATGACCACGTTAATGGGGTTGTGTTATAGACCACCCAATAGTCAGCGAGAATTGGAGGAGCAAATCAGCAGAGAGATAGCTGACAACTGCAAGAAACACAAAGTTGTGATAGTGGGGATTTTAATTTTCCACATATAAATTGGGACTTGCGTACTGTTAAAGGTTTAGATGGGGTAGAGTTTGTAAGATGTGTTCAGGAGAATTTTCTACATCAGTATATAGAAGTACCAACGAGAGAGGATACGATATTGGATCTCCTATTGGGGAATGAGTTAGGGTGGGTGATGAATGTGAGTGTGAGGGAATACTTTGGATCCAGTGATCATAATGCCATTAGTTTCAACCTGATCATGGATAAGGATAGATCTGGTCCTTGGGTTGAAGTTCTGCTACCATAGAATTGCCACAGAATCCTACAGTGCAGAAAGAGGCCCCTCGGCCCATCGAGTCCACACTGAACACAATCCCACCCAGGACCCACCCCCATATCCCCACACATTACACCCACCAATCCCTCCAACCTACACATCCTTGAACACCAAGGGGCAATCTCTCAGAATGGCCAGTCAACTTAACCCGCACATCTTTGGACTGTGGGAGGAAACCGGAGTACCTGGAGGAAACCCACGCAGACACGAGGAGAATGTGCAAACTCCACACAGACAGTGACCCAAGCCAGGAATCGAACCCAGGACCCTGGAGCTGTGAAGCGGCAGTGCTAACCACTGTGCTACTGTGCCGCCCATTCTGAACTGGAAAAAGGCCAAATTTGATGAACTGAGAAGGGATCTGGGAAGTGTGGATTGGCACAGGCAGTTCCCTGGTAAGGATGTAAATGGAAAGTGGGAGGCCTTCAAAGGAGAAATTTTGAGAGTGCAGAGTTTGTATGTTCCTGCCAGGATTAAAAGCAAAGTAAATAAGAATAAGGAACCTTGGTTCTCGAGGGAGATTATAACACTGATTAAGAGGAAGAGAGAGTTGTATGAAATGTACGGGCAGCAAGGAAGAGATCAGATGCTCAAGGAGTATAAAAAGTGCAAGAAGCTACTTAAGAGGGAAATCAGGAGGGCTAAAAGAAGACATGAGGTTGTTTTGGCAGACAGAGTGAAGGAAAATCCAAAGAGCTTCTATAGGTATGTTAGGAGCAAAAGGATAGTGAGGGATAATATTGGTCCTCTTGAGGACCAGAGTGGTAGAGTGTGTATGGAACCAAAAGAGATGGGGTAGATACTAAATGAGTTTTTTGCATGCGTATTTACTGAGGAAATGGGCATGGAGCCTACAGAAATAGGGCAAACCAGGTAGGGAGGTCATGGAACCTTTTCAGATTAAAGGGGAGGAGGTGCTGACTGTCTTGAGGCAAATCAGAGTGGATAAATCCCCAGGACCGGACAGGGTATTCCCACGGACCTTGAGGGAGGCTAGTGTTGAACTTGCAGGGGCCCTGGCAGACACATTTACAATGTCAGTATTCATGGGGAAGGTGCCAGATGATTAGAGGGTGGCTCATGTTGTTTAAAAAAGGTTCCAAAAGAAATCCGGGAAATTATAGGCCAGTAAGTTCGACGTTGGTAGTGGGCAAGTTATTGGAAGGTGTGAGAAGGGAGAGGATCTACAAATATTTGAATAGATAGGGACTTATTCGGGAGAGTCAACATGGCTTTGTGCGTGGTAGGTCATGTTTGGACAACCTATTAGAGTTTTTCGAGGAGGTTATTAGGAAAGTGGATAAAGAGAGGGCGGTGGATGTTGTCTACCTGGATTTCAGCAAGGCCTTTGACAAGGTCCCTCGTGGGAGGTTAGTTAGGAAGGTTCAGTCGCTAGGTATACATGGGGAGGTAGTAAATTGGATTAGACACATGCTCAATGGAAGAAGCCAGAGAGTGGTTGTGGAGGATTGCTTCTCTGAGTGGAGGCTTGTGACGAGTGGTGTGCTGCAGGGATTGATGTTGGGTCCATTGTTGTTTATCATCCAGATCATTGATATAGATGACAATGTGGTAAATTGGATCAGCAAATTTGCTGATGGTACAAAGATTGGAGGTGTAGTGGACAGTGAGGAAGGTTTTCAAAGCTTGCAGAGGGATTTGGACCAACTAGAAAAATGGGCTGACAAATGGCAAATGGAATTTAACGCAGACAAGTGTGAGGTATTGCACTTTGGAAGGACAAACCAAAGTAGAACGTACAGGGTAAATGGTAAAGAGTGCAGTTGAACAGAAGGATCTGGGAATACAGGTACAGAATTCCCTAAAAGTGACGTCACAGGTGGATAGGGTCGTAAAGAGTGCTTTTGGTACATTAGCCTTTAGAAATCGGAGTATCGAGTATAAAAGTTGGAGTGTTATGGCAAGGTTATATAAGGTATTGGTGAGGCCAAATTTAGAGTATTGTGTACAGTTTTCTGGTCACCTAGTTACAGGAAGGATGTAAATAAGGTTGAAAGAGTGCAGAGATGGTTCAGAAGGATGTTGCCAGGACTTGAGAAGCTGAGTTACAGAGAGAGATTGAATAGGTTAGGACTTTATTCCCTGGAGCGTCAAAGAATGAGAGGAGATTTGATAGAGGTGTAAAGATTTTGGTGGGTATAGACAGAGTGAATGCAAGCAGGCTTTTTCCACTGAGCCTAGGGGAGAAAAAAACCAGAGGGCATGGGTTAAGGGTGAAAGGAGAAAAGTTTAAAGGGAATGTTGGGGGGGGCTTCTTCACGCAGAGAGTGGTGGGAGTGTGGAATGAGCTGCTGGATAAAGTGGTAAGTGCCGGGACGCTTTTAACATTTAAGAAAAACTTGGATGGGTTCATGGATGAGAGGGGTGTGGAGGGATATGGTTCAAGTGCAGGTCAGTGGATTAGGCAAAAAATGGTTCGGTGCAGACAAGAAGGGCCAAAAGGCCTGTTTCTGAGCTGTAATTTTCTATGGTTCTATGGTTCTAAACTGTGTGATGGATACCCACTGGAGCTATTTAAAGCGAGTATGAACTACTTAGTTTAGTTTTTGGAGGTTTTGTATTCTTAACTAAAGTTTGAATACAGTTGTAATCTGGCTAGTATTGAAGTTTATTGAAATGTTTGTGCTGAAACAAGCTGCTTCCAAACGTGAGTTGCCAGATAGGGCTTTTTCATGGATCTGAGCATGATTGAGAGAATGAAGAGAAGCCATGTAAAGCCAGTCAAGTTACTGGAGGACAACTGGGAACGCTTCAGGGATGCTATCCATACATCTGCGCTGAAGGTGCTCGGGCCCTCCACCCACAAGCAGCATGATTGGTTCGATGAGAATGATGGGGAGATACAGGCTCTACTTGTTGAAAAGCAATGTCTTCATTTGGCCTGTCAGAGCGACCCATCTTCAGCTGCCAAGAAAAATGCTTTTACCAGTGCTCGCAGGACAGTCCAGAATAAACTGCGTAAAATGCAGGATGCCCGGCTGAGCGCCAAGGCAGATGAAATACAGGGATATACTGACAGAAACGACTTGAAACGGTTCTATGAAGCCCTCAACACTTTCTGTGGACCTCAATCTCTCGGGAGTTCCCCCCTCCGGAGTACAGATGGTACGACACTCATTACAGAGAAGGCTCAGATCCTGCAGAGATGGGTTGAACACTTTGAAGCCGTCCTCAACTGACTGTCATCTATTAACGATGAGGCAGTAGACAGGATTCCCCAGGTTGATATCAACAGCACCATGGATGATCCACCGGTAGTAGCCAAAGTCATGAAAGCTGTCAGCCAGCTATCCGGTGGCAAAGCCCCATGGGCAGATGCCATACCCGCAGAGATCTATAAAGCTGCTGGTCCTGCACTTATCGAGAAGCTCACCGAGTTGTTCCAGTCCTTTTGGAAGCAAGGATCCATTCCTCAGGAACTTAAAGGTGTATGATGGAAGCATCTTTACAAGAGGAACGGCAATCGGCAAGTTTGTGACAATCACCGAGGAATCTCGCTGTTCTCCACCACAGGAAAACTCTCACAAGAGTCCTGCTAAATCGTCTGGTCACTCATCTGGAGCTGGGCCTGCTTCCAGAGTCACAGCGTGGCTTCCGCAAAGGTCATGGGACTGCTGATATGATTTTTGCTGCGCGTCAACTTCAGGAGAAGTGTCAGGAGCATAATCGCGAGCTCTACACAACCTTTGTCAACCTCGCGAAAGCCTTCGACACTGTAAGCCAACAAGGCCTGTGGAGGATCATGTCAAAGTTTGGCTGCCCCCGCAAATTCATTCAGATGGTTCGCCAGTTCCATGATGGCATGATGGCCAGAGTACTGGATGGTGGAGAATCCACTGAGGCATTCCCAGTCTCCAGTGGCATCAAACAGGGCTGTGTGCTCGCACCTGCACTGTTCAGCATGATGTTTACTGCCATGCTGAATGATGCCTTCCAGGACAGTGTTGCTGGAATCAGCTCAAGTGCAGAGTGGATGGGAAGCTTTTCAACCTGAGGAGACTTCAAGCTATTACCAAAGTGAAAGAGACTGTTCTGAGGGATTTCCTCTTTGCCGATGACTGTGCCCTGTATGCTGGCTCAGAGCCAGAGGTGCAAGTCAGTATGGACAAATTTTCCACGCTTGTCACAACTTTGGACTCACCATCAATGTTAAAAAGACCGAAGTCATGCACCAGCCTGCTCCTCATGCACCATACACAGAACCCATAATCACAATCAAAGGGCAGAAACTTCAGACAGTGGACCAGTTCACTCATCTTGGCAGCACCCTCTCCCAAGCAGTGACTATTGATAGAGAAGTTAACTGCAGAATAGCAAAGGCAAGTTCTGCTTTTGGTAGACTGTGCTCACTGTATGGGAACATTGAGGAATCAGCCCAGCAGCAAAACAGCACCACAGGTCTACAGCGCCATGGTATTCACTACCCTCTTGTACGCCTGTGAAACGTAGACTGTGTATCGAAGGTATGCAAGTCAGAGCAATCATTTCCACATGATTTGTCTTTGCAGAATATTACGCATCCGATGGCAAGACAAAGTACCAGACACTGAAGTTCTCTCTAGAGCAAGTCTATCAGTCCATGAGTCCATATGCTGCTGATGAGAGCACCGACCCGGTGGGCAGGTCATGTCATCCATATGTCTGATGAGCACATACCCAAGCATCTCCCTTTTGGGGAACTCTCTGCTGGAAGACCTCGTATGGAGGGCAGAAGAAACGTTTCAAAGATGCACTCAAAGCCTCCCTGAAGTCGCTTGACATTGACACGACCACCTGGGAAACGCTAGCACAAAACTGCCCTACCTGGGGCTGCCTCATCCACAAACACTGTCAAGCTCACGAAGCAAGGTGTATTGCTGAAGCACAACTTAAGCACAAGCTGCGCAAGTCCAGAGCCACCAGCACAACAACTACTGTGTCTGCACAAGTCTGTCCAATATGTGCCAGAACATTCTGTGCCCAAATTGGCCTGATCAGTCATCTTCGGACACACCGCAACCAACCTCAAAAAGTCTAATGGTGTTGAGGTTCTCATCGATGATGATGGACGAACAACAAGGCCTGCTGCTACCTGTAAGAGATGCAAGCTTTGGTATCCCTTGGCTGCCAACCTGGGTATTAGTTTCTTTGGAAAGATTAGGATTTGTGTGTGGAATTTCCTGCCCATTATAACTCTGATTGGGCTAATCCAAATTACAGCAGGATGGATCTGTAAATTAACAACGCTGTTGGGAAGTTATTATTATTTCTCAGGAGATCTTTTATTCTTTCTCAGGACACTCCTTTCTGCCTCACTATTTGATTGTGGATATCTTGAAAAGTTGTACAGTGTTGAAAGCTGTGAGCGTTGGCAAATTGGGTGAAGTATTAGTTTATGAATTGTGGACTGTTATCGGTCACTATCTGGTCTGGATGCCGTGGCTTGCAAACGTTTCCTCAAGAATCGCTCAACAGCCTCTGTGGTCGTCATGTATAATTTCTTCACGTTACTCCATCAGGAGAAGTAATCCACCAAAATGAGCAAGGACCTGCTATAAAAGACCAACAAATCTATTCCCAAGGCCTGGTAGGGAACTATAAATACAATAGGGGGGGCTCTATCTGGTCTGGCTTGTGCAGCGCACATATCTGATACTTTGCAATCATTTCTTTACTTGCCCTTGAATTGCTTGGCCATCATGCCATAGATTGGGCCCATGCCCTGCACTTGTTATGTCCAGGTGAATACTTTGGAGAAATTCCAACCAAAGGGAGACTGGAGTGACCAACCACACATTGTATGCTAGCAGTTAATCTATGACGCTGAAGTGCTTCTGCTGCTCAAATCACATTTTCACGACGCTGCAGCCTGGACTCTGCTATGGCCGCACTTGTTGACAGTAACAACGGTGCCAGGCATGCTCCTTGTCTTGAGTCTGCTCTTGGTGGGTTTACTGAACTTACCCTGAAGCAGCAAGTAGTTGTCTTTTCACCAATTGGGAGTACAACTTAAACTTCTCAATCAGGTTGACATCATGTTTCACAGGAAGTTCTCCTGTGGCCCTGAATAGTGCATCTGCAGCCATTTGGTTTTTCCCCCTGAATATACACTGTCTATATTGTATATTAAACTCTGAATTCTGGGTGGGTGCCTTTGCCAGCTCCGCCTCATTTAATAGTGACATCAGTGGCTTATGATCTGTTTCAGTGGTGATTTTCAGGCCATTAATGTAGTCAGAGAACTTCTTGAAAGCACATATCACCGTAACAGTTTCTTTCTGAATGATCGCATGTATCACACATTTCTTTGGTTGCATAATTCCCTGTTGGCATCATCCATTTAGTTGTTTCAGAAATAAAACTACTTCTAGACTTGTGGAAGAGGCAGCTGTTGCTATTGTAGTGGGAAGGTGATGGATCATAATCGACGAGGATACTGGTTGAGAGCAGCATGGCTTTGATGTCATAGAGTCATAGAGGTTTACAGCATGGAAACAGGCCCTTTGGCCCAACTTGTCCATGCTGCCCTTTGTTTTTTTAAAACCCCTAAGCTAATCCTAATTGCCCATATCCCTCTATACCCATGTAACTATCTAAATGCTTTTTAAAAGATAAAATTGTACCCGCCTCTACTACTACCTCTGGCAGCTTGTTCCAGACACTCATCACTGTCTCTGTGAAAAAATTGTACTTTTGTATCTCTCCCCTCTCACCTTAAACCTATGCACTAGAGTTTTAGACTCCCCTATCTTTGGGAAAGGATATTGACTGTCTACCTTGTCTATGCCCCTCATTATTTTGTAGACCTCTATAAGGTCACCCTGCAGCCTCCTACGCTCCAGAGCAAAAAGTCCCAGTCTATTCAGCCTCTCCTTATAACTCAATCCATCAAGACCCAGTAGAATCCTAGTAAATCTTTTCTGCACTCTTTCTAGTTTAATAATATTCTTTCTATAATTTGGTGACCAGAATTGCACACAGTATTCCAAGTATGGCCTTACCAATGTCTTATACAACTACAACAAGACGTCCCAAGCCCTTTATTCAGTGTTCTGACTGATGAAACCAAGCATGCTGAATGCCGCCTTCTCCATTCTGTCCACCTGTGACTCCACTTTCAAGGAGCTGTGAACATGTACCCCTAGATCTCTTTGTTCTGTAACTCTCCCGAAAGCCCTACCATTAACTGCGTAAGTCCTGCCTAGGTTCAATCTACCAAAATACATCACCTCACATTTGTCTAAATTATGCCTTCTGCCATTCATCAGCCCCTTGGCCCAATTGATCAAGATCCCATTGCAATTGGAGATAACGTTCTTCACTGTCCACGATGCCACCAATCTTGGTGTCATCTGCAAACTTACTCACCGTGTCCCTATATTCTCACCCAAATCATTAACATAAATGACAAATAACAATGGGCCCAGCACTGATCCCTGAGACAACTGCTGGTCACAGGCCTCCATTGTGTCCAAATGCTACTTGCTCCGGATGCATGTCCTAGCATCTTGTCTGTTCTTTTTGAGTAGATGTCAAAGGGGTTCTGTGACCTGCATCAGATTGAGTAGAAATTTTGTCATCTTGTTCACTATAGCCAGGAATCTCTGAAGGTCTGGTGTATATGATGGGTTTGGGAACTCACTGATAATATTTGTTTGTTGTGGGTGCACTGCAATGCCTTTACTGCTGATGATGTGTGCTAAGAACTACATAGAGGTCTTGGAGAGCTTACATTTCTCTTTGTGTCAGCCCTACTTCCCGTAACTGTTCTAGGACAGCCATAAGCCTACTATCACGTTCTTCCACTGTTGTGCCATGGATCAAAATTTCACCCATATGACAGATGACATCCTCTAGGCCTTGTAAAATGGCCAGTATCACATGTTGAAAGATTTCAAGTGCCCAAGTGGTTGAAACAGAATCTTCCAAAGAGGGTTGTCAGCAATCAGGATTTCTCATCTCGTGTAAATTGCCAGAAGCTGCTGTTAGCATCAAGCTGTGAAAACATCGTACTTTTAAGGAGTTTGGTCAGGCTGCTGTCCATGGAAGACATTGGGTGGAATTCTTTCACTACTGCTTTGTTGAGTTTTGTCAGGTTGACACAGAAATGGATGGACCCATTTTGTTTCGGGACTGGGATCATCTTGGAACACCATTCATAGAAACATAGGAGTTATGAGCCGGAGTAGGCAGTTCAGCCCTTGAGGCTCACTCTGCCATTTAATGTGATCTTGGCTGATCTTATCCTGGTCAGAACTCCACGTTACTACTTGATCCTCAAAGCCTTTATTCCGCTTTTCATTAGAAGCATATCTATTTCTTTCTTGAATCTGTTGATTGATTTTGCCTCCACTGTGGGGTGAAGCATTCACAGATTAACAATCCTCAGAGAGAAGTAGTTTCTTCTTATCTCTGTTTTGAACATACCGCCTCTCACTATATCTATGATCCCTTGTTCCAGACTGTCCCACAGTTAGCTAAATGACAGGGGATATGATACCCAATTTAAAGTTAGTGAGCTGACCACTCATTGAGTTGAAAGTTTTTATTCATCACAAGTAGGCTTACATTAACATTACAGTGAAGTTACTGTGAAATCCCCTAGTCGCCATGCTCTGGCACCTGTTCAGGACAGTGCACTTAACCAGCACGTCTTTCGGACTATGGGAGGAAACCAGAGCACCTGGAGGAGACTCATGCAGACACGGGGAGAACATGCAAACTGCACACAGATAATGACCCAAGCTGGAAATTGAACCCAGGTCCCTGGTGCTGTGAGGCAACAGTGCTGACCACTGTGCTGCCTGCATTCCAGAAAGAAAATCCAGGATCTTTGACCTCACCAAAGAAGCATGGTTGCATATCCTCCTGGTGTGATACCTCAAACTCGTGAATTGTCTTGAGATTCTGTCCCCGTCTCTGTGTTTTAACTTTGCTTATTTTTCTGAAGCACCCCATGCGGTTCTAACTAAAACAGTATGCTGAGATTGCTGCACGTTGATCATGTGTATGAGGTCATTTATCCCCACAGCGCTGACGTGGCCTCCAATCCTTTGGTAGTTGATTGTGTGTTCCTTGTCCTGGAGTATCTTTACTCCTTTGCTGTTTCATGAGCTTGACAGTTGGGTGGGTCTATACCATGGCTCCATTCACTACGCAAAATTGATTGTTTCTGCAGGCGCACTTTGGATTGCCTGACAATTTGAATGGCCTTTTCAGGGATCAAGTCTTCCTTGGTGTGAAGCATGTCTGAAAGGGCATCGTCTTCCATTCTGATTTCAGGTAATTGTAGTTACAACCTTCAGCCAATCTCTACATTTTGTTAGCAATAAAGTCAACTGGTTCTGCTGGTTGCTGTACATGTATGTTGAACTTTGCTTCAGATTTTGTTGCTTCTCCGATTAAAATATGCGTCAAATGATTTTAAGACTTTGTTGAATTAGCTTGCCTTGCTACAATATTGTCAGCAATTTTTCCCTCATTATCAATCTTTTAGTCATTCTTTTCGTTTTTATATTCTATCCAATTTTCTGACCTGCCATCCATCTGTGCGCAATTATATGCTTCTTCTTTAACTTTGATACAATCATTAACTTGTTTAGCTAACTACCAATAGTGGTTCCTCCCCTTGGAATTTTTTATTCTTATTGGAATGTATCTATCCTGTGTATTCTGAAATATCCAATTAAATGTTTGCCACTGCATCTCTGTGGACCTATCCCTTAATCTAAATTGTCAGTTTACTTTTGCTAGCTCTACTTTTGTGCCCTCATTTTGTCCCGCTCTTACCTTCCTCAAACAGAATGTAAAGTTCAATCAGTAAGATCACCTTTTTTCTCATTTTTTAATATCTATATTTTTATGGTTCATAATGTAAAACACAATTTACTTTCTATTTTTATGTAAGTTTCAAAATAAATAGAATTATAGAATTTACTTATTTGGTGTTTTTGGGAACCTGCATTGAATCTTTAGGCAAAAAAAAACATTTTTAAATCAAAACTAACAGTGGTTCATCGGTTGTAAATAAGTTTGTTTTCAGCTGCTTGATTGATCCTCACCTGGAACACTTGTAAGCTCAAAAAATAATTTGGCTGCAGGCAAACCTATGAGTCGAGGAGAAATAAATTATTTTTGTCACTATTTCTTTCTTGCTGAAGAATATTAAATATATCAGTGTAATTTTTAATTTACTTTTAGAAGTCAATACCACTAATTTTAGTGCTCAGTGAATTTCAAGTTGCCGAAGGAAAAAAGAACAGAATTTTGAAATGGCTTTAGTAATTAACTGTGTCACCTCTTCCTTGTTAGATTTCTGACTGATACCATATATTGTCCCTCATTTGGGGTGGGGGCGGGGGGGGGGGGGGGGGGGGGGTGGTGGTGGTGGTGGGATGTGTGCAGCACGTGGTCCGTCCTAAGTCTCTGCCAAAAATACTCTAACCAGCAGCTAAAAGTGTGCAAGACTAATCATGTTGGGAAAGGTGCCCAACCTGTACCCCACATTTCTTCTGGTGACATTGGCAACCCACATGAAAATGCATTATTGATTTTTCATGTGAAACTGTATCTTATGCCAATGCCTGTAGCATTATGTTATGGTCAAACTTTTTTTGCAGTACACTGTGTAATTTTATGATGTGCTTTAGCGGAATTTATTCTTACATTTGTGATTACAACTATGCAAAACATGTAGAATAATATACGGTAATTGTGTTTTACAAAGTGACGTCTTACCTGTGTGTTTACATTACATCCTAAATCACCGGAATTAATTATGAATAGTTCATCATTATCACTTAATGCCCAGATATGTTGCTAACTTGAAATGCACTCTTCTGTGTTACTGTGTGCAATAGATGCATAGAAGACTGAATTTCTATCTAGTTTAGCAAGACGTTTGAATGATACAAAAACTCACTGAGCTCCTGAGCTTGTAACCAGAAATGTTAATTCACTATGTACCACCAGCTACATGCAGTATAATATTTATGGGGTAATAGAAGAATAACACAAGTATGTTGCTCTGCTAATAAAATATGCAGTTACTGGGTGACAGCTCAGCTAAGGCTTGAGACTTGTCCATCAAGGAAATTAAGTTTATATGTTGGCCAAGTTTGGCATTTCAGTGATCCAGTATTCCAGCAACAACTGTCTTCCTAAAAATGTAACACCATGAACAAACAGTGATATGCTTTATGTGATATTTGCTTGGTTGTTACAACCCAGGAAATTACCCAGCATAAAACCTCAGCAAGTCTGGCTGTTGGAGATTTACATTGTCTTATTCTCTCCATTTGACCAAGGCAATAAAAATCGTCCTGCTGACCCATAGTTATATTGGGGTACTTTTTGGAGTCAGAAATTTGAGCATGCATTGTCCCTGTTTAAAGGATGGAAGAACATATGTAGTGCAAGATGGAATTTTAAATCCACGGTTTTTCCTGGTGTTCCCTCCCTAAATCTCTCTGTCTCTTGATCCCTGCCTCTCCCCTTTGACAGTTGTTCACTTTTGGTCCCTTACAATGAAGCTGATTGTTTGTTAGATTACGCTTTCTTCCCTGGATTGGAATCCATGGTGGAGCCACTTGTAACCTTCAGGAGGCCAGTTGTAATGAGCATATTACTTGTCACACTTGCACGAAATTGCATCAAGGTCAGGGAAATGTGCGATGAGAGAATATTTTAGAGGCATTAGGGAGGATATTTTGAGAAGTCTGCAAAGAGAAAAGTATCAAAACAATGGTACTAAATGTGGCGGTCAAAACAATCTAGAAACAAAAATAAATTTTGGAATAAGACAGAGGATTATAATTTTGTTGAATAAAAAATTGAGGACTGCAATAATTTTTTAACAGTTGGAATAGGTACTAGAAAAGGTAGAAACTCAATAGCGTTTGTTTGAATAAGAGACCCAGATTTGGGTGTGTTCAAAGCTGACAGTGCTTAAGATCAGGCAGGTATTTCAAAGGATAAAATTAGGCAGGGGCATTGTACTGTGTTGCAAAATGGCCTATGACTAAGTTCTTTACACCGATCTTCACAAATGAAGTTTATAGAAATAAGGAATCTAACACATGTAAAAAGATCAGTAATATGCTTGTCAATGTACTGAGTATTTCCAGGGCATTTGAAGCAGATAAGATAAGCCTGGAATCCTTGAAGAGAAAGGAAATGATGTAAACCTCATGCTCAATAACAATTAAAACAGGAATTGGAATTTTGTACTAGTTATTCTATCATCACTCATGACAAAATATTTGAGGTATCAATATTAATCTAAAGAATTTTTAAAGTTATAAGGATAGTCAAGTTTCAGAAGCAATGTGTTATGCATCATGAATCTCTTGGAATTCTTTCAGGGGGTAAATTAATGGACAAAGGCTATCAGTCAACACTGTTGCATCCTGCTAGGGACTTCCAACATTGAAAGAATAAATCTGAACATCCAGCAATGTTGCTGCAAGAATATATTTTAATAATAACAAACTCTATTGCATATCAAAAATAATTGAACAAAGTAAGCATTATTAACTTAATACGATAGCTTACAAAGACGCATGCTCTAAACTTAGCTCAACTTCTGAACTCTTTCTCCCGCACCACCCATCCCCCCATCCCAATAGTCCCATTATTTTACAAAATCTTGAAGGTTTGTTCACTTTTCCGTTAGCCGTGTCACAGTGGTAGTACTCACTAGCACTCACTGTCCATTAGTAGACTGAGTTTCATTCCACAGAGCTGAGAAAAAATAATCTAGGCTAATACTCCAGTGTTAGTGTTGCACTGTTGAATAAGCCATATTTTGAATGAGCTGTTGAACCAAAACCTTTTGCTTGTTAATGGAAATAAAAGATCCCATGAAACTCTTTCAAAGAACAGGGGAATTATCCCTGCTATCCTGCTCAAAGTGCATCCCTCAAATAAGCAAGAGTTTTTATAAATATATAAAAAGGAAGAGGCTGGCTAGGGTGAACGTTGGTCCCTTAGAGGATGAGAAGGGGGACTTAGTCGTAGGGGATGGGGATATGGCTGAGGTCTTGAATAACTTTTTTGTTTCGGTCTTCACGGAGGAGGACGTGAATAATTTGCCGGATGTTAGAGATGGAAAGGTGGTAGGACTGGAGGGTCTCGATGACATTACAGTTACTAGAGAGGCGGTGCTTGACAGACTGGAGGGGCAGATTGTGGACAAGTCCCCAGGACCGGATGGAATGCATCCGAGGGTCCTGAAAGAAATGGCAGAGGTGATAGTGGATGCCTTGGTGGTTATTTTCCAGACGTCGCTGGATTCCGGGGAAGTGCCAGAAGATTGGAAAACGGCTAATGTTACACCGTTGTTTAAGAAGGGTGCCAGGCAAAAGGCGGGGAATTATAGGCCTGTTAGTTTAACGTCTGTTGTAGGTAAAATGTTAGAATCCATCATCAAGGAGGAAATAGCGAGGCATCTTGAGGGGAACTGCTTGATAGAGCAGACGCAGCACGGTTTCATTAAAGGGAAGTCGTGTGTGACAAATTTACTGGAGTTCTATGAGGATGTGTCTAGGGCGGTGGATAGAGGAGAGCCGGTGGATGTGGTCTTTCTTGATTTTCAGAAGGCGTTTGACAAGGTACCTCACAAGAGGTTATTGCAGAAGGTCAGGGGACATGGAGTTGGGGGTAGGGTGTTAGCGTGGATAGAGGACTGGTTGTCAAATAGGAGGCAGAGAGTGGGGGTCAATGGTTGCTATTCGGATTGGCGGATGGTGACTAGTGGAGTGCCCCAGGGGTCGGTGCTGGGGCCTCAGCTATTTACCATTTATATAGATGATCTGGAGGAGGGAACCGAGTGTAGGGTGTCAAAATTTGCTGATGACACCAAAATTGGTAGAAAGGCAAATTGTGCGGAGGGTGGGGAGAGTATACAGAAGGATCTAGATAGGCTGGGCGAATGGGCCAGGAAATGGCAAATGGAATTTAATGTTGGCAAGTGCGAGGTGGTCCACTTTGGTAGGAATAATGGTAGGAAGGATTATTACTTACGTGGAGAAAAACTGCAGCAGGCGACGGTGCAGAGGGACCTCGGGGTCCTTGTGCATGAGTCGCAAAAACCCAGCTTGCAGGTGCAGCAGGTGGTCAGGAAGGCGAATGGGATGCTGGCCTTCATCGCGAGGGGGATTGAATATAAAAGTAGGGAGGTCTTGCTGCGGCTGTATAGGGCATTGGTGAGGCCACAGCTGGAGTACTGTGTGCAGTTTTGGGCGCCGTACTTACGCAAGGATATTTTGGCCTTGGAGGGAGTGCAGAGGAGGTTTACTAGGCTGATGCCGGAGTTGAGGGGGTTGAGCTATGAGGAGAGGCTGAATAAATTAGGCTTGTACTCGTTAGAGTTTAGAAGAATGAGGGGAGATCTCATTGAGACGTATAAGATGATGAATGGGATGGATAGGATAGAGGTGGAGAGACTCTTCCCGCTCAGAAAGGATAATAGGACTAGGGGGCGCAGCCTCAAGATAAAGGGGGGGCGGTTTAGAACAGAGTTGAGGAGGAACTTCTTCACTCAAAGGGTGGTGAATCTCTGGAATTCTCTGCCCGTTGAGGTGGTGGAGGCTACCTCGCTAAATATTTTTAAGACGCGGGTTGATGGGTTTTTGATAAGAGAGGGGATTAAGGGTTATGGGGAGAGGGCGGGAATGTGGAACTGAGCCACGACAGATCAGCCATGACCTTATTGAATGGCGGGGCAGGCTCGAAGGGCTAGTTGGCCTACTCCTGCTCCTATTTCTTATGTTCTTAAGATTTTTTATAAAACACCGATAATTGTTCATTATCACTTTGATAATGGGAACTTACTGTTGTGTAAATTGGCTGCCAAATTTCATACATTGTAAGAAAGGCAACACCCCCAAAGTAGTGTATTTTGGGCCATACATTCGGATGGCTCAGTGGCACAGTGGTTAGTACTGCTGCCTGATAGCGCCAGGGACCCAGGTTCAATTCGCGGCTTGCGTCTCTGTCTGTACGGAGTTTGCACATTCTCTTTGTGTCTGCATGGGTTTCATCTGGGTGCTCCAGTTTCCTCCCGCAGCCTAAACGACATGCTGGTTAGGTGCATTGGCCATGCTAAATTCTCTCTCAGTGTATTGAAACAGGAGCTGGAATGTGGCGACTAGGGGATTTTCAAAGTAACTTCATTGCAGTGATAATGTAAGCCCATTTGTGACTAATAAATAAATTTTACTTTTCTTTACCCTGAAGTTGTGAAAAATAGCAACAAAAACTACTTGTGTACTTTTTGGTGCCTTTAAAGTTATAAAATATTCCAGAATGTTAATTTTTTGTTTACTTCTGTATTCCTCATCAGAGGAACTTGATGGGAAATTGTTTTATAGAGGCTAGTTGCAAGGGGCTTCAGACTTTGGAAATTCTGATGTGCCATATTACCATTGGATTCAGAGCGTGGTTGACAGAATCCTTGAAGCCTGCTCCCTTAACCACAGTCAGTGAGTAGCCTGAACATTTCCAAGCGATGAGTGGAAAAACAGAGCAAAACCTGTTATTGCTGTTTGTTTAAGATTAACTTAATCCCAAGTGATTCTAGTTCCACAGCACAAAACTGCATAGTTTGTCATGAATTGGCAATCCCAAAGATCATTGAGATATAGTTTTTGGTGGGACAATGTTTCAATGTTGCATTAGAATGTAATACAAATTAGGTCCGATCTGCTCGTGGTATCATTACAGCCCAATGTTATCTGGCAAAACGTTGAGATGTCAGTAACTAAATTGTCAACACAATGGAAGACAGTGGTGATCCATATCCATGAAAATGGTTTAGGATTGCATCAGCACAAATAGACACCAGCAATGTAGATGGGAGTCCTTGCCAAGGATAGGTGCTCAGTAATAGAGGGAGTAGGGACCCCAAGCTAATCACCGAGTGAAATATCCAAATTTATAAGCTTGGCAGTGTCAAAAGAATAGGAACGTGAATTTCACAAATAAGGAAAGCTGCAGAACCTAAAATAAGAAATGGAAAAGAAAAAATGAAACATGCTGGGGTTATGTGAAGTATGGTGGACGGGGAACATTATTTTATGAATGATCAAGTGAGAATGATATACTCAGGAGGAAATGAAAAGCAACAGGGAGTAGCAATAACGCTAGATAAGGAAGCTGCTGAATGTCTGAGTGAAGTGAAATGTGAATCAGATATGCAGAATGATATTTGTGAAACTAAAGGGGGAACCAGTGGACATTACCAACGTTTAGATAGATAGGTAGATAGATGTATTATATATACATACAAGCCAATGTCGAGACATATGATTGAATTGAAAAAATAATTGAGCAGGTGAGTGGAAAGAATTATTTGTGGAAATTGGGACAGTATTGTTGGAGGAGGAAAAATAAAAGAAAAACAGGCAGGACCATCTGGTCTTGGGAAAAGAATGAGTGAGGCCAAAGACTGGTTGAATTTTGCTGAAGAACAGGGTGCATGATCAGAAACATGTGGATTCAGCATCATTAAAGAAGATGATAGACTTGGAAAATGTTTGGCTAAACAGGAAGATTTCAGCTGGACTAATGGTGAGATGAAGATACAGAAGTAGTGCAGAAAACTTGAAAGCTGACCCGGGGGCCATGCAGAATTCAATCATCAGCTGGTTTTAATGGAAACAGTTTCCCAACTGAAGAAGGTCCAAAGTGGAAAATATAGAACACGGTGGAACCTAGAGAGGCTGAAAAGAAGTAAATGCAGAATTTGTAAATGAATTAACAGTGTGAGCTAGAAAAGATAAGAATGTTATTAGTAGATTAGAATCTGTCAAGTAAGGAAAGAAAAAAAGCATTATCAAAGAGAAATAAAAAAATCAAGAAATCATGGACTATGACTACAAATTTGCAAAAGATAAAAGAAAGAAGAAAATGGAAGAATATCAGTACTGAACAAGATAAGCAAAATACAGACGCTTGAATAATGAATTAAGAGAAACAGAAAAGGCATGGAAGCATCAAAGAATCGTATTGACTAGAAAGAGTAGACCTTGTATGCAAAACTAAAGGAGATACAGTGGCACTCAGCATAAAGAGCTGAGAAAATAGTAATAGAGAGCCATTTACTGACATTGATGAAATTAAAAAAAAAACTTGCAGGGAACATATTGAAGAACCGAATGGAAAAAATCTGGGTTTATCAAGAGGGTGACTCACTATCATCAAAGATGACCTGTTTGGATTCCAGGGAGTAAGAGACATGAGAGAAGCAATCAGCATTCTGAGATTGAGAAATTGGGCAGGAATTTTGTGTCATTTGTAGTTTTTCAAAAAGCGTTCAATCAGGTTATTTAAGTAGACTGGAGAGATAGACAACTCATGAGAAAACTGTATGTATAATTGGAAGAGGAGTTCCGCAAGGGTGTTGTTTATGATCAGCTCTTTTCAATGTCTCTGCAAAAGCAATGATCAAAGAGGAGTTGGAAGACACTTAAACTCACAGTACGATTTAGGTGAATGATATCATCTATTAGGTTTGCAAATGAAAGAGTACTTGCAGCAAGCATGGAAGAAGGACTCAAGAACTCATAGACTAGTAACAACAAGCATGAAATATGGAATGAAAGCGAAAAATGGCAAAACTCTCGTGATGTGCATCTCAAGATCACCAAGAAATATTCAAAGAAAGAAAGGAATGAGAACGGGTGCAAAAATTGTAGTATTTAGGAAGTATGCTATCTGTAGATAGAAGGTACAACAAAGAACCAAGAGTAATAATGGCAAAAAGCCATATTTGGTAAGGAGAAACAGTTGCCAACTAGAAAGCTGAATAAATAACTTGAGGCGACTTGTGAAGAGCTTGATTTGGATTGATGTGTATTAAACGTGAGACTTGGACCTGATGGAAGGAGGAGACCTTGTGGACTTGCTTGAGGATTTGGAGGAGAATGAAAGGATCAGTTGGGCAGAAAAAGAAACAAATGATGTACTGTGGAGAGTGAACAAAGAAATATGTTGAACACTATTAGGAACAGACAGTCTGGCTAGGGACATCTTAAGAGGAAATGGAAATGTCAGAGACATTGAAGGGAAGATTTCAAACTTGGATGATTTGGAAGTTGAAGGAGCTTATTGGCAGATTAAAAAACTGGGTGGGACAGTGTAGAGATATGGAAAGACTACTACGAGCCAAGGACCTGTCTCTGAGCAGAGCACACAAATAGAAAGTGTTCAAAATATTCAGCACATCAGGCAGCATCTATGTAGCGAGAATCAGAATTAACCTTTCAGATAGATCACCTTTTGTCAGAGCTGGAGAAAGTATCTTTAGCAGGACATATGCAGCTTTAAAAAGGAGAGCAGGGCCGGGGGGAAGGAACACAAGGGAATGGTAGAAGGCAGGTGAACTTTTGTGACAAAAGGGATGATGGTGCTTGGCAAAAGTATTTAGTAAAGGATAAGTAAAGAAACAAAATATTGGTCTTGATGATTTATGATGGGAGTAGCAGAATCACTACCAGTGCCATCTAAAAAAAAATGGGTGTCATGATCTGAAATTGTTGAACTCAGTACTGAGTCTTGCAGGTTGTAATGTGCCCATGATTACTATCATCTAGAAGGACTCAGGCAACAGATGCATAGGAATACCATCTCCAAGTCAGTCATCACCCTGACTTGGAAATGTATCACTGTTCCTTCACTTATCACTGGGTCAAAATCCTGGAACTCCCTCCCTTCCAGTACCATGGGTGTACCTACACTGCATGAACTGCAACAGTTTAAAAAAGCAGCTCACTATCACCCTCTCAAAAGCAATTAGGGGTGCTATTTCTTGAGGTTACCTTGACCTTCATTGGAACAGTATGGGAGGCTGAAGTCAATGCAGGAGTGCTGTGGAGAGTTAAAATGACAGGTAACCAAAAATTTAGGATCATGCTTACAGATTGAAAGGAGGTATTCCTCAAAGCAGTTACCTGATCTATGTTTGGTCGCTTAAACATAGTCACGACTGCATCATGATAGTAGATCCAGTATACCAAAGGGAAAAATGTACAAGTAAATTGCTATAGGATTTTCTGAGGGGCTCTGAACAGTTCAAAGGGAGGAATAAAAGGGCACGTATTGCATCTCCTGCACTTGCATGTGGTGGTGTGGAAAGGGGAGGGCTGTTGGAGGTGAGTAAGGATGGACCATAGTGGATGCAGAATTCTGAAAGGGGAGGGGAAGTTGTGTTTGATTGTGGGATCACAAAAAAGTGGTGGAAATGGCAAGTGAATCGTTGAATGTTGAGGCTGTTGGTTCGGAAGGTGAGGACTAGGGCAAACTTATTGTGGTTCTGTGAGGGAAAGGAAAGCGTAAGTACAGGACGTTGAATGGGTTTGGCCCTGCTTCCCACTGTAGAGGAGAATCTTTGGTTAAAGGGAAAAGAATTCATATCAATAGCATTATAATGGAAGGTGCCATCATCAAAATAATGTATGTTGAGATTTGGAGTGTCTACTGCCCCTTTAAGACTATGGGTCAAGTAACCTCTGGGGGATTAGTTCCTCCTAGCATGGGACTCGGTTGTGCAGTCTCATAACTGTGGAATAGTGCACACCAATAAAGAGCTCCCGGTGTTCAAGTTACCAAACACATCTTGTGGTTTTGTTTTAGGCACCATAAGTCGAAAAGTAGATACATCACATTTGTTATATAACAGAGAAACTGAGAATGGGAGTGGGGTGGAAGGAAGTGTAGTTAAGTTTATTCTGGGTTTCTTGTGTGTCAGCTGTTGCTCGGTTGGTAGCATTCTTGTCTCTGGGTCGCAAGATTCTGGGTTCAACTCCCACTCTAGAACTTGAGCACAAATACCAAGGCGGATGCTGAGTGCAGTGTTGAGAGTTCACTGCACGATCAAAAGAGCTTTTTTTCGATGAGATGCTAAATTGAGGCCCCATCTGCCTACTTAGATGGGTATGAAAGATCCCATGGTCCTATTGCAAAGAAGAGCAGAGGAGTGACCTCGACATACTGGCCAATATTAATTTCTTAATCAACGTAACACTTAAAAAAGAGTTCCTAGTGATTATTACATTGTAGTTTGTCACAGTTTGTCGCGTGCGATGTGGCTGCCAGTACATTACAGAAGTGACTACACTTCTTTCTTAAATGTGAAGTGCTTGGCCTCCAGTAAGCATGGAGAATGCTATGAAAGGATTTTTTTTCTTTTTATCTTAGTAATAAGGTAGCTCCACCGTAAGTCCACTGACTTCCATCTTTCCCAACTCCATACAAGCATAAAAGCAGTGACATTTCTTGACTTCTTCTAGTCTTAACGAAAAATCATTGCTGTGAAACACGGGGCTGAATTTTACCAGCCCTTTGGTAAAATAGGGATGAGCCACATGGGGATTGATCCCAGCAGTGTCCCTACATCATCTTGTTCTATCAGCACCGACTGTAAGGCAAATTCTACAGCTCCGGTATTCATTCCAGACAGCACCTTTTCTGCAGAGAGGCTGTTCTGTAGAAGGATCATGTGAACTCGAAACATTAACTGTTTCTCTGGTTTTTTTTTCAGTTTATATGTAGACTAAAGTCACCCATGATTATTGCTGCTACTTTGTCACAAGCGCCTAATATTACTTCTTGTATGTTTGCACTACATTGCGGTTACTGTTAGAAGGTCTGAAGACTACTCCCACTCATGACTTTTTTCCCTACTATTCCTCATCTCCACCCAAACTGATTCCATGTTCTGATCACAATCCCATTCTTGATCAACAGTGCTACCCTTTCACCTTCACTAGTTTCTTATTTTTCTTGGATTGAGTATCAACTTGTACGCCCTTCCAACAACTGCCAACAGTAAGGCAGTAAGAGAGGGAGAGATTCCTGGTCAGCTACATGATGGAAAGAAATTGAAGCCTCTAACATCACTATCCATTACTCCAGGCTACAACATGTATCTAAAATTATCTGTTGTCACAGCAACTCTGACTCCTTGGTTGATTAACTCAATTGACTGGATGGCTGGTGTGAATCAGATTGGTGTCAACAGTGCAGGGTTCAGCTGGGGTGAATTCAGGACCTTTCTCCTTGTCCTACCTATGGTATTGTCAGTCAGATGTGCTTTTGGACAGATAACCTATTTTGATAGTCTCCAGAGAACTCTATCTGTATTTATCAAAACTTTGCATAATTTTAATTATCTATTATTAAAGATAAATTTGCTTTCTCAGATGTATTAGTAGCTACATTTTTGCACACACCGGAACTATTGAGTTTGTTTGTGAATAATTAGTTTATCTATGTGACATTTGACTTGAAAAGCATGCAGTGTCATCAGTGGCACAGTATCAGTATGCATTGCAGTATAGTGCATAACATAGAAGACACTGGACATCACAGACAAAATTTCTAATTGTGCAGAATTGGGGGTTAACCTTTCAAATGCTGACAATCCCACCAACTGCAAAGATATAGCCTGATCATCTATAGTTTTCTTGCCTCAATGTCATTTATTTAAATACGTGAAGTCCACAGACCAAGGTTATAGGTTGACTGCAGCAAACCTCAGAATTTTGACAGAACATAGAATTTCCAGTGGCCTTAGTCCTGCCTTTACTGTGCATGTGTGCTAAAATAAAAACCTCTCACTCAACTAACAGGACACCAGGGATATGGAAATGTTTTTAATACTCTGCACTGGTGTGGCGAAATTATAATCTCCTCCTGGGGCCAGCTCTCACCTCTACACTCAACCAAGGCCTGACAGGCTCAGAAGAAAGTTGACATAAGTAATTGGACAAGGAGTGGCAATCCAACAGTGATTGTCATTTTGAGGAAGTAGGAAGTTATGGCCCAGAATTTACAGCATTGATACTGGACATTGGTCAGCTGGTTTGTGCAGTATTTATGCTCCACACATGATTGCACCAACTTTGTTCCATCTAATCTCAGCTGCAAACCTTTCTACTTGAGTAGTTTCATGTTAAACAAATCAGTGCTATTGCCAGTGAACTACTTTTTTTGGTAGCATGTTTCACGTTCTATCCTCTCAGGAAAATAAGTTCTCCTGAATTCTTTATTGGATTTATTACTGACGATGTTGTATTTATGGCCCTGAGTTTTATACTCTCTCACAAGTGGAAACGTTTTCTCTATGTCAACCCTATTAAACTATTCCATAATTTTAAAGATTTCTATTATGTTTCCCACTCAGCTTTCTCTTTTTTGGTATAAAGAAGACTGCTGGTTCAATTTTTGTTGATCATTAGAACCTCTCAGCTCTGGCATCATCTGTGCAAATCCTATTGGCATCTTCTCCATTACATTTATATCTCTTATGTAATATAGAGACCAGAATGTACACAGTACAATAAGAGCGCATGATGTATTTCTGTCATTTACGTATTCATAAAATGGATGGGAGCAACAAAGAATTATTCTGCTCAGCTTGGAAGGGATTTTGCACTAATATCTGCTGGATTTATAGCACTTTTCAGTGTAACACCAATAGGAAATCTACCTCAACAGGTGTAAACTGAAAACTAAATAAGTTTTATTTTAAACTAATGAGTTGTTGGTTTGGGATTTCCTCTTCTCACATTTTCTCTCTGCTTTTGATACATGCTTGCATCTGAAGAAAGCCGTGCTGTTTTTTATTTGTTCTTGCCAGTTGTAGTGATTCTGGATGTGTTTTTTCCAGCACTCGTTTATGTCCAAACTTAAGTGAAGCCTTCAGAGTTTCATTATAGTGATTCTGTTGTTTAATGGATCCAAGCCAGAGGGTAAAGTACAAAGAAAACATAGATATTTTCCTTGATGCTAAGTTTATTCAGATGACGCAGCCTTACAGATCTCTGCTTGCTAACTATTGATTCTGTATCCCAGTGACTCTATTTATATGTGATCTCGGTCTTTAATGAAATAATGCTTGTGCCTGTGTCTCTTCAACAACGTAATCAGCAAACCATTAACAGATTTCCCCTTTCTTTAAAACTAAGAAACTTTATAATGTTCTTAAACATACTTCACATACCAAGCAATCAAAGAAAAAAAAGGTTTCAGACATTCAGTAATTTATTGGAGCAACCATTTCTTTACAAAGCAGTCTGAAATTGGTGATTTGTGTTGATCAACTTTATATTAGAACTATCTTTACATTCCAGCATTTCCTTTATACTAGCAAAATTAATCCTCAATCTTTTCTCAGTGACACCCTTTGTGAAATGAGCATTATCCCAGAGGGCGCAGTTATTCACATAGCGTTCAGTGGGCACATTTTTCTCAAGGATGCCCTTTCTGTGAGATTTCCTTCATAATGTTAGATAAATTCAATCCCATATTTATCATTTCTACTAGCACCAGTATTTTTACAACAAGAATGTTTTAACCACCCATTTTATTTTCTGGCTTCCCAGGCCAAGAGACAACATTGCAACTAACATTTTTCCCCACCAAGAATATGCTATACTGGAATATCCATCCAGAAGATTGTCACTAAAAGGACTAATTTATATCTTTTCGGTCACCAAAAACTGGAAAGTTGAGTTAATTTCTCTCTGAACCTACTCAACAGTAACGTGCTTCATAGTACTAAATTCCAATATGTCATGAGTGACATTGGGTCTTGTCTTCTTTGGAGCCAACATCATTTTGCTGTGAGGGTTTATCAGGAAGAGATTAAAACTTTCTAGATGTGATAGTTGATTCAAGGTTATTCCTGACCTAGTCTGACTGAAGGCCTTCCAGAGCCTGATTTCCAATTTTGATTTCCAATTTAAATTCCCATTTTATCTATAACAAATGCGTCATAAATACTGACCTACTTAGCAATGCCCACATTCCATGAATGATTTTTTAATATTGTTCAAATTACACAGAACCTGCCCATAGATAACTCATTACCATGCACCATAAGTATATAAAATTCTGATGGGACTGGACAGGCTAGATGTGGGAAGAATATTCCCAATGTTAGGGAAAGTCCAGAACCAGGGGTCAGACTCTAACGAAAAGGGGTTAAGCCATTCAGGACTGAGATGAAGGAGGACTCCTTCGCTTACCTGTGAACCTGTGGAATTCTCTATCTCAGAAAGCTGCTGGGGCCAGTTCATTAAATATGTTCAAGAGGGAGCTGGAAGTGGCCCTTGTGGCTAAGGAGCTCAAGGAGTATGGAGAGAAAGCGAGAGTGGGATAGTGAAAGTGCATGATCAGCCACGATCATATTGAATGATGGTGCTCCAAGGTCACTTTGCCTGTAGTGGAGGGAAGCACTTCCAATATCTTGATCGGCAAGTCACCTGTCGAAACACCAAGCCACTAGTGTCGCTTTAGCCTTGTATGACCCACCAGGAAGAAGTTTTTTCTGTTCATTTCCACCTTTGAGACAAACTGGCTGTTCCCTATAAGCACATCAGAGGATGTACTAATTTTTTTCAACTATCCAACTCGTAATGTTTTGCATTCTTAATGATTTATCTTCTAACTTGTTTGTATCTTTCAAACCTTTCTGAACATAATGGCTCTGCTTCTCATGGCATTCCTTGTTTCTTCTATATTGTTTGTTCTAGTCCAACTACAGTTTCCACTTGCCCTCCTATCTTGTTGAGGACTACCACTACATGATCTCTCCCTCCTGTAATCAGAGGTTCTGTTTCCAGTATGTGATATTTTCCTAGGGCCAGAGTCACTTGCACATCCGCTGTGGAAACTTGTACTGCATTTTTAGCTTTCCGTATTTTCACTTTGCCAGTCTATAAATCTCTTGTCCATCACCTTGAACAGTTGGCCGATGTTTGAATTTGTCAGTGGCTTTCCCTGCCCTTCCTACAGTGTTTGCATCCCTTAATTTACTGGCCCTGTCTATTTTGGATGTTACTTCTTTTTGTACTTTTGTAGTCAATTTTTTTGCAGTTGGGTAAATAGCTTCGGTACCATTTTCTCCATTGTCATCCAGCCCCTTAGCCACCCTTTTTCCCTCCTTATAACTGTCAAGCATGTATGTGAAGTGCAGAATGGCTACTAATTCTGCAAGTAGTCAGCCCTTATTAACCTAGGTAATTGCACCCAAATAGTTTGACTACTGTATTGAAAAATTGCTGCCTTCTGATCATGCCCTGTCAATTTATCCAGATCTTTCCATTCTTTCTGAATGTCTCTTCCAGTATCCTCCAGATGAATTGTTATCTCTAGCGGTCTTATACAATGAAGGATTTTATCTGAGAATTCTCCCTTGGATGCCCTTCACCTTGAATGTAGGAGCAGGACTCAGTGGTCATGGTCCATGTAGTTACCAATGACATAGGTAGAACTAGGAAAGAGGTTTCGCTGAAGGAGTATGAGCAGCTTGGGACTAAATTAAATAGCACAACATCAAAGGTAATAATCTCTGAATTAGTACCTTAGCCAAAAACAAATTGGCGGAGAGGAAATCAGATTAGAATTAAATGCATGGTTCAAAATTTGGAATGAAAGAAATGGGTTTAGATTCATGGGGCATTGGCACCAGCATTGGGAAAAGTAGGTGCTGTACCAAAGGAACACTTTTCACTTGAATTGTGCCAGGATGAATATTATGGCAAAGCATAAAGCAAGGGCAGCAGAGAGGTCACTCAACTCAATAGTGGGGGCGAGGGATCAAGCCTGGGAAAATGTGATAGATTAAATGGAGAAGACAAGACAAAAGAGCAAATTTGGAATAAGAGAAATGATTATCGGAACATAGCAGGAAGGAAAACATAGAAACTGGAAGCAGGAGTAGGCCATTCGGTCCTTTGAGCCTGTTCCACCATTCATTTTGATCATGGCTGATCACAGAATTTAATATCCTGAATACCCCTTCTCCCCCATATCCATTGATTTCTTTAGCCCCAAAAACTATAACTGATTTATTTTTGAAATCAGACAGCAATTTGGTGTCAACTGCATTCTGTGGTAGTGATTTCCACGGATTCAGCACTCTCCGGGTGAAGAAATTTCTCCTCACCTTAGTTCTAAAGATTTACCCCTTATCCTCAAACTATGACCCCTAGTTCTGGACTCCCCCCACCATTGGGAACATTCTTTTTGAATGTACCCTGTCTAACCCTGTTAGAATTTTATAAGTTTCTATGAGATCCCCTCTCACTCTCCTAAACGCCAATGAATATAACACTAACCAATTCAGTCTCTCTTCATATGACAGACCTGCCATCCTTGGAATCAGCCTGATTAACCTTTGCTGTACTCTCTATAGCAAGGACATCCTTCCTCTGATAACACCAAAATTGCACACATTATCCCAGGTGTGGCCTTACCAACATCCTAAACAATTGCAGCAAAATACTCCTATACTCAAATCCTCATGCTGTGAAAGCCAAGAAACCATTTGCCGCCTTCACTGTCTGTTATACCTGCACACATACTTTCAGCGACTGATGCACGAGGACTCCAAGGTCTTACTGAGTATCCACTTTTCTCAATTTACACCCATTCAAGTAATAAGCAGACAGACTGAGTGCACCAACAGATAAGGCTGGAGGTTACGTAAAACCAAAAAGATAGAATTAAAGATGTTGTATCTGAATGCATGTAGCATTCATAACAAAACAGATGAATTAACACACAAAGACAAATAAATATGTATGATCTGATTGCCACCACATAGATATCGCTGCAGAATGATAAAGACTGGGATCCGATTTATCAAGAGGACACACCATTTAATAATTACAAGAAGCTAGGAAAAGATGAAGTGTAGCTCTGTTAAAGGCTAACAATGGGACTGTAGAACTCTGGAGATCAAGATGTAGAATCGTTTTGGGTCAAGATGAGAAACAATGAAGATAAGATAGCACTTGTGGGAGTGGTTCATAGGCCCCCTAACAGTAACATGTCGTCATTGGCTTCAGGTATAGTGCCGGAAGACTGGAGGATAGCAAATGTTGGCCCCTTGTTCAAGAAGGGGAGTAGAGACCATCCTGGGAATTATTGACCAGTGAGCCTTACTTCTGTTGTGGGATCCGATTTATCAAGAGGACACACCATTTAATAATTACAAGAAGCTAGGAAAAGATGAAGTGTAGCTCTGTTAAAGGCTAACAATGGGACTGTAGAACTCTGGAGATCAAGATGAGAAACAATGAAGATAAGATAGCACTTGTGGGAGTGGTTCATAGGCCCCCTAACAGTAACATGTCGTCATTGGCTTCAGGTATAGTGTAGGAGAGAGTACATAGGAGAGAATAATGGAGGCTTGTGGATATGGTATGATGATAATCATGGGTGATTTTAATCTGCATATAAATTGGACAAAGCAGATTGGCACAGGTAGCCTTGATAATGAGCTCATATGGTATGACTACGCCCCAACAATTTGAAATGAATTGTATACATGGATGGTCAGCCAAGGTGTTGTGAAGCATCTCATCAATCAATGTGTGCTTTATTTCACAAAGTCCATTATTGAAGGGACTTTCAGTGCGCTGTTTATCATATTTTCACACATCTCAGAAGTTGTCAGTGGCAAAGTCCCCCCCACCCCCGTCAGTTTGGAATTCAGACAGTGCCCGCAGCATGGTTCCTTTCCATTTTTCCATGATTTTATCCACAATTACTGTTTTGTCTTTCCCACGTATTACTGTAGACAGGTTGAATCTTGTTGCCATATGTGGAATAAAAATGTTTCAGTTCTTGTCTGGCATTTTTAAAATAGCAGCAGCTATGGATTTATAGTCTCATGCTCAAGAAAGACATAGAATGGGCCGTGGTGGTGTTCTCTGATACTTATTCCAAACATCATTTTTTCACTAATCTCTTCATTAAGCTTTCTGTACTCATCAACTACCCTTCTAACTTTTAGTAGGATTTTTTAGCCAATGGTAAGAGGGATGAGCAAATTGTATATGGAACTTTAAAAAAATTTGCTTTTATTCTCTCTTTTCTGTCACTTGATGTCGTTAACGCTTGTTTAACATTTGGATAAGAGATGCTAGTTTTTTAAAAAAGGGATGCAGTCATGTCCTGATTGGGTGAATTGCAAATCTGCTGACGATCCAAAGACAATTAATTGCTTTATCATGTTCCATGTCCAACTTTTTTGTCTTGCTCATAGATGGCTTGTTCAAGGGTTATCTCACTAGAAACTCATAGGGTCCTATTTTAATATTTTCATTCTAAGTGCTGGGCAGACTTGAAACTGGGAGTGTTTCAGATCCAACTTTTAGACCCGTTCTCAAGTGCCTCTATATGCACTCTGCCTGAAAAAATATCAGCGATTCCGAATTGCACTGCAGAAGCTTGTAGGCAGGGCTTAATCCAAATTCCAATTTGGTACCTCCAACTGTGCACGCGCAAAAATAAAAATGATAGAATGTGGCTCCCCTACCACATTGCTCTCAGACTGGATAATGCCTCCCCCTGGCCCCCACATACATTGCCTTCATCCGTCCCACAACATTACTGACCCCTTTATCCCCCACTCCGTCACCCAGACTGATCATGGGCCTCTCCTCCTCCTTCCCTCCACTGATCTCAGGCAGAGCGGCAGCAGACCCCCCTTCCCTTCCCACTGATCAGAGGCAGAGTGGCTGTGGACCCCCATTAATCACAAGCACAATGGCAGCGGCCCCTCTTTCCCCCTCACTGATCACAAGCAGAGTGGCAGCGGACCTCCTTCCCCCACCTCTAACCTCAGGCAGAGTGGCAGCGGACCCCCACCCTTCTCCCCCACAAATCTCAAGCAAAGAGCCATCCGGATGCTTACTGCATTGCTAACTGGAGTGTCCGAATTGGGCTTTCGTGGAGCATGGCTGTTTTGCGCTGATTCTGGATGGGCGCACACAGTTGTAAAGAGGGAAGTGCTGGTAAATTGGATGTGCAGCCTATTAAGTCAATTTAAATGCATGCAAATGCAATTGAATGGCCATTGTTCCCGTTTCAGGTGTGGTCCCAATCATGGCCATTTTTGGGCCTTGGTAAAGGGGGACCCGGCGCAGAGTGGGCACTGATCACACTATTTGCGTCACCCAAATTTGTGAAGATTTCGCACCCAAAAATGGGCGCAAGTTGATGGTAAAATCAGGGCCCTATATCTGTACGAATAAAGTGGCTTGCTCCAGCTGTTCTACATGGAATCACCACTCTTTTCAGTAGAATGGCAAGAGCAGAGAAGGCAGAGTTATTATAATATTTTGTGTGGGATGCAGTTAAAAGGACAGAAAACTGATAACAACGTTGGAGCAGAGATTGTGAATTGGGCAATTCTATGGTTATATTTCAGTTTTGCTAAAACTGACCAAATCATTTAACCAGCTTATTGAAGGACCCAAATTAAGGAGTCTGTGCTGTCAAGAGATTCTGCACGAATGTGCCATTTGGGGGATGTTATCTCTGGGGGACACAAATGGAGAGGAGCAGGTAACTTGAGGACCAAATCCGTTGAGTGAGAAAAGTGGGAGATCCTATGTTCCGGAAATTGAGTTGGAAAGGCTGTGAGATTGCACGTGGGTGCCATGTTTGTTCAGGGAGTGACACGAATGCTTGTAATCTCATAGGATAGTCTTTGTTGTATCTGCTATTCCATGTGTAATTTATAGTTGGTATCAATTATCATTTGCCTCTTGATTAATATTTAATTTATGTGGATTCGGAATTATGTTATATTCAAAAATACAAAAAGTGGAATTTTGTTGGTGATTTCTTCATGGTTGGAGGGGTGGGGGTCATTCAGTAAATTTGGTTATTTTGGTTTACAGTTCCCCCATGGGGATCATAATTCCTATTCAGGATATTGATGTGTCAAGCAAGTAGTAATCTCACAGTGTGCAATGTACAGACTAATATCCTGCTTAGGCCAAAAGCTTACATCTCAACTCTGTGATGTCATGATGTTTCCTCTGTGGAAATTCATCCCAGACATTTCTCCCTGTCCTCCTCCAGTGCACAGTGCATCAGTGAGTGAAGAAGACATCAAAAATCTTCATGTTTCACTGACTTTAAAAAAAGTAAATTTTTGTTCAATATCCAACACAATCAGCTTTTGTTAATATCCACCTACTGTGCTGATGTTTTTAAGGACATAAGAAATGCAGCAGAGCCCCTGGAGTCCATTCAACTGCTTCAAAAAGATCAAGGCTAAACTAGATCTACTCCACTTTCACTCTCTTATCCCCATGTCCCTTGGTTCCTTTCGTGCCAAGAATCTTCTGCTTTTAGCCTTGAATATATTCCTTGACAGAGTATTCAAAGCCTTCAAGCTTCAAAGATTCACAACCTTTTTGAAGAAAGTCATTTTTCCTAAATGTTGTATTTCCTGTATCTTGAGATGATAACACCTAGTTCTAGATTCTCCAGATCGGAGAAGCAATCTCACAGCATCTACCCTGTCAAGCCCTCAAAAAATTATATACATTTCCATGCAATCACCTCTCATTCTTCTGAACGTCAGAAAATATATGGGCTATTCTATTCAGTCTCTCCCGATAAGTTATCCATCTCATCCCAGGAATCAATCTGCTGAACCTTTATTAGGCCAAATGTAAGCCTTCCTTAAGCAAGGAAACCAAAACTGCACCCAGTACTCTAAGGGTAGAATTTCACAGTGGTTGGGTGTGCAACCTGGAAGTTCATGAAATAGGGCTTACATCCGAATGTCGTCATGTATTTGCTGGGCAGGTGTAGGCATGCACCTGCTGACAATAAGAGATGTAATTAAAGGGATTGAAATGCCAACTGACCTGACTTTCATGTTGTCCGTATGATTTTAAACTTGTTGCATAGGCAGGTGGGCCAGCCAAATGTAATCCATTTTCATGCAAGGACAGGATAAAGGAGGCCTGCTGCAAATTTAGGAGTTAGGCCTTTGTAGGGGTGAGGTGTGTTCGTATCCTGGAGGAAAAACATTTTTACCCGGGGCTGGTGATGGCCTGGAATACACTGTCTAGGAGGTTGGTAGAGATGAGTTGTCTCACGTCCTTTAAGAAAGTATCTGGATGAGCACTTGGCATGTCATAACATTCAAGGTTATGGGCTGGTAACTGGGATTAGGTGGGAGGTCAGGTGTTTCTCATATGCCGATATGGACTCGATGGGCAGAAGGGCCTCTTCTGCACTATATAATTCTATAATATGCCTGCCATGATTGAAACCTATGTGCAAACTGAGAAATGTCAGTGTGAGGTTTGCATCTGTGCTAAATGTGTGAAGGTTAATCTGAATCTATGAATGTGAGATAAGAAATAAAAACAAAAATTGGAGGAAACAGGCAGCATCTCTACAGCAAAAACAGTCATCGAACTGAGAAGTTATCTCTGTTTCTTTCCACAGAAACTGCATGACCAGCTGTGCATTACCAGCAGTTTTTGTTTGTACTTCGGATTTCCAGTAAAATTTCTTGTCATGTTACTTTTCAAAATTTATAACAATAATGATCATTGTCTTTTTTCCCCATTCCTTCAGGATACTTTACGACAAAAAGATGACAGGATTGAGGAATTAGAGGAGGCTTTAAGAGAGAGTGTGCAGATAACAGCGGAACGTGAGATGGTATTAGCACAAGAAGAAGCTGCCAGGAACAATTCTGAGAAACAGGTCTGTATTATGTGCAACCATCAGTCTGTGCAGAATTTTCATTTTCATTTTTATTAATTAACATTAATGCTTCTGTATCATCCATATATACTTTTAATATTGAACGTATTCTGTGTTTAAACTGTTATACTAGCTACAGACTCTATCCCCTTCTCTGTCAACAGTCTGACATTAAGTCAATTTGTTCACATCTTGGTGTCACATCTGATCCTGAGATGAACTACAGCCCTTGTATGTATTCCAAAACTATTATCTCCTCTTTCTACCTCTTTAACGTCACCCAACTTTTCCCTTATCTCAGCTCATTTACTGCTGAAACCCTCATCCGTACCTTGATTACCTCTAGACTCAACTATTTCAATGCACTCCTGGCTGATCTCTCCCATTCAACTCTCTGTAAATATGTGGCCATCCAAAACTCTCCTGTCCAAACTCTCCTAACTCAGGATATCCCATTCCCTTATCACCCTTCTGCTCACTGATCTACACTGGTTCTTGGTCAAGCAACATTTTGATTTCAAAAGTGTCATTTTTTTCAAATCCTTCCATGGCTTTTCCTCTCCCAATCTTGTCATCTCCCCCAGCCCCATAACCATCGAATGTATCTACATTCTTCTATTCTGGTGTCTCCTGCATTCCCAATTATTATTACATCGCCATTTGGCGGCCATGCCTTCCGTTGCCTGGGCTACAAGCTTTGGAATCCACTCCCTATACCTTTCAGCCTCTCTATCTCACTTTCTTCCTTTAAGATGCTCCTTAAAACTTGCCTCTTTGACCAGGTATTTTTCGTCATCAGATCTAATACCTCTTTTAGTGACTCAGTGCCATGCTTCGTTTAAAAATTCTCCTATGAAGCACGTCAGATGTTTCACTATGTTAAAGGTGCTGTATAACTTTTTTAATTCATTCATGGGATGTGGGTGTTGCTGGGCAGGTTACCATTTATTGCCAGTCACTAATTGCCCTGAGAAGGTGGTGGTGAGCTGCCTTCTTGAGCTGCTGCAGTCCATCTGATGTAGGAAACCACAGTGTTGCCAGGATTTTGACTCAGCAATAGTCAAGGAACAGTGATATATTTCCAAGTCAGGATGGTGTGTGACTTGGAGTGGGACCAAAACTGAGCATCACTGCACAGGTTATCATCGCTGAGTAAGTGTCACTTGATAGCACTGTCGACACCTTCCATCACTTTACTGATGATCGAGAGTAGACTGACTGTATGACAATGGGCTGAGTTGGATTTGTCTTGCTTTTTGTTGGCGGGACATACCTGGACTATTTCCTACATCGCCGCGCAGATACCAGTGTTACAGCTGTACTGGAACAGCTTGGCTAGGAGCCTGGCTAGTTCTGGAGCAAAGTCTTCAGATCTATTGCCGGAATGTTGTCAGGGCCCTTTGCCTTTACTGTATCCAGTACCTTCAACTGTTTCTTGACATCCAGTGGGGTGAATCCACTTGGCTGAAGTTCTCGCATCTGTGATGTTGGGGTCCTCAGAAGGAGGCTGATATACATCATCAACCAGGTTGGGGAGGGGGGTGCTGCTGGACAAAGTGCTCTTTCAGGGAATCAGTACAAACTCAATGGGTTGAATGGCCACCTCCTGGGATTCTATCGTTTTATGATCTGTTGGTTGTGGAATCGTTCGGCTTTGTGTATCGCATGCTGTTTTTGCTGCTTGACATGCAAGTAGTCTTGAGTTGTAGCTTCACCAGGCCAACACCTCATTATTCCTGGTGCTGCTGTTTGCATGCCCTTCATTGCATTCTGCACTGAACCAGGGTTGATCCCCTGGCTTGTTGGTAACGGTGAGTGGGGGAGATGCCCAGCCACGAGGGTTATAGATTGTGATTGTCTCCAATTCTGCTGCTGCTGATGGTCCACATCACTTCATGGATGCCCAGTTTTGAGTTGTTAGATCTGTTTGAAATCTATCCCATTTTGCACATGGGTAGTGCCATACAGATGATGAAAGGTATCCTCAAGGTGATGATGAGATTATGTCGCCACACAAGAACTGTGCAGTCACCACTCCTATCAGCACTCTTGTGGACAGATACGTCTGTTACAGGCAGATTGTTGAATATGAGGTCAAGTAGCTTTTTTTTTACTCTTGGAGCCCTCACCACCTCCTGAAGTCCCAGTCTAACTTTTATCTCCTTCATGATTGTACCAGCTCAGTCAGTAGTGTTGTTACCAGGCTATTGTTGGTAATGGAGACTAAAGTCTCTGAACTGTTCCCTTGCCACCTCCAGTGCTTCTTCCAAGTGGTGTTCGCGTCAAAAGAATACTGATCCATAAGCTGATGGGGACAGTAGGTGGTATTCCGAAGGAGATTTCCTTTCCCATGTTTGACTAGATGCCATGTGACATTCATGGGGCCCAGATATGATGCTGAAGACTACCAGAGAAACTCCCTCCTGACTCTGTTATCATCGTGCTTCCACCTCTGGTGGGTCTGTCTTGTTGGAAGAATAGGGCATACTCAGGGATGGTGATGGTGGTGTCTGGGATGTTGTTGTTTAGACCAGTTAATTTTATCTTGGTAGGTATACGTAGAATTACATATGAAGTATGACACAATAACAAACCATTTGGCCGAACCAGTCATCTTTCATCTTTCCCCATCTGAATATCGTCTTAAATCTCTAACCTCTTCTCCCTCATACTCCAGTTTAGCTTCGCCTTAAACGTATCTAAACTTTTGGCTTCAACCACTCTCTGTAACAAGTCCCATATTTGGACTACGTTTTGGGTAAATGAGTTTCCTCTGAATTCCCTGTTGGATTTCTTGGTAATTATCTTATTTTGATAGCCTCCAGTTATGCTTTTCCCTAGAAGGAGCAACATTTTCTGTTTCCACTCGATCAAAATATTTTAATAATTTTAAAATCTTCCACCAGGTTATTCCTCAGCCTTTTCCAAGAGGAAACAGACCCAGCCTGTCCATCCTTGTCTGATAGTGCACCTTCCATTTCAGATATCATCCTTGTGAATCTTATATTCTTTCTATATCCTTTTTATCATATGGCAACTGAAACTAAGACTGATAAAATTAAGTACGTTTGAAAGTAGCCAATGCATGATGTGGGAAATATGGGAGGTGATCTGTTTCAGAGGAGGAGGCTACAGAAATATCCCCTCCTGATGATGGGAGAGCTGAGCATACCAGGTCAAAAGACAAGGTTGAAGCATTTGTGCATGATCCATCCTTGGCTTTCTTCTGAGGTCCCTACCTTCACAGATGCTGACCTTCAGCCAATTCAGTTCACACCACGTGATAGCAAGAACAGCAAAAGTCATGAGATAATGCAAAGGTTTATGGGCCCTGGCAATATCCAGTAGCTGTACTTAAAATTTATGCTCTACATCTGCTCTAATACAGTTCTAACGAGCTCTGATGAAGGGTCATCCAGACTTGGAACTATTCTCTCTCCACAAATGTCTGACCTCCTGACATTTTCCAGCGTTTTCAGTTTTTGCATTTAATTGAGCTTGACATCAAGGAACCTAGTAAAATCGACATCGATGGGAATCAGTGGTTAGACTCATGGCATAGTTATACAAAATCATAGCACAATAGCAACTATAGCATTAATAATCTGGCCCAGCTGCGACAAATAACTCATCAAATCCTGTCCAATATCTACAAGGCACAAATAAGGAATGAGATGGGTTAATCCTCAGTTTGCCTAGAGTGTGTGGCTCCAACAATATTCAAGAAGCTCAACACCAAAACAAGCTGCTTGAATGGTTCATCCATTACCATAAGCATGCACTGTTTCCATCACCAATGCCATAGCAGCAGTAGTGTGCATCATATACAAAATGCACTGCAGCAACTAACCAAACCTCCTTCTACAGCACCTGCCAAACCTGCGATTTTTACTACCTAGAAAGACAAACAAAGTAGGCACATGGGAACACCACCACCTGTAATTTCCCCTCCAAGCCACACACCATCCTGACTTGGAACCATAACACAATTCCTTCGCTGTTGCTGGATTAAAATCCTGGAATTCCCTTTCAAAAGTACACAAAAACTTGAGGGAAAACAGTTTAACAAAATGAGTTGTAGTTTAGGAAAATTAATCAGCTGTATAGTGTGAAAAAAGTGTGAGGTGTGGATGTGGTAAGGATATAAGCAAAAACAACAGAAAAGTTTTCATGAATTAACAAAAAAAGTTCAGAAGTCAGTTTGGGAAAGAGAATTATCAAAAAATGAGGGAATGCAGAAAAATAGTAACTGGAAGACTGATTGCAGCTGAGTAGAAAATAACAACTACCAGGAAGAGAAACAGAATCAAAGAACCACCAAGGAAAGCAGCCTGCAGACTCAGTCACATTGCAGAAAGATGCCAGCAGTCAAACTCAAGTGTCATATCATTGGACAATATTCTATTTATATGAGCCTGAAAATGTAAAATGTGCAAACACATGGGAAACATACGACCTTCAAGTTCCCTCCAAGTCTCACATCATCCTGGAAACATTTCACTGTTCCTTCTCTGTTATTGAGTCAAAATTCAGGAAATCCTTCCCTACCAAGACTGTGGACCGGAAGGACTGCAGCAGTTCAAGAAGGTGGCTTGTCACCACCCTCTTGAGGACAATTCAGGATGAAAAATAAAATACAAATACTTTTCATTTCTAGATACTCATCCTCTCCTTTTGTAGAGATTGCATTATATTTTCTAACACTAAAGTGATTGGTGTATAATTCCCTGGGTATGTTGTACCTCTGCCCTCCCCCCACTCCATTATTAAGTATTGTTAGCTATCCACCAGTCTTTATAATGATTTATGAATAACAAATATGCCTGGTAAATGCCTGTGTTATCTCTTTACGTTCTTGTAAGATGCATGAATGCAATCCATCTGGACCGTGGTTTTATCTTCTTTTAGCTTGATCAGTTTATTTAATATATCCTTTATTTTATATGCATTTATCTCATTACTCATCTCATCATTACCTGTGATATTATCCCCGTCAATCCCTTACCACAGATGTAGATATTGACTCTAGGAACGGAAGAGCTAACTTAAAATCATAGAATCCTTCAGTGCAGAAAGAGGCCCATCGAGTCTACGCCGAACACAATCCCGCTCAGGCCCCACCCCCATATCCGTACGTATTTTATCCACTAATCCCTCTAACCTACGCATCTCAGGACACTAAGGGGCAATTTTTTAGGATGGCCAATCAACTTAATCCGCACATCTTTGGATTGTGGGATGGAACCGGAGTACCCGGAGGAAACCCACGCAGACGCGAGGAGAGTGGGCAAACTCCACACAGTGACCCGAGTTGGGAATCGAACAGCGGCCCTGGAGCTGTGAAGCAGCAGCACCAACCACTGTGCTACCGTGCCGCCCCTGAGGGGCACTTCTGAGGAATAATTGAACAGGCTGGACCTAGAATCAAGCTGAGTAGAATGAGAGGTGATCTTTTTAAAGCTTACAGAATTCTGAGGGGCTATGACAAGGTAGATGCTGGGAAGACGTTTCCATCTGTGGCAAAATCCAGAATTAAGGATACAGTTTCAAAATAAGAGGTCTCTATTTAAGATGGAAATAAGGAGGAATTTCTTCTTAGACAGTCATTAATATTTAGAACTCACTTCTCCAGAAAGCAATGGAGACTGGATCATTGAATATATTCGAGGCTGAGATACACAGATTTTTCACTTACAGTAGAGTCAAGGGTTATGTGGTGCAGGCAGGGAACTGGAGTTACAGACACAATCAAAATACAGCCTCACTCTTATTGAATGGTGGAGCAGGCTCAAAGAAGCAAAGGGCCTATTCCTTCTGCTGTTTCTTAGGTAACCTCTATTGTTTCAGTAGTTCCTTGGAAGTTTCCAGAAAACTTGATGAATGTAAAGGGGGCAGAGATTTGCCCTAATGTGTGTCTCTCCTTTTTCATCTGCCTGTACTCGATCGTTTGATTTCCCAGGCAAAGTCAAAAGGAAACTTTTGTCCAGAAAGACATGAGAGATAAAAAATAAAATTGAAGGCAAGAAAATGCACAGTTTTACGATTGAGGCTCAGCATTTTTCTTAAAAATATTCTTGTTTTAGGTCACCTTAGACCATTTTTGCTGCAAGTTAAATTTATTATCAATCTCTATGTTGTCATTGCGCATAATTCATCCATTCACTTTATATCAGTTTCCTGTGGCATGCTTTGTCTGCTGAAGATAATTGGTTCCTATGGATAAGCTTTGCATTGTATTTGGATAACTCTGAAGTCATTTCTGCTGGTTGTATTTTGATATTGTGTAAATTGAAAATTGAAACTTCTGTTAGCTAAAGGAGTTCAAACTGGAGTCTGCAATGCAACTTAATTGAAAATGTGTGTTTGAGTACTTTGGATTAAATCATTTGACTGCAGTTATATTTCTGCATCCGAATCATGGACATAACTAATTCTATTTTTAGTTTATTCAGAGGACATAAATTCTGCAAATTTCTGCATGCTTTGGGCTGATTGCTATGATGAACACAATGAAGCAGACTCAATTCTTTGGTGTAAAAAGTCATTTTGTTATTGAGAGTCAAAGCCATAGAGGTAGTGGTGGAGGTAAATACAACAGGAGCGTTTAAGGGGCTTTTAGATAATCACATGAATGTGCAAAGAATAGAAGGATATGGACCCAAGGACAGGAAGAAGGGATTAGTTTAATTTAGTGTGATGTTTGGCAAACATCGTGGGCCGAAGGGCCTGTTCCTGTGCTGTACTGCGCCATGTAAAGCTGTTTAGTGGTTATGCAAGTGAAGCTTTCTATCTCAGCCTTACAAGCTTTGGGGAAATTGTGATAGAGGATATGCCATTGTCTTGAAGAGTTAGTTCAATTGTTTAGTTTTCCAAAAGGAGAATGCATTGTCCATTTGGTTTTATAGTGAATATTATGGTTGAATTGGGCATACAACTTGCTAGGCATGGCTTTGTGTTGAGAGTTCTGTGGTTAATCATCATTCTTTATGTTTTCCTTTGAAAGCAGATATAATTTTAACAGTCAATAAAATTCTGGTCGCTACTTATGTTTATGTTGTGTTGGATGTTATAATTTCCTTGAAAGGAATGTGTGATGTTCACCATAGATGTGTAGAGTGTTGAGTGACCATGCTTTAATTTTCTAGAGGTTGTGGGATAGGTTTTTGGAGTGTTGAGGGTTTAGAATTACTTGTGCTTTGTGATTGTGAGGAGGTGTCTATTTTGAGTTTCATGTTGTGTAGAGAGTGTTGTGCATTTTGGATTTGTGAGGAAGAGATACTTTGAACTCCATGCTTCTGTAAGGTTGCGTTGTTGATTGGGTTGTGACGAAGAGTATATCTTGGATTTCATGCTAGATCATGTTGTATAGTGGGTTTTGTGTTTGTGGAGAGGTGTGCAATAGATTGTTTCAATGTTTGCAAAATTACAGCACAAATAATATGGTCCAGCTGCATCCAAGCAAGCAGCTGAGTCATACAAACTGGAAACATCCTAGGTTCAAAGCCAGGACTGAAGGGAAAATAGATTGAGATTCTAGCAATTCCTGTTTGGAATTAGCATGAGTTGTAAGGATGGAATTGGGCTCATCCTTAAATGTCGAAGAACAGACATAAAAGATGGCCATTCAGATAAGGTTTTGAAGGCATGCAACCATACCCAACTAAGGATTTAACACTTTTGAGGGGGCAGGATAAGAAAATTAGCAAGTAAAGAAAGGAGTGAAAAAGCAAATACTACTGAGAAATCTCAGTAAATTTTTGTAGAAGCAATCGAACAGATGGTTCAGATGAAATATGAGAGTCAACTTTAAGCAGTTTATTCATCAGCTGCATGCCAGAACAAGAATAATATCTATAATTCATCGACAGACAGGGTGGAAACTCCAGCTGACAAGCACTATGCTGCACATGCTATACTCTCATGCGTACTATTTTTACGAAATCATTCACTCATGTAAAATGATTTTTCACAATTCATTTTTAGCAATGTACTTATCTGCTCTCCTGTAGAAACGTCATAGAGTTCAATGGAGTTTTCATAGTTTTTCAGCATAGATGTTTGGTGTTAAATGTTGTGGGGGCTCACAGCATGTTGGGGATCATAACGTAAGACTTGTAAGATTTCTGGGCTTCGGTCATGGAACCTCACAAATTAAGCTATTTAATATTATGAACTAAAAATCCATTTTTTTTTGTTTTTTTTTCCTGTTTGTTTCTTGGTAAGGGACGTAACAAGGATGGTAGTGCAGGCAGTGCAATGTTCCTCCTGTGGGATGTTTGAGGTGAGGGACACCGGTAGTGTCCTGGCTGATTACACCTGCAGGAAGTGCATCCAATTCCAGCTCCTTGAGGACCATGTTAGGGACCTGGAGCTGGAACTGGAGGAACTAAGGATCATTCGGGAAGCAGAGGCAGCTATTGATAAAAGTTACAGGGAGATAGTTACTCCTAAAAGTCTTATGTGGGTGACTGCCAGAAGGGGTAAGAAGCAGTCAGAGCAGCGATCCCCCGTGGCTGTTCCTCTCCACAACAAGGACTCTGTTTTGGATGCTGTTGGGGAGGAAGACTCAACGGGGGTAAGCCATGGGGTACAGGTCTCGGGAGAAGAGCCAGCCCTTGATGCTCAGGTAGGAATGGGGAAGAAGAGAACAGGATTAGTGATTGGGGATTCCATAGTTAAGAGGACAGATAAGAGAGTATGTGGGAACGAGCGAGACTCGCGGTTGGTATGTTGCCTCCCAGGTGCCAGGGTCCGTGATGTCTCTGATTGAGTGTTTGAGATCCTTAAGGGGGCGGGAAACCAGCCCCAAGTCGTGGTTCATGTAGGCACCCATGACACTGGTAGGAAAAGACAGAAATTCAGGGAGTTAGGGTGGAAGCTTAAAGCTAAAACAAACAGAGTTGTTATCTCTGGTTTGTTATCCGTGCCATGGGATAGCGTGGAGAAGAATAGAGAGAGAGAGAGAACATTTGAACTCGTGGCTAAAGGGATGTGCAGGAGGGAGGCTTTCAGATACTTGGACAATTGGGGCTCATTCTGGGGTAGGTGGGACCTCTACAAAAGGGATGGTCTGCACCTGAACCAGAGGGGTACCAATATCTTGGGGGGAAAATTTGTCAATGCTCTTCAGGGGGGTTTAAACTGATTCAGAGGGGGGATGGGAACCTGAATTGTAGCTCCAATAATAGGGAGGTCATGGATAAGGTTTCTAGGTCACAGCAGTGTATTGGCAGGCAGGAGGGTGGTTTGAAGTGTGTATACTTTAATGCGAGGAGCATATGCAATAAGGTGGATGAACTTGCAGCCTGGATTGGTCTGGGACTTCGATGTTGTGGCCATTTCAGAGACATGGATAGAGCAGGGACAGGAATGGTTGTTGCAGGATCCAGGGTTCAGATATTTCAGTCAGAGCAGAGAAGGCGGTAGAAGAGGGGGAGGCATGGCATTGTTAGTCAAGGACAGTATTGCGGTGGCAGAAAGGAAGTTTGATGTGGACTTGTCTATTGAGGTAGTATGGGCTCAGATTAGAAACAGGCAAGGAGAGGTCACCCTGCTGGGAGTTTTTTATAGGCCTCCAAAAAGTTCCAGAGATGTAGAGGAAAGGATTGCAAAGATGATCCTGGATATGAGCGAAAGTAACAGCGTAGTTGTTATGGGGGACGTTAACTTTACAAATATTGATTGGAAAAGCTATAGTTCAAGCACGTTAGAGGGGTCCGTTTTTGTCCAATATGTGTAGGAAGGTTCCCTGACACAGTATGTAGATAGGCCAACAAGAGCTGAGGCGAGATTGGATTTGGTACTGGGTAATGAACCAGACCAGGTGTTAGACTTGGAGGTAGGTGAGCACTTTGGTGAAAGTGACCACAATTCGGTTCCGTTTACCTTAGTAATGGAAAGGGATATGGATATGCCGAAGGGCAGAAATTATAGCTGGGGGAAAGGTAATTATGAGGCTATTAGGCGAGATTTAGGATACATAGGTTGGAGTAAGAAACTGCAGGGGCTGGGAACAACTGAAATGTGGAGCTTATTCTAGGAGTAGCTACTGTGAATCCTTGATAACTGTGTACCTGTCAGGCAGGGAGGAAGTGGTCGAGCGAGGGAACCGTGGTGTACTAAGGAAGTTGAATCTCTGGTGAAGAGGAAGAAAGAGGCTTATGTCAATATGAGACATGAAGGCTCAGGGCACTGGAGAGTTACAAATTAGCCAGGAAGGATCTGAAGAGAGAGTTAAGAAGAGCTAGAAGAGGACATGAGTAGACTTTGGCTGGTAGGATCAAGGAGAACCCTAAAGCTTTCTATAGGTATGTTAAGAATAAAAGATTGGTTCGGGCAAGATTAGGGCTAGTCAGGGACAGTAGTGGGAAGTTGTTCGTGGAGCCTGACGAGATCGGAGAGGCACTAAGTGAATATTTTTCGTCAGTATTCACGCAGGAAAAAGTCAATGTAGTCGAGGAGAATACTGAGATACAGGCTTTTAGACTAGATGGGATTGAGGTACATGAGGAGGTGTAAGCAATTCTTGAGAGTATGAAAATAGATAAGTCCCCTGGGCCGGATGGGATTTACCCTGGGATTCTCTGGGAGGCTAGGGACGAGATTGCAGAGCCTTTGGCTTTGATCTTCATGTTGTCGTTGGCCACAGGTATAGTGCCGGAAGACTGGAGGATAGTAAATGTTGTCCCCTTGTTCAAAAAGGGGAGTAGAGACCATCCTGGGAATTATAGACCGGCGAGCTTTACTTCTGTTGTCGGCAAAGTTTTGGAAAGAATTATAAAAGATAGGATTTATAATCACCTAGGGAGAAATAAATTGATTAGAGATAGTCAACATGGTTTTGTGAAGGGTAAGTCGTGCCTCACAAACCTTATCGAGTTCTTTGAAAAGGTGACCAAAGAGGTGGATAAGGGTAAGGCAGTTGACGTGGTGTGTATGGATTTTAGCAAGGCGTTTGATAAGGTTCCCCATGGTAGGCTACTGCAGAAAATGCAGATGCATGGGATTGAGGGTGATTTAGCAGTTTGGATCAGGAATTGGCTAGCTGATAGAAGGCAGAGGGTGGTGGTTGATGGGAAATATTCAACCTGGAGTTCAGTTACAAGTGGTGTGCCTCAGGGATCTGTTTTGGGGCCACTGCTGTTTGTCATTTTTAAAAATGACCCAGATGAGGGTGTAGAAGGATGCGTTAGTAAATTTGCTGACGACACCAAAGTCGGAGGAGTTGTAGACAGTGAGGATGGGTGTTACAGTTTGCAGAGGAACAGATAAGCTGCAGAGCTGGGCTGAGAGGTGGCAAATGGAGTTTAATGCGGAAAAGTGTGAGGTGATTCACTTTGGTAAGAGTAACAGGAGTACAGAATATAGGGCTAATGGAAGGACTCTTGGTAGTGTCGACGAGCAGAGGGATCTCGGTGTGCGTGTGCATAGATCCCTGAAAGTTGGCACCCAGGTTGATAAAGTTGTTAAGAAGGCATACGGTGTGTTAGCTTTTATTGATAGGGGGATTGAATTTCGGAGCCATGAGATCATGTTGCAACTGTGCAAAACTCTGGTGCGGCCGCACTTGGATTATTGCACACAGTTCTGCTCACCGCGTTATAAGAAGGATATGGAAGCATTGGAAAGGGTGCAGAGGAGGTTTACCAGGATGTTGCCTGGTATGGTGGGAAGATCTTATGAGGAAAGGCTGAGGGACTTAAGGTTATTTTCGTTAGAGAGAAGAAGGTTAAGAGGTGACCTAATTGAGGCATTACAAGATGATCAGAGGGTTAGATAGGGTAGGCAGTGAGAGCCTTTTTCCTCGGATGGTGATGGCTAACTCAAGGGGACATAGCTTTAAATTGATGCGTAGTAATTATAGAACGGAGGTCAGAGGTAGGTTCTTTACTCAGAGGGTAGTAAGGGCGTGGAATGCCCTGCCTGCAGCAGTTGTGGACTCACCAACCTTAAGGGCGTTCAAATGGTCAGTGGATAGGCATGTGGATAACATTGAATTAGTTCAGGTTGGAGGACCATTAGATTTGTTCCACTGGTTGGCGCAACATCGAGGGCCAAAGGGCCTGTACTGCGCTGTAATGTTCTGTGTTCTATCTCTTCTGAACATTGCTTGAGATTGTGGTGCTTTTTCAGGTGCAACATCCAAAATTTTCCATTCGTCCAATCAAATTGTGGAGTGTTTGGACAAGCATGCCTACGAGTTAGGATCCAATGCATCAGCTGTTTGCCCACTTTTGTGCCTACCATTTTTCTGCCTTGGTTTCCAGGAGACATTGGAAGCAAGGTGCAAGTAACGTGGTGATGTCATGCACTTCAAAAGAAGCAAAAGTGTCATGAGGAAAACTTTTCCACAGAGTGATTAAGATCTGAAATGCACTACCTGAAAGTGGTGGAGGCAGGTTCAATTGAAGCATTTGAAAGGGAATTAGGCAGTTATCTAAAATGGAGAAATGTACAGGGTTACAGAGAGAAAGCGGGAGAATGGCATTAAATGAGCGTTCATTTGGAAAGCTGGTGTAGATATGATGAGCCGAATGACCTTCTGCTGCATAGTAACATTTCTGTGATTCTACTTTGATTTCATTTGCAATGATTTCTGTTGATACGGATATGAAGCGAACATCAAGGATTGCTATGTGCCACTTTGAAGGTAGAAATAATTTGCAAAGGAGAAGCTTATATAATTCCCAGGTACTGCGTTCTTTTGTTGCTTTTTTTTGGTTTTGACTATGTCACCTAGTTTGCCATTTGTTTTTGTGCTATTTCTTATTGGGTTGGCATTACATGGAATTTACAATGCCATTTGGCCCTATTATTTCAAACAACTGTTTATACTGCACATAATCCTCCTTCCCTATTTCATCTAACCGTTTGTGTACATGTTTCTATTCTTTTCTCCCTCATCAGGTTCTTATCTAGCTTTTCTTAACTGTTTGCCTTAGTTACTGCATCATCAGTTAGACAATGTTTTGTTCTGACATTTCCAAAACCCAGGATTAAACAATAACTGAGCAAGTTACTCAAATAGTTAATTTTATTGCATTCTGCATTACTATCAACTTACTAGTAGAACAAATGTTTTTTGAAAGTTGGAAAAACATTCTCTACCCAGATACATTCTTCATTTTGACAAGCAGTGAAATTCCCCTCCATTACATGCTGTGCATGAATCAATGGGATGGAATTTATCTTTTGGGCATCCAACCCAGTAGATGGGATTGGCATAAGAATCCAGAGCTAATTTGAGATCCAGTCCTACTTTAAATAGAATTTGCCAATTGCTGGTACCAAAACAAAGCTTTGATGCAGCTCACTAAATTCAACTGATGCAGTATCAGGTTAGGGTTACTTAATCATTAGCTGCTGCTGGTGAAACCATCAGTCCACACAACAGTCAGGCAAATGAGAAATTTAATGCCACTACACACAATTTTCCAAAACTTGTGGTCAATACATAATGTGTATCAAAGTTTCAAAGATACATAGCTGGTAGATAAGGCTTGACAGAATTAAGCCAGAAAATAATCATCCCCATTTTTCATAGGATCCTGCAAAAAAAAACCTGAGATCAAAACAGTATTTAAATAGGTGTCCTCGATGTTCTTAACATTAAATACTTAATATCGGGTCATTTGAAGGCCTTCCAGTCAGGGGTTATTAGGCAGGTAGCAAAGAAGCCTTTGAGATGGTCACAATTAGAAAGGAGGAGCCTTGATCAGCAGCAGCTTAGATTATTTTGTGAAGCCAAATGGAACATTACTACTGCTCCTAGTCTCACAAAAATAACATAAGCATACCTGTTTTGTTCGGCTATGCCACCTATAAATTGATTGGCCTATTGGATAGTGCACAATCTGACTAGTTCATCCTAAAATGGAATTTGGAATCCTGAGTATTTTAAAGGTCAAGGATTTTGTTTTAACTTTATTCCAATCCAATCAAGTCAAATTAAAGCCAATTCAGAGTCCCAACAAGTTGGGACATTCCCGATCCAAGCTGACAAGACAGGGCTCTCACCTCCTGTCTTGGGCTTGACCTACATGATCCAAGCTGTTTGGAGTAGATCAAACCTCCAAGGCTTGATCTAATTTGCGTCTTAGCCCAAAGGCCCAGATGCCGCTTTAAAAAATTGCTTCAAATGAAGCTGAAATGTAACCTAATGACTTCAACCAAGTGCAGCATGTCGATACTGCACTTGATCTTAGCCAAGAGGCCAAGAATTTAGCCATCCAGTTGTCAACTCCTGTAAAAATAGAACAGTTGGAGTTGTATGAAGAGGGTTGGAAACCTATCCCAACACCATTTTGAGGTCATTATCGCCAATAGCAGTGAGTTAAGATTGTCCCCAGTGTATCTACATGCAGTGAATATCTTCATCAAAGCAAGCAATCTTACTTCCATTGCACATGATTAGACAGTGAATATTTTGTTATCATATATTCAATATTAAACTAGATGAATCCATTTTAGCCTGTTTTCAGTTTTTGATCAAGAGTGCTTGTCAACTGGTATACATTGAAAAGAAATTCTGGATAAACTATGCATTAAGATTATGTAAGATCTTAGTGAAATAGATGTATTTGTGTGCATGTATTGAATGGTCATATTGTTTAACATCATGACAAAAAAAAGCCCTCTGTTCTGCCATTTTGGATGGAATGTACACAAATGATAGCGATTACTTGACTGTAACATCTCAAAAATTAACTTCTATAGCTGGAGAATAGTTCTGAAACATGCTATGTGACTAATTATGTGAACATGATCAATCATGTCCCTAGAGTCATGGTGGAGCTGGCTTGTGAGTTTTGCATTAGACAACACAAGAGCAGCATTAAGAATAGCTCTTTTATTACTTCCTTTTCTTGAGAAGCATTGGGTGATGAGGAATGGAATGAAAAAAAAAGATTTTGGGAAAAGGAACATAGCAAAGATATTCTTAAGGATTTCTGATCTTTTTCAACTTGCTTACATTTTACTGGAATAATTAATGGCAAGGAATATTTTTCTTAAATTTATAGTAGCCGATTTTTAAAGGCATTTTAGCTTTTACATTACATTGACAACAACCTGCATACCTTCTGTTCAAATATGTCTGTAAAATGTGACCTACAAATGATTATTAAATGAATGTAAATGTGTGTAAATAGTTGTAAAACAATGGAATTTGCATTTAAGTGCTTTTTCCTGATCTTCTAGTAAATACTTTGCATGCTTCTCTTTCTTTTATTCCATTATGCTGCACAATGCCCGTGTGAAGCATGTTAATGAAAGTTTGCATGAGTGCAACAACTTTGGCTTTAAATGGTTCAAGGTATGGGAAGTGTTTTTTTTATTCTAGTTCAACAACATTATTTCCTGCTGTTTATTATTCCTATCCCGAAAAACCATCATTTTGTCTAATTTCCATTCTTTATGTATCTGTAGCACTTCAGGGTGAATTTTGCAGTTCATCTGTAAAAAAAAATAATGTTAAGAATTATCACCACTGTTAGTATACTTCTGTTCCAGCTGTGAGTGCAGCACCCACCTAGGTGGGAGACATTTGAAAGTAAGACTGCAAGAGACACCAGCCCAAAATCCTGACGCTGAGAAGGTGCCCTGAAAGAACATGAATTTGGGGTGCAAACTGGAGTCCACCAGTTTGCATAAACCTTTCAAATAGAACAAGAGACCACGAGTTAAACACCTTACCTATCCCACCGTACCAACATGGTGTTTTATGGGCAACATCCACCCCACCATACCAAGGTAGTGTTTTATGAGCAACACAACACAGTGGGCAGCGCAGTGGCACAGTTGTTAGCACTGCTGCCTTAGAGTGCCAGAAACTCAAGTTTGATTCCTGGCTTGGGTCAGTGTCTGTGCGGAGTCTGCACATTCTCCCCAAGTTTGTGTGGGTTTCCTCCCAATGCTCTGGTTTCCTCCCACAGTCTGAAAGACTTGCTGGTTAGGTGCATTGGCCATGCTAAATTCTCCCTCAGTGTACTGGAACAGAGGCTGGAGTGTGGCGACTAGGAGATTTTCACAGTAACTTCATTGCAGTGCTAATTTAAGCCTAGTTGTGATACTGATAAGTAAATTTAAACTGAAAAACTTAAACAATATTTGTACCTTTTAAGACAGCAGTTGGAACTTTTGCCAGATTAAAAACTGGCTCGAGGCATACATAACGTTTTTGAAGGCAAATTAATAGATCTTTAAACACATTGATTATCTTTACCAAGAACTGGCTGGATCTTTTGGGAGTTGCAGGTCCAAATATGTTTTGGGGCTTTTATTGGGCCTCTTCTTCTCCATTACTGCAACATGACATTCCAGCCAGTGGGTCAGGGCTGTAGGACAAATGTGGGGTTAAAACCATGAACAGATCAGCCATAATATTGAATGGTAGAGCAGGCTCAAGGGGCTGAATTACATGCTCCTGCTTCTATTTCTTTTGATCATCCCTTTGGCATGCTGATTTAATAACTGCTTCTGCACTCAGAAATGGTAGTTTGAACAAATCTCCTGTTAGCAGGGCACAATATTTAATTTGGAGAAGGATTTTAAAAAATGGAATAAACAATATATGTGAAACCGCCTTTGTCTGTTCAAACCATGGTTTCAATCTGTGCAGCTTGCAACTTCAGAAATTAATCTATTTCAGTACTACAAGATCACTGGTTAAGAAACACACCAGTAAATAACATGGATGAATATACACTCTAAGCTAAATACATCAAATCAATCCTGAACTTATATTTTAATTGACTGTTGTGCTGGAGAAGATACTCTTGTCTTGCAGTCCATGTCTTTTAGGAACCAAATTGAGTTTGCACTTTAGAGCTCCAACCATCATTGTGAAACACTTTGGGGGAATGTTTGTAACATGCCTTTCATGAGTTCAAAATGTATCATACATTTCACCCCAGTTCATTATTTTTGAAATTCACTCAGTTGTTTTGTAGGCAAGTGTGGCAGCCAAAGTGTTCACAGCAAGATCCCACAAACAACAGAAGTTGTTAATTTGTTTTGAATGTGTCAGTTGAGAGCAAATATTGTGTAGAACTTGGTGCTTCTCTTTAAGTAGTACAATGGACCATGTGCATCTATTTGAATAGGCCTCAATCTAATGTGTCATCTGAAAGACAGCACCAAGCTCTCACTACTACACTGAAGTATAACCTAGATTATACATGAGAGACTTGGAGTATGCCTCAACCTAATGACCTAAAACAACCGTGCTGCTTCAAACTTAAGCTGAAATTTGCAACTTCTTTGTTCCAAGGTCACAGAAATGAAATAAATATCTGAAGGAGTTAAACAAATTATTTGGCTGAAATGAGAAAAATGGAAATATCTATGTGTAACTCTGATAGTCATGTAGTGTGATGCCCATTCTAGCTGTCAATATGTTTCTGATTATTTAATATTTTCAGATCAAATTTAATCCTCTTCCTCGCTTTCCTCTCCATTCCACTTCATGCTAGAGAGGTTTTAATGACTGAATACTATGTTGAATCTCATTGTGGAAATGTATTTGCTCGTGCTCACTGTTCCTCCATTATGATGAGTTCTCCAGTTTCATTTATCTATTAAAACGAGTGTGAAATGGAGAACAACATCTCCTTCTCCCTGTTCCCTTAACTTTCCCAAGTTGTGGGTTGAATTGGTGTAAAATGTCTCCACTGGTCAACACCAATTTTAAAGAAAAATCAGTGTGCTGCTAATAATCTTCCTGTCATGTGTACATAAAGATGACCATGAATTTCTTTGAAAAAAATGTACATGCAAAGGACTGGAAAACATGTAAGAGTCCCATATTAAATTCTAATTGGTGATAATGCTATAAAAAAATTAAATCACTCTTCAGTATTGTAAATGTACTGTCTTTGAACACAAATCAAATAATATACTTGAAGTTTCCACAATTTAATATTTTGCTTATATGTCCATGTACACCTATAAAACTGTTGTGACTTGTGGACCTTTTTGTCAAAAGCAACTTACAGTGCAGCTGTTTTAGCTGATTTGGCATAGCTGTAATTATTTTAAGAAGTTAAGAGTAGAAACATGAGATATTCACAACAATGCAGCTGTTGTATTGTGTATATGTATATATGGTCACGTTTCTGCATTCTGCTTTCAATTGCTTTTTTCTCTTTTACTATTTCTCCTTTTTTCATGTTTTATCTATATTCATTGAATACAGAGGAGTTATTTCACAATGTATACTTTTTAAAAATTGCTTTTAATATCTTCAGTTTCTTTATTTAGTCTTGCACATTTCTGTAGACCTTTGACTGGTGACTAACTGCTCTGGATCAGGACTCAAGAAATGCAAATTGAATATTCTACTCAACCAGTATGTCCTTTGTTCAAGCAATCCAGTCTTAACTCAGTTTCACCAACAGTTGAAATAACTTTCACCTAAAGCAATATCTCATGTTGAAGACAAACTTGATTGATGTGAATGATGCTATGAAAATATAGGGTTGGAGCTGCTTGATCTATGGTGAAATAACCTTTTGCATTGATTGATTTAGACATGATGCTTTTTTTGCAATAGTTAACTTAGGCATACAACATTGATGCTGTTTAAATCCACCTCCACCCTTGCACCTCTGCCATGCCCTGTAATACTTTCCAATGCATTGTCATTTACAGTGACAGCATCCTGCTGCTTAATGTTTTCTCTTTGATTGATGTCTCAGGAAGTTCGCTCAGTTGAATTACATGGTCCTGTCACCTAATTTAAGTCTTTTTAAATCTCACCCCTGTAGCCTGTATTGAAGAGGTATTACCTTCACGAAAATGTCGTTGAAAGACGGTTTAGTAAGTTTACATATTTTTTTACAAGATACCATGTTAAGTACGTTTTTCTTCCAGCAGTTGACTTGCCTCAAGCAAAATTAGTAATATTTTTCATTTTTTTTCATAATACAATTGTTTCTTTACTATATTCCTCAGAACCTATTCTGAAGTATTCATTCTTCTTTGAATGATGTTCTTTACTGCAGAATGATGCTGAAGTTTAATTAGTCATTGCAGGCTAGCCATCAAGAGAAAGCAAGCTGTTCAAACACAAATGGATTATTAGAAATGTAAATTATAATTTTAACCCATCACAAAACAGAATTAGTAAGTGCCCTGTTGCCTCAAGAGGCAGAATGTTCTCCCCAGTATCGGGCGGGAACGGAAGAGAACAGGTAAGTAATTTTGTGCCATGGGTCATAGCATCATAGAGATTTACAGCATGGAAACAGGCCCTTTGGTCCAACTTGTCCATGCCCCCCTTTTTTTTAAACCCCCTAAACTAATCCCAATTGCCTGGATTTGGCCCATATCTCTCTTAAAGAGTCATAGAGGTTTAAGTGGGTCATGTAGGTATTAGAGGGTCAGTGGGAAGTTTAATGACCCAGTAAGTGGGCAGCTAGCCTGTTCCCTCCATCCACACCAGCCGTTTGACAATTTGAAACTTTCCCAAAAGCTTCAGGATCTTGAGATGACCTCCAGAACCGTGATTTTTGAAAATCCCAGCCCTATTTGTCAAAGGTCCTAGTCTGACTTCCTGGCATTCTGCAATGATTCTGTTCAAATTAGATTGGCAGGACACCAGAGTGGCTACATGATCTTTAAGTGATGCTAAACAGTCTTCACTGATGCACCATATCATATCCTTCATCATCTTGATTGCTATGCTCTAAATTTTCCCTGATTTGCCTGGAATTCAGTATAAACATGACATTATTTTACAATGTCTTTTTCTCATCTGCTCCAAGACAGTTTGCAAGTGAATAGTTGATAAAATGGGTGTTATGCATCCAACCCATTTGATTTTGGCTCAGTTAGCATTTTCAACAGTCTGAAGGTCAAGAGCAAGCAATGGTACCTGGCCATCTTTAAGGTGTCTTGGCACAGAACAAAATTTGATTCAGGATCTAATTTATACAGGCTGCATTTTTTATATACAAAGCTAGATTATTACTATTTGTATTCATAGAGTTATGTGGTCTTAGGCTACTGTCTTCTGCTTTGTAGCCTATTCTCCTTCATTATTCCCTTTTATTCATAGATGTACCTCTAACATATTTACTGTCAAAGACAAATACTGTTTGGAGATGCATATCAGTTCATTGCTTTCTTCCAGGACAAGCTGCAACTTGATATTTTAACTTTATTCACATAATTGCCACAGGCTTGTAAAAATTCAAGCTTCTTCAAATGTATTTTCTGAAATTTTTTATAAGATAGAATGTTTTTCTTGCTCTTGATTTATGAAACTACAGCTGTGTTTTAAATAGAATTGGCCTTTGTTTTCAGTCCAAAACCGGTCCCCATAACTGCATTACAGAGTCATTGTTATAGAATCATAGAACATAGAATCCCTACGGTGCAGAAAGTTATACTTGATTGCTATTGGTAAAGTTGTAGTGTCATCCAACTATATAAACGTTGAACATATTTTTAGAGGCTTACTAAAAATGCAAATGGAGGAGGAGACCATTTGGCCCCTTGAGCCTGCTCTGCCATTTGATAAGATCCTGGCTGACCTTATTGAGGTTTCGCTTCCACTCCCTGACTACTTTCAATACCTTTTGACTGTGTTGTTAGTCAAGAATCTCTCTTCTTCTCTAAGAAGCTGCAGGTGTGAGAAGACCCCTTTCAAGTTCTTTTAGTAATAGAAGTCAGTCACTTTCACTAGGGAGTGATTTCCCTTCTTCACAACCGCGCGTGTACACAATTCTTTTACCACAGCATTTATTTCAAGTCTGCGCCTTCATAGAAAGTGGAAAGTCTTTGCATTATCTTCAAATCCTGAAAAGCCATCCAGCATCCTCAAAGCTATCCAGCGTACCCAAAGCTGTCAAATATGTGCAGCAATCTGCATCAAAGAAAACAGAGGCATTAATTACTTGAGTGATATCTGAATTTATTTTGTTTCTCATTTGGTCAAAATAAAAACATTCTGCTCTACAGTATGAGAGCACCTGATGATCCCCCTTGATCCTTTCTTCATTTAGTCTCTCAGTCTATATTTTCCACCCTCCCACTCTCCATATTTGCAAGCCCCCAACCCCCTCTCCTCCCCTTTCAGGACTCAGGATTTAAACTCTCCCCACCCCCCAACCTCTCAGGGTCTCAGCTCTAATCCTGCCCACCCAAGTCTTGAGGTCTAAACTCTCTCCTTCCCTACTTTCAGTATCAGAGCCAAACTCTTCCCTGTCTCTCCCCTTCCAATCTTGACACATTCCCCATTCTCTCTCTTCAGCCTCCAATATTTCCCCCACCTTTCTCCAAGCTCTCCCCTCTATTCATCCTGTGTCCAAACTCACCCCCCTTCTTCCAGCCTCTAAACTCTCCCCTTCTATCATCCTGTATCCAAACTCTCCAATATTTACCATGTTTCCATGGTTTGTGCTTTTTCCGTGCTGACTTCAAAACTACAGCGGAACTGGCAGGCAAACATCACTTCCAGTTTCCTGCTGGCCCTGTAAATGGTTGGGGAGGGGGAAGGGGAGCAGGAGTAAAAGGGTTGGGGAAGGGGTTTAAGGAACCTGGGGGAGAGAGAGGGGAGGAGATGAAGAGGGAAAAGAACAAGAGGATGGAGGAGGGAGGGAAAGAACTGCTACAATCTGTAAGATAGGAATGGGACTTTTTCTGGTTTAGATTTTTACGCTTACCAAGATAAATGCAAAGGACTGAAAGACCTTTGTGCTGGGAGTTTCTAGTCTTGCCAGCTTCGAGACCCGTCACTGACACAGCTGGAAAATTGGGGGTGTGGTGGAAGAAAATTGCTCCTGGGTGGTGGTGGAAGGGGTGGTAGGGATGGTTGGGGAGTGGGGGGGGTGGGGTTGGTTTGCTGGGAAGAGAACTGCTGCAATCTTTGGAGGGGTGCTTGGAGGATATGATAGAGAGATGGGGCGTGTGGGCATGGTGGCAGGGTTGTGCTGCATTAGATATAGGCAGTAAAGAAAAATAAAAGTATCTAATCAAAACTGGGTCTTTTTTCTAAAGTTAGCTCAGTTTTATGGTGTTTGAAGCTGGCAAAATTAAGAAATATGGAAAATAAACTGGATAATTTTTTGTGTCTGGTGATGTTGCTGATTGCAAATATTTGAGCGCTGTGGTCTTAGGCAATTGGTGATATGGATTCAGTTACAGTACATGTAATGTTCAATAATTGCTGAATTATTGGTTTTGAGTGCAGCTAATATCAAACAATGGCTAAATGACGATTTTGCGTGCAATTGAAGATGAATGATAGCTAAATGATTGCTCTTGAACACAACTGATATCAAATGAGTACATACAAATGATAAACTTTTCAGTATCCTTGTGCATTTGAGATTCATTATGTATCGAACTTTTAATTGTGAAAATTATACAACTACCATTGTAATGTCAAGTTTTAAAGGAAAACACTCTGGGCAAGATTTTCCCAGAAGTCGGCAGCCCTGAATTTGCCAGCCCTGCTAGCAACTTAGAAATGTGAGAATTGGGGTACTATATTTAAAGGACATCCCAGCAGACAGCAATCAAACCATTTAACCCTGCATTTCCAACTTGGACACTGCCTGCTTCCACGGAACATGGCACTCACTTGAACTCCCTTGAGAAGTCTATATGCCTTTGCAGACCAGTTTGGTGTCATGCCATTCTGCCATCACACTGCCATGGATAGATATTTTGACAGGAGTAGGAGGTGTTTCCTAAGTAGGGACCTGATAGTTACGTGGTAATGTATTCAAATGGGGTTTCCAACATTGAACATCAGGAAATGCACCCAGTCAGGCAGGGGAAGGGAACAGTTGTGTTGTGCGTTTGCAGTGGAGTAAAATGTGACTTCCGACTTCTCGTGATACTTTCCACTCTTGTCGCTGAACTTGCCTGGCACAAATGGGAGAGGCTAATCCCAGTTTTTGTGATTCTCCTTGTATCTCCCAATCTAGCTCTGCTCCTTATCTCTTTGCCATCCTCTCATCCCTCTTTGATGTCTTCTTGTCTTTTGTCTTCTGTGTTTCCTCTTAAGCTCCTATTCTGCTCTTTCCAGTCAGTTCTATCCTTCTCAACTTTTGCTTTCTTTCTCCTCCTCTCAAAATAAATGGCAACTTTTAGGGTTTAACGAATCTGCAAAAGATGCACATCCTGGGTTTTGCACTGCTGAGATATTTTTCTGACTGCTAACATTATGTGGCAACAAAGTATTCCATCTAGTGTTTCAGAACAAAATTGTAAAAATTCCCCTATTGCTGAAAATCAAGCCAAGATTTAATTTTGGACCCTGGGGATTGCAGATTAACATTCTGTTGTTGGAGCTCCCAGGCTGTTCTAGAAAAAACTGTAGCTGGTGTCACACTCTGCTTAACAACCATGCAATATGAATGCCAGAGTTTCATTAAAAACTGTCATCACATTGAAATGTGAATAAATTGTTTTGGATTCTTCGCAGTTTCTTTTTTTTATAAGTGACTTCACTCTTTACTGAGAACACATTTTTAAAAAAATGTTGCATATAGTGACACCAAAACTTTAGAGGCGATTCTCCTAAAAAAAAGTTCTAAGTGTTGAATTTGTGCTAAAACTGGAGTAAATCATCCTGCTTTTTTCAGCGGGAGTTTCAAAATGCATCTCCCACACTCTGAGCACTGCAGAGCGCACTAGCATAAATCACTGCAAAACTTTTCCCTGAAGAGGCCGGCAGCAGAGTGCTGAGCGGGCACCTGTGCATGTACCGATCTGTCAGCTCATGTGCAGTAGCTTGCACTGCCGGACTGCCAGCCTGCCGATTGCTGGCCAGCTCTGCGACCCCGCATTGCTGCCCCTCCACATCCCCTCCATCACCACCAGATGGCTGACCCACAAGCATGTCTGGGCCAGCCTCAACCTGTCCCCGGACTGCCTCAATATTTCTCTTCCCCATCCTCCCCCTCTCCTAGCAAGCAGACCATCGAGTCATCACTTGATGAAGGAGCAGCGCTCCTAAAGCTCATGATTTCAAGTAAACGTGTCGAACTTTAACCTGGTGTTGTGAGACTTCTTACTGCGTCCACCCCAGTCCAACGCAGCCATCTCCACATCAATATATTCCTCATCAATATCCTGAAAACAGATACATATACCCCCATGCCCTCTATTCCGTGTGTGTCCATGTGCCTTCCTTGAAAATACCACGAACACCTAGCAGCCCTTCAGTATATATTAGTGTGGAAATTCCTCGCCCTTGTATGAATTCCTTCTTCTCCCAGCAGTGCCAGAGTAAGTATTAATGAGCTGATCTTGCACAACATATTCTGTTTCAATTGGATGATTTAAAATATTATTGATTAAATCCCCAACACTAATTTTGATCTGTGTCTGTTATTTTTTTTATTTCCAGCTTTCTCCTTCCACTAAGGCTGTTAAGGTTCCATTTAAATTTTCCCTTCCTCAAGGAGAGATAAAGGCACTCATGTATATTTTTCATCTTCAGTCTCCATCAAAATAAGTAATTCAAAAAAAATTAACAATGAAGAAATGTTTTTATTTCGTGAGCTGTTGTGAGCATGGTTGCTTTCTAGTGGCATGCATTGTCTGCTCAGATCATTTCTTTTATATCTGTGCTGATCATGCTTTTCCATGTCATTGAATGAATGAAAATCAACATCAATTCTGTAATAAGGAAATTCCCAAATATATAGGTCATACATTCTACATTTCTGTTGTAAGCCAGACAAGATCCAAGGAGAGGAGTTCTGTTCTTCAGAGAAAACAAAAGGTTCTGTAAGCATTTGAAATGTTCATTTTTGTAACACTTAATTGTTCATTTAAAATTATCCATTCAAAAATGTGATTTTTTTTAAAAAATTTAATTTCAAGAACACTTTTTTCATTTCATGGATCAGTTTTAGTACTCATTCCATTTTATTGTATTATTAGAAATGTACAGTATATTTTGGGCAGATTTTTTAAGATCATGCTGGGGCAGACGCAGAGGTGGACAGGCACTGATTGTAAACTGCTGGTGACTGTGCCAGTTCCCTGGCTCCATTCTACCTTGGTGTCATTTTCATGAAAGTAGGATTGGGAGTGGGGGACATATACCAGGGTTCTCCAACCACAGGCAGTGGCACTAAGGGCCTATTAAAGCCCATTGTTGGAGGTTTAGTGAAATTTTCCAGATGATACTCAGCCCCTTGACGTGTGGGAAAACAGAGCAGCTGCCTGGAAGTGACCTCTTGGCGGTAAATAGGAGAGCCAGCACTCTTGGTAATCTTAAGGGTGCTTGGGGACTTCAGCAATAGCCTCAAGATTCCTGTGGTGGTGAGCCCTTGGCTGCAAAGAGTTTTTTTTTATTTTAAAAATCATAAAGTTGGTTAGAGAGGGCACTTACAAGTTGGCGACATCCTCGCTTTCTGCTTCTGAAAAGTATCATCATCTTCAGTGCTTGAGGGCCTTCTACTGGCCCTCCAGCTAGCTTTGTGGCTACCCACCATTATTAATTGAATGGTGAGTTCATTCTCTGGCCAGAAATGAGCAAATTTAGGGAAAATCTCAGGAGTGAGTCTTCCCGATTTCAGTTTGCCAGCAGCTTCCTGAAGCTCATGGGGACCTTCTAGGCTGAGCATAAGGTATAATCCCTGTGTGTCAGTTGGCAGGATTCTTTGCTGAGTCATTGGCTTCTAAGTTCAACTCCCATCCAAGCTTCATTACGAGAATCAACATTAACTCTCCTGTAGACTGGCGAGATGTCATGGACAATTGCACATCTGTGTGCAGCTCCTCCCACCAAGACGTATGCCGTTTTGTTCACAGCTAGTTTAACATTATAAAATGGCCAGTTTCATGGCAACTTTAATCATTAAATTATATTTTTCTTTTAATTAATTGGAATAAGGTGAAGAAGTGAACCAGTTGGAAAAGTTTTTTTATAGGGAACTCCTACACAACCTGGTTTGCTCAGTTAGCAGATAATTCCAGAGTGAAGGTTTCAAATCCTAGATCGGGTGATGATTTCCTCTTAAATATTTTGTTCAAAATACTTTTGTTTATTGACTTCTTCATCTATGGTGAAACTCCACAGTTAAGAACATATAGTTTTGGTTTCTGAGACTAACTCGCACCCAAACTAATTGCTTGCTGGGGGAAAAGAATATCCTGCCATTAAAAACTTTACTGTTAAAATGGCTGTCCTGGGTGGCTGCAGTTTTTTCTACTGACTGATCTTGTTGTAAACAAGACAGTAATGAGACACCAGCTCACAAAAGAAATGCATAAATACAGTGACAGAAGCTGTGTTAGAACGTGTACAGAAAGTGTTCCCCTACCATTGCAACACAAATAAACACAGTCAAAAATCTAAGCTGCCACTCCAGTGCAGTACTGAGGGGGCACTGCATTGTCTTCTGGATGAGTCATTAAACTAAGGCCCCATCTTTCTGCTTGAGTGGATGTAAAAGATCCATGGCACTATCTCAAAGTTGAGCAGATGAGCTATCCCTGGTGACATGTTCCTGTGTTCCCTTAGAGGTACAAGAAATCCTCAGCAGGCACCTCGAGGTATCGGGGAAATACCACTAGTGATGTCTTCCCAAAATCCTCCAAATCAAGTAGCAAGAAAGGCAGTCCAACAGCAATGTCCTCTTCCAAGCTAACTTTCACAGCATTGAGACACTAATCACTCAAAACCAGCTCTATTGGATAGGACATGTCAATCATTCCCTGACATCAGACTCCCAGAAGCAACTACTCAAATTTCAGTTCCAATGGGAGGTTGCCTGGAGGATACCCTTTTGGAATGCCCTCAGTGTGTCCCAGAAGAGGTCAAACTTTGACTCGTGGCCTGTGACCAACCAAGATGAAGAAGGCTTATTCAGAAAGGCACCAAACACATTAAGAGATTTCATCAGTATCATGAAGGGTGCGCACAAACCTCCAAACAACTCAATATACCCAGCCCTCAGGGCATCACATGCCCCATACTTGGCAGAGTCTTCAAGTTGCATGTTGGACTTACCAGTCATCTCAGAACCCCTCGGATTGGAATGGATATAAGTTATTCCTGATATTGAGGGGCTGTCTAGGACCTAGTCAGTTCATCCTTCAATCAGCACCATTAAAAAAAACAATGGGTGGTGTTTTTTCATTTTTCTGTGGAGTGCTGTTGTGGGCAGGAAAAGTTACATTGAAACTGCCTGACCCAAAAGTGGCTTTCTCCACTGCATTGCTCGCAACCTGAAAAAGAAAATTTCAAGGAGCAGGTCCTGTTCACCTAGTGGTAACTTAAAGATCCAGGATCGGGAAATAGATCATTCAGCCCATCAAGTCTGGTCTTTTATTCAATGAGATCATGACTGATCTGATTTGATAATACTCAACTCTACTTTCCCACCTTAACCCTCGATTCAGTGAGCTTTACGCATGAACAGTCGACACCACACTGTCAGTGAGACACAGCCAGAGTAAGTATGGGTATTGGGAATTTGGAGCACAGTGAGAATTTGGTGCAGAGGGGAAAAAGATCCTTTTTGTTTTGTTTGCTTTCTAAATTTTTAAAATCTTCAGAGTGGTCTTGCCCTGCTGAAGCAGTAGAGACTACAAAGGAGACAGCTGATAAGTAATTAGAGGATAAGGTCAGGTAAGCAGTTGCTGTTTTTAATCACATAGTTTTTAAGACTTTTTTGTGGTTTATAGTTTGTAAGGGCTATGTTCTTTAGTAACAAGGACCAGGAAAGAAGGACCGAGAACAGTTGATATTAGTTTATTGATACTAAGCATCTTCCAAAGATGCTTAAATTTAAAACGGTAAGTCATAGCAGAAGAGGTTGAAATCATGATGTGTTCCTTATGCTCCACATGAGACAATGGTGGCCGCTTCTATGGCCAGTTGTTAAGTAGATTCTGCCTCATGTGCCCATTTGCAGATTGAGCCTTTGAAAACTTTCAGAGGCTTTCAAATCTGTAGGATGATAAACCAGCTATTTTGATTGTAATGTTACTGGATTCAGTTTGGTGTTTGTTGCATTTAAGTTAATATTGCTTACAATGTCAGTGTTATTTCAATGTTACTGTTGTTCACAAATGCCTTAAATTTTTGGGTTTGTAGGTGGAAGAATTAATGGCAGCAATGGAAAAAGTGAAGCTAGAACTGGAGCTGATGAATGCCAAGCTGTCCTCTACCCAGCAGTCCCTTGCAGAAAAGGAAGCCCACCTCACTAACCTGCGTGCTGAGAGGAGGAAGCACCTGGAAGAAGTCCTTGAAATGAAGTAAGGGCAATCTTTTCAGTTCAATGTTTTATTTATGAAGTGATATTTCTTGTAGCTCTCCCATACCGTTGTTTTTGTTTGTCTTTCTAAACCATATTTAATTTCTCCTGTGCTTCAACTTAGTTGTATATTTCTTCAGTATGGATTATGAATTCTTAGTCTGTGTTTGAACAAGTAGCACATCGTAGTAGGACATAAATTCATGTCCAAAGTTCTTCAGTCAGTGTGTTTCAACTTTAACATCCTTGGGGAAATATTGAGCAGGAATTAGGCCTTTCCTCTTAGAAAGGTGGGTCGTACCTTGACTCCCTTGAGTCACAATTTTTCTTGATTAGGAGTCAGAGCAGAGCGATTTGTGCCAAACGAAGTACAGTTTTCTCAGTATGATCTGAGAAAACAACAGGTTTGTACTGATTCTCTGTTCAATTGCCACTTGAACAAATGGCTTTAAGATTTTGATTCTTTGTTGGAATTCTTGTTGGAATATCAAGAGAACAGTAAATTGAAATATTTTATGCTGTTGTTTGCAAAACAAAATTATCAGACTGGTTTTGGACACGTAGGCCCAGATTTTCACTCCCAAGTTGGGTATGAAGAGCCAGGAACTTTCCTGACCTGCCAGATTTTCATTCCGGGAAAGCAGCTTCTAATTGGAACCATGTCCACTGCCCCACAAACAGTACAAAGGCAGCCATGGACTGCCGAGTGCAGAGATGGGCTACTTCAAATGGCCATCACCATGCTGATCCCAATTGTAATAATAACGGCACAAGAAAAGGCCTCAAGCCCACCACCCTCATCCCCCACCCCACGCTCCTCCATGACCAATCTATTCTGACTCATGTTCCCATCCATTTTCATGATCCCTCATATATTCCATGGCCACTACCCTTTGCCTTTCTACCCTCTATGACAACTCACCCAGTATCCACCATGGGTAGAGCTCAGGAGCCATGGTAAGAAGAAATAAAATAAAGTTCTAAACAAGTATTGCAGTCATCACGAGATAAAAAAGTTTCAATTGATAAAAGCCCATTCAATAAATGTAAATTCCTTCAATTTCTGAATATTTCAGAAAAACAGCATTTATATTTAAAGCCCCAGATCAAAGAAGACTAATCTGTCTATAAACACTTGGAGCTGTGAATTTACAGACCCTCCACTGTGATAATGGTAGACTAGAGAAGCAGTCAATCAGAAATAATACTACAATGATGCTCTCAGGCTTATGTCAACAAACATGTATTGAAATTGAAGCACTGATTTTTTTTCAACTACAGCCTAGCTTATTTTCTTGAAACAAAATTTGAAGGACAGGGGATTTAAATGACTCAACAGTTCCACTGACCTTGTCCAGTTTTCGCACACATGCATGCCTACCTAACAACCCCAAAGGAATACCTGACCTCTCCCAAAGGGTGCCTGACCTCTCCCATTGGGTACCTAATCTCTCCAAATAACTTGGATAGATTTAGGCCTTTCAATCAAATTTGTAAAAATTGTATTTCAGAAACCTACTTCAGGGGTGGGAATTCCTGGCACTAGCCCCACTTTGGTTCAGGTGCAGAACCCTTCCAGACTTTTGAAAATTCAGGCCATTGAATGTTTCTTCGATTTTCTTTTTTTCATTTTTTTTTTCTCCCGATTGATATGTTCTTAATTATATAATTGGTTCAAACTTTGTAGGCCCTATTTTCTGAAAAATTGAAATGACGCATAAGGCTCCAAATTATAATGCGGGTTACACATTTCTGTCACACTTAGGCTTTGCTATAATGAAGTTGAGATGAAGTGGACAGAATGATGCGTAAAATCAGCAAATTAAGTTTGTTAACAGAGCTGTTGATTTCCATGTTATTTTAAAATAATAAAATATTTTAAAGAATATGTGCAGGACAGGATAGTGACTTAGTTTCATATTTTAGCCTTGATTTAATGTGATTCCATCCATGATTTGAAGCTATGACAAGGGCATCAGTCAAAAAAATCAGGCACCTGAATCCATATTCAAATATGCTAATCTGACGTCAGTGAGTAGGATCTGCTGCTTGCTGCGCAGGTGTATTGAATCCCCAAGCAATGCTCACTCCTACATCAATGCACAAAGGCTGTATTATTGATCCTGTGGCACAATGCATCTAATTTTAAAAGGATCAATAAAAATGCATAACTATACAAATAAAACATATTCATTTTTAAAATGTACAAGATATTTTTAGAGTCGTAGAGGTTTACGGCATGGAAACAGGCCCTTCGGCCCAACTTGTCCGTGCCGCCCTTTTTTTTAAAACTCCTAAACTAATCCTAATTGCCAGCATTTGGCCCATATCCCTCTATACCCATCGTACTCGTGTAACTATTTAAACGCTTTTTAAAAGAGAAAATTGTACCTGCCTCTATTACTACCTCTGGCAGCTTGTTCCAGATAGTCACCACTCTGTGTGTGAAAAAATTGCCCCTCTGGACACATTTGTATCTCTCCCCTCTCACCTTAAACCTATGCCCTCTAGTTTTAGACTCCCCTACCTTTGGGATTTTCTTTTAAACTGTAAGGTTGTTATGGTAGCACTTTGTGGAGGCAATCCTACTGTTGCCACTGCAGTAGTAAAGAAACTGAAGTGTTGCATAATAATTTGCTTCATGTGAAAAAGCAAGTCAGTGTTGTGCAGATGAAAAGCAGAGATTGGGATTTATGTCCTCTGGAAGAAAAGACCATTGACAACAAGTTGTCTCTGATTTGATTTAGTAATGCCAGTTGGATGCACTTCAAATTTCAGGACACGTGAATTCAGTAGTTTTTCCTCGAGATTTGGCAATAATAGACTAAATTATTTAATCTCTTCTTTCTTTTGGGGAAGAATTGGAAGTTCAGCCTATTCAGGGAAATGGCAATTTGGGTTACTGTTCTTGCCTGTGTCAGCAGACATTCAGAAGATGAGTTGGAAATTTGATTCCAGGATTCGGGCAATTCTGCCAAACGAGGTTGGAAACAGCACCGAGAACATAGAACAGTACAGCACAGTACGTGCCCTTCGGCCCTTGATGTTGTGCCGAGCTTTGTTCGAAACCAAGATCAAGCTATCCCATTCCCTATCATTTTTGTGTGCTCCATGTGCCTATCCAATAACCACTTGAAAGTTCCGCAAGTGTCCGACTCCACTATCACAGCAGGCAGTCAATTCCACACCCCAACCACTCTGAGTAAAGAACCTACCTTGGACATCCCTCCTATATCTCCCACCATGAACCTTATAGTTATGTCCCCTAGTAACAGCTACATACACCTGAGGAAATAGTCTCTGAACGTCCACTCCATCTATCCCTCTCATCATCTTATAAACCTCTATTAAGTTACCTGTCATCCTCCTCTCCTCTAAAGAGAAAAGCCCTAGCTCCCTCAACCTTTCCTTATAAGACCTACCCTCCAAACCAGGCAGCAACCTGGTAAATCCCCTCTGCAGTCTTTCCAATGCTTCCACATTCTTCTAATAGTGAGGTGACCAGAACTGCACACAGTATTCCAAATGCGGTCTCACCAAGGTCCTGTACAGTTGTAGCATAACCTCACGGCTCTTGAACCCTAACCCCCTGTTAATAAATGCAAACACATTACAGGCCTTTTTCACAACTCTATCCACTTGGCAACCTTCAGAGATCTGTAGATATGAACCCCAAGATTCCTCTGTTCCTCCACATTCCTCAGCACCTGTTTTAAATCTCTCTCCGACTTCCTTTGCTTATGTGGGGAGCTATCTGGTGGTTTTCTTAAGGAACTGACTAGTTCAATTTTCCTGAGGTTCAATGTTTTATTGAAATCCTGGGGTTGAATTATCAGTAGTTGTAACTCTCTCCTGTAAAACTTCTAAAAACTTTTTAAACTGAGCCTTAATTATAGATATAAATTTATGAAACTTAGCACCTCTTGGTACTGCTTTCTTTCTTACTGTGTGAAGTCTAGAATAATGAAACTAAATGTGATTTTTAAAAAGAGAGTAGAAATTCAGATCTATGGTTAAATCCCTTAATATAATTTTAAACCCTATTAACATGCTACAAAATCACCTCTACACCTTTACAAGAACATTGCTGTGCTCCTGTTCACATTAATGGGTGCAAACAACACCCAGATTTACCCCTCTACCACACCTCTGTGCTGGCCTGCTGGCATATTCCGAGGTGGCTTCTTGCTGTGATGGCTATCCACCCATCTGCAACAGCTAGCTAATTGAAATGCATGAGTTGTTCTTCTCCTGACTCCCAAAGCATTTCCACCATCTACAAAACATAAGCAGGGAGTGGATGAATGGGCATTACCAATAAGATTTGAGGAGCTTGACACCATCCAGAACAATGCAGTCTGCTTGATCAGCATCCCATTCGCCAACTTAAACATTCACTCTCTCCACCACAAATGCACAGTGGCAGCATTGTTTACAATTCTCAAGATGCACCACAGCTACTCGCCATGCCTTCTTCAACATTATCTTCTAACCCCCACCACACAAAAAAGACAAGGGCAGCAGTCAAACAAGGACCTGCAAGTTGCCCTCCAAGCCACACATCGTCCTGACTTGTAATACAGTTGCTGTTCCTTCACCGTTGCAGGTGAAAAACCTGGAATTCAAACAGCACTATGGATATAACTACACTAAATTGATTGCACTGGTTCAAGAAGGAAGCTCACCATCTCCTTTTCAAGGGCATTATGGATGATCAACAAGTTTCATTGAACTGTTTAAAATTATGAGGGCCCAGATAGAGTGGGAGTGGATGGGAAGGACATATTGCACTGATCAGAGAGATGAATAACAAGGGCATAGATTAAAAATTGCAGAGCAATTAAATTAAACATTCAGAAATCTTTTCCACTAATTGGTTTGGAGGTTTGGAACTGATTGGCTCAAAAGCAGAAACCCTCATCACATGAAAAAATACTTGGATATGGACTTTTTGAAGTTCTGTACCCAAGAACTGGAAAATTGGATTCGGCTGGATAGCTGTTTGTCAGCCACAATAATTGTGGGCCAAATGGCCACCACCTGTGCCATAAATTTTCTGTTTGTGCATAAAAATCATCCTCTTTGACCAAGTTTTTGACCATTGACCCTAATATCTCTTTAGCTTAGCGTCATATTTGGCTTTCTAACATTCCTGTGAGGTGCCATGGGACTGTTTATTATTTTAAATATGCTGCAAGGCTACAAGTTATTTTATTCCTTTCTAGCTGTGACACAGGAGAGAGAGAGACAATTTTCTTCCGCTTCAAGCCAACACTTAATAATTACTAGTTTCTAAATGGAGATGGTGTGGCCAGTTTCTTTTTCTCATTTTTCACTGTGCCACAAGAAATGTTATGAAATACTTAAAATATAATTTCTATTGAATTTAATTTGTCATGAGTTGCATGTAAAATAAACCAGCTTGTTAGTTTACAGTTGGTCTTTACATACTGAATTCTTTATCAGTCCACCTTGTGGAAGATGGAAGAAATGCATGTGAAGCTACATATAAGATTCTAGGAGCCTGTTCATAAATGGTGCAGTTTCTTTGTTGTGATTACCAGGTCATGCTATTCATGAATCCATCTTGACCATATGTGACAGAGGATCTACTTTGAAGGCATTGCTGATGTTAACTTGATAGAACATCTAATGCTGATGTGAAATTTGTAACAGTCTTTTTCATTGAAAATGCAGTCCTGGTCATTTGTCCTGTTTCTCCCCATTTGAAGCATATCCAATAATGTGAAAAGCTTTTGACCACATTTGTCGGCAATATATTTTATAATTTGGAGCAAAATAGACTTGTGATCTTTTGTGATAGAAAAGAACAGAAGTACTATTGCTAAAGATTGATTACTTGAAAATTTCCAAATTAGAGGATGTTAACTGGTTAAAATATTGTGGTTCTCAATTATGAAATGATGACTTGACAATATAATTCCATCTGATTGCAGAAAAAATAAGGATTGTTGATTGAATTCCTTTCTTTTAGTGCATGTGCTTAATCACTTCATTGTAATATCAGGTGAATGGATGTGCAACCTTTCTGTATTTGAGAGAGTGGTTAGCATTTCAGTAAACTGGCAGGAATTTTTTTTGCAAAAAATTGGGTATGAGTTGCCCTTTACCCAACCAGTTCCCATTCTTTTAAGAAGTATCCATCAGATTTATTTTGAAAAAGCAACTCTTCCTCAAGGTTCATCTTGTGTCTTTATTTTGCAGAAATACAAATCAATAGTTTCATGTTTGTTGATACACTGCCAGCTGAGAAATAAATTGCAAATGAGACAAATTTGAAATTAAAGCTCTGTCTAGGTTATGATTTGATGATCAATTTTCCAACTATTTCAACAATTTCAAATATTAACTCATTGTGATTCAAAGTATTGTGATGTTATCGTATTTTCTGCTGTCGAAATTTATTATTGCACTACCTCAGAAAAGCTCAGGTGGCTTTAACATAGATTTTCTGCCAGTGACTCAGACTTTCCAGTCTTTGAATAGTCAAAGACCAGATGACACTCCAAGATGCACTGTGTCACTCCTTGGAAGTCCCAATGGGAATTGCCCATGTGAACCTGAAAGTTGGGAATCAAGTAGATAAGGTTGTTAAGAAGGCGTACGGTGTCTTGGTGTTTATTGGTAGGGGGATTGAATTTAGGAGTCGCAGTGTAATGTTGCAACTGTACACTACTCTAGTGCGGCCGCACTTGGAGTACTGTGTGCAGTTCTGGTCCCCGCATTACAAGAAGGATGTGGAGGCGTTGGAGAGGGTGCAGAGGAGGTTTACTAGGATGGTGCCTGGTATGGTGGGGAGGTCCTATGAGGAGAGACTGAGGGATTTAGGGTTGTTTTCGTTGGAAAGAAGGCGGCTAAGAGGGGATCTTATTGAAACATATAAGATGATTAGAGGTTTAGATAGGGTGGATAGTGATAGCCTTTTTCCTCGGATGGAGAAAGCTAGCACAAGGGGGCATGGCTTTAAATTAAGGGGGGGTAGCTACAGGACGGATGTCAGGGGTAGGTTCTTTACCCAGCGGGTGGTGAGGGATTGGAATGCCCTGCCTGCTGCAGTTGTAAATGCGTCTAGTTTGGGGGCGTTTAAGAGATCTCTGGATAGGTTTATGGACGAAAAGGGATTGGTATAGGCTAGTGGGTCATTGTTTTTGTAACTGGTCGGCGCAACATCATGGGCCGAAGGGCCTGTTCTGCGCTGTAATGTTCTATGTTCTATGTTCTAACCTCTGGCGATTTCCCTGCTCCCCATGAGCCTCTGAAATATTCTCCAACTCTGAGTTAGAGTGGGAGACTACTTAACTGGATATTTACTTCAGAAATGTTAGTCAGATTAAAATCCACATTAACACTGGGTAATGAGACAACGAAGCCCCCTCCCGTCCACCACCACCAGCTACCCCCTGAATCTCCCTGATTCAACCTTACCACTTGATTCCTTCATGGCACCACGATTTCTCCAGCTTGACCTAATCCATCCTTACCCTCTTACCCAGTTGTCACCTTAACCATTTACCTCACCACCTCACCCCTTTCTCCCCATCCCTTGCCCACTTACGTTACCCACCCTGCCAATTCTCACAATTTATTCACCCTACTTCTTTATCCACTCACCTTACACATCATACCCTCTTATCGTACACACTCTACACCTCCTAGCCACTTACTTATTCCACCTATCTCCTTACCCATTTACTTTCTCTCTATGGCTTTTCAAAGAAGCTTTGCGTCAGTTAATCTCTTTGGAGCCTCGGGACAAAAATTCCCCAAAATTGGACAGAGTGTTGGATAAGGCAAGAATGTGAAACTTGTTGGCTTCACAGCCCCCCTTTTTTTGCCTGATTAAACAGCACTATGTGCAATATCAGAGTGCTGGCGAGGATCACACAGCTGGTTGTGGGGCAGGACTTAAACATGCTGGCAACATCGGGAATCTGAAATCGGGCTCCATTTTTAAACAGCGCCCCAATTTCAAAGTTGAAATTAAGTGACCCACCCCCAGCTGCCTTGGACATTGGGAATCTTAGTGGATAAGAGAAACAACCCCCACACAGAAGGGGACTCCCCACCCACTTCCCCCTCTCCCCATGGAGGAGAATACCCTCTACCATTGGCCCCTTGTAGTGCTCTCTGCCAAGGGGCAGTGTCAGTGTGCTAGGGGGCAATGCCCAAGCATGCCTCATGACTCCAGGCATCTCCCTGCCTCAGCGCGTCATTACAACTGCTTTTCTTTTTTGAAAATGAATAGTGATTTGCGGCAGTCTGATACCATGCTGCTGGCAGGGAGAAGCATTGTGGGCAGATGTTACAAGTTGAAAAGTATGTATATCACATGAACTTGATTGCATCATTGGAGTGGGGAAGGTCTCAAACTGAGATCTCACCAGTGCGAATCTTGTTTTTGGCTGCTCGCAAGATTAGCAGCCATTACAGTATTTGCACCACAGCTAATATGGCTGCAAGATCACACACTCAATCTACACATTGTTAGCACACAAGCTGCTGGTATTGTCTCTAAGCAGAAGTATTTGCACCTTCTTCCCAATAAATCAATCTTGGTCCCCTTTTAAAAATTAAACCCTTGAGGCTTGAAATCAAATATTCATCAGAACAGGTAATATGACAAACAGTGAGTTAATTGCCACAGAATTCCCAGTCTGACTTGCTCTTGTCGTCACAATATTTATTTGGCTGATCCAGTTTAGTTTCTGGTCAATTGTAACTCCCAAGATGTTGTGTTTGGGATGCAGTGATGGTAATGATATCGAATGTCAAGTGGAAATGGTTGGATTCTCTTCTGTTGGTGATGGTCATTGCCTGGCACTTGTGTGGCATGAATGGTATACTATATGAACCTAGCAGGCAGGAGTTTGTATCAGTTGATCCAAACCTTATTACTTTGTAGTACATATCTTTGACCTTCATGAAATATAAATTTAAACCAGATGTTATGAAGTTTTGCAGAAATTAGAATGTGTGGAAACACCTGCAGTGCAAGCACAAACAATTTTCTTTTGTTGTGCATTGTATTCTTTTCACCAATTAGTCTTGTGCAAAACTCTGGAATATAAAATTTGAGGTTGAGATTACTTCATTGGAATGAAGTTTATTTTTTCACATCCACAGGATATTAAAACTGCTTTTGAATCAATGAATCTCATAGAATTCTGTTGTCACTGTTGACATAGCAAAAAACGCGAACTAATGCAGTCTGAAAATTAGTTAATGACTAGTTACCCGTTTTGGTGATGTCAGTTAAGAGATGCGTGCTGAATCAGACATCTGATGAAGACTCTCTCCTTCTTTGATACGTGCCATGAAATTTGATCACTTTAACAGATAGATGGAGCCTTGGTTTATAATGTGACATTCGAAAGCAAACAACCTTAATGGTGTAATACTGTCTGAGTGCTGTTAACACTCCCTCAAGATAAAAACTGGGAAATCTTAGTACATCCCTACTCCTCAAACCAGAGAGCTATCGTGTTGATCGTTCTGGCAGCTCAAAACAATGGGTCAGGTTGAAAAAATAACTTGAGAATTCATTATATTTGGAACTTTTTAAAAAGATGAACATCCCATTATTTTATGTTTTACTGTGCATTCTGTACATTTCACTACCTACATTACATCCTGTCATATTTTAAACACTCAAATAATATTCCACACTTCCTCTTTCAACATTTTACTCACTTAGTTACTTGGGAATATTTACAATCTTTCTATGAAATGCTGAACAACAGTTTATAATGAACCTATAAGTCAGTTACAACTGGTTCAGTTTTTCAGAGTTTAACCGGAAAGGCTCCATTTTCAAACCTCAAAGCACTTGTGCTGAGATTGAATTTTGGAAAATTTCAGGACAACTACTGAAACATCAGAGTGGTTTCAAACATGCTGAGACAATATTTTAAAAAGACAAGAGAAGTTATTCAGTGAATTGGAGTAGCATTGTGATGGTGATATTCTAGCTGGAAATGCTTCACATTAATAAGCCCTCAATTTCAGAGTGGTCATTGTGATGAAAAATCAAATAGAGAAAAAATATTTTGCCACAGAGGGAATGGACATTAATAGAATCTAGAACCAAGTTAAATGCCCATCCATATTCCTTTAGATTGTGTGTTGTTACAGAGACCTAATTGCAGAAAAGAGAGTACCTCAAAAATACTCGTACCATATTTATAGAAAGCCTTTTGAGTAGAAACCGCAAGTGCATGTGCCATTGCCAGCTGGTACCCAGGCTTACGCTACAAAGAGTAAGCAGAATCAATGCAGATGAATGAAAGGAAAATGACGTGGCAAATCTGTTGAGAATTTTTTGAGGATGCAACTTGCAGGCTGGACAAGGGAAAAGTGGTAAATGTAGTGTATTTGGATTTTCAAAAAGCATTTGATAAGGTGCCATGGGATGTTATTACACAAAATTAAGACTCATGGGATTGGAGATCATGTATTAGCATAGATTAAGGATCAGTTAGTTAATGAACAAAAAGCAGAGAATAGGAATAAATGGGACATTTCCAGGTTAGCAACGTGTAACTAGCAGGCCACTGCATGGAATAGTTCTTAGAACTTAGATGACAGAATTGATTATAGGTTTCCAAACTTACTGATGAAGCAAATTTAGGTGGGAAGTAAGCATTGAGAAAAAAACTGCAGAGAAACATCGAGAGATTGGGTGAGTGAGCATGAATGTTTGGCAGATGGAATAAAGTGTGGCCAAGTATGACGTTATATGGTTTGATGTGATAAATTTAAAAAATATATGTTTTTGGCTGTAGAGAGTCTGGAAAATGTTTGAATTCAGCAAGATCTGGGTGTCCTTGTACATGAATCACAGAAAGTTAACATACTGATACAACAAGCAATAAGGGACTCAATTGGTATGTCAGCCTTTGTTACAGAGGGCTTGGGATATAACTGTAAAGAAGGCCTACTGCAATTATATTGGGCTTTAGTGGGGACACACCTGGAAGTCTGTATGCAGTTTTGGTCGTCTTAAGGAATGATGTAGTTGCTCTACAGGAAATGCAATATAGATTTCACTAAACTGGGATGAGCGGATTGTTCAACGAGGAGAAATTGAACTGGCAGACCCTATATTCCCTGGAGTTTTGAAGATTGTGAATTGATCTAATTGAAACATAAAAAAAGTGTTCAGGGATTTGACGGGATAAATGCTGAAAAAATGTTTCACCTGGCTGGGGAATCTGTACCATGTTGTCAGTCTTAAATAATTAACCCTTTTTCTGAGATTGAGATAAGAAGAAATTGCTTCACTCGAAGGGCTGTAAATCTTTGGAATTCCTTGCACCAAAGAGCTGTGGATGGGCACTTAATGAGTATATTCAAGACAAGAGGTTGATAAGTTTCTGGATACAAAGAGAATTAGGGCTATGAGGATAGTGCAGGGAAGTTGAATAGAGTTTGAATATCCGCCGTGATCTTGTTGAATGGCGGAGCAGGCTTAAAGAACTTAACATTCTTATGTATTCTTCTTTGAGCAGCGAGGGACATGATAGGGAAGTATGCTGAGGACACAAAAATAGGCAAACAAGAAGGACAGTGAAAGACTTCAGGAAGACATAGACAGTTTAGTCAAATGAACAGATCAGTGATGAGTGCAATATGATGGAATAGTTCACATCAGTGAACCCATCAGCATTAATTTGGGTATGAAGTTAATAAAGAACGATAACATGATGCAACTTGCAGCTTAATGTTTTACCTCTGTTTAAACAGTAGGGAAGGAGGTAAAGGAAGATTAGAAGTTAGTCACAAGCAGAAATTACAGGGAGTAATGTAAATAGAAAAATCAATAGGTTTTAACACAGAAATTGTCCATGCATTATTTCAAAGCTCACTGGATTTAGGGATAGAAATTGACACTTGAAGGAATTGGCAAATATTACATAAAAGCAAAATACTGCGAATGCTGGAAACCTAAAAGGAAAAACAGAAACTCAGCAAGTCAGGCAGCATTGGTGGAGAGCAAAGCAGAGGTAATGGACTGAATTTTTTGAGCACGTTGGAATCCCAACTTTGGGAACAAATGTGGATCCTAACTCCAATGGTGTCCAATATTCCTATGTACAGCGACAAACAATTGTTGGAAAACAGGAAGAAATTGGAAATCAATCAAATGCCTCATTTGATCAGAGATTGTTAAAATTTTGGCGAGTAGAATTAAAAGCAGCAATGGCATAGATAAAAAACTGGTCAGGGAATAGGAGGGAAAGAGTTGGATTGATGGGCAATGATAAGGAATATTACCCAATTTGACAGGATAACAGAATTACGTATAATCTTAAACCATATAATTGATGTAACTGTCTACTTTGTTGATAAAATAAAGCTCCAATAACAAAGTTTGTATACCTTTAAATTTGCAGGATTATAGGGAAGGAGAAAGGTTGGGGAATAGCTGAGCTGGTCTTGCAGAGAACTGGCCTGGAAATGATGGATCAAATGACCTCCTTCTGTGCTATATCCATTCTATGATTCTATAAATTGTTTTGCCTGAATAAATGGAAAATATCCTACTAAGTTGCACAAAATCTGACTTAACAATTAAAATTTCCTAGCGTGGAGTCTAGAGAAATAAGGATGATTTTATATATGCAAAGGAACTCACACATTAGGAGCATATAGCAGGAAACTGCTAACATTTCTTTATCTCTGGAACTTTGGAACTGTGTTTCCAAAGTTATAATCCGTTTCACATTTGGACTTTTCCACACTGACAGTGCCAGCGACCAGTACCTTAATTCTGCTATACATAAATTGCAAATCATCCAAAATGCAGTCTGAGGATAGCCAGGAAGTGCTGCAAATGCTGCAACCTTTGCTGTGTACTCATCACAATTTTAATAAGAGTCGAAAGATAGTTTGGGGCATTGCAAATGTTGGTACCAGAAGTGACCATTGAGTTGCGTAACATAAACATTTGAAGGATATTCAAAAGTTGGTGTTTCTTATTTAAAACATGTTGTCATAGCATTTGCAGTATGCTTACCCTGAAACTAAACTGAAGCTAGCAATCATGACGAGTCATGCTGATACCTTGCCAATAAAGATTTCATTGAATGCCAGTGTACCCTTCCTAAGGTGCACTATCAAATGCTGAGCACAATTCCAAATGAGGTTTGACCAGCACACTGTATGGTTCTTCCCTCTAATAAAGTGAAAGCTCCATAAACTTTATGTTATATTAGCAGTTTGCAGTAACCAAAGTGATTGTATTGGTTATGTTGCATTGATTTAAAAACAGTTCTATCCCTTATTCCCTTTGCCTCAGTTGGCTGAATTTTACCTTGGGCTTCAGGACCCTGACATGAAAAGCAGGTCCTGAGCCTGCACTAAGGGAGCTTAGCAGCTTTACTGCAGGCGAGTGGTTTCCTGATGCTGCTAACCCAACCAGAGGTCTAACAACTCTGAAGCCTCAGCAGTACCACTGGGGAAGGTGGGTACTGCTGAGGCAGGTTGGAGACCATAAGGATGCCTTAAAATGGAGGCAGCCTAGGCAGATAAGTCAAACTTAAAATTAATTTTAAGAGGGCTGAGGGCGATAAGCCCCGCGGGACAGAGAGAAAATTCTGTGTTGGATGAAGGCTGCCTTTTGAGCTCACCGCACCTTCTTTGGACCACGGAACTTCTGGTGCAGATACCCCACTGCTCTTAATTAGGAAAATCATCTGCCTGCCACTGGGAAAGCTCTCCAGAGCCAGGACAGTGAGAGGGAGCAGGATCCCCTAGGTAATGGGGATCTACCTAAATCCCTATTATTTTGCCATCTATTCCTCTGTTCCTGCTACCCAGGCTTCAGTAAATTCAGTTCATTTTATGTGACTTGTAAGCCTCGAGAATTTAAGTGTTTGGTCCACAAAACCCAGCCAACTCAATATTTGTGTAACATTTCTTACTCGCTAGATTGTTCTGTTTTATTTTCAGAGGACTCCAAGTTCAGAAAGCTTTGTTTTTGGTAATCTGCCTCGTTGGTCGATATATCCTAAATCCTAGGAGCTAGTTCTTTTAAATTTAGTGCAAGAGGTATGTAAATTTGTGGAAATATTGGATGCTTATGCCATATTTCACAGTTTGCATTGCTCAGCAGTTGAGGTAATAACCATGATACATGTAGGATTTACACAGGATTGCGTTTTTCAAACAAGAGAGGACTTTCTCATAGCATGAACTCTTACAGCTGAATCCCATTATCCTGCATGCCACAAAGATCCTGCACTAAACAACAAAAGTTACAATAGAATCTGTGCCTGTTACCGGTAAGATCATTTTACTCATGTTAGCAACTTAATGAAAACTCTGAAATGAATTATTTGTTTTTATATTCTTTACATGTAAACAGAAAATATGCCTAATAGATTGGTTGCAAAATAAACTAGTCTATCCGGACTGTCCCACCTGGCAGCTGTAGAGCAGATTGTACCAACATTATGGCATTGGTTTAAAAATAGTTTATTCTTCTGCATCAACAATTGGTGTAAAATTAATTCTGCAATTCTTGATATCAAACCACATTAAGTATGCCATTAATTTACTCAAACACACATTCCACAAGCTCTTTAAAATATTTTAAATGGGTATTCAGATTACAATATTAATGCCAATAAAATGCTTATAATGACTTAAAATGGCTTTCATTTCTAGTGTCAAGGAACATTTAACTGAGATGCTGTGCTTATTCATGCTTCTCCTCCACCCCATCACAACATTGCTCCCTCCCCTCATCCTGTATTCGCTTAGGAGCACTTGACAGACAGATTTTGGTACATAACTATGGCTGATAATAAGACTCAGACTGCCTGATGTTTTAAGGGGTTGCATTTTATGTGCGTCCAGTGGGCATGTTTTCACCGGGTGTGGGGAGTGGGGGCAGCAGGAAGGATCATGTAAACTAGGGCAGATGCCACACCCCAACTTCTCAGCCAGCCCCAATCTCACCCTCTTAATATGCAGATTGCCAGGTGCCAAAATTGGCAACCTGCCCACTGTAATTAAATAGATAATTGGGGTCAGTTAGCATTGTTATCAAATCAAGTAACCCTGATAATTGGCCCATGTCATAAAGACAGCTGGCAGCACAATTTTTAAAAACAAATTGTTCAAATGGTGGGAAGAAATGGCAGGGGGGGGTCTATCTTCGGGGATTGCCCTTTATAGATTGGGATGGGCCTGTAAGATGGAACTCCCTCTTTATTCCTACCTGCTTGCTGCCTTAAGCCAATCACCTCCACCCTCCTTCATAATCTACCCAAACCATCCCTGACAAAGACTGCAGACTTAACTTTCTGGAGATCCATTGGGTCGTCTTCTGCTTCCCCATTGCAAGCCCAGTAGCGCTCACTAATGCAGTCCCTCTGCACTGCTGTGACTGATGGAGCTTCTAGCCAATCACTCACAAGGGACCTCCTTCCAAGTGAGGAGTTGAAGTCCCACACTGGCACCGTTTAGCCTGTTGCAGTGCTTTATGGCTGCAGAGTGGGCCAGCAGGGAGCAGGTCTTTTGGTTAGCTACAGAAATAATATTTTCTGTCGAGAGACAATTTTTTTTATTTTTAGGACAGGAGATTTGTTGGATTTTGCACATTGTAAATTTTTCCTTAAAGTTCAGTGACCAAAAGCTCTGTTCAAGTTTAAATTTCCTGTTACCATGACATACTTCCAATTTTTAGTGAATTTGATTTTGACTTTTAGCAGGTAAAAATTTAGATAATGTGCAGGAGCACTTGATCACACATTGTGTTACAAAGTGTATCAAAATATGAAAGTAGGGAGGTCTTGCTGCAGCTGTATAGGGCATTGGTGAGGCCGCAGCTGGAGTACTGTGTGCAGTTTTGGGCGCCTCACCTGCGCAAAGATATTTTGGCCTTGGAGGGAGTGCAGAGGAGGTTTACTAGGCTGATACCGGAGTTGAGGGGGTTGAGCTATGAGGAGAGGCTGAATAAACTAGGCTTGTATTCGTTAGAGTTTAGAAGAATGAGGGGAGATCTCATTGAGATGTATAAGATGATGAATGGGATGGATAGGATAGAGGTGGAGAGACTCTTCCCGCTCAAAAAAGACAGTAGGACTAGGGGGTACAGCCTCAAGATAAAGGGGGGGGGCGGTTTAGAACAGAGTTGAGGAGGAACTTCTTCACTCAAAGGGTGGTGAATCTCTGGAATTCTCTGCCCGTTGAAGTGGTGGAGGCTGCCTCGCTAAATATTTTTAAGACGCGGGTTGATGGGTTTTTGATAGGAGAGGGGATTAAGGGTTATGGGGAGAGGGCGGGAAAGTGGAACTGAGCCACGACAGATCAGCCATGATCTTATTGAATGGCGGGGCAGGCTCGAAGGGCTAGATGGGCTACTCCTGCTCCTATTTCTTATGTTCTTAAAATGAGCAGTCCAGATCTTTTGGTCACTGGAACACCAGAGACAGAATGTACCCCTGAAGATGTATTCTGGGACTCCTTGGTGGTCCCAACACATTGACTCCAAGGTAATTGTCCAGGAAGTTTGAAATTCCAATGGGCAATTCCCCTGTTGCTATGGAACCTTTGAAGCAGTCTCACACTCTGAGTTAGCGTAGGAGATTTTAGATAGTTCTAATTTGCTTATTGGTTACCCAGCAAATGTTAAATGGAAAAATCCCTATTTAACTCCTGGGTAACTATACAACTGACCCTTCCACCATCCAACCTGAATAGTACCCTGGAACCACCCCCCCCACCAAAAACCCTGACTCCCTGTTACCACTAACTAGCCCCCGACCTGCCATCCCCTCCCGACACGATCTGACTACCCCAACTCAACTATCTGCACATCCACTGATCCACCCTATCTTCCTGCCACTCTAGCACCTCGTCCACCGACCACTGTACCTGGTTCATCCTGGAAGTCACAGAGATGCGGATCTGTCCTTTCAGTGCAGAATTTCAGCAGACTTTGGTTTATATTCTTCTCCATCTGCAGACCTCTCTGCCTTCCCAGCTGTCACCCTACCCACTAATCTACTCACCTCCCTCACTTAGACATTTACCAACTCACTCACACACTCATTCACCAACACACTTATAATCTTGGGGACCTTAAACACTTAGAAAATTGCAGCAGTTAGTGCTGTAAAAAAGGATGTGGCTTCTGTGCAGATTCTCTTTGCTGTTCTCTTTGAGGATTCTTTTGCTAAGGGACTTTCGCATTGTGGATCGAAATTGGCACCCTTTGATGTATGCAGTTTAGTGGATAGTTTTCACTCTCAGCCGCATCAGGTACATGGATTCTGACTCTGATTGAAAGTTTTGGGCTCACTTATGACAAGGTCTCTGTTTCCAGTCTTTTGCCTACTAGTCCAGAGACAGAAATTTTGTGTGGCTGTGGTACAAAGCAGTTGTAACAAGAGTGCCACAGAGTGGCCTTCTTACATGTGAGCTTCAACAATGATTTTTGGTTGGCTATCTGACCATTTCAATTAAATGTAAATTTAAGAAAGTTATAAGAGTTATAATCGGTAATTACTGAAATTCATAAGAAAACCATCAGTACACTGAAGATAATACTAGATTCAACTTCCCACAAATTTTATTTGATGATCTAAATTAGTCTGTCTGCTTAGTCTGTAAGCTAGAAATCTTACACGGCTTTTGGCAACGCTGCTAGGGACACAGTTCAGCTTATTAAACAGTTTTGTGTTTGGCATGGACAAACCTAAACAAGAAGCGAGGGAGAAAATGTAAAATAATTTCCGTAACAAAAAAACTCTGATGCCATTTGATGGTGTTCAGTCTTGGGGTGGAATCTTCCCAAAATTTGTCAGAGCATCAGGCTTTGACTGAAAACCGGTGTGTATCTCACTCGATGCAAAGCCGAGTTTTCAGACAAGATTTTCAGCCACCCCCACACTCTTTCACAAGCAATTCTCCCATCCCTAACTCCTTTCCCTGGCATCAGCCTTTCCTAATGCCCTGCCCCACACAACCTGGCATAGGTTGGCACCACTAGGGCATGACCCTCTGCCCCTGGGGGCTATACTTAGCAATCCTGGTGGAATCCCCTCAATTGAATCCTATCTTTAAATGCCTGCAGTGAGGTTTGAATATTTAGTGACAGGAATCGTGTGGCAGTAACACTAAGGTATAATCAAATGTATTTGTGAGGTTCCTACCCTCGTGGGAATTTGTGTCCGTGAAGGACAAGGGCGCAAAGGTGCTCCCTTGATATCAACTGATTGCCATGTGAGAGCAATTTTTAATTGGCGGTTTGCTCACTACAAATGTATAACCTAGCAGCATACTTACATTTACTTTCTACAACCATTAATAACCATTGATTTTGCAAGCTCTGATTCTGCATATTTTAGGTTTTCTTTGATATTTAAGTCTCACCTTTTCAACCTATCTGAAAGAATCAAAAAAGGAAACTTTAGCAATTTCTAATAAAGTATTATTCAAAGGAAAAAAAAAGCTATTTTGGCTAGTTAAATACAAGCCTTGATTTCTGAGGAACATTAACTCCAGTGCAAGTTTGAAACATATTACTTCAAATTCTAGTAGTAATGCTAATGTTTTCCTAGCTTAAGAGTTCATCGGTGTTGACTCTTGTAATTGCAGAGAGAAATTTCAAGTAAAAGAATTGTGCTAAATCAGAAATCATTAAACATCAAAAAGTAGCTTAATCGCTCTTTCAAAATGCAACTTTGATATATTGGTTCCTGTCACTTAAGTGATTGTCTATGAATAAATGCCAGATTTTGTGCCCTCATTATTAGTGTGACCATTGCATAGTTGAGTAAAAAATGTGCACAAACATAGAAGAGCTTTTGTTTCTCCACATATCTAAGTCTACTTTCTGAGCTGTAGAGAACAGGGCAGGAAATGCAGTATGACATATGATATTATACACACATCAACCAAGAGATTCAATAAAGCTGACCAATGACTTCAAAAAGCTGACAGAACAAAAACCAGCCCTAAGTATTAGCTTTATAATACATAAAAATGAAAAGTTAGACATCAAGTACAGCCAGACATGGCTTGCCATAACTAAAGCTGCAGGTGTACCCAACTTATATTGCACAACAAAAATAATGTTGACTAAAGTACTGTTTTCTGCAGTGGTTAGTGCTGTAGGAGATACTGTTTTCTAATAGTATCTCCAGAAAATTTGATTCTGATATTTTATCTATTGCATTTTCTACGATTTTGGACCTGACAGTAATTTTGTTTTTCAAGCCAAAAATAACTTCTCTCAGAAGAGTTACAGGTTTAAGATATGAAAATAAGTGGTTATAGGACTTGCTGTACAAATTTACAAAGTCCGTAAATCTGACCCTAGATGCAGTATGTTAATTTGGAAACTGAAGTTGTCACAACATACCCTTACGTTAACCCTAAGTGGCAATGCGTTCAACGTGTACTTAAAAAAAAACAGATTCAATATCACAGCTGACCTCTTCAATTTCTGTTGCAGCCCCAGACAGGGATGCGATTAATATTTAAGATTTTTAAAAATCTTACTTTTAAGTCATTTCAGAAGTGGCTAGAATGAGAAAATATCATTCAAATAAAACAATAATGAATGAAGAGTCACATACAACCATTAATCTGTTTTCTCCTTATTTAAATGTTGATCAACGTGGTGTACATTTCAATAACTATCATTGATACGTAAATGCATTGTTGTGGGATTCCCCGAACTGCTATTGACACAGAATAATAAACCTATTTAAAATGTTTAATGACCTTTATTAAAATAACAGAGTCCAAACATATTATGTATTGTCTGCCCTTGACCAAAACGGTCTATTTTTCTTGAAACCCTTTTGCGTGCTAACCAAAAAAAAATCTAAAGTGCATAAGTTATGATTTGGAGAATGAAAGCAGCATTTTGTGATTTTGGGTGGATGGGATATCTAACAAGTTTTGGGCCCTTCATTTTTGGTGCAGCAATTTCACATTTTCTGGAGGGGCTTGGCAGTTTTGTACCTTCAATATTTTGATTTCACTATCAGACTTTACTGTACCAATATTTTTTTCCCCCCAGTGCAAGCAAAGGAATGTTTCAGCCTGTGTTGCTATTTATTTTCACACATCAGGATTATTTTTTAAGTGCAAGCTTTTAAAGACTGCAAAAGATTATGAAGCTGTTGGGCAGATTTCTGGGTTGAAGTACAAGTGGCAATGTGTAAATACTGTAGGTTATCCTCCTTCTGAGTACAGGGTCCTCGCTGCTGTAGTGTATTGCATTTTCCCTGTAGCAGACCAGATGCAAACTTTTAAAATAAAATCACTCTATTAGAATCAGTAAGTTAGTCAAAGAGTAAGAATTTCACTTTCTTTAATCATCTATTTCATACTGTGAACATTTTGGCCTGGCATTTCCCACAGATGGAGAGCTTTTCCATCTGCACGAAAATGTCAGTGGAGGTCCAAATCCAGATGTCTCACCTCCAATTACAACCTTTGCCATTTTCATTGAGGGTGGGGTGGGGGAAATGGGATGGTTTCTAAACAGCACATTCCTGGTTAATGGAGACAACTGCCCATATAAGTAGGCAGCTGCCTCCAGTGGTTTTTATTAGGTAGATACTTGAAACGTGAAGTGTGCAGCTTAAACCAGGTAAGAGCAGGTCTGAGCCTTGTCGCTTCATCTGATACCATTTTGAGAAGGTTAGGGTACCCCTTTAGATTTGGTCCCAGGACTTTGGGAGAGGTAAAGCAATCTTTGGGAGAAATACTGCACTCCTTGGGAGAGGTTAAGTGCTTTTTGGGATTGTTAAAAGTGGACATTATTATGGGTAAAAATAAACGTTATTTGTCAAACGCATCTGTGGACTGAGGCCTGCTGGAAGCTAAGGTGATAGCAGTGGCCTCCCCTCCCGAGATGCCAGGTGTGCTCAGACTTCACACAAGTGCCGGATCGTATCCTTAGACAGGCAGAGCCAGCGATGGCACATGGCCTCCGAAAGGCTCTCAAAGGAGCTCCTGGTTCAGTACTGCCTAGACGTCCACATCCTCCTCCTCCTGGCCCCCCTTTCGGGAGAGTGCTCTCCCATTTCATGGGTAAAAATAAAAATGAATAAACTCATTAAAACTGTCCACGCTGTCAGAGAAATGTCAATACTGTCACAAAATTTACTGAACTTTAAATTGAATTTAAAAAAAGACTAGTGCTTGACATTTCTTCCTTGTCTGTTGACATATGCCTGGGGACTACCATTACAGGATTTGTGCCAAAGGACTGATTTTACAATTTAACATTAATACACTGGATGCCTGTTAAATGAGCAGTTTGACTCCAAGTGGCTATAGAATAGAATTTTTTTTTCCAGAATAGATTTTTAGGAATTTCAGTGTATTGATTTTTTTTGTCAATGAGAGTATTTTATTAAAATAAATTAAGTCATCAATAGACACAACTTTATGTCAGCATGGTTCCAGAGATGGATTGACATGGAGGGGATGAAAGGAAAAGGGTGGTGGATGGGAGGCATGAGTTGGCATGTTGACATTAGGTTGCCATTAGGGTTATAAAGATCCATCAGCACGGGTGGAAGGCATAGGTTATCATAACGAGGGGCTGTAGCGATGGGTAACAGAGTATAGGGGTATAGGTTAGTCAATATACATTCTGATGAACTAATTAAGCAGCATGCCCATAGGGTGGAGTCCACAGATAGCAGCAGATAGAAAGAGACCACACAACAACAACAGTGCAAAATAGGGTATGTCTCAACTTCAAGTTCTCACCATCTTGGGAGCTTGAAAACTACTATTGAAAGTATGATAAATAGCAGCCATATTTTGGTCCAAGGGGAAATAGAATTTTGTCCTTTTTAAGTTAATCAGCCCATTTCATAGTACGTTTGTAGTACTGGGTTAATCTCTGTGTGGGATATATTTCAACAAAAGCAAGTTTGAAATGTTCCAAATCTCTGACAGAGTTTAGTAGAATATGGGCTTTATTAGAATGTTGTAGGATTCAGCTTTGTGTTTTATTCAGTAACAGCTGCGAGCTCCTGAGTTTGTTGTGTTTGTTTTGTTTTAGTATAATTAACACACTGAATTTTCCTGACTAGTATTATGTGACAGGAAAGCTTTGAATATTTAATTTTCTTTTCATAGGCATATATTTAGATTCAATTTCAAGTTTGTTTGAAACCAATCCAAGATTTGAAAACAATTTTCAACACCCTTGAAACACTACAAATAAAATACAATAAATCAAGTTTCAGAGTTTATGTATGTGAACAGCACGAATTTTCACTTTCTGCATGTCAGGAATGTATTTTACTAGGCAATGTCAACAAGGTACTGCTCACTAGTTTCTTTTTAAAGTTTGAATTATTTCTTTCCCTATTTTAGTTTACCTCTCTGTGTCCCAAGCTATTTCTCCTCCAACACATATCGTTTCCCAGTTAAGTACAGCTGCTCTGTAATCTTCTCCTAGGAGGGAAAAGGGGGGGGGGGGGTGCGTAGCTCTGCTGATTAAGGATAGCATCAAGGTGGTAGCAAGGGATGATATTGGAGCCAAGGAGCAGAAAGTGGAATCGTTGTGGGTGGAGATTAGGAACAGCAAAGGGAGGAAGACGCTGGTGGGTGTCGTCTATAAGCCCCCGAATAATGATCTGGAGGTGGGGCGGGCTGTTAACGTGCAAATAAGTGCGGCGTGCAGGAATGGGACGGCCGTAGTTATGGGGGATTTCAATCTGCATATTGATTGGTCGACCCATGTTGGACGCGGTGGGCTCGAGGAGGAGTTCTTGGAATGCTGCCGGAATATTTTCCTGGAACAGTGTGTGTTGGAGCCGACGAGGGAGAGAGCTATCTTGGATCTCGTGCTATGTAATGAGGCGGGTAGAATTAGGGACCTTGCGGTGAAGGATTCTCTTGGGGAGAGTGATCATTGTATGGTGGAGTTTCTGGTGCAGATGGAGGAGGAGAAAGTGGGTTCCCGGACACGCGTACTTTGTTTGAATAGAGGGGAATACGGTAGGATGAGAGAAGAATTGGCGAATGTGGACTGGGGGAGCGCGTTGGAGGGAGGGTCTGCTGAGGAGCAGTGGAGGATGTTTAAGGAGATCTTTCTTAGTGCTCAGCGGAAATTTATTCCGATGGTCAAAAAGGACCGTAGGAGGAGAGGTAATAAGCCGTGGATAACGAAGGAGGTGAAGGAAAGTGTTAAATTAAAAGCGGAGGAATTTAGAGTAGCTAAGAGTAGTGGGCGAGAAGAGGATTGGGTGAGGTTTAAATGTCAACAAAGATTGACAAAGAAGTTGATAAAGAAGGGTAGGAGAAACTATGAAGCTGGGCTAGCACTTAATATAAAAAAGGATAGCAAGAGTTTTTATAAATATTTAAAAAGGAAGAGGCTGGCTAGGGTGAACATTGGTCCTTTAGAGGATGTGAAAGGGGACCTAGTGGTAGGCTCAGGTATTGAATAACTTTTTTGTTTCTGTCTTCACGGAGGAGGACGTGAATAATTTGCCGGCTGTTAGTGATGGAAAGGTGGTAGGACTGGAGGGTCTTAATGACATTACTGTTACTAGAGAGGCGGTGCTCGACAGACTGGAGGGGCTGGTTGTGGACAAGTCCCCAGGACCGGATGGAATGCATCCGAGGGTTCTGAAAGAAATGGCGGAGGTGATAGTGGATGCCTTGGTGGTTATTTTCCAGACGTCGCTGGATTCCGGGGAAGTGCCGGAAGATTGGAAAACAGCTAATGTTACGCCGTTGTTTAAGAAGGGTGCCAGGCAAAAGGCGGGGAATTATAGGCCGGTTAGTTTAACGTCTGTGGTAGGTAAAATGTTAGAATCCGTCATTAAGGAGGAAATTGCGAGGCATCTTGAAGGCAATTGCTTGATAGAGCGGACGCAGCATGGTTTCATTAAAGGGAAGTCGTGTCTGACAAATTTACTGGAGTTCTATGAGGATGTGTCTAGGGCGGTGGATAGAGGAGAGCCAGTGGATGTGGTCTTTCTGGATTTTCAGAAGGCGTTTGACAAAGTACCTCACAAGAGGTTATTGCAGAAGGTCGAGGGACATGGAGTTGGGGGTAGGGTGTTAGCGTGGATAGAGGATTGGTTGTCAAATAGGAGGCAGAGAGTGGGGGTCAACGGGTGCTATTCGGATTGGCGGATGGTGACTAGTGGAGTGCCCCAGGGGTCGGTGCTGGGGCCTCAGCTTTTTACCATTTATATAGATGATCTGGAGGAGGTAACCGAGTGTAGGGTGTCGAAATTTGCTGATGACACCAAGATTGGTGGAACGGCAAATTGTGCAGAGGGTGTGGAGAGTCTGCAGAAGGATCTAGATAGGCTGGGCGAATGGGCCAGGAAATGGCAAATGGAATTTAATGTTGACAAGTGTGAGGTGGTCCACTTTGGTAGGAAGAATGGTAGGAAGGACTATTACTTACGTGGCGAAAAACTGCAGCAGGCGACGGTGCAGAGGGACCTCGGGGTCCTTGTGCATGAGTCGCAAAAACCCAGCTTGCAGGTGCAGCAGGTGGTCAGGAAGGCGAATGGGATGCTGGCCTTCATAGCGAGGGGGATTGAATATAAAAGTAGGGAGGTCTTGCTGCAGCTGTATAGGGCATTGGTGAGGCCGCAGCTGGAGTACTGTGTGCAGTTTTGGGCGCCGCACCTGCGCAAGGATATTTTGGCCTTGGAGGGAGCGCAGAGGAGGTTTACTAGGCTGATACCGGAGTTGAGGGGGTTGAGCTATGAGGAGAGGCTGAATAAACTCGGCTTGTACTCGTTGGAGTTTAGAAGAATGAGGGGAGATCTCATTGAGACGTGTAAGATGATGAATGGGATGGATAGGATAGAGGTGGAGAGACTCTTCCCGCTCAAAAAAGACAGTAGGACTAGGGGGCACAGCCTCAAGGTAAAGGGGAGGCGGTTTAGAACGGAGTTGAGGAGGAACTTCTTCACTCAAAGGGTGGTGAATCTCTGGAATTCTCTGCCCGTTGAAGTGGTGGAGGCTGCCTCGCTAAATATTTTTAAGACGTGGGTTGATGGGTTTTTGATAAGAGAGGGGATTAAGGGTTATGGGGAGAGGGCGGGAAGGTGGAACTGAGCCACGACAGATCAGCCATGATCTTATTGAATGGCGGGGCAGGCTCGAAGGGCTAGATGGCCTACTCCTGCTCCTATTTCTTATGTTCTTATGAGTTCTGTTAGCATCATTTATAAATCACCACCTAAGAAATTGCTTAAGAGTAGCATATGTAATTCTTTGGAGGGCCGGGGATAGTTACAAGCAATGACATGTATCTATCAATCTCTCTATAACCCCCACCATCCAGAATGGATTTCAGCCTTTTTGATCCAGAGCTGGCCATCATGGTGGTGGCTGAGGAGGAGGAGGTGGAGGGAGTAGGTAGGCCACTCCAGGAGCAGCCAATGGCAGGCCCTCAGGAAGGAGGGCAGAGGGCTGCAGGTGATACCCATGAAGTGGGAGAGCTGTCTCTCAAAAGGTGGACCAGGAGAAGGAGGGTGCAGAGGCCTAGGTGGTACTGGACCAGGAGGTCCTTTGAGAGCCTTTCGGAGGCTACGTGCCATTGCCGGCTCTGCCTGTTAAGGAAATGGCCTGGCACGTGTGAGGTCCAAGCATACCTGGCACCTCGGGACGGGAGGCCACCGCTATCACCTTAACTTCTACTGGAAGTTAAGGTAAGAGCGGCACTCAACTTTTACACAGCAGGATCATTTTAGCACTCAGTGGGGACATCTGTGGAATCTCACAGGCCTCAATTCACAGATGCATTTGCCAGGTCACAAATGCCTTGGCCCGGACAAGCCAAAACATCAATTTTGTTGTTGGCCAACCACAGCAGGAGGCCCAGGCTGCAAGCTTCACCACCACTGGGATGCCCCCATGTCCAGGGGGAGTGGATGGGACACACATCACCCTGTGGTCCCCGCGAAGTGAAGGACAACCTTTCATTAATGGGAAGGGGATTCACTCATTCAGTGTTCAAACTATATGTGACTTTCGATGAACATCATGCAGGTCAGTGCACGCCACCTAGGGAGTGTCCACGACACCTATGTGCTGAGGCAGTTGGACATCCCTAGGCTCTTTGAAGACCATCCCAGGCTGCCAGGAAGGCTCGTGAAGTACAAGGGCTACTTCCTAAGGTCATGGCTGGTGACGCCAGTGCAGGGACCCACTACAGTAAGGCCCACGCTGCCACCCGATCATTTGTGGAGCATTGCGTAGGCCCACTGAAAATGCGGTTCCAGTGCCTGCACCACTGTGGGGGTGCTCTACTGTACAACCTTGTGCAGACCTCACAGATCATTATAATCTGCTGCAGCCTGCTCAACATTGCTGAGCAGCAGGGAGACCAGCTGGAGAAGGATCGAAACCAGCCAGATATGGAGGATTTGCCATTTGAGGAGCTGGGTCAGGTGGCAAAGGCAAGGGTCCGGCAGGGCAGGGCAGCAAGGGAGACCTTAATAACAGCCGATTTCACATAATTGATGCCATGCAGTGTGGGAGATGCTCCCAACACCCTTCCACCACACCTCAGGAGCTGCATGCCCCTAGTCCAAAGCTGGTCTACACCTGAATCAGAGGGGAACCAATATCTTGGGGGGAAAATTTGCAAAGGCTATGCAGGGGGGTTTAAACTGATTCAGAGGGGGGAGTGGGATCCTGAGTAGCAGGGATGAAATTGAGGGGGTAATAGATGAGGACTGCAAAGTGCGGCATCGTGGGGGTGGAGTAGAGCATGGTTTGAAATGCGTATACTTTAATGCGAGGAGTATTCGCAACAAGGTGGATGAACTTGCAGCATGGATCAGTACCTGGAACTTTGATGTTGTGGCCATTTCAGAGACATGGATAGAGCAGGGGCAGGAATGGTTGTTGCAGGTTCCGGGGTTCAAATGTTTCAGTCGGAGTAGAGAAGGAGGTAGAAGGGGGGGGAGGAGTAGCATTATTAGTCAAGGACTGTATCACAGTGACAGAAAAGAAGTTTGATGAGGACTTGTCTGTTGAGGTAGTATGGGCTGAGATTAGAAATAGGAGAGGAGAGGTCACCCTGTTGGGAGTCTTTTATAGACCTCCTAAAAGTTCTAGAGAGGTAGAGGAAAGGATTGCAGAGACGATCCTGGACAGGAGTGAAAGTAATAGGGTAATTGTTATGGGAGACTTTAACTTTACTAATATTGATTGGAATAGCTATAGCTCTAGCTCGTTAGAGGGGTCAGTTTTTACACAAAGCGTGCAGGAAGGTTTTTTGACTCAGTATGTAGATAGGCCAACTAGAGGTGAGGCTGTATTAGATTTGGTGCTGGGAAATGAGCCAGACCAGGTGTTAGACTTGGAAGTTGGTGAACATTTTGGTGATAGTGACCACAATTCGGTTACGTTCACCTTAGTGATGGAAAGGGATAGGCATGAACCTCGGGGCAGTAGTTATAGCTGAGGTAAGGGTAATTATGAGGCTATTAGGAGAGAATTAGGGAGCATAGGTTGGACTAGGAAACTACAGGGTCTTGGAACATCCGAAATGTGGAGTTTATTCAAGGAGCAGCTACTGCGAGTCCTTGATAAGTATGTCCCTGTCAGGCAAGGAGGAAATGGTTGAGCAAGGGAACCGTGGTGCACTAAAAAAGTTGATTCGCTGGTTAGAAGGAAAAAGGAGGCTTATGTCAGGATGAGGCTGGAGGGCTCAGGTAGTGCACTGGAAAGCTATAGATTAGCCAGGAGGGAGTTAAAGAGTGAGTTAAGAAGAGCTAAAAGAGGACACGAGAAGACTTTGGCTGATAGGATTAAGGAGAATCCTAAGGCTTTCTTTAGATATGTTAAGAATAGAAGATTGGTTAGGGCAAGGTTAGGGCCAGTCAGAGACAGCAGTGGGAAGTTATGTGTGGAACCGGAAGAGATTGGAGAGGCACTGAACAAATATTTCTCTTCGGTATTCACACAGGGAGACGTAAATGTAGTTGTGGAGAACACTGGGTTACAGGGTTGTAAACTGGATAGTATTGCAGTAGATAAGGAGGATGTGCTAGATATTCTTGAGGGTTTGAAAATAGATAAGTCCCCTGGGCCGGACGGGATTTACCCTAGGATTCTCTGGGAGGCAAGAGAGGCGATTGCAGAGCCTCTGGCTCTGATCTTCAGGTCGTCGTTGGTCACAGGTATAGTGCCAGAAGACTGGAGGATAGCGAATGTTGTCCCATTGTTTAAGAAGGGGAATAGAGACTTCCCCGGGAATTATAGACCGGTGAGTCTTAGTTCTGTTGTGGGCAAAGTATTAGAAAAAATTATTAGGGATAGGATTTATAGTTATTTAGAGAGTAATGGATTGATTGGAGATAGTTAGCACGGTTTTGTGAAGGGTAGGTCGTGCCTTACTAACCTTATTGAGTTTTTTGAGAAAGTGACCAAAGAGGTGGATGGGGATAAGGCAGTTGACGTGGTATATATGGACTTTAGTAAGGCGTTTGATAAGGTTCACCATGGAAGGCTTCTGCAGAAAATGCAGATGTATGGGATTGAGGGTGATTTAGTTAATTGGATCAGGAATTGGCTAGCTGATAGAAGACAGAGGGTAGTGGTTGATGGAAAGTATTCGTCATGGAGTTCGGTTACAAGTGGTGTGCCTCAGGGATCTGTTTTGGGGCCACTGCTGTTTGTAATTTTTATAAATGATCTGGATGAGGGTATAGAAGGATGGATTAGTAAATTTGCTGATGACACCAAAGTCGGAGGAGTGGTAGATAGTGAAGAGGGGTATCATAGTTTACAGAGAGACTTGGACAAGTTGCAGAGCTGGGCCGAGAGGTGGCAGATGGAGTTTAATGCGGAGAAGTGTGAGGTAATTCACTTTGGCAGGAATAACAGATGTGTAGAGTATAGGGCTAACGGTAGGACTCTGAATGGTGTTGACGAACAGAGGGATCTTGGTGTATATGTGCATAGATCCCTGAAAGTTGGAAATCAAGTCGATAAGGTTGTTAGGAAGGCATACGGTGTCTTGGCGTTTATTGGTAGGGGGGATTGAATTTAGGAGCCGCAACGTCATGTTGCAACTGTACAAAACTCTGGTGCGGCCGCACTTGGAGTATTGTGTGCAGTTCTGGTCCCCACATTATAGGAAGGATGTGGAGGCATTGGAGAGGGTGCAGAGGAGGTTTACCAGGATGTTGCCTGGTATGGAGGGAAGGTCCTATGAGGAGAGACTGAGGGATTTGAGGTTGTTTTCGTTGGAAAGAAGGCGACTAAGAGGAGACCTTATTGAAACATTCAAGATGATTAGAGGTTTAGATAGGGTGGACGGTGATAGCCTTTTTTCTCGGATGGAGAAAGCTAGCACGAGGGGACATAGCTTTAAATTAAGGGGTGGTAGTTATAGGACGGATGTCAGAGGTAGGTTCTTTACCCAGAGGGTGGTGGGGGAATGGAATGCCCTGCCTGCTGCAGTTGTAGATGCGCCTAGTTTGGGGGCGTTTAAGAGGTCCGTGGATAGGTTTATGGATGGAAAGGGATTGGTTTAGGTTAGAGGGTCATTGCTTTTTTCTTAATTGGTCGGCACAACATCGTGGGCCGAAGGGCCTGTTCTGCGCTGTAATGTTCTATGTCTATGTCTATGACCCCTCAATCCACATGACTCCTCCCCACCCCGCCCACCCTTTCTCATTCTATTCTGTTACCCCACCCCCTCTCGCCACCCTGCCCCTCCCAGGATCATGCCCAACTGAAATCTGCACCCCTTTGCCTGTGATGCCCTTGGCAGATGCCCCCTTGAGGGCCCAGCTGACTTGCAGCTAACACTGATGTTTCTGTGCCACCCTGTTCATCCAGCTGGCCCCAAAATGCCCCAGTGTGAGGAAGGGGGGAATCAGAAGGTCTTGGGATGTCCAGAGTCTCCTGGGTGGAAGGCCCTGGCATGGACTCCAACCCTTCACCTCCCTTGGGATGCCCATAGGCCCCAGAGACATTCAATGGAATGCCAGGTTAGCTGGAATGAGCTCCAGGAAATCCAATGTCACCTGGCTCTGCCCGTCCTGGAGGCCCATCTGGGTCTGTCCCATGGTCTGTGATCCCTCTGAGACAGTGCTAAGCTCGGGAGCCCCTCTGCATTAGCCCTGGATTAAGTTGTTAAGGCTCACAACCAAGGCCTGCTGTGTCTCCCGAATCCCAGCAAGAGCCCCAGCCATGGCCAGTGTGTCTCCAACTTGCCCCTGACAACAGTAGCCATGGCCTGATGTGCCTCCAGAATGCCAGTGACACCATCCGCTGTGGCCAGCTGTATCTCTGCCATGACCCACTGTGTCCCCAGGATGCCCTGCACCCTGTCACCCATGAGGCCAAATCCCTGTGCCAGACTTTGTGTTGGCCTGGTTACCATGCTGTGCTGGCACCATTTCCTGCGATGGCACTCTGCTTGACTCCTCTTGCAGTCGTAGCAAGATTGTTGCCAACCCATCCACAATTCCCCAGGTTTGCTGATGCATCTCCATCAGCTTCAGGATGAACGACACTGAGGCCTGGCATCTGTCTTGGAGCCAGCTGAATCCTTACCTCTGGCAGACTTGTGCATGCCTGAGCCCTCGGATTTGCCCATCTCCACCTGATGAGCATCAGTGGCTAAGATGCACTCACTCGTAAGTGACTCAAAAGCCTCAACAATCAACATGACCCACCATCGTGATAGTCTGTATATTGGAGGGTTGTATGGTTGAGGCCTGAGCCGAATCACTGGTGCTGTCCTCGGAGGATTCCTCAGGGCCTTCCCCTGAGGTGTCGTCCAAGGTGTCCAGGGGAGTTTCTTCATGAGCAGCGGGGAGGGCGTCACCCAAGGGGCCTGATGCATCAGGATCTAGCACTGTAAGAAAGGACACACGTCAGTGGAAAGGAGGGAAAACGGCTTGAGTAGCAAGTCACTTACTTTAAAGAAGATCTTAATTAAGAATAGGAATCAGCTTATGCTTACTTGCATGCTGGATGCTGACTTGGCTGTCAGTGACCAATCTCGGCTTGTCCCCCCTGCCAGCTCCAGGGCACGCTGCTCATATCGCACTAGCTACGCAATCCCATGGGTGATGGCCTTGAGTGGAGTAAAGCCGCTGGCACCTCTCCTCCATTGCATCCAGCAGGTTGACCTGCTCACATGCCAAAAATCTGGAGCCACTTCTCTTGGTTGCCATCTTCCTGGCATGACTGCCTCTGTCCATCATTGCAGCTTATATACAGCGCTGCCTTGTTAAGGAAGTCTAGGTGCAGTCAGTTTGAGCCAGTCATTGGCCTGTTGGTTAAATTTCATTGTGAATAATGTGCAGGCAACCTGGTTTCGTTAGAGGGTGAGCCACCTCTAAAGGTGCTGATTGGTTGAACTCAACAAGATAATGTATCTGGAGGGGTGGGGGGGTTAACAAAGAACAACCCAGCACGGGAAACAGGCCCTTCGGCCCGACGAGCCCACGCCGCCGCATCACCCTACACCTATTCTACCCTGCATGTCTACGAATGGAACCCCTAACTTAGCCAGATTCAGGGGAGAATAGTATCAATTTGGTAAAACCAATCAGCCTAAGAGCACATCTTTGGGGTGTGGGAGGAAACCGGAGCACCCAGAGGAAACCCACGCAACCACAGGGAGAATGCGCAAACTCCCACGGACACAGGCCCAAATCCATGTATCTGCACAGCTAGCAGTGCTCGTCACTGAGCTGTTGCGGCGCCCGTCTACCGGTCCAGGACCAAGCACACACACCGACACGAAGTACTAGGCCACTCCCAGAACCTCCAAGAGCAGCCCATGCACGACCCACCGTGTGCATGCCCCTCGTTTGACCTCCACCTGCGGAATAAAAAGACAAAAACGTTAATCTTACAAGTCTGCTTTTCCGGTGTCTCACGAGGTTCTAACCTTATTTAATAGCCCCTACCGTAACCCTCCATCCTCGTTTCACTCATGTGTCTATCTAACTGAACCTTAAACGAGTCCAACGTTCCTGCCTCCACCACCCTACTCGGTAGCGCGTTCCATACCCCCACAACTCTCTGCGTAAAGAACCTTCCTCTCACATCCAAATTATACCTCTCCCCCCTCACCCTTAAATCATGACCTCTCGTATTTGTACCCAGTCTAGGGAGCAGTCTCTCACTATTGACTCTATCTATTCCCTTCAGTATCATATATACCTCTATCATGTGCCCCCTCAATCTCCATCTTTCCAAGGAGAATAGTCCCAGTTTCTCCAACCTTTCCTCGTAACCCAGCCCCTCCATGCCAGGCAACATCCTGGTAAACCTCCTCTGCACCCTTTCCAGAGACTCCACGTCCTTCCGGTAGTAAGGTGACCAGAACTGGACGCAGTACTCCAAATGCGGTCTAACCAACGTTCTATACAACTGAAGCATTAGACGGCAGCTTTTATACTCTATACCCCTTCCTATAAAGGCTAGCATTCCATAAGCCTTCCTAACAACCTTCTCCACTTGTGTCGCAACCTTCATGGATTTGTGAACCTGCACTCCCAGGTCCCTCTGTATTTCTATACTCCTAATCTGTCTACCTTTTATCACATAGCTCCTCTCTACATTATTCCTTCCAAAATGCATCACCTCGCATTTGTCAGGATTAAATTCCATCTGCCACCTATCTGCCCAATGCACCAACCTATCTCTATCCTGTTGTATCACCTGACAATCCACTTCAGTACCCACCAACCCTGCCATCTTGGTGTCATCAGCAAACTTGCTGATCACACCACCTACACTGTCTTTCAAGTCATTTATGTATACTACAAAGAGGAGAGGTCCCAGTACTGAGCCCTGCGGCACACCACTGGTCACTGGCCTCCAGCCCGACAAGGTCCCCTCCACAACTACCCTCTGTCTCCTACTACCCAGCCAGTTCTCAATCTACCTAGCTACCTGACCTCGTATCCCATGCGCCTTAACCTTTTCTACCAGCCTACCATGAGGGACTTTGTCAAACGCCTTACTGAAATCCATATAGATGAAATCAACGGCTCTCCCATCGTCAACCGTTTTTGTCATCTCCTCAAAGAATTCCACAAGATTCGTAAGGCAAGACCTCCCTCTAACAAAGCCATGTTGCGTATCCCTAATCAGATCGCAACGCTCCAAATGCTCATACATCCTACCCCTAAGTATTTTTTCCATTAATTTCCCTACCACCGATGTCAAACTCACCGGCCTATAATTTCCAGGGTTATCCCTACTACCTTTTTTGAACAGCGGTACCACATTTGCTACCCTCCAGTCTTCTGGGACCTCACCTGTGTCCAAAGAAGAGACAAAGATTTGCGCCAGAGGCCCAGCAATTTCATCTTTCACCTCCCTAAGCAGCCTGGGATAAATACCATCAGGCCCCGGAGCTTTATCCGTCCTTACGCTACCTAAAAGCCCTAGCACTTCCTCCCTCGTAATAGATATTTCCTGCAACTGATCCTCAGCTCCCCCCAAGAGACCGCACGATTCCGAACCCCTCTCCTTCGTGAATACCGACGCAAAGTATTCATTCAGGAGCTCCCCCATTCCCTCAGACTCAATATATAACTCCCCACTTTTGTCCCTAAGAGGACCAATTTTCCCTCTAACTACTCTCTTGCTCCTAATATAGGAATAAAATGCCTTTGGATTTTCCTTAATCCTACCAGCCAAAGCCATTTCATGCCCTCTCTTTGCCCTTCTAATTCCCCTTTTTAGCTCCCTCCTACTCTCTCTATATTCCTCCAGCGCACTCTCCGTACCCAGTCGTTTCGACCTAACATACACCTCCCTCTTCTTCCTGACCAAGTCTTCAATACCCCCTGTAATCCACGGCTCTCTAATCCTACCTTTCCCATCCTTCCGCTTAACCGGAACATACCTCCCCAGCAACCATTTCATTTTGCCCTTAAAAGCCTCCCACTTGCCAACTGTGGACCTGCCAGCTAACAGTCCCTCCCAGTGTCCTGCAGCTCCCTCCTCATCCTGCTATAGCTCGCCTTTCCCCAGTTCAGCACACTCCCATTCGGCCGGCACTCGTCCCTTTCCATTTTTACCCTAAAGTAGACGGACTTGTGGTCACTGTTAGCCACATGTTTGCCTACCTCAACCACCTGCCCTGGCTCATTACCCAACACTAAATCCAGTATAGCCCCTCCCCTAGTCGGGCTAGTTACATACTGCTCTAGAGACCCTTCCAAAACACATTTCACAAACTCCTCTCCCTCCGTACCCCCAGCTCTAGGCCCCCTCCAATTCACTCCAGGAAGATTAAAGTCACCCACTGCAACCACTGTATTCTTCCTGCACCTGTCCAAAATGCCCCTGCAAATGTCTTCCTCCACTGACCTCGGGCTGTTGGGTGGCCTATAGTACACTCCTAGCAACGTAATCTCTCCCTTTTTATTCCTCAACTCCACCCACAGTGACTCAATCCCTATCTCTTCCATATTGTCCTCCCTCTGCACTACTGTGATGTTCTCCTTTACTAACAGTGCCACCCCTCCACCTCTCTTCAACCCTCCTCTGTCACACCTAAAACACTTGTACCCAGGAACATTCAGCTGCCAGTCCTGCCCTTCCCGTAACCACGTCTCCGTTACAGCCACCACATCTAACTTCCTCACAAACATCAAGGCCCTAAGCTCATCCGTTTTCCCTGCCACACTCCTAGCATTGAAACAGACACAGTTCAACCCATGAGTGTCCCTCGGAACCTCCTTCTCCCTGATAATTTTCCTTTCACCCGACTCTCTCCCAGCCACATCCCCACCCCCCCCCCTTATTAGTTTAAACCATTCCTAAACACCCCAGCTAACCTCCCCGCTAAGACACTAGTTCCCCTCCCGTTCAAATTCTCCCCACCCCTCCTGTACAGTTGCCCTTCTCTCCTAAACACTTCCCAGTGATCCACAAAAGTAAAGCCCTCTACCGTACACCAATCCCTCAACCATGCATTCAGCTGCATGATCTCGTCATTCTTTGCCCTGCTGGTACTGGGCAGCAACCCAGTTGCAGTGCTCAAGGGTCTCACTCAACAAGGTACTGTGTTTGAGGGTAGTGATCTCGCTCAATGAGGGGGAATGCTCGCAGGCAGGAGGTGTGCATGGTAGTACAGCGCAATGGGGATGGGGGGAAATGGGGCTGCCAGTGATGTGTGTCAGTGGGGATGGGAAGGCCAGCAATGCCTGGGTCAGAGGGGGATAGGGAGGCCAGCAATGTGCGGTCAGTGGGAGATGGGGAGGCCAGCAATGCCTGGGTCAGAGGGGGATGGGGAGGCCAGTGATATTCTTTGTGGGGGGGGAGTGGTGAGAGGCCAACCATCAGGACAGCAATATTGATTGTTTTGGGGGGTGTGGGTGGTTGGGGGGGTGGTGGAGTGAGAGGGCAGCGATCGGGCCAGCAATGTCCGTGGGGGACATCTCAATGCTGGGGAGGACTTGTTTAGTGACCTCCCATGGATCGGCAGGCTCGTTCAGCACCCTAATTTCAGTCTCTTCAGTGGGAAAAGGCCCCACCCCCAGATTTTTGAGATTCCTGCTAGTGCACAGAGGAGGGAAATTCATTTTGCAAATCCCACTGGAATAAACCAGCGGATTTACCCCAGTTTTTACACACATTCAATTTTTGGGAGAATCGCCCCTAGATATTGAACATGATGCTTTCCTAATTCATGCACCAAAGTACTATAGCCTATAGGCAGCTTAAATTCCTTCATCTTCTCTGTGTTAAAATGCCTCGTGGGGCAGATTGGATTTTGGGGCAACCATACTGCTTTGTGGGACAAGAAGCTTGTTTCATTTATTTCCTGTTAAGTGAACATCACAAAATAACTATCTAGGGTGACATCACCTGTCAAAATTCCTGATAGTTCTGCCTCCATTGCCCTCAACAACATTTACACTAGTACGAATCTGGGTTCCTTGCATGCCTGGGCATGATCCTAGCAGACATGAGACTACTTGAAAATCAGGAAGCTTTTTTCCCTCTGGCATTAAATTCCGGATACAATCGAGAAAATGGCAAATTATAAAGATGGTACTATTAAAATTATAAAAAGAGTCCAGATTGTTCTCTGTTTTCTCATCTCACCCTAATCGTAGGTTTCTTTTGATGTTTATAGTTAAAAGCAATTGGCAGGATCCAGTTACAGGTCTTTTCCAAAGTGAATTAGTGAAGCGGTTTTTAGACCTGAGAGGAACTGGAATATACAATCTGTTAGTACTGCGTTTAAAAGGGAGGATAGATATGAGCAGTTAATTATGAGTGAAAATTAAACAAACATTGGCAAGAGGAAAGATGTCATTCTTTTTACTGGAAACAAAGACCACATTCTTGCAGCAAGAGTGGGAAACATATGAAATGGGTTGTGAGTTCAGGTATTTGAACAGTAAATATTAAGATTTTTCAACAAGGAACTGGATCTGAAGGTATTCACAATCACTCTTTTTTAAATAAATATATATTCCTGCAGAAAATGGAGATAATGGGCCTGAGCACTTCCATGATTTTTTTTTGCCCCAAGTATAACAATTTGACGTCCTTGGAAGAATCCAATAATTGCAGGAAGGTGAAGGCTGAGGAGTAGCATTTACAACATATGTGAATCTGGCTAATGCTGACAATTAGCTCCTGGTAAAACTTAGGCTTAACATAATGAATAACTGGAAATGATTACAATGCTATAATTTAATTGGGAGTGTCTGGAAGTGACTCTATTGCTGGAATCTAATTGTGGCGCTGAGGAATACTTCCAAATTATAAATTGCAATTATAATGATGCTACTTGAACTCCTTGGGCTTGCTGCCTTAATTTATTATATTATTAATTACATAATTTTATAAACCTTTGCTAAGGAAACTAACAAACAATAATTCCTGCTTGTCTGATCAGTTGAATCTTGTATTGAACAAATGCCACCTGTTATTTTCAATATGAGCTCCTCGAAAGTAGATCCTGTAACTTAAGGTTAGAAAGTTATGTTTTCTTGTACTGAAAACAAGTGACAAGGTATTCAGAATCTCAGCATTCTGAAAAATTCAATCATTTTCCTGCAAATGAATGTTCCAGTTGCTAGAAAATAATATACTAATACCTAATACTTTCTCTCTCTCTCATATATAAGTTTAATTTTTTTCTATTTGTCATAACGTGTAGCTCTAATTGTGGTTTGAAGTAATCTGAAATAAATAGGATAGAAATTGGATACAGCCTATTTAGGTGCCATGGCAGGAGAAGGTAACAGTGGGATGCAGGGAGGAGTGTGAGGATGATCATGAGCAGACAGCAACTTTCTAGAGTGAAGGAGAGCCAGGAAAAGCACTCCGGCTCCTTTCATTAAAGTTAAAATTAATTTGTCTTTTTGAAGACAGCTGCTTGTTAGGCCACAACCACATCTGAAAAGCCAGGTACTTGCTCCATTCAGAGCAGTCCCCTTCAGCAAAAGACAAGAGGTGGAGGTTTCATGCTGCTACTATGCGGTAGCAATATGAGTGGTATTCACTACTAACAGGATATTGTCGTCAAACCAAAAAGACATTCTGCCTATCACACAAATGAGTAACATGGTATATAAATTTTAGTGCTAGTGTGCTACTTGGTATGTAGACCATACATCCCAAAGATTTACAGATCGTATCAAACAACATGAACCAGCTGTTGTTCACAGTGGGCAAAGTACTAACCATACCATATCAGCCCATACTTGCAAAGCTCAAAATGCAGTGTGCAGCATTAGATCTGATTTCATGATTGGACAGCATTTGCAAAATAAACCTCAGTGTGCTAAGAAGAGAGAATTTAGCATGGCCAATGCACCTAACCAACATGTTTTTCAAACTGTGGGAGGAAACCGGAGCACTCAGAGGAAACACACGCAGACACTGGAAGAACGTGCAGACTCCACACAGACAGTGACCCAAGCTGTGAATCAAACCAGGATCCCTGGCACTGTGCTAATCACTGTGCCGTCTTTAAATTGGATGCAAACTTCAATTTAAACCCATTTAAAACCCTTTTGGATCAAAACTGCACCAAAATAATAAAATCTAGGGTTATGTGCTTCCAAAAAGTTGTGACGAGAACAAGATTTTGTAACTGATAATAGGGTGGATTCAAAAAGGTATTTATTGACACAGTGTTGTTATTCATTGCAGCTAATGGTACGCTATACCATTATTTCTGAAAGGGTGGACATCAGAAAAGTCATGGTACACCTTGTCAAATGGTGCAAGTTAACTTGTCATAAATTATGACCAAATACTTCAAGGCATTCCATTATTGAGTCAAACATACTCAAAGGCATGCCTTAGTTGGTGATAAATGCTTTGAATGATTCCTTTAAGCACTTGGTGTTGCATTATGTCCAAAATAATTTTTGTGTCCATTTATCATCAGTTAATGCATGTGTCCTGCATCATGATTACTTAATTTTCATTTGTTCAGCGCAGTAGCATTTCTCTGGTCTGCCTTGTTAAATGATCTTTGCTGTTGGCTGTTGTTGACAGCGTATCCTCTGAAGTCTCTTTTAATGTGACCTTTCTGCAGGTGGTCTGCTGCCTGCCTGAACTCCTACTATTTATCCTTCATAAGGTTCTTTGTAAGATTAGAATACTTTGGCTTTTTTTCTTCCCTTCTTTTCTAATAAGGCTCAGTGGCTTTTGATTTTTAATGTAGCTTGTCAGTAATCATTAGAATCAGAATCACCTAACCCGTGAAAGATTAGAGCTCATTAAACAATGCCAGTGCTAAACAGTCCTGTCACATGCTTTTTATCTATGCATCCAGTTCATTCAGTTAACACTCATGAATTTGTATACCCAGTTGAAATCTATCTCCCAGCAGATTTAAAAAAAACGTATGTTGATAAAGGAGTAAAAATCATAATTCATTGTCCAAGTTCAAATTCCTGCAAAATAGTGACAGACTGCAAGATTCTAAAGCATCAAGTAATTATTTTTGGATTTTTGGCCTCCCATTAATATAATTATTTTGCAAACTAGCTGACTACAGTAATTGAGTGCTATATTGCTTTAAAAATGTGATCAGCTGTGCAGTTATGAACTGCAAATAGAATTGTGTCACCGAGATCACGTAACATCTCACTACAGTCACTGCCAAGGTGCCAACCTTACATTTTGGAAACTTAAGTGGAAGGGTCATTTCGTCTGATTTGAACAATTGGCAATTTTGATTTTATTCATATTTACAATATTCCAATGCTGTGAAATTTTCCTTCAGCTACTTTTGCCCATTCACAACCAAGCATATTTACAAATATTTTACAAGAGATTGAGTACCTTTTCATTGATTCGGTTACTTTGATTGTATTGCTAGTATGTCGAATAAAATGTTAGTTGTGGAATATTTGGGTTGCAATGTTTTTGATCTGAGTTTTCACATTAATATCTTTAATCTTTTTGACTAAACTCATATTGATCAAGGCATCCCCTGAGCTGAAGTGTTGAATTTTCGATCTGGGGCTGGAATCCCCAGCATCTGATGCATTTGCAGATCCTAGCTCTGCACCAAAGGGTGCCTGATATGATTTTTAACAAGTTGGCCAGGGTGTATGCTTGTCATCCATGAAGGTCAATAGGAGGATGCCAAGGTTGGAGGACCAATAGGAGGACATCCAGCACTTAAAGATTAGCATCTCCACCATCAGAGGTCAGCACTGTCAGAAGAAGATGTGAGAATGGTTTAGAGAGCTTTTATAATTTTTTAAATTCAAAAAGGTCAGAGCTGCCAGCTCATCATCGTGGAGAAGCAACACGTCCCCTGGATGGCCAGTGCCTGCAGCTGTGGTCCTATGGCTATAACAGATGCCACTGAGAGGTAGCTTCCATCTCTCAGACATGCTTTGACCTCAAAGGTACTGGAAAACAGGGAGTGGGGGGCAGACGTGGGGGAAGTGCGTGCCCATTGTGAAATTCCAAATTGGATCTGCAGAGTGATTTTAATGGACCCTTTAATTGCGTTAATAGGCTACCCACACCTTCTCCACCTTTACCCCTCTCCCGTCCTACCTGAACAAAGATGGTCCAGAGGTGTGATCATGTGGAAGAGGGACAAACCGGTAAGTAATGGGAAATTGCCAAACCACCTGCTTCCAATCATGCCTCCTCGGGTGGTTGAAAATTTGTCCAATGCAAAGGGGACAATTCTCCCAAAAAAAATTCTAAGTGTCAAATTTGTGTAAAAGCTGGAGGAAATCCCACTGTTTAATTTCAGCAGGAGTTTCATAATGTGTCTTCCACACTTTTTGCATTGCAGAGTGCACTAGCGCAATTCACCCGAAAAATCTGCCCAAGAGGCCTGCAGCATAGCATTGAGCAGATCACTGCTCATGTGCCAATCTGTCAGCACACAGATCAGCGCATGGATAGTAGCCCTGCACTGGCAGCCTCTTGATTGCTGGCCAGCTTGATCACAACAAACCTTCCATCACTGGCCGTGCAACCACCCCACAGCCCAATCACTGGCCCCCCACCGTGTCCGGGCCAGCCTCCGATTCCCCACTGATTCACAGTTCTGGTCTCCCGATCCCACCTTCCACCCGCAGCCCTGATTTTTTTTTTCAGCCCCCCCCGCCCCAGTAACTGGCATGTCTCCCTCTGTCACTGATCCCTCTGCAGAGTGGCAGTGGGATCCCCATCCCCACCAATCTCCCCACTCAGAGGCCCTGCCCCCTTAGCACTGCCTGATGCCTGGTGGGCAATGCCAAGGTGCCCCCAGGCATTGCCACTTTGTCCCTTGGGCAGTGCCAGGAGCCCAGGCTGGCAATGCTCAAGGGACCCCTGTAACCTCCAACCTTCTGGGAGGCCTCGGTGGATCTCTTTACTCCAGTGGAGTTGGGTTTCCAGCTCCCCGCAGCTGTGGAGTTATTGTAAACCCTGCTGGAATGAAACACTTCTGGCAGGGCAGGGGAAAGGTTAACAGCCCTGGAGACTTCAGTCCCAGGCCTGCTAATGGGATTCAAGTTGTATTTAAATGAGAATTTGAATAATTTATATAGCTCTGCACCTGAAATTCTCTTTGGGAGAATCACCCCCAAAGTGTTTATTGACAGATAAGGTAGGGAGTTCTGCCATTCTACCCAGAGTAGCTTGGACCTCAAAGAACACAAATCTGAGTCAGCTGCCCTCAAATTACCTTGGTCTAAAAATGTTTTTATTTTCTAATCTGTTCAGAGAGATGGATATAATTGGCAAGGTTTTGGCCCCATGTGCTTTTTCAAAGAAAAGCAGTAGTTGTCCTATGTCCTGGCGAATACTTATCCCTTGGTAAATATCAGAAAAAAATCATTATCTGGTCATTATCACATTGCTTTTTGTGATGTTATATTGACTTTAAAACGCATTGGGCCTCAGGTCATGAAAGGTGCTACATAAATGCAAGTTTTCCTTTTTATAAATGACAAATGTTGCTAGCTCACATTGAACGTTACTTTCAACATTAACCCATCGTCATTTTTAAAGAGCAGGAGAAGATGTTATTTCAAAACAAATCTGATAAAAACCAACAGTAGTAGTATGACAGAAATACCCAAATGATGTATAAGCCAGGGTTCAAAAAACTGTAAACTACACCTTGCTGTGAGGTAACAAAACATTACCTTTTTAAAAATCTTTTTGAGGCATTTGTATTTGGCCCTCTGGGCTTGGGAGTAACTGTTGGAATGTTTATTGAGAAAACAGAAGAACATATTTCAACAATTATTTTTCAGCCTTCCATTGCTGAACTGCATGCATCTTTCATGTTTTTTTTGCTTTGCAAAAGGAGCATTTGGACTACCAGTCACTTAATATGATAAGATAATAATATTATAGAAGTGAATTTCATTGTGGTTTACAGATTACTGACGCATGTTTTTTATCAAATTATTTTTGTAAAACAATACAATTGTTAAGCCATTGGTGCTGATTGCATTTCAGTCCATGCTTTGACTGTGGATAGCAGGCTTCTTGTGTTCCATGCAACAGGTCAGTAAATTGATAAATTATTGCTCAATAAAGTCACAGTTAATGTAATAAATAATACAAAATTATGTATTTCTTCAAATGAAGTAACCAAAAGGAAATTTGAATTGATAAATGTAACCCCTGTGAGATCAGCCACAATTTGAGGGAACTATAGATTTTTAAAATATTTAATAAAATTGCCAATGGCTTTAATTTATATTTTGGATTCAGCTATTATGAGATGACAATGGTGTTTAAGGTTTTGAAGTTTGTATAGTTCCCTCAAATTGTAAGTAATCAAACAATAATGGTCCAGTCGGTTTGCTATGTTGACTAATAAGCAGATGATCTTTTTTAAAAAATGGGTATATCAAGCCCCATTTGTATTATTGGTTGACCTTTGTTCCTCTTCAATGCACTGTAATTTCAAGATGGTGAAAATATGCCTGGTTCATAATTAAAGTAGACAGTTTTGAAATAGTAAAATAGAAGGGTTTTTTTCCCCTGAGTTTTAACTTATTCATTTTTAAATTGTGAGCAGTGACTTGCAGCAGCAGAGTTATTACTGGATGTAGCCATATTACTTTGACTATTTGAACCAAAGCTGTGGTAGTAACAACAATACCACTTGTATTTGTATAACATTTTTAGGATAGTATAGTGTCTTGAAAAGAATCACAGGAGCCAAATCGAAATGTAGATTAGTGAGCATAGGAGTCATAAGTGAATAGGACTTAGTTAAAGTTAGGCAGTAATGTTTTGGATGAGTTTAATGGAAGGTGCCAGGTAGGTAACAATTGTTGGCAAGATGTTTACCTAAAAAGTAGGGTTTTATCACATTCGAATGGTTGGGGTAGGATGATAGTGATATCTTTCCAGTTGCAATATATAGATGTCTTGGCAGTTCCTTGGCAATGGCAGTTCAAGCTCTTTGTTATATGTTTGGATTTGTCGGAAATTATTTTTTTTTCGGTTCAGTGGCATCAGTTCCCTGAAGTGTTTTGCTGTTCAGCTGGGAGCTGATTTACACAGCTCTGTATATTTCTCATTCAAAGTTTTAATCCATGAATGCAATAACAGCATGCCCTTGAGTTCTGGACCAGGAACCTGTGTGTTTCACATGTGTTTTTTCCAATCTCTCCAGAATTAATCTAGATCAGTCAAGGCTTCATTTTGAATCACTAACCTACTTTATTCCATGTATAGTGGATGAGGGAATAATGGTTTAAGTTGGATTAATTTATTTCCATCAGCACAACTTATGTTCACATGGTAACATAAAAATATTATGCTATGCTACCTTACTTCAGCATTTTGTCTTGTTTGATTTAAACAGGCTAACTCCTCTACATTCACATTTTTTCTCACAGGACATTTCTGCTTCAGCGTTTTTCTTTGTTTCTGTAACTGCTTCATTCCTGACTTTTCATAATTATAGGGAGATTAAACAAACCTTCCATCGGGTTATGGAGAAAGGGTACTAACTTATTTGCTAGTTGTAATCTATGAGCAAACATCAAAACCAGCTCCTGTCATGGTTTTCCTCTGGGTGCTTCAGTTTCCTCCCACAGTCCATAGATGTGCAGGTTAGGTGGGTTGACCATGATGAATTGTTCCTTAGTGTTCCAAAATGTGTATGCTAGATAGATTAGTCATGGGAAATATGTGTGGGGTGAAGGCGATGGGGGGGGAGGGGAGAGAATCTGGGTAAGATAGTCTGTCAGAGAGGCAGTGCAAACTCAATGGGCTGAATGGCTCTTCTGCACTGTAGGAATTCTATGATATCAGCTTATGTTTTATTTGGGAATATGCTATGTGTTAAAAACAAACATAAAATAACTCAGTAAAATTATTTACTTTTAAATAATGATCAAATGATTCAAAACAATGCCACAGCTGATGGATCCTTTAATTTTTATTAAGAGCTTTCTCGCTTTCGTTTTAAAGCTTACCATTGTTTTGGAGCCAACAGTATTGATGTCTCAAAGCAGTATTGGTGAAATAGAATTGCAAGAAAAAGGCTAGAATTATACCAGTATCTATACGCTCTCAGTGAAGTTAGCCATAAAGAAGCTGCACGTTTATATTCGTGAATGAACACAGAGAACACTAATCCTTGGGGATCTATTTATTGATGTTTGTAATAAAGCTAACTTGAACTAAGTTCCATTCGCCCATGACTCCTGTACTCACTCATCTACATTTTGATTTGGCTCCTGTGATTTTTCTCGCGATGAGATGTGTTTAATTATTGGGGCTTTACCTCTTTTTCTTCCTGAATTATTCAAGCATGAGGAACGTTTTCGGACTGGAGACCTGATACTAGCGTGCACAACTTGAGATCATTAAAGCACTGATTTTTGTATTATCCTACTGCCAGTGAGAAGCTGCATTCATGTGGAATGTGAGTGAGAGAATCAAGACTACATTTATGTACGGACATATGAACTACAAGTATCCTATTAGGTCCCTTGAGCCTGCACCATAATTTCCTAAGATCATGGCTGATCTGATTGTGGCCTCAACTCCACTTTCCTTCCTACTAACTATATATACCCTTTGACTCCCTTGTCAATTAAGAATCTTCTCAATATCTGCCCCCTTGTGAAAAAAATCATTGGAATGCTTTTTATGAAATTTTAATTTGCTTTCCATTCTTTATAAATTACAAGTTTCTGCAATTATTTTTCTTCTGTTTAACTGAAATTAGCATCAACTGTTTTGATGTTAAATAATGAAACTTCTGAGGCAGTGCAAAGCTATGTATTTTTTTGTTACTTTTACAGTGATCTTTCACAAGCTTTTCTTGTTGCCCTTCCCAAAATCTAATTGACAATTATAAAAATAATCAACCTGTTGTCACCTTGACCCAACAATTCCTCGAAGACTCAAATTGTCATATTTTTCTTTCAGAGCGATTTATGTTTCTCAAACAAAACTATTTTAAGTGTAGTTGGAAATGCTGAAATAATAGAATGCTTTGAAAGGCTGGTTTAATTATTTACCATTTATTCCATAATTTGACTATACTGTTTCAGCAGTGATGAATTGTTTATGGGCTGATCTGAGAAATTGTTGACTTAAGTTGGAAAGAAAAATACATCTAGTAGTGTCACAAACATGTTCCGACAGTTTGGAAGTGTTCTTACTGTTCTACATGCTTGTGTTTTAGTCAATGAAGATAAAAGAAAAAGAACGAAGTTTGATATGCAGAAATGTAATTGGGCATCCTTGTGATGGCTAAAATATGAGGTGGTTATGGATTGTTGGTGAGCAGATTTGGCAAAGCCATGTTGGGTGGGTCTTAGTGAAACAATTAACAAAATAAATTCCAGAAAGGAGCTGGACTAATTTAATTATTAAACTGCAGCTGAACAGTTCTGCTGGTGGTCTCGGACAATAAAGTTTCTGTGTTTTTTTTGTTATTATTTCCCTCCCCCCACTTTATGAGGAACTATTTCTCCAAGCTCTTTTTTATGTTTTGAGGCATGGTCAGTGCTCCTAGACTCTTGAAGCTCAGGACCATAAACTAGTTTGTGACATAATCTGTTCTTCTTGACTGTGTTACATATAGGACGATACGTATCTTGGCATGTATAACAAAGCAAGTGCATGAGCTGGTTGAGTTGATTTCATAAACCACAGAGATTTTTCAGTTTGATTTGACCCCTCCCAATGTGTTTTGTTGTGGAAGTACACACCAGTTTGTGTTATTCTGTGTAGCCTACAAGGGCAGGGGTTCTAAGAAGAGTATTTTATTCAGTTTTGAGCAAAAATGTTTTCCCCTTTGGTGAAAAATGCATAAGGGCAGCTGATTTTTGTGATTAAATCATTATCATTTGAAGAATTTCTATTTACCTACTAGTTATAAAGTCTGAGTGTATGTTAAAGCCTTGCATTGATCTTTGTGATATCATCTGAATCACACAAGGATAGTCAAAATTTTGTGGACCTAGAATTTGTCTCTCAATTTCAACACTGCTGCACCTTTGTGCTGTCAAATTCAAGATTCAAAACTTACAGTAATATAAAGATTTGCATATACAAATCTGCTTTCAGCAACGAAACAGATATAGATCTGAATTTCCAAGTCCCATTTGAGATAATAATTTAATTGCAAAAATCAGTCAGATGGCCGATATGCCAGTTTCCAAATGCCATTCGCACACCAACCAGTTTCATCAGGATGGGAGGAGGACAGCTGCAGAATTCTGCCAGATCCATTGTGGAAGCAATTAAGATAATTAAAACACTCATTGAGAACTCATTAAGGGGAATGGTGTGATTTAATCAAGGTGTGCGCAGACTGCATGTGATTTCTTGGGGCAGATCAGCTAAAAGAAGGGAGATGCACAATGGGGAGCCACTCATGATCACTGCAACAAATAAATACAAAGTTCCTGTGATCCAAGATATCATCTGGGTGCACTACTGCCTGAGGTAACCCTTGAAGTACGTTCTCCATGACCTGTTGAAAAATGGCACATGCAGACGAGCCCACAAAGGACAGGCCTTTGTGCTTATTAATTGTCACTTTCGGGAAAGCTTGTCTAATTCAAGTTGGAGATACACATGGCTCATGTCCAATTTAGAAAATGCTTGGCCCCGCGTTAAACAGGCTTACAGATCTTCAATCTGGGACAGAAGGTATCTGTCAAGTTTCTAAACCATTTTAGTAAGCTTATAGTCTTAACAAAGTCAGACCAGTTTAACTGGCTTAAAGACAGGAACAATAGGTGTAGCCCATTCTGTGAATTATGTGGATCTTATTATGCCCACCTCTTCCAGGCATTCCAGTTCCAATTCTACTTATTCCAATCGGGAATATGAAACTGGTCTCGCTTTAAAATGCGTAAGTGTGACATTAGGACCAATGTAGATCTTAACTTCAGTTCTCCTTTTTTATTCCAAGTCCTTACTGGAGAACTTCAGGGTACTTCAGTGACTTTGTACAGCTCAGCCTGAAGATTTCTAGCCAGTTCAGTCTGATGTGTTGGAGCCAATCTATCCCCATAAGGCCAGGTCCTTGCCTTGTACAATGATGAATGGAAGTCGAGCTGACTGTTGCCTGTAAGTCACTAGGGTTGCTTTGGTGCTCTTTATCTGCAGTGGTTTTCCCCCATTTTGGTGGCCAGCCTGGCATAAGTTCAGGAGTTGAATACTAGTAAAAAGTCTGACAACACCAGGTTTTAGTCCAACCTATTTATTTGATAATATTCTCACTAGCTTTCGAGGGGACAGCCTCTTCGTCAGGTGAATCTAAACTAAAACCTGGTGTTGTCAGACTTTTTACTGTGTTTACGCCAGTCCAACGCCGGCATACCCACATGTTGAATACTAGGCCAGAGGTGATCATAAGTCTGCTCCCAATGACGGAGACCACAGGCTGCATATTCAATTCCATTTTTAATGGGTGGCCATTTACTAACAACTCCACCATTATGGGGCTACCTTTGTTGTGGAGGTGTGATTTAATAGCATTGCCGCTGTTCCTTGTTGTGGGCATACCTGAAAGGTATGGTCCGGTACTGGCATTGGTGTTTTTGAAATAGCACGCGTACTGACTGTCCTGATATATTTGCCCCAGTTGTGGGTCTTCTGCAGCATCTTCAGTAGTCCAACGACTGGTATCTATGACCTTTTGGAATATGCTCCCTATGGGTCTGAAGGCTGTCCCTGCCGTTCCTAGGTGATGGCCTCCTGTCGCCTAATCAGCAGGCTTGTATTCTATGAGGCCCACAGGGAGATCTATTGATGATCCCCATGGCCATCATAATACCTTCATTGATGTATTTTTGGCCTAATTTCCTCATATTCTCTTTTATCATACACTCCTGAGACAATACAAAACAAAGGACACAGGAGGTGCAAGAGCAGAGGCACCTGTGGATAAATGTGTATAAATCATTGAAGGTGGTAGGGATGGCTGTGAGGTGGTTGATAAAGCATAAGGAAAACTGCAGTTTTGAAATAGGAGCATAAGAGTACAAAAACAAGGAAGTCATAAAACACTGATTTGGCCTCAACTGGAGTATTGCGTCTGGTTCTGGCACCATTGTGAAGGTATTACAGAGGATGCAAAAAAAATTACGGGAATGTTTCCTGGGATGAGAGCTTTCCTTTGGAGAAGTTGGAGCTGCTCTTCCTGGAGAAGAGAAGATAGAAGATTCAAAATCATGAAATCTGAGGAGAAACTGTTCCCGTTGGCAGGAGAATCAAGAACCACAGAGCACCAAGTTAAGGTGATTAGCAAAAGAAGCAATGGCAACATGATGAAAAATCTTTTTACACAGCAAGTGCTTAGTTTCTGGAATGCACTGCCTACAAACATGGTGGAAGCAGGTTCAATCGAGGCCTTAAAAAGCGAATTGGATAATTATCTGAAAAGAAAACATTTTCAGGGCTACCGGGGAAAGGCAGAGAAGTGAGACTATGCAGGTAGCTCTTGCAGAGAGCCAGCATGGACATGACCAGCCCAAATGGCCTCTTTCTGTGTCATAGTCCCCATTCTGATTCCACGGTGATTGCACAAGGCATCATAGTAACTGCTCTGATGCCACTATAACAAATAGAGTGAGATTATGGACTTGTGCTCAATTAAATTGTAAGCTTACTTTGAATTGTTACCCAATTTTAAAAAGCCTTCCTGCAGAATTTCAATTTATTTTAGAAATTGCAAAGATTCTAAAATGAAAAGAACAAACATATTTTCTTTTTAAATCTATGAACTTACATTTATATAGTAGCATTCACAATGTACAGTTCATCTCAAAAGGATTCAGTTTGCCAAGTATTTTTAAAACTGCTGCTGCAGGGAAATAGGGCAGCAAATTGCACACACAAAAGACAATTGCCGGAATTCCACCGCCCTGCCTGTGGTGAGCGGGCGAGGAGCAGACAGTGGAACTGTCCGTTGATCTCCAGTGGGATTTTTTTTTGCTCTATGGTGAGCAAGGCTGTAAAATCTTGCCAAGGATATAAATGACTTGATAATCTATTTGAGTAATGTTGGTTGAGAGATAAATACTGGTTGGGATATTTAAACAACTCAGCCAATGCCATAGAATCTATTGTGTCCACTTGAAAGGGCAGACAGGGTTTTGGTTTAACATCTCATCTGAAAGATGGCACTGCCAGCAGTGCCACACTCCTTCCTACTGCTTTGAATTGTCAACCTGGATTTTGTGCTCAAGTCTCTAGAATGAGGTTTGAGACTGCAACCTTCTAACTCAGAGGTGAAATGTTATTACTGAGGCAAGGCTAATGCCTAAAGTATAGAAAAAAAGGATAATGACCTGAAGAGAGATTCTGGAACACCATTACAATATGGATTTGCTGCAACAAACTTCCTGCGAGAAGGTAAGCATGTCACAATAGCAAAATGTCAATTTTATTTTTGTGAAAGATACCCACTCAGTGTATCTATCACAGAAAAATATGTATTCCAGTGTTCTACTCTCTGCTATATCTTTGGCATTTGGGAAGGATATCACCTTGTTCTGTGTATCTGTAATGCTGTGTGTAACCACTGATGTGGAGATGCCAGCGTTGGACTGGGGTAAACACAGTAAGACGTCTGACGACACCAGGTTTAAGTCCAACCGATTTATTTGATAGTAAACTTGCAAGCTTTCAGGGTTGCCCCTTTGTCAGGTGAATGGAAAGTTAGAACTCTCTGTTCACCTGACGAAGGGGCAACCCCGAAAGCTTGCGAGTTTACTATCAAGTAAATCAGTTGGACTTAAACCTGGTGTTGTCAGACTTCTTACTGTGTAACCACTGAGCCACAGTAACCCATATACAATTGACATTAACAGCACTCAGCCTGCACCCAGAGATCGTTCTCTGTATTTAATTTCCGTATTTTCTTGGTAACTTGTATATTGTAAGAATTCTCTTCGCGTAATGGGAGAACAGATGATGTAGACTGTAAATTTTGCTGCTTAGCATGCCAATCTCATAATTGATGTACTTCATACTCCCTTGCCTTTCTACTTACTGAGACTTGCAACAAGTATAGCAGTGAATTGGGAATAATACATACAAGATCCATTAAATGTTTGCTATTAGCTTTATTTGACAGCATGTTATGCATCATTTAATATTCACATTTTATTCATGTACAGCAACACAAGAAATAGGAGCAGCATTGGACCAAATGGCTCCTTGAGCCTGCTTCATCATTCAGTGTGATCACACCTGATCTTGGGTTTCAACTCCATTTTCCTGCCCACCCCCTGTAACCCCTGAGAGACCAAAAATCTGTATATGCCAGCCTTAAATGTATTCAGTGATGGAGTATCCACAACTCCCTGGGGCAGAGAATTCTGAAGATTCACCACCCTTTGGTCCTGAATGATTGACCCCTTATCCTGAGACTGCCCCACGTTTTAGATTCCCCAATCAGCACCTACCCTGCTAAGCCCCTTCAGAATCTTGTATCTTTCATTGAGATTGACCCTTATTCTTCTAAACTCCAGAGAATATAGACTAACTTTCCTCAGTCTCTCCACATAGGATTAGCCCCCTTAGTCCAGAGACCAATTTAGCAAATGTTTGCTGTACTGTCCCTAATGCAAATATATCTTTTCTGAAAATGTGGAGATCAAAACTGCTTACAGCACCTGAGAAGTCATCTCAGCAAAATCCTGTACATGTAGTAGGCTTCTTCACTCCTGTAACTCCAATCCCCTTGCAATAAAGCAATGACAGACATCCAAGGCTAGTCAGTGAGCCAAGTGAGTAGCCCTCCTTCATCTCGGTGGGCCGCAAAATTGAAATCGGGCATTTCTAGCAACCATGAATAAGGTTTAATACACATCAAATATGTTAAGCGTTTTGAAAATGCTGAATCATTGCTACATTAACAAAACTGTCAACTTCAAATGGTATAAACAAAACAAGTTTTACGCTTTGATTGAGTGACAGAAGGAGTTCACGGCTCTCACGTTCAATGTTGTGTGCAATCAGGACACACCTCACTTCATATGCCCTTTCCTTATATCATTTGAGTCATAGCAGTAAGAAAAAAAATGTGTGGATGGAAAGCCTTAGAATTTGACAACACTACACATGGGTAAAGTCAACAAAATGTCTCATTGGCCACCCTCAGAACCCTGACGGACTGCATGCAATCTAGGGGGTTTTGGTTGCCCATTACTGCAATAAAGGCTAATATCATTTGCCTTCCTAATTGTTTGCTGTACCTGAATGTTAACTTTTTGCACATCCAAGTCCCTTTGAACATACGCTTCCTAGTTTGTCACCTTTTAAAAAAATATTCAGCTCTCCTATTCTTGTGAATAACATGAACTTTCCTACATTATAGTCCATCCGCCATCTTGTTGCTCACTTACTTAACCTATCTATATCTTTTTGCATCCTCTCTGCGTCCTCCCAAGAGATAACCTTTCCACCTAGTTTTGTATCATCAGCAAAGTTAGATAAATTACTCACTGTCTCTTCTGAGTCATTAATATAGATTATAAATAGCTGAGGCCACAGCACTGACCCTTGTAATACTCTATTATTCACTACCTGTCAACTTGAAAAATTCCCACTCAAGTCCACTCTCTGCTTTCTATCTATTCACCGTCTGTGTATCCCACCTGTTGGTCCTGTTTTCACATGTACCAACAGATCTGTGGTAACTGATCATTATATTTCCAAAATTTGTGTCAATATAATTTCTGGGTATAATATGGGCAGCATATGTGGCTATGGATACCAGAGCTAATTGAAGATTTCTAAATAATAATCTTTCTCAAATGTTAATTCATGAATTCGTTTCAAAACATGTCCTATGTTTTGCAGGAGAAATATTCAAAACTCAATTCAAGATCTGTGGGAAATAATTATTTAATAATTGATTTCCCGGATATTTCTGCATTTAAATTCAGAGCAGCCACAGCGTGATCTTTAATAGTCATTTTAAACAGAACAAGTTCACATTTATTTCCTCAACAAAATATTCACTGATGTTGTGTCCCATTAATATGAAATCCATAAATTATTTGCTATGAATTCTATGTTAAAATTAAACATTTAAAGGGTGGGAGATCTTTATCTCACGCAAATGTTACATGGCTTTTGAAAATGCAATTCCATTTAACAGGAAACCTTCCATCAGCTAATATATCCAAAACCAATTATTTTTGCATTTGTTAAATAAATTGGCAAAACTAATGTTACATGTGTATGCAAACTAAAACTAAGCTGCTGTTTTGATTTCTGCAAGTTTTAATAAGATAATTGGGTAATATTTTTCTGCCATTCTCATTCATGTGAGCCGCAGTATGAATTATTCAATGAATATGGATGTGTTTGCCATGGCTACTTCTATTGCGTTACATTATGTATTGTAGAATGTTAGAAACCTCATCAGCACCATTCCATCACTCTGTATGGCTGTGGTGATATAAAGAAAACAATGGGCTGGATTCTTCGACCTCGCTCATAGCTGGGATTCTCCCATCCCTCTGCAATGAATGGAAATTTGGCTGAGTGCCAAATTCTCCATCCTTGCTGGCAGCAGCGGTTGGAGAATTCTAGCCCATGAAATGGAATGTAGTGGTAGCTGTATTTAGGGAAAGCTCAATCCAGTAGTATCAGGTATTAAGATGTGCACTGCGTATATTTCCTGACTATTTAAAATTTTGCCCAGCTTGTATTTAAACTTCCTGGTGGACAAGACTCTGACAAGAGTGCAAATTTAGAAAATACCTCTTGTAGCTTACTTGTTTTTTGAAGTCTGCAACTTATAAAGATCTTAATAGCGCACAGTGCTTTTTAAATTTTCACGGGGACACTCACCATAACAATGGCAAAATTAAGAGGGAGGGCAAACAGTAATTCCATCCCATCATCGCCCCATTTGGTCTCATATTCCCTTAACATGCTGTTTTCTCCATAAGCTTGAACAGTTGGCGGTTCCGTTTGACATGGGAATTCTAAAAGCTAAGCTTGTTCCTAACCTGATTCTTTATATATGAACATAGCTGGTGAGTGTAAGCAGGCTTTTTAACTATGCACATCATCAATTGAGAGGAGATGGTGGCATAATGGTAATGTTCCTGGACCACACAAATCAGCAGCCCATGTTAATAATCTTGGGATGAGGCAAAATCTTACCAAAAAATGGCAGAATATTGTTTCCAGCAAGAAAACCGTGGTGTTTAATTTTGCCATTGTTATGGTGAGTGTCCCAGTGAAAATTTAAAAAGCACTGTGTGCTATTAAGATCTTTATAAGTTGCAGACTTCAAAAAATAACAAGTAAACTATGAGAGGTATTTTCCAAATTTGGTATTTTCCAAATTTGGTATTTTCCAAGGCAACAGGTTGGTTTTCTCTTTAGATCTTATGACATGCTGCCAAAAAAAATCAAAGGGACACATTTCATGCTGTCATGCAGAGGGGGGCAGTGCCTAGACTCACCAGCAAAGCCCAGCTGCACTGAGATCAGGGGGGTCATCTTCTAGTCTCAGTAATGGTGACCATGAAACAAACAAACCCATCCCATTTACAAATATCCCCTGGGGAAGGATATCTGCCATCCGTACCTGCTCTGTACTCCAGGCCCCAGCAGTGTGGTTGCCTCATAAATGCTCTCAGAAATAGACTGGCATACCACTTAGTTCAAGAAGATGGCTCACCAGCACCTTCTCAATAGGCAACAAGTGCTGGCCTTGTTTCTGATGCCCACATCCATTGAAAAAATAAGAGTTTGCTGGGATTCTCCAATCTCATCCGTGGCCACCCAACTGCAAGTGAGAACAGAGATTTTGCCATTCCAATCAAAATTCCAATCACTTTGAAGCACCGGAGAATCTTAGCCACGAGCAAGAACAGAGATTTTTGGTACTTGATTCCTTTCTTCTGTAATGTTCATGCCAACAGGAATTGCTGGATAGCAAGCGGGAAAGTGAACCCCCATGCTATTTTCTAACAGTTTTAGCCCAGAGATGCTGTGATAAATTGTAATACTCATGCCAACTGACTTGAAATCTAAGCCTAGGTCTTTATTTATCTGAATAATTCGGTATAACACCATGTGAAGCATTTAACTATTAAATGAGATAACAATTTCCAGGCTGAATGATCTTAAGCTGGCTGTCAGTTTGTGCACAAGTGCAGCATCAGTTAATTGTCCATACCTCTATTCTGGCTACCTGGCCAGATAACCAAAAGGCAGAAACTTCATGATTTGATAATGAACCCACTTTGTCTCTTATGTTTAGTGTCATTAACTTATTTTTTTTAGACACACACATCTTAGATCTGGTTGTATTTTGGTGGCAGTCTATGAATAACTAGGTTTTATAAAGGTTTCTATTCAGCCTAGACAATAGTTAAAACAGCCAAGTTATTGCTGGCCCGAAATGATTGTCTCTGTTCCAGACATTATCTTTTTGGGGGCTGGGAAGCATTTAAACTCTAAGTATTTGGATAAGGATGAAAATGGCCACATTTTACTTTCTTAGGATGTTGTACATGCCACCACAGTCATTTGGAATTTCTATTTTTCATTATTATATTGATTTGGAATCAGTATTGAGGAATCATTTCTTTCAAAAGCCAGACTTTCTCTTTTTTTTGGCTGACATTTCTCAGTTAACTTTAATGTGTGGAAAATCCTCTGACTGGCATACTGTTACTCACAGCCAATATTCCCGCTGGTTTTAGCCTTAATAAAAACATTTATTCGGTATGTTGCAGACCACATTTGGAGTTGCAAAGCTGTTTGGCACTGAGCTGCATTCAAGCTATCTGTTCTATGGTCTGAGGGCTGCAGGCTTGCTTTCTCATTTTGGAAAGCTGTAGATCCCAGAAAAATTAATCCAAATGTTATTTCATGCTGATTTCCAGAAACTATGCTCCAGATGCACATACTATTTTAGTTCACTTGACCCTGGTGAATACGAGAAACAGTCTTTGGTACCCATTGGGACTATGTGCTGCAGGGTGAATAACAGTATGATTAGGATATGTAAAAGCATCTCTTCCTGTGTAATGCAATGCAGAATTAAAAGGCAACTCTCACAACTTGTAAACAAAATTGGCTCAGGTGCTTTATTTCTACTTGGTTGTGCTGCTAGTAGTGCAGTGGCAACTTTACTCGGACTGGCATACTGCTACTCACAGCCAAAATTCTTGCTGATTTTAGCCTTAAGAACATTTATTTGGTACGTTGCGGACCACATTTATTATAGGGAAATACAGGGCCTGATTTTACTATGAAGTTGCACCAATTTTCAGGCGCGTAAAGTTAGGCATGAGGTGAGTAGTGTGATCCGCGACCGCCTCTGCCCCCGGTCCACCCTGCCACTAAGGGCCTAAAATGGCCGCCATTGGCACCATGCCCGTTTTGGGCATGATGTCAATTTAAATGCCTTTGCATGCATTTAAATTGACTTAATGGGCTGGATGCCCAAACTTACCAGCATTCCCCCTTTACCATCACACTCGCCCATCCAGATTCCTGATGAAACAGACCTGGTCTGATTTGGGCGCTCCAGCTTCTGAAGAGATAAGTTCAGAGCTTCCAGCGGCTCTCTAACTCAGATCGGTGGTGGTTGGAGGCTTGGGGGGAGGAGGGTGGCAGGTCAGATGGCTCTCTGGTGGGGGAGGGAGGTGGGTCAAATCACTTTCTGTTGGGGGGAGGAGGGAGGTGGATCAGATCGCTCTCTGGTGGAGGGGGGCGAGGTGGGTCAGATGGTTCTCTGGTGGGATGGGAGGTAACTGGGTCAGATGGCACTCTGGTGGTGGGGGGATCCGCTGCCACTCTGCATGCAATTGGTAGGGGGTCAGGGGGCCATGATTGGTCTGGGTAATGGAGGGATAAGGGGCATAGTTATGTTGTGGGGGTGAGGCAGTGTCTGTGGGTGCCATGGGGAGTATTATCTGTCCCAGGACCAATGTGGTAGGGGAGCGTTTTTCTATTTTTTTTTCCTGTGCATGTGCAATTGAAGGCTCCGATCAGCTTCTGTAGTATGATTCAGAATCACTTCTTTTTTCGGGCAGAGTATGTATGGGGGCAGCTGTGAACTGATCTAGGAGTCAAATCTGAAACACTCCAAGATCCAGCACTTAGAATCAAAATGATAAAATCAGTGTTCAATTCCATTCACAACTCCTCCATGGTGCAGTCTATGCTTGGATCCTGAATGATCTGGATGACAGTCAGGCTTTGACTGATAAGTGGAAAATAATACTTGCACCTCCCGTGCCTTCACCAACAGACAATCTAACAACCTCTTCTTGACTTTCGATATAGTTACAATCATTGAATCCTGCACCATAAAATCTTGGGGGTCCAAACTGACCAAAAATTCTATAGTTCAAGTCATATAAATACTGTAGCTACAATTGCAGCTCAGAGACTGGGCATTTTGTGGCAAATAATTCATCTCCTAATTCCCCAAATTCTTTCCATTGTACGCAAGGAGAAAGTCAGGACCAGAAGTATTCTCCACCTACATTCAAGAGGTTTGACAACATCCAGGACAAAGAAGTTTGATTGGTAAATATCCCATCCACAACCTCAAAAATTTAGTCTTTCAACCACAAGTGCACAATGGCAATAGTGTGTACCATCTACACAATGTACTGCAGCAACTTGCCACGGCTTCTTCAACAGCATCTTCCCAATACTTAGCCTCCTTCATGTGGAAAGACAAGGGCAGCAGATGCATGGGATCACCACCACCTTTAATTCTCCTCCAAATCATGTAGCATCTTGACACATTGTCCTTCCATTATCATTGCTGGAGCAAAATCTTGACACTCGTCATCTAACAGCAATGTGAATTGCCAACAGTGCACAGATTGGAGTGGTTCAAGAAGGTGGTTCACCACCATCACCATCTCAAGGGCAGTGAGGGATGGACAATGCATACTGGTCTTGCCAGTGACATCCGTATACCATGAGTGAATAAGAAAAAAATGTTCTCCAGGTTTAGCAATACTTTGGGAGAATCCAGTGATTTGGGGACAGTTCAGATGGGATCATCTTATCATTTGACTGCAAATTCATGCCTCTACCTTGAGTTCCCAGAAACATAGGGATGGATTTTACAGTATACCTAGGTCCATGCCCGCCAGCATTTTCGCAGTATTAATTGCTTTAAGGCAAGAACTCCACCCTCTTTCTTGGGAGAAAGTCCCACCTTAAAGAGCTGCCAGTCATATGGATGGCCCTAGTGATGTAGCACTAGTAACAGCCATCAGGAGTTGTGGTCACTATTGGAACCATAGGCAGTCCGACAACATGCAGTGAAGTCCAGGGCTGTATGAGTTTAATGACCTCAGCGTGGGGGAGGTGGTGGTGGGATTAGGCAGGCTGAGGGTGGTGCTGGGTAAAATAAGCTCGTTGTTTAATGTCAGGGACAGTTAAAAGTGGGGCTGTTCTTTGGAAAGATGTCTCTAATGGGTCCAGGAAACCAACAAAGGTGAGCCTTCTCCTCCTACTCAGTGCCATTTCCCCCTCCCCTTTTTTTTTTGCTGCCACTGCTGAAGCTGTTGGTCTTCCCACATGGCATGGGTCTCCCTTTCTGAGATAAAGTACTGATGGCCCTCAATTGGCTACTTAATGGCCTAAATAAGCCCAGGCGCGAGTGGGCAGGTTGACACTGCCCTGCTCCAGTTTGGGGGTGGGGGGGGTGCTGAATGTGAAAGTTCAGCCGTGTCCCACAGAGTGGTGAGTACAGCACTGGACGTGAACATTTAGTAAAGGATGTACACAAAAACACAATATTGTTTTTTTTCCCTAAATAGAGAATTTTTCCTCATTCTCCTATAACTGTCAATGCATGTCAACCACGAGACATCCCAGTACATTTAGCTTCCTTATTAAGCCAATCTCAACAATTAACAATAATCACACATGAATAAAGTGAAACCAACGCGTTGTGAAATATTTACCAAAGAAACTTAAATTTGAAAAATACCCACCTCATCTTCGTGCCCTCAGTAAGTCTTAGGTTAATGGCACAGAAGTTGGGCAGAGTCTCCTTGTTTGTCTTGGAGGCTCTTTTATAGCCTGCCTGTACCTGCTGCGTTGTCAGCTGATAGTAAGATTCATTAATAGCCACTCCGATGGAGAGACTGGAATTAGGCGCCACATGCTGAGGTGCTTTATGCCATTTCTTACACAATTTTATTTTAATCACCACAGTTAAAATTCAGCTCCATGTGTCCTGTTTGATTGGAAATCCATGCCCCATGGGTGTAAGGAAATTTCCATGATTGGCTGTCATGTCTGCAGCAAGTTTTCTGAGGTGAAACTTTCTAAGTAAATGAATACAGTCTGACAGCGTTATGTTAGTAGTCACTTTTTTTTGGCTTACTTTTTATTTTAATTTCCCATAGTCATTCATCTAAAATTTAATTGAAATGCTGCACAGAATTGTTTAAGAAGTAAATGGAAAATATAATTTATAGTGTTTGTTATGGGCAAACAGTGTACCAAGAATCTGCCCCTTTCACTGTGCCTTGGAGAGGAGAATATAAATGTGGAAAATTTATTACCTGAGTGAAAAAGTTATTTAAGCTGCAAAAACAAAATTGTAAATCTTTTGGGGGGAAAAAAGCTCTTAATGCATCCTTGATGGCTTAATCTTGTATTAGCATATTCATGCTCCGATTTGCAAATTGTTTCCGCAGCTCATCAGTCTATGTAGAAAGAGAATTTATGCATGTCTTGCTGTGCAGGAAAACAGGAGCTGTATTATATCAGCAAGCCACCAAGTTTTTGCGTGACTGCTCATCCTCTTCTCCCAACCAAAAATGATTGCAAACATGCAAAAGGGTATAAGAAAAGATCAGCTGATCTAGCAAACCAGTCTCATCCAACCTGCCTAAACATACCATCAGTATCCTTTTGGCACATGTCCCACAGTCGTTCAGTCTCCTGGGAGAGGTGAAAAGACTGAGGGGAAGAAAATCTTTGACCGATTTAGTAACAATAAGCTCTGGGAATGCAATTTCTAAGGTCACAAGTTGGAATAGTAAGTATGCACCTCTAATGATTTAAATCAGTTAAAATGGAAAGGAGTATGCCTGACATTCATAAATTCTCTGAAGGATGGTGAAATTTAACAATTGATACAACATTTTGGCTTTTTTGTATTCAGAATCCATATGTTCTGCTGGATTATCTCAGTGCACAGTAAGCTACTTGATATTAAACTTCAACAACTTCTTTTGTGATGTCGTTTTCACACTGAGCAGGTGCAGTCAGTGGTGTTTATTGTAGCTAATATGTGTATGTGTGTGTATGTATAGATGGCCACTGACATTTGCAAGTTTTGATGCAGTTTAAAAGTAGGGGTTGGTATCACAGTGGTAGACCTGAGCTTGTGATTTCGCGAAGTGAATTTTTAATATCAGAGAAAGGCCACTGGGATGAGATGCATTCTGAAAATATTTCACCTTGACTCCGATAAATTTCAGCTCCACAAATTGCACATCAGAACATAAAGGGTAGTAATTTGGGCATTGTAGCAGGACTCAAACTACTGATAGAACTTTATGCAACCATAGTTTGCAGCATCTTTTCAGAGCATGTTAATGTCCTTTTAATTACAATCATTTGCTGAATAGCTATTATTTACTTAATTGTCTAAATATCAATGATCTCATCAACTAGCATTTCTACAATTGTCCAAAGTAATGAGCAGAAGTTTGGAGCAACTTCATTTGCAGTGTTAATGTAAACCTTATTCACGATTAATAAATAAACTTAAAAGTTTTTCTGAGATTTTGCCGGAGTTATGGTGTTGATCAGTTGAACCTGCAAAGAGATTCTAAGTTGCTTTGGGAGTTAGAGCTAATTAATATAAGGGTATTCAGTGAGCCCCGGAAGGCTATGCCATCATAGAGATGGGTGGAGTTTGAAGAAGTTCTAGGCAAGTGATCAAGCACAACACATGGTACAATAAATAGCAAATGCAGTCATTGGGGCAGTCGAGATGGAGCAACTTTGAGGGAATTCTGAGACTTGATTTTTGAAAGTGAAAATTTTTGAGTCCCTCATGAGGGAGACAGCGTTTCAATTAGATTAATTGACTCAGTGATTACTGACATTTGGCTGAGGTGAAGAGAAAACCCATGAGAGTTGTCTTGATTGCATTTGCTATTTATTGTACCATGTGACATATTGTATCATGTGATATGTTGTCTGTTAATTCGCATGTACTTCATATTTAATCTGAGTATTAGAGCATAATAGTGTGTAAGTTTAATCTTTCTGACCTTTGGACAGTAAGTAAAGTTTATTTTTGTTTGTTCAAAATCCATGGAATCTTATGGCATTGTTCTATTAGGAAGTGTCTTGAATCTCAAAGCTTGCCTCCTTTAAGGATGTAGAAGGAGAAGATGCAAGGTAGACAGGGGAGAAGAAAGGAATGGAAAGAGACAGAGGAGGCATAAGGAAGGAAGAAGCACCTTTTGGTGCATTTCAAAAAAAAATTTTGTAAACTCTTTAATTCTCATATTTGATGTATACTTTGACATCTAGAATTTAATCACATTTGCCGACAGCAGCACTTTAATTTCTTTTCAATATCTCAAAGTCATTTCTTTCCTCTATCACTGGTTCGAGAGATTTTAAAACATCTTGTATTTTGCAATGGGCATTTTGAGAAATGCAATCAAAGAAAAATAATATTTGGCAAACTTATTAGAAAGTTATTATCTAATAAGATAAATAAAGGGGAGCCAAATGTGATATATTTGCATTTCCAAGAGACATTTGTTTATATGCAAGATAAGAGCTAGTGGAATAGGGGCAAAATATGAACATGGCTGAAGGATTGATTCACAGAGAGGGCGCAGAGTAGGGATGAATCGAGCATTTCAAATTAGCAGCATGGAGTGGAGTATTTTTAATTCTTTCACGGGATATGGACTTCCCTGACTAAGCCAACATTTCTTGCCCATCTCTAATTGCTCTTGAGAAGATGGTGGTGAACTACTTTCCTGAGCCACTGCAGTTGGTGTACCCGCGCTATTGTTTGGGAGGGAGTTCCAGGATTTTTGACCCAGCGACAGCAAAGGAACGGCGATATGATTCCAAGTCAGGATGATGTGTGATTTGGAGGGTAACTTTAAAGTGGTAGTGTTCCCATGTATCTGCTGCCCTTGCCCTTCTAAGTGGTAGATTTTACAGGTTTAGAAGGTGCTTTTGAATGGATCTTGGTGAGTTGTTGCAATGCACCTTGTAGATGATGCACACTGCTGCCACTGTGCATAGATGGTGGAGGGAGTGGATGTTGAGTGTGGAGAATAAAGTGCCAATCAAGCAGGCTACTTCATCCTGAAGGCAAGTGAAGATAATTCCAGCACACTCCTGACTTATGCCTTGTAGATGGTGGACAGACTTTGGGGAGTCTGGAGATGAGTTACCACTGAATTCCCAGCCTCTGACTTTTTCTTGTAGTAAGAGTATTTGTATAGCTGGTCCAGTTCAATTTCTCACCAATGATGACCTGCAGAATGTTGGTAATGTGGGATTCAGCAATCGTAATGCCATTGAATGTCAAGGAGAGATGATTAAACTCTTGCTTGTTGGACATGATCATTGTCTGACACTTGTGTGGCCTGCATGTTACTTGTCACTTTCAGCCCAAACCTGAATGTTGTCCAGATCTTGCTGCTTTTGGGCAAGGGCTCCTCAGAATCTGAGGAGTCGCAAATGATGTTGAATATTATGCAGTCATCAATGTGCATCCCCCTTATGATGAGGGGAAATTCATTGATGAAGCAACTGAAGATAACTGGGCCTTGGTCACAACCCTGAGGAACTCCTGCAATGTTCTGAGGTTGTGATGATTGACCTCCAGCAACCACAACCATCTTTCTTTGTGCTAGTTATAACCCTAACCATTGAAAAGTTTTCCCCCTGATTCACATTGACTCCAGTTTTGCGAGGGCTCTAGTTCCCACACTTAGTCAAATACTGTCTTGATATCAAGGGCAGTCACTCTCACCTCCTCACCACTTTTGGATTAAGGCTGAAATGAGGTCAGGAAATGTGTCGCCTTGGCAGAATAGGACATATACTGTTTCCACCTTGCCAGTTTTTTAACTCTATTGGAGCAGATTGAATAAGGACACAGCTAGTTCTGAAGCACAAGTCTTCTGAAATATTGCTGGAATACTATCAGGGCCCAAGGTGTTTACCATATTCAATACCTTTACTCATTTCTTCATAACACGTTGAGTGAATTGAATTGGCTGAAAACAGGCATCTGTTATACAGGGGATGTCTAGAGGAGGCTGAGATAAATCATCCACTCAACATTTCTGGCTGAAGATTGTAGCCAATACTTCAGCCAGGCCTTTTGCACTGATGTATTGGGCTCCCCCATCATTGCAGATGGGGATGTTTGTGAAGCTTCCTTCCCGTTACTTGTTTAATTGTCCACCACCATTCATGACTGGATGTGGCAGGACTGCAGAGCTTAGATCTGATCCTTTGGTTGTGGGATCGCTTAGCTCTGTCTACCTCATGCTGCCTTGCTGTTTGGCATGCACCAAAATCAGTGCTGCGATCTCAGCTGTTAACAAATGGCATCAATGACATAAAGTGGGCGTAATGTAAAACCACAGAATGGTAGAATGGTTACTGCACAGGATGTGTTCAGTTGGCTGTCTGTATGCATGCAGATTTCTCCGCAAGAGCAATTTGTCTCACCCCATTCCCTGGCCTTTTTCATGTAGCACTGCACTTTCTCCTCTTCAGATAGTTGTCCAATTCATTTTTGAATCTGCCATCACCATAGTGTCGGGCAGTCCTAACCACTCACTGCATAAATCAGTTTTTCTATAAACCATAAACCAGTTTTTTGGTCCTTTTGTCAGTTGATCCTAACCCTCCCTATGTAATCTGCCTTGACCCATCTTGATTTTGGACTCCATCCAACCTCCTCTCAACCTTCTCTTGCCAAAGAAAAACAGTCCCACTTTCTTCAATCTAGCCACATAACTGAAATCCCTAATTCCTGGAGCCTCTCAAATTCTTTCCTACAATCTCTTTCATGTCTCTGCATCCTTTAGAAAGTAAACTGCCTAGAATTAGAGACACTACTCCAATTGAAGGCAAACTCAGCATTGTGTAAAGGTGCACTCTAATTTCCTTGCATTTGTCTTCTATGCTTTTACTTATAAAACCCAGGATCCCATGTGCCTTATTAGCTGCTTTCTCAGCCGCCCCTGCCACCATCAGTAATTTGTCCACATAAATACCCAGGCCCTCTGCTCCTGCACTCCTTTTAGAATTGTATCCAGTATTTTAATTGCCTCCCCTTCTTTCTATCGAAACTTCAAATTTTTCTGCAATAAATTTAATCCGCCATGTGTCCACCCATTCCACCAGCTGTCTGTATCTTTTTAGAGTCTACAATTATTCTCCTCATAGTTCAAAACTATATCCAAGTTTTGTTTAATCCATAAGTTTTGAAATTGTGTCCTGGGCACACAAATCATGATCATTAATATAAATCGAGATTAGTAGTGGTTCCACCACCAACCCCTGGGAAACGCCACTCGGTACCTTGCGCTAATCCAAAAAACAACCATTCGCTACTACTCTCTATTTCCTATCACTCAGCCAACTTTGCATCCATGCTGTCAGGATCCCTTTAATTCCATGAGCTTTTAGCTTGGCTGACAAGTATGTTATGTGTCTTTTTATCAAATGCCTTTTGGAAGCCGTGAACTCTACATCAACCGCAATACAACATCGGTCCCTTTTGTTACCCCCATGGTCTACTCAAATATGGTGATGAAACAAAGCTAGGTGTTTAATATAAGCTGTGAGGAGGATGTAGAGGTTGCAAAGAGATTTGGGCAGGTTAAGTGATTGGGCAACAAGATACCAGAATTAGTATAATCTGGCAAAATGGGAGGTTATTCACATTGGCAGTAAGAATAGAAAAATAGAGTATTTTCTGAAATGTTTGGAACTTCTAAATGTCGAGTTTCAGGGAAACTTGGCTGCACTCGTGTAAGAAACATATAAAGTTAACATTCAGGTACAAAAGCAATTTGGAAGAAAATGGTAGTTAACCTTTATTACAAGAGGTTGAGAGCACAAGAATATGGAAGTTTTGCTACAATCGTACAGACCTAATGTAATGTGCACAGTTTTGGTCTCCATGTTTAAGGAAGGTTGTACTTATAATGGAGATGGTACACCAGAGGTTCACTGGATTGATTCTTGGGCTGAGAGAGTTATTCTATGATGAAAGACTGAATAAAAAAAAACTTATGGAGTTAAAAGAATGAGAAGTGACCTCTCACTTGAAATTTAAAATTTACAAAGTTCTGAAGAGGCCAGGCACTAAAATCTTGATTTCCCTGGCTAGGGAATCTAGCCCCCACTTCTTGCCTTCAAACAACTGCACAACCTTAAACAGACCATTGTCCGCAGCAAGCTACCCAGCCTTCAGGAGAACAGTGACCAGGACACCATACAACCCTGCCATAGCAACCTCTGCAAGACTTGCTGGATCATCGACACGGATGCCATCATCTCACGTGAGAACACCATCCACTAGGTACATAGTACATACACTTGCAACTCGGCCAACGTTGTCTACTTCACATGTTGCAGGAAAGGATGTCCCAAGGCATGGTACATTGGGGAGATCATGCAGATGCTATGACAACAGATGAATGAACACCGCTCGACAATCACCAGGCAAGAGTGCTCTCTTCCTGTTGGGGAACACTTCGGCGGTCACGGGCATTTTGATCTCCTGATCTTCAGGTAAGCGTTCTCCAAGGCGGCCTTCATGATACACAACAGGGCAGAGTCGCTGAGCAGAGACAGCCAAGTTCTGTACATGTGAGGACGGCCCCGACCAGGATCTTGGGTTCATGTCACACTATCTGTAACCCCCACGACTTGCCTGGGCTTGCAAAATCTCACTAACTGTCCTGGCTGGAGACAATACACATCTCTTTAACCTATGCTTAATGCTACCTCCATTCACATTGTCTGCAACTTTAAGACTTGATTACCTGTAAAGACTCGCATTTCAACCATTATTTTGTAAATTGAGTTTGTGTCTTTATGTGCCCTGTTTGTGAACTCAAATCCCACTCACCTGACAAAGGAGCAGTGAGCGCTCCGAAAGCTGGTGGCTTGTGCTACCAAATAAACCTGTTGGACTTTAACCTGGTGTTGTGAGACTTCTTACTAGGGAATCTACAACATGGAGAAACAGTTTCAGAATGAGGGGTCAATCATTTAAGGCTGAAATGAAGACAAATTTCTTCACACGTAGGGTGTTGAATCTTTGGAATTCCCTACCCCTGAGTGTTTTGAATGCACCATCATTGAATATATTCTATGCTGAAATAAGTGGAGTGAAGATCAACCATGACCATGTTAAATGTTGGAGAAGGTTCAAGGGGCCAATATGGTCTCTTCATTCTCCTATTTCCTATGCCCTTAATGGAACTAGTAAGGAGAAGAACAAAAACATTAAACATTTGTACAATAACAACGATGAGGTGATTTCAATCCTATATATTCAATTCTCTGTGTTCAAATCTGCAGGTTGGTTAGTTTGTAATTGTGTAAAATGTCACTTAACATCTAACCAAAGTTTTAAATCTGCCTGTGTTTACACTCATGTCTTGTTTGAGCACCGATTTCTAGCCTTTTCACATTCCTCTACACTGTTAAACTTCACCCTTCTCATTCACCTCCACCCAACAAAATATAAAAATGGGTATAATACTCAAATGCAAGTGAGTAGATGAAGGACACAACACCATTCTGATCAAATAGATAGCAATGAACCATTTACAATAATTGTTGAATATATTGAATGTTTCTGAGGTATTTTGTTATACGGTAAGCGTCCATTGGGCAGCTGCCTCCAATTTGGAGCAGCAAACTGACTTCAGTCAGAATTTAGGGTTAAACTTACAGTCTGTTTTTACTTTCTCACTACTTATCAATTTTGGCATGAAGTTGAAAAGCATAAATCTCTGTTTTAACTTCGGTTGAACACTTTGGCTGGGACTCTACCACCCTACCCACCATGGAATCAGCGCGGTGCGGGTCTGACAACAGAAACCTCTTTTGACCCCAGACGGGAATTCCTGGTCTTGCCTGAGCGAAGCTGTGAACCTCCTCTCCCTTTATCTTTTCAATATCGTTGTAAAAGACTGAGCCACAACCTGTATTGGGGGCTGATATTTTTTGACTGACAATTGGAAATTAAAGCACTGATCGTGCGTATCTTTGTCTATTTATTTTGTAGAATATTTGTTGATCTCCTGTATATTATAAAAATCAAAATATTTTGAAGAAGTTAAATAATAGACAATGGTAACTTAAGAATGTCTTCAATATGGTTTTTTAAATTTCTGAGTAAAAGATTACACAAGTACGCAGTATTGACATCCAGCTTTGGCTTAGTAACATCTGAATTCTGATGGTTCTGGTGTTTCTGCTGGTATTGTTGAAACATTACTGTAATCATTTTTAGAATCATAGTGGCCTCTGGCCAACACATGATAAGACATGTCACGAGCTATACTTAATATGAACAATGTGCTACAGCAGTAGTATGTACTCTAATACATCTCCATGAGAAAAGATGTTTTTCTTTAAATACAAGCACCATGCAATGATGCAAATTTAAAGGAAATAAGAAAAAATAAAGACTTGCATTTGTAATATTCACAACCATAGGCTTCCCCAAAAAACACTTCACAATTGATGAAGTGAAACAGCCAATTTATAGCAGCAAGCTCACACAAACAGCAACGTGATGATTACCAGATATACTGTTCTGGTGATGTTGACTAAGGGATAAGTACTGGCTTGGGCATTGTGGATAATTCTTCTACTTTTCTGTAAAGTTGTGTCATGGAATTATTTACCTCCAAGTGAAAGAGCACTTAACTGGAGGACTGCTAGCAGTGAGTTGGATTTTTGGTATAGCTAAGATGGGGAGAGAGGGAAAGTTGTTGTTGCAAGTTAATAATAGAACCAGGAGAGCTCTGACCTGAGGAGGCTATGCCTAATTCACCAGCAGCACCTGTGTTGAACGGAGAGTCAACAACTGTAATGGTTAGAGAAGGTTTGAAAGGATAGCCATGCCAGAGGTAAGCAGAAGGACTGAGAAATCTTAATCCTTCTCTGAATCTATGAAATAGTCCTCGGACCAAGTGATTAAACTTCTCAATTTCTGGTATGTCTGCCTTGAAGTTATTGGCGATATTAGTCCAATGGGTGTATAAGGAAATGTGATTTAAAGAGTTCAGTTTAAGGTATTTTAAAGTAACTGTATTTTAATATCTTTAACATAATCAACTAGTTTAAGATACAATGTAGTTATTAGTATTCAGGTACCCTGATTTTGATGTAGTAAAATTCTTTTGTTTTAAACCATGAGCTTTATTGTTTTAGTATGTACCTGGGCTTTCAGCTTCTAAAAAGAGAGCTAAAAATGTTACTAGTCTCTACTGAAATCTTAACACCATGTATCTGCTCCATGCCACCAAATGCACCAGCACCTAAAGATATCCAGCATTAATGCTTGGGCCTTCTCCTCAAGACCACATTCACATGAGTCCTAAAACACCAATATTATGGAGCCACTATTGCTATTGCTATCTTCAATTCCAGGGACACATCCCTTAACTTGCATTTCACAGCCGCAACACATCCACCCATCCCAAACCTCGTACCCTTTTGGAGATCAGGAGTGTCTTGTGTTTTAGCCTATTACTTTCATATTATGATTGGTCTTTTATAGACCTGAGAATTGAGATTTTCCAGAATCATAAGTCCCTACATCTATCCTTGCCCTTCATGGCATTATCTTTGTTCAGAGCTTGTTCTACCCTCCCTTACAAGGCTAGTTTGAAAATTTTATTTCAGGATTTTGGCCTTAAGAACATAAGAAATAGGAGCAGGAGTATGCCATCTAGCCCCTTGAGCCTGCTCTGCTATTCAGTAAGATCATGGCTGATCAGTGGATCAGTTCCACTTTCCTGCTTTCTCCCCGTAACCCTTAATTCCCTTGTCTGTCAAAAACCTATCTACCCGTGAGCGAGGTAGCCTCCACTTCAATGGGCAGAGAATTCCAGAGATTCACCACCCTTTGAGTGAAGAAGTTCCTCCTCAACTCCGATCTAAACTGCCCCCCCCTTATCTTGAGGCTGTGCCTTCTAGTCCTGCTATCCTTTCTAAGCGGGAAGAATCTTTCTACCTCTACCCTATCCATCCCTTTCATTATCTTATACGTCTCTATAAGATCCCCCCTCATTCTTCTAAACTCCAATGAGTACAGACCCAGTCTATTTAGTCTCTCTTCATAGTCCAACCCCCTCATCTCCGGTATCAGCCTAGTGAACCTCCTCTGCACTCCCTCCAAGGCCAAAATATCCTTGCGCAAGTGCGGCGACCAAAACTGCACACAGTACACCAGCTGCGGCCTCACCAGTACCCTGTACAGTTGCAGCAAGACCTCCCTACTCCCTTATTTCAGGTTGTTTTCTCTGAATGCTACTTAATTACAGCAGGGGCCCCACTGAGAAGGTGAGAAGATTTGGCCTCATTCTATGAGGAAAGCTTTATACTACGGCCACGTACATGAAACTCCAGTATGCTTACTATGCAAAGTTAGCCTTGGCACTATTAAATTAGCATAGAATGTCCAGTGTAATCAACTCATGGTAATCCCTGATAATCAAGTACAAAATACCTAGATGCAATAATGAAATCACATTCATTAGTCCTCCTGCATTTAATGTCATTGAATATCAAGAACGTGAAATGGATTTGCAACTGATGTTTGTTCTCAATGCCCAATATCTACGGCATGTATGATTACAGAGTGCTTTTATGCCATTTTATTTGAATGCAACCTGTAAGAAAAAGAATCATTATGATTGTTACATTACTCGGGTTCGCCATGTAGTGTGGCATAGGATATGTTAGGATTTTGGTTCATGACCATAGTAACCATTATCAAAAGCTCCTTTCTGTTCTGGTGACATGAATAGAAAAATAGGTATCTCAGATTTGTTTCTAACTCTCTTTGTCTCTTCCTACTTCCTGACTCTGATTTACTGATGTTGCTGAAGCAGTCGGACAGAACATAGAACATTACAGCACAGAAACAGGCCTTTTGGTCCTTCTTGGCTTTTGGGGAGTATTCTATGTACAACGAAATATCTGCTTCAAAATCAATTTAACCAAATATTTTATCCATAAAGCAATGGAATAATCAGCTTTAAAGCTTAATTTTAAAATTTAGATTATTGTAGGAAGATACTGCCATATGAACAATCAGACGAATTTAAAGTATAATGATGGTAGTTAATAAACATCTGATGGCAAAATACAATGCTGCCCAAAAACAGGAGTAGGATCACAATGCAGGATTGACCTCATTCCTGATGATGCAGGCAGAACGTAAACTAATTGCTGTCTGACAATTTAACTGATAATACAATGAGCCCAGTGTTATACACACCTCTGAGCGGTTACATATAACCACAGGGGCCCCAAGTTCGTGCAAACTTCATACTGCTTAAAGCTAGCTTGCACCTCTTAAAGAGGAAGTATATTCCTGCTGCAGCAGAAGCTGGAAATGGTAGATCAACAAGAATGAATATGGCTCAAGTTCGTACAGTGTGTTACAAGATTCTCCACTGCAGCAATGAGATGGAGAAAAGAAGAAAGATCTTCCATAATTTGCTGGAGATTGTCCAGACAAGCTTTGCAAAGAAGGGCCAGATAGCTATCGCTGCCACTGCAAGCAGTGTAGTAGACCAAATGATCTGGATGCAATTCGGGAAGCAGTTTACTGGCAGCCTTATGAAGTTTCAAAGTGCTTCTCAGCCAACTTAACTAGTTTGGAAATGGCAACACTGTTGTTACATAGACAAACACAGCAGCAAATTTGAGTACACAAAGGTCTTACAAACAGAAGATGGGATCTATTTTTTAGTAGTGTTGAGAATGTTATGGTGATGGAAACACCAGGCAAATTCCGTGCTCTTCAAATAATGCAATGGGGTTATTTATGTCCACCTTCAGACAGACAGGGCTTTGACTTAATATATCAGTGGAAACACACCACTTTCAACAATCCTGCACTGCAGAACCTCAACCTATTTTATATGCTCAAAGCACTTCTCTCTGGTGGATCCTGTGCTTACAAGCTATAGATGATAATGATGTTGGCTGCTTGAATTACTTGCAGCTAGTTTGACTGCATTAGCTTGCAAGCAGATTGTGCTGATTTTTTTAAAGAAACAGAAAACCTGGCTGTCTCATCATGCGATGTTCTGTAAGTCCAAATTCTTTTCCAAATAAGGGTGGTGTTCATGTTGATTCCAACATCCTATGTTGTGTTGGTGTCAGAGGAGGAATGATGATAAATGCTGGCAGTTTCATTGTCTTTACTACTGCAAAACCCAGTTTCAAAGTTGTGTGAAGCTGAGAGGATAATCTAAAATGCAGAAACCAAAATATCTCGGATAAGACGAGAAGAAAAGTCCCAAAAATGGGGATCAAATCCAAAAACTTTCTTGTAATGTTTTACTTGCAATAAACTCTCAAACATTTAAAATAATGTTTTATAATCCCTGTTGTAAGGAAGAAAAAGGTCTCCAACTATACAATCTTTATTAAGAAGACAGCACCAAAAAGACTTCAAGGCAGGAAATTTGAGTTGAAGACTGGGAGCCATGTTTCTTGGCTGCAAAGTTTATTTTTAAAGTTTAAAGTACAAATCAATTTTTTGGAGCATCAAAAAAAAGCATTGTTTTTTGATTGACAAATCCAATATTTTGGCTTCCTTGAGTCCACTCTTCCCAAAAACAACGTCTGCGTATGTTGATTTCAACAGCTTCCTTTGGTAATGTATTCCAATTTAATAGATTTTTGGAGAAAATGTTCTACCTGACTTCACCTTATTAATTTTTAACTTGTATTTGAACTTGTGGCCACACTGAACAAATTGCTTGGATCAGCTTTGTTAGCTGTCCTTGATAATTTTACAAAGTTCCATTTGCCAACTTTAAGTCTCCTGTTTTTGAAGAAAATAGAGCTATTAATCTATTTTCATAACAAATTCTTGTTATCTGCAACTGTCTTTGTTAGTTTGCTGCAGGAAGGCAACAATACTTGGAAGGGGATTAACAGTAATTATAAAGCAGCAAAACAATCAATTTTGCTTGTAGTCTGTATCTCTCTGCTAATGAGCCCACAAACTCTCTTAAATTTTTTGAGTATACTGAAATAATGAGCGCAGATTTCTCCACAATAATGCTGTACCACTGTTCTTTTCAATGTAGGAACATTGGACTTAAGAGCAGGAGTTGGCCATTCAGCCTTCTAAGCCTGGTTTGCCATCTAATAAGATCTTGGCTGAATCTTGTGTTCTTAATTCCATTTTCCTGCTCCTCTCCCGCACCCCCCCTCCCCCCCACCCCATCCACCATGCCTCCAACCCTTGACTCCTTTCTCTATCAAAAATCTGTATAATTTTCTTGAATAAATTCAATTCCAGCTTTTACTGCTTTCTGGGAAAGAGAACTCCACGTACTGAGGACGCTGTCCGAGAAGAAAAGTTCTCCTCATCTTCGTCTTAAAATGAAGACTTATTCTTGCACTGTCTCCTAGTTCTCATCTGCCCCACAAATGGAAATGTCCTCCTGGTATCCACCCTATAAAGTCCCCTCAGAATCTTCTATGTTTCAATGAGATCACCTCTCGTTCTTCTAAACTCCAATGAGTATAGACCCAACCTGTGCAACCTTTTATTCATACAATAAACCCCTTTTCTAAGGAATGAACCAAGCGAACCGTCCCTCAACTGCTTCATCACAGTTGCATCTTTTCTCAAATGATGACTTTGCATACTTGATCTTTCTTCTTCTCCTTTCTCTTCAACCCACCCTGTGACTTACTAGGTTTTTGAATATAAATTTGGGGAGAAAATACTACGTAAATTTCCTTAACCTATGATCTACCTGCAAAACTATCTACTTTGGATAATATTTTTCAAGAAACCAGAGAATGTAACAGAAGTGAACAATCATGTACATGATCATTGAAGTTTATGCAGAAATAGAGGTTCAGAACTATCTAGCTGTAACCTTTTAAGAACGACAGTTTCAAGCTTGGACTAGATTCTAAATTTGGTTCCTGGGGTGGCCTGTTTGTTTTCCTTATTGTAATGTGTGGCTCACAGCATTCGTTATTATTATTAAAAAATATCTTGTGATAATTACAAACATGAAAAATTAAAGTTTATATACCTACTGTTGATATCCAATAAAAATAACAAGTATAATTTGCTTTGTTATGTAGAACCAGACATTAAACTATTATTTAATTCCACAAATCGTCCTTAATTAATGGAGTGTGTTTCTACAATGTTTTTTTAAAATCTCATATTCCCAATGACTGTGAAATCACCACAACTTCCTCCAGCTGACAGTCTCGATTTATTAATGTCTTTTAGTGGCTATGCAACTTCCTCACAATGCCATATCATATGCTCTGTGAAACCACTACAGATGCAATCCCTACCATAGTGGTTAATAGTTGAAAACACCACTTGTTCAACACTGTAGTGTTAACTTCTTCCCCCACAAACTAAAATAACCTGGCAAGTTACACACTATTTTTCACATTCAAAATGTTAGCCAGATATCAAAAACGTTACACTCAGTGCTGGGAAAACTACTGGAATTAAAGGCCAACAAGTCCGCTGGACCTGATGGCTTACATCTTAGTATCTTAAAAGAAATGGCTGCAGATTTAGTAGATACATCAGTTGTGGTCTTCCACAATACCATAAATTCTGGAAACATCCTCGCTGACTGGAAAATCTCAAATGTGAAATCTCTATTTGAAAAAGGAAGGAGACAAAGTAGGAAACTAGGTCAGTTAGATCAGCTGTTTCGGAGAGTTGTGCAGACTCGATGGGCTGAATGGTCGCCTTCTGCAGTGTAAGGGTTCTATGATTCTTTGGTTAATCCAACAACTGTCTTAGGAAAAATGCTAGAATTCATTATTAAGGAGTTACTAGCAGGACATTTAGAAAATCATAATACTATCAAGCAGAGAGAACATAGTTTTCTGAAAGGGAAGTTGTGCTTGACTAATTTATTCTTGGAGGAAGTAACAAATAAAGGGTATAAATAGAACAGGTAGATTTGGTGTATTTAGATTTCCAAAAGGCACTTGATAAAGTGCCATATCAAGGGCTACTCCACAGAATAAGAACTTGTGGTATAGAAAGTAACATTAGCTTGGATAGAGAATTTGTTAGCCATTGGGAAGCAGAGAGTGGAGTTAAATGGTTCATTTTCATCGAATCAGAGAATCCCTACAGTGCAGAAGGAGGTCATTTGGCCCATTGAGCCAGCACCAACAACAATCCCACCCAGGCCTTATCCCCGTAACCCCATGTATTTACCCTGCTGGTCCTCCTGACAGAAATTTAGCATGGCCAATCAACCTAACCCGCACATCTTCAGGTTGGCAAGCTGTAACTAATGGTGTGCAACAGTGAGCAGTGCTGGGGCCTCAACTATTTACAATTTATCCCAATGACTTAGAGGAAGGGACTGAGTGTATGGTACCTAAATTTATTGATGACACAAAGATAGGTAAGAAAGTAAGTTGTGAGGACGACATAGAGTCTACAAAGGAATATCGATAGGTTGGGTTCACTAATGTCCTTCAGGGAAGGAAATCTAACATCCTTACCTGGTCTGGCCTACATATTACGATGTAGAGATGCCGGCGTTGGAAGTCTCACAACACCAGGTTCGAGTCCAACCAGTTCATTTGATAGTAATCCCACAAGCTTTCGGAAATGATGTCCCTCTGATGAAGGGACACCGTTTCCGAAAGCTTGTGGGATTACTATCAAATAAACTGGTTGGACTCAAACCTGGTGTTGTGAGACTTCTTACTACGTATTATGCCAGAGCCACAGCAATGTGGTTGACTCTCAACTACTCTTGGCAACTAGGGATGGGCAATAAATGCTGGCCAGCCAGCGACACCCATGTGCCATGAATGAATAAAAAAAATGTGTGTGGCAAAAATTTGTCAGATGGAGTAGTATGTGGGAAATTATAAGTTTGTTCCCTTTGATAGGAAGAATAGAAAAACAGCTTGCTATATAAATGGAGTCCACAGAACACTACATTGCATAGGAATTGAGGTGTCTTGATGCATGAATCACAAAAAAAAAGTATGCAGGGACAGCAAGTGATTAGGAAGGCAAATGGAATGTTGGTCTTTATTGCAAGGGAAATCAAATATGTAAGGAAGTAAGTGTAGCTGCACATGTATAAGAGCCTTAAGGTGCTGTGAACAGTTTTGGTCTCCTTACTTAAGAAAGGATATAATTGAATTGGAAGCACAACAGAGAAGGTTCACTCAACTGATTCCTGGGATGAAAGGGTTAGCTTATGAGAAACGGTTGAACAAGTTGGACCTCTATCCATTACAGTTTAGAAAAATAATACATGATCTTATTGAAAAATATGAGAATCTGAGGGGGCTTAAGAGAGGATGTTTTCCTTGTGGTGGGGTTCAGAACTAGGGGAAATAGTTCATAAATTAGGAATCTTCCATTTAAGATTGAGATGAGAATTTTTTTCTCTTAAAGGGTCGATAATATGTGGATTTATTTTCCCCCCGAGAGCAGTGGAGACTGGATAATTGAATATAATCAAGGCTGAGAAAGACAGATATCTGATTGACAAGGGAGTCAAGGACTATTGAGGGGCAGACGAGAAAGTAGTGTTGAGGCCCACAAGTCTCATCTCAGCCATGATTTTGTATGATGGAGCTGGATCAAGGAATTGAATGGCCTACTCCTAGTTTTTGTGTTGTTGTGTCCAGTGACTCCACTACAAAATAATTCAGTGTTTAATTCAGTACACTTTGAAACTTAGCTGAAAAATCTGATAAAATGTTAAATAAAAATACACCCGTGGTTTTAAACACAGAGTATGGTAAAATATAGGGCTGGATATTATGTTTCTGGTGGGGTAAGGGAGGTGGAACGGTCCACTTGTTCTAGCCCCACTGTTTCGCCATTTTGACCCAAGCACCGACCGTCCAATTAATGAGTGGACAGCAACAAGGCTTCCTATCACCATCAGGCAACAGAACATCGAGGATGTCAAGCACTTCCCCTACCTGAGAAGCACAAATCCAGGGAGGGTAATCTGAAGATTAATATCCACACAAAAATCAGCAAAGCACCATCAGTTTTCTTGTTGCTCTGCAAGGCCTGTGCATTGAAAACCATCAATATAGCCACGAAGCTGCAACTCAACATGTCCAATTGCAATTTATGCCAGAGAAACGTGGAAGAGAACAGCAAAGACATCATGTGAGTTGGATGTCTTTTCACCAGCGGTACGAATGTAATATTCTCAACATCACCAAAAAATAAGTGCTGCAGAACACTTGCCAGAGGAGCCTGCAGGACAACATGACAGAGACAACTGAGGCTGCAGGACGTGTATTTTGCCACCCAGACATAAAATCTACTAGAGTAGAATAGGCAGTAGCAGATTGAAGAAGTTGGGGCTGGCCAAAGAAGACCTGGCAAAGTACATTCAGAGAGGACCTCCAAAAATGGGACTGGGCTGGAGAGAAAGAGGTAACAGATCAGGACTGGTCACAGAGTTTTACTGCATATATTTTGCAGCATGCAGGACAAAGCATAAGTGGCATACCTCTCAGTCTTAACTGTTAAGATAGCCTATAAAAATGGAACAGATTAAGTCTACAAGTTTCATTTTGAAATGCCTGCTGAACAAATCAGCGTGATTTACTCCAGTTTTTACGTAAATTTACCACATCGAATTTTTTGGGGAGAATCGCCCCATTCATGTCCATGTTTTCAATTCCTAATTGGTCTCACCTGTTTCCCCTCTTTTGCCCTTTATGCTATAACCATCCCAGTTCATATTAGGATAATTAAAGTTCCTCATTGTCACAATAATATAGTTCTTGCATTTCCTTTCACATTTGCTTCTCTGTACCTTTCCAACCATTTAGTGATGTATGGAATTTAATGACGTCTCCATTGTTTCTTAATACCCTTCCAAGATGTTCTGCCCCTCCAGTTCTATAACATTCTTCTTAATACTGTCTCCTGTTCGAGGTGGGAACTCATGCCCTGGACAACCATGTGCAGCAAATGCCATCTGCGAAAGGAGCTCGCACACTAGGTTTCAGAGTTTGAGCAACAACTGGTGTCACTGTGTGCATCACAAGGTTTGGATAGTGGTGGGGCAGTGGTATTGTCACTAGACTAGTAATCAGAGATGCAGGATAATGTCCAGGGGGACCTGGATTCAAATCCCACTCTGGCATGTGGTGAATTTAAATTTAATAAAAATCTAGAATTAAAATTCTAATGATGGCCCTGAAACCATTGTCGATTGTTGTAAAAAACCCATCTGGTTCATAATGTCATATAGTTTTCCTGCACAAAAGAGCCCTTTCGGCCCACTATTTCTGTGTCAGCTGTCAATCTCCCATCTATTCTAAACACGTTTTCCAGCACATGGTCTGTAGAATTGAATGCTATGGTGCTTCGAGCGCTCATATGCTTCTTAAATGTTGTGAAGGTTCCCAACTCTATCACCTTCTCAGGCAGAGTGTTGCAGATTCCCACTATGATCTGGGTGAAAAAGTGTTTCCTCAAATCCCCTCTTACACTCCTGCACCTTGCCTTAAATTTATATCCCCTGATTATTTACCCTACCTACGTCCCTCATCATTTTGTACACTCGATTAGGTCCCCCTCAGCATTTAAAGCGCAAAATATTGTAAATCCCAGGGACTGGGAGAACTATGAAGAACAGCAAAGGAAGACAAGAAGTTAGCAAAAGTTGCAAAAAGAAATGTCCAAGGGATATAAAAATTGATTCAAATTTTTTACAATTATATTTAAAGAAAACGGTAGTCAAGGTGAATGTAAGCCCTTTAGAACCTGATAGGGCAATGTTGCCAATGAAAATAAGGAAATGGCAGACATTTTGAATCATTCCTTTGTGTCATTCTTCACAGTCGGATAATATATCTGACATTACAGGAAATTTATGATGAATCAAGAACTAGAACACACTGAAGTTAATGTAAGCAAGAAAGCAGTATTAGAAAAAATAATGGCATTAAAGCCTGATAAATCCCCTACACCTGATAGTTTCTACCCCAAGATTTTAAAGGAAGTAGCTGAGAAAATTAAGACTGCTTTCGCTGCAATCTTTTAGAACCCTTACAATTCATGAATTATCCTTTTAGATTGGAAATAAGGTTTTGTGCTAGGCCCCAACTACTTATATTTATTACTATCCAAATTTGACAATGACATAAAGATTAGTTATATAGTAAATACTGTGGAAAGGCACATAAATTTACAAGAAGGCATTGGTAAAGTGAGTGGGCAAAACTGTGATTTCAACACAGGTAAGTGTGAGATCATCCATTTGGACCATATAAGATAGATTTGAGTATTAATTAAATAGTGAAAAGCTAAGAACAGTGGAGGGTTGAAGAAATTGAGAGTTCATATACATAGATTACTAGAATGTACTAGTCAGTTACAAAAAAAATCAAGATGATTAATGGAATGTTAGCCTCTATAACCAGAGGGTAAATTATAAAGGGGAGAAAGTTTTGGTGGACAGCCCTGCTTAGAGCACACACAGGTCTATGTACAGTCTGGATAGCATGCTTAGTGAGGATATATTGCCCTGTCAGTCTTGTATTCCCTTGAATGTAGAACGTCGAGGCTGATTTAATTGAGGTGTTTAGGATTTTGCAAGAAAGTAATAAGGTAGATAAAGGAGAAACTTTTTCTGTGGTTTGGAGAGTCAAGGACAAGGAAGCAGAACCCTAAAATAAAAGCCTGGCCATTCATGATAAAAATTAGGAAGTACACAAGGGTGGGGTAAGTATGGAACACTCTCCCACAGTTAACAATTTTACAGTTAAGATCAGTAACATTTGCTGAATAAATATATATCAAGGCATGTATGTAGATGTAGGAGTTAAGATCCAGAACAGCCATTATCTCACTGAATGGCAGAACAGGTGAGAAGGGCTGTATGGTCTTATCCTATTTCTATATTTTTATTTTCAAGTTGGGTGCCAGCCTTGCTCAGTGGTAGCTATCTTATGTCTGAGATAAAAATTAAGGGTTCAAGAACCAATCCTGAGACTTCAGCACATAAAGTAGGTTGACATTTCACTGCAGCCCTGAGGTTGGCTACATAATTAAGATGTCATTTTTCTGATGGGATATTAATTCAAAGCCCTCTTCCCTCTCAGCAACGTAGAAATGATCCCATCAGCAAACTCGAGGAAGAGTGGGGGCGTTATCCTCGTTTCCTAATCAATACTTGTTCCTCATCCAATACCTAAAAGAGATGATCCACTCATTTATTTCAGTGCTATAATTGGGAACTCGCTTTGTTAAAATTGATTGCCTCATTTCTTACCTAACAATGGTGACTACTCTTTGTAAGTCGTGTTGGGATGTTTTGAGGTAGTGAAACCCATGTACAAATGCAAGTTTTTTTTTATTTCAGTATTATCAGCAAAGATTTTGCCCATAGATGTATTGAACAGGTGATTGTTGCTTCATTGGGAAGAGTCAACATTTTGATTTAGCTTCCCACTGAACAATAACAAAAGCTGCACTATTACATTTCCAAAAGGGGTCTATGATAGCATCCATGTGACCACTCAGTAGACAGGTTCTGCTTCTTCAAAGACATCAATTGACCCTCTCACTTATTTACCATGATTGGCCTGCTGTTAGATCCTTTGAATTTGCATCCTCTGGCACATATGCAGCAGTGCTGATGTTTGCATATATTAGTGAGAGTGACAGTGTTCAATTGGGTAATACATTGCCTGGACCATTTCTGAGGATAAACTATTAGAAGAGGTGCATATGTTAGAATACTGGCTTTAAGTGACACCTTCAACAAGTGTAAACATTTCAGATACTAAGGCCTTGAAATTGGATCTAGTGTTTCAGATGTGAAATAGGCACCTATTCATGGACCAACACTCTGCACCCCTGGAATGCTTGAAAAACACATCCCATCTGAAATTCTGTTGAGCTATTAATCAGCACCTTGGTGACTCCTAGAATGAGCATCATGTACCATATAGTTACACAGGTAAGAAACTCATTGCTTGTTTTAGGCCCCTTGGATGAATGGAGTGTGATTACTGCACCAGACCTAATTCTCAGTTTCTGTGCAGTACTACTACATGGCCATGTGGGCTTAGCATTGAAAGGGTTGTAGGAAGCACACATTTTTGATAAGAGGTCCAAGAGCAGCAGATCTGTGTTATCCCTAGTTGACATCATTATTTTCTATGTAAATAGCTTGGTAGCATGATTGTGGTACCTGTCCTCATAGATTCCTCTATCCACATTTGTGGTTACATTTTTCCACAAACATCCTTCTGTGTTGGCTTCTGCTCACCATGAACAAGTATTTATGAGTAATCCAGAAGTTCTTGTGGAACAATTATGTACTAAAGTCAGTGCAACCACAGCCAGGGAACCACATTCCTCCTACTAAATCAACACACTGGGATTATAAATCTCTGCTGTCTGTACTATATGCTGTTTTTGGTCAAAAGTATATATAGGATACCAACTTCCAGTTGCTTTGTGTTGGAAAGTAAATAATAATATCCTGGGTCAGTGTAACTTGTCATCAGTTTTAGTTTTGACTTAAGCTGAAGGAGTGACTCCATATAGTTGGTACCTATCTCTTCAAACAAAATACTGTGGGCACTGGAAATTCTAAATAGAAACAGAAAATGTTGAAAATATTCAACAGGTATGACAGCAGCTGCAGCAAGAGAAAGAGAGTTAATATTTCAAGTCGAATATGACTTCTTCAGAACACCTGAAAGAAGAGTTACATTTGACTCGAAACATGTTTCTCTCTTCGTGGAGGCTGCCAAATCTGCTATGTATTTCCAGCACTTTCTGATTTAATTTCAGCTGGTCTGTCAAATCTGTTCTGTGGACTCGTAATGCCATATGCTTCTCAATTAAGACGTATCCTTCATGCAATCTTCTGGAAATGATGACAAATCAATTGTGGCATAAATATAACTGTTTCATCCCTTTGCTAGAATAATGCCTCATTCTGTCTTTTTTCCAAAGAAAAATTGCAGATAAACATTTTGGAAAAATGTCAGTGAATTGTTTCAGGTTATATATATATATATATATACCAACATATGTGATTCATATGCATAAAATGTAGGCAAACATTGGCAGAAATATTGGAACTGCAATACGTTAACACATTTGCAAAACATTAAATTCTTGCACTGAACTGAAATGTTGAAACTTTCTGAATCATTGGACAAATCTTGGCATTTGTTAAAAGGCATTGTTCTGGCGATCGAAATGTTTTAATATTTTTGAAATACAACTCAGGATAGCTAGAAAATAGGAATCTTTATCAACCATTCCACTCTAGGGATGCTGGAGCATAGTTTGAGGTTGACCATAATATGATATGCAATCTCTTGAGGCAATTGTATTGCAAACATGAATCATCTGCATCCTTTTTTTTTTATGATTTATGCTCCCTTCTTCTCCCTCCCCCCATTGTATTCTCCAGACATGGAGGAATAGTGGACTTTCTCCAATTGTACAATTTATCAGGGTAAATAATTAATTTCATTCAACCTTGCATTTATAATAGAACATTATTGCAGGGAACTGAAGTAGGTAGGAGGTTTCCATCCTAGGGTGGGAGACAAGTGAGTTGAATAAGCAGATGTGATCTTCCGTTGCTGCGTTTATCATTACAGATGGTTTTCTTTAATCCCAAGGCTGCACTGTGTTTGAACCACGTTTCATGTAAATTCACAGTCTTTTACATGTGGTATATTTTATACTTCATCTGCAGCTTGCTTATTTGATATTTCATTCAAAAGTAATAAGTAATCTGATCCAGCTTCAACTTCTCTAATCTTTGCTTAATTGACAACAATTCGGAATATCAAGTGCAAACATGAGCATGTAGGGGGCTGCTGTAGGAAAGGGGAAAATGAGGTCAGCTGTTAATCTTTAGTTTAGTAGTAGGTTGCTCTGTTTTACTATTTTGTTTACGTGGGACAAAAGTATTTGTAACGCAATGAGTGCAGTCAACTTTGTGGATCAGTGGAGGACAAAACTGTTGATTTATCTAAAATCCAATCTATCCTTGATGATTGGAGTAGAGGTTTCACAACAATGTCAGTTTCATGATCCGAAGAAAAATTAGGTTATTCAATCCCAATGTTTTTCTTAAAATTGACCATAACAGGATTCACTCATGGCCATAAGGATAGGGTGGGTGGGAAATGGATTGTCACACAGGTGCAGTAGGAGTGAGTAGAGGAGGATGGGGCTAAGAATGTGGCTAAAAATTTCCAGCCCTTCTCTACCAGTAGAATCATAGTGACTTTCACACCTCACCCTGCCAGAATGTCAGGATGGGGTCAGTACCAATGCACCTTGGATGTCTACCAGAAGCAAAAGAACTAGAATTGCAACCCCAGATTGTTTTGAGAGTGTGGACAAAAAAGGGAGTCCCATATCCACAAGAAAACTGACAACTCTAGGATATAACCATTGTGAAAAACCTATCTCATAAGAAAACAAGCAGTTGTATTGGTACATAATGTAAGCTGCAGACATACCCCAACATTTGAACTGCCATACAAGCAGATCCATTATGGGAAAGCCAATCAAAGAGGCAATTCAAGGGATTCCCATGATTTTCAACCTCAGAATTGCATCCATCTTACTTTGAGTTTGAGTTATAAGGAGAGGTTGGATAGATTGGGACTTTTTCATCTGGAGCGTAGGAGGCTGAGGGGTGATCTTATAGAGGCCTATAAAATGCTGAGGGGCGTAGATCAGCTAGATAGTCAATATCTTTTCCCAAATGAAGGGGGAGTTTAAAATTAGAGGGCATAGCTTTAAGGTGAGAGGGGAGAGATCCGGGGGCAATTTTTTCACACAGAGGGTGGTGAGTATCTGGAACGAGCTGCCAGAAGTAGTAGTAGAGGTGGGTTTGTCTTTTTAGAAGTGTTTAGACAGTTATGTGAGTAAGATGGCTATCGAGGCCAAACACAGGCAATTGGGACTAGTTTAATCATTTTTTTAAAAAAAGAAGGAATGGACAAGTTAGGCCAAAGGACCAGTTTCCATGCTGTAAACTTCTATGACTCTACCGATCCCAGTGAGCACCTTGGAAGGTCTGTATGCCAGGTTATTCCAAACATCCATGTAACTGGGCAGTAAGGAGGTTAGAAGGTTAAAAAATGTTGATAATTCTCAGTCTGTCTCCACCAAGGTGTTGGGCAATGATCAAAAATGTATGTATTTCCCCCACATGCTATTACGGTTTCCCAATTTGAGTTGGAACTCAGTGTGTGTTGGTTCCATCTGAATTTGCTAGGTTAATTGCTGCATTTCTGAATGATTTACTAGAAGGAATTCAGGACATTTTTGTAACCGTGCGGAAGGAATGTTGCCTTCTATGAGTCTCATGCTACATGTGACCTAAAAAGTACATCATGCTGAGTGAAAAAACATCGTAATCACATAACTCCATTCTTACCCACAGGATCTTGTTAAAACAAAAAATGACAGGCTTTCCTCTGAAACTATCCTCTGCAGCTGTACTAGAGCGGGGCTAGGTATTGATTTCTATAATTTAGGGTGAAAGCAGGATTTTCTCAGTCATCCTCAAGGGCAGTGAGGGATGGGCAATTAACTCTGGCTTAGCCAGTTTTACCCATATTTTGATTTTGTTTTAAATTGCAGAATCTCCAAACTCTTGAACCTGGTATTGTGCAAAACAAATATTTGTTACCTGCCAAACCAGCAAATGAACAAAATCTGATTAAAAGCTTGAAAGTAAGTTATGTAGCTCCCCAGAACATTATATATCCTAGAGTTAACATTGTTAAAGACCCATCTCATTTGAAAACAATCTGTTGTATCAGTTTGCAATGTAGCTGCAGATATATGCAGCACTGCTTCAACTGAACTGGTGGAAAAACTCTGCACATGAAAGCCTGAAAAGCAAATAGAAACACTGAAGACAAAACACGGAATGTATCTTCAATGACAATTTGCATTTGACCTCACCCTCCTCCCCTCCTCCACCCCGCCCTGCTTACCTTTGTTCTGCCATTTATGCATTCTCATCTCTTCATGGCCAGTATTAGCACTTTTCTTAGCCATGATTAACACCATTCATATTCCCTTTATATTTTTGTCAATGTCATCTTTGCCAATTATATCCACCCCCACCCTGATAATATAAATCCTGTCTGTTTTCTTTGTCTTCAGCTCTGATGAAGGGCAAACCAGATTGAAGTGTTAACTCTCTTCTCCACAGATGCTTTCAGACCTGCTGAGATTTTTCAGCATTTTTTGTTTTTGTTTCAGATTCGAGCATCTGCGGTAATTTAGAACATAAGAACATAAGAAATAGGAGCAGGAGTAGGCCATCTGGCTCTTCGAGCCTGCCCCGCCATTCAATAAGATCATGGCTGATCTGTCGTGGCTCATTTCCACATTCCCGCCCTCTCCCCATAACCCTTAATCCCCTCTCTTATCAAAAACTCATCAACCCGCATCTTAAAAATATTTAGCGAGGTAGCCTCCACCACTTCAATGGGCAGAGAATTCCAGAGATTCACCACCCTTTGAGTGAAGAAATTCTTCCTCAACTCCGTTCTAAACCGCCCCCCCCTTTATCTTGAGCTGTGCCCCCTAGTCCTACTGTCCTTTCTGAGCGGGAAGAGTCTCTCCACCTCTATCCTATCCATCCCATTCATCATCTTATATGTCTCAATGAGATCTCCCCTCATTCTTCTAAACTCTAACGAGTACAAGCCTAGTTTATTCAGCCTCTCCTCATAGCTCAACCCCTCAACTCCGGCATCAGCCTAGTAAACCTCCTCTGCACTCCCTCCAAGGCCAAAATATCCTTGCGTAAGTACAGTACTCCAGCTGCGGCCTCACCAATGCCCTATATAGCCGCAGCAAGACCTCCCTACTTTTATATTCAATCCCCCTCGCTATGAAGGCCAGCATCCCATTCGCCTTCCTGACCACCTGCTGCACCTGCAAGCTGGGTTTTTGCAACTCATGCACAAGGACCCCGAGGTCCCTCTGCACCGTCGCCTGCTGCAGTTTTTCTCCACGTAAGTAATAATCCTTCCTACCATTATTCCTACCAAAGTGGACCACCTCGCACTTGCCAACATTAAATTCCATTTGCCAGTTCCTGGCCCATTCGCCCAGCCTATCTAGATCCTTCTGCAGACTCTCCACACCCTCCACGCAATTTGCCGTTCCACCAATCCTGGTGTCATCAGCAAATTTTGACACCATACACTCGGTTCCCTCCTCCAGATCATCTATATAAATGGTAAATAGCTGAGGCCCCCGCACCGACCCCTGGGGCACTCCACTAGTCACCAACCGCCAATCCAAATAGCACCCATTGACCCCCACTCTCTGCCTCCTGTTTGACAACCAGTCCTCTATCCACGCTAACACCCTACCCCCAACTCCATGTCCCCTGACCTTCTGCAATAACCACTTGTGAGGTACCTTGTCAAACGCCTTCTGAAAATCAAGAAAGACCACATTCACCGGCTCTCCTCTATCCACCGCCCTAGACACATCCTCATAGAACTCCAGTAAATTTGTCAGACACGACTTCCCCTTAACGAAACCGTGCTGCGTCTGCTCTATCAAGCAATTCCCCTCAAGATGCCTCGCTATTTCCTCCTTGATGACGGATTCTAACATTTTACCTACAACAGACGTTAAACTAACAGGCCTATAATTCCCCGCCTTTTGCCTGGCACCGTTCTTAAACAACAGCGTAACATTAGCCGCTTTCCAATCTTCCGGCACTTCCCCGGAATCCAGCGATGTCTGGAAAATAACCACCAAGGCATCCACTATCACCTCCGCCATTTCTTTCAGAACCCTCGGATTCATTCCATCCGGTCCTGGGGACTTGTCCACAATCAGCCCCTCCAGTCTGTCGAGCACTGCCTCTCTAGTAACATTAATGTCATTAAGACCCTCCAGTCCTACCACCTTTCCATCTCTAACATCCGGCAAATTATTCACATCCTCCTCTGTGAAGACCGAAACAAAAAAGTTATTCAAGACCTCAGCCATTTCCCCATCTCCTACCACTAATTCCCCTTCTCATCCTCTGAGGGTCCAACGTTCACCCTAGCCAGCCTCTTCCTTTTTATATACTTATAAAAACTCTTGCTATCCTTTTTTATATTAAGCGCTAGCCCAGCTTCATAGTTTCTCCTACCCTTCTTGATCAACTTCTTTGTCAATCTTTGTTGACATTTAAACCTCTCCCAATCCTCTTCTCGCCCACTACTCTTAGCTGCTCTAAACGTCTCCGCTTTTAATTTAACACTTTCCTTCACCTCCTTCGTTATCCACGGCTTATTACCTCTCCTCCTATGGTCCTTTTTGACCATCGGAATAAATTTCTGCTGAGCACCAAGAAAGATCTCCTTAAAGATCCTCCACTGCTCCTCAGCAGACCTACGTTCCAACGCGCTCCCCCAGTCCACATTCGCCAATTCCTCTCTCATCCTACCGTACTCCCCTCTGTTCAAACAAAGGACGCATGTCCGGGAACCCACTTTGTCCTCCTCCATCTGCACCAGAAACTCCACCATACAATGATCACTCTCCCCAAGAGGATCCTTCACCGCAAGTTCCCTAATTCTACCCGCCTCATTACATAACACCAGATCCAAGATAGCTCGTTCCCTCATCGGCTCCAACACACACTGTTCAAGGAAACTATCTCGGCAGCATTCCAAGAACTCCTCCAAACCAAAATTTAACAAGTTCATCAGCTTTGGTTAATTCTGCTTTCAAGCAGCTGATCAGATGAAGCAGCAATTCTCTTGTTTTAGGTATTTTGCACAATGCTTTTGTTGTTTGAAATTCATGAAATGTTAATTGAACATTTATTTTTGTTTGATTTACTTCTGCACGTTCATCATTTAGGCATTTAAAGTCCTGTTTTAAGTATTCTACTTCCTGTGAACAACATTATAGTGTTCTCATCAATTCTTTTATTTTTCCTTTACAAACTCATCTTTGGTAGGTGGAAATTAGTTCTCTATGTTGATCAGTGTTTCTTTGGCAGAGCATAATTTGTCTGTGCTATCCTTCAAGTTCAGGTTCTTTCACTGCATTTCTGACAATTGTTTCTATGACTCTTCATGCTGTTTTGTAAGATGTTCTACTTGCTCTAACCATTCAAAGTTCTTGATTTTAAATCTTCGTATATACCTTTTGATGTGTAATGCTTCCCTAAGTTTTCTTCCAAATGTCCAATGATTTTTTTCAACTCTGTAGTTTATTTCTTGTACCTCCTGATTCTCTCCTGGAATATAGAACATACCTGAGTCTGTTAACTAGTTCTTCAGTTTCTTCAACGTGAAATTAAATTCATTTTGCTTCACTTCATAGATAAATTTTGAGGGATCCTTGTAGTGTGTGAAAGACCTTTAACAGATTTTCCTTTTCTTTGTGAAACTCAGTTACTTAATCTTGAGTTGTCTTGTAATTTAACAGAGTTTCATGGAGTTTATTCTGCTGTTCTTCAATTCTGCTGTTCATGGTAGTTTTTATTCCTTTTTTATTTGATCTTGAAGGACAATTAGCTGTTTAATTTTTTTTATTTTCTTGTGCAACTATTCCCTTCTGATAATGTGCTTCAGTATGTTGCTTTGTCACTATTGATAGTTCCAATACAGTTTTTTCTGAAGTTACTCAGAACCTGTCAAGGCTGAAACTTCTTTGAGCACATTTTCTGCCTGCTCTTGTGCCTAGCTGTACCTCTGGTTGAGTTTTCCCAACTCCCACTTTGACTTGTCAACAGTGGAATTCAAAGTTCTTATTTCCTCTTCGTATCTTTATGACATCTCAGTAATTTGTTTGTTCATATCTTGAACAGTTTGGCTCATTGAAGACCTTAGTTTATCATGTGTTTTCAAAGGTATACTCGGGTTGAATTTTGCACTTCAAATCTTCTAATTCAGCTTTTATATAAACATTTTTCAACCTTATCCTTTTGCAGCGTTTGTGTATTTTGGACGACTTCATACAGTTTTCCTTCTGTTTGCTCCACACTGTCACCTGCTGTTGCAGTTCGGAAAATGATAATTTGGATGTTTGCAGTTCGGCTGCCCATATATTTTTGAGATCTCTGGAGAGTTCTTGGCCTCTTGTGTGGTTTGCTTGTGTGTTGTCTTCTATCATTTCACAGCTTTACTGGGGGTTTCTGTCCTTTTTTTAAACTCTGCAGTCCGCAACTTGAAGATTAAAATGTTCATCGAAAGCTTTTAATGTTTCCCACTGTGGGCTTGATCTTTGGATAAGTCCAAATTGTTCGGAATGAGTTGAATTCTGATCCATGGTTAAATTTTTAAAAGATGATTTCTAGTTTGAGAACGTTTTGAATTTCAAGATCATATTGCTGTTCGCTTGGAGACAAATGTTTTTCCCATGCTTGACAGTTTTGGCAAGCTCAACTACAGAGGTGATTCCACTCAGCTTGAAAAAGATTTCAGCAGTGACTTCCTGGATTGACTGCCTAGAGAGATCTCTTGCTTAGCTTTTTACTTTAAAGTTGTGAATTTGATGAAGCCTGGTTTTGCTTTCTCTCAGGTGAGTTTAGAAGTCCCCTATGATCTCAAGTTTAGAAGTTGTGATTGTCTGGATTGTTTATTTAAATGTTCTTCCACTTCAAAGTGAGCTTCAATACAATGCCAACTTGGGGATTGGGTTGCAGAGTTTTTTAGACTGCACTTATGAATCTTAATTATGTGAAGATTTTTCAGGACTTACTGTGGTCTAGAATTTTAAAAGATTTAGCTTACCCTGCTAACTCTGCACTCTGGGATTTCAAACTGATCTTCCAGAGGAGTTGCAATGAAGTCTTCTGCTGTAGTAAGGAATGCTAAATCTCTGCCTTCAGCTTCCAAGCTTCTTTGGAGCTTTTCCTTGGCAATTTTTCCTCTGCATCTCAGCATCTGGAGCTTCTTTTCACATCAAAATGCTTTTGTGTTCTAGCATTTAAATTTGCCATCATCCTTAGAATCCTGAAAACATTGTGGCTGTAAAGGGACAGACTAAATGAAGTATTATTCCATTCTGGAATTGTACACTGCATTACAAAGTGCAGCACTCAAATTATGATGTGCAAGTCCATAGGAGATCTTGTAGTATTTAGATATATTGGAGAAAAATGCAAATTGAACACACATTTATATATGTATACATATAAAATGATGCTTCAATTGCTGAAAGCTTTATTTATGGTTTGTTCACATAGTTTTCAATCCTATTGGACTAACATTACATAGATGAAGAACATATGAAACGGATGCACTCAGTAAAACTTTTGACAATTATTGTAGCAATTCAGTCAGATAATAACTAAATGCAAACTTTAAATATAGTTTGTAATTAATAACACACTGCTGTATGGAGAGCATTCTAGTAAATGTAGAGCACTGGCAAAGATATTTGAATATATATGATCAAATAAAACCTTCATTACGTGCAGAAATCCCATGAGCCTTGAAACGATTAAGAAAATTTTATATTGAGCAAGATGCCACACTATCAGGATTTTATATTAGTTTTAATGGGCTGAATATTTCGAGCTCCATGGTGGCAGGTCTGGAGATGGCTGTCTCCAGGCATTTTTCCCATGGATGGATGGAGAATAGGATTGGCTGCTGGCTTCATAAGGCAAGCAGCCAGTTGAGATAATGATAGCCTCAATTAAGGGCAATTTAGAGGCCCCACCAGTATTTTACTCCTGAACGAACAGTCTGCTGCTGAATGCAAGGCTGCTGTGTTAGTGGAGGCAGCTTCCTTATGGTAGGCCTGAGAAGGTCATCAGAGCCGAACAAGGCCAATAATTGGTCACATGAGGACCTCAGTTGGGTGAGTGGGCAGGCCTCTAGGACCTTGGTTACCCCCTATATATAGAAAACAGAAAGGTCAGGGGCGGCAAGAGAATGGTGGGATGGCCACCCATGGAAATTTATGGGCCCTCTCACCTGAAAACCCACCGGCAGAGTATCGTAAAGTTCTGACCCTAGTCTTTTTTCTAAACTGTTCCATCAGACTTCCACTAGAATCACAGCGGGAAGATGGTAGTTCAGCCAAGAAATATTGACCAAAATATCTTAGAAGTAAAGAGTATGCAATAAAGACACTTGATAGAAAAAGCAAGTGTTCTGACAAGAATTCCCATTTTGCGATAAAGCTTGAGACATGCTGCAGACAGTTTCCTGACTGGCATTGTTAAAATGGATCAACAACCAGAGCTGTCATTACACTCCTGCTCTGTCCTAATGCCACTATATATTACTATATCTCTCTTTTCCAAAACTACTTCATCATATTTTGAGTTTGCTATCCTTTAATTGTATTCATCTCCTGCATGTTACCTGTGCCTGCTTGTAAAGTGCTGTAAGTGGACTTCAGTGTGAAGAGTGATGTAAAAATCTAGGTGATTGTTGTAATGCCGTTGTCCTATGGCCAATGACATGTATTTACTGATAGTCAAATTTTATGCCACAGTGATTGTTTTAGTTGGACACGAATGTTTTTTTTTAATTTGATTTATTGTCACATATATTAGAATACAGTGAAAAGTATTATTTCTTCTGCACTATATGACAAAGCATACCATTCATAGAGAAGGAAACGAGAGTGTGCAGAATGTAGTGTTGCAGTCATTGCTAGGGTGTAGAGAAAGATCAACTCAATATGAGATAGGTCCATTCAAATATCTGATGGCAGCTGGGAAGAAGCTGTTCTTGTGTCGGTTGGTACTTGATCTCAGACTTTTGTATCTTTTTCCTGATGATGTCCTGGATGCATGAAGTCCTTAATTATGCTGGCTGCTTTGCCAAGGTAGCGGCAAGTGTAAACGGAGTCAGTGAATGAGTGGCTGGTTTGCGAGATGGATTGGAATACATTCACAACCTTTTGTAGTTCCTTGCGGTCCTGGGCAGAGCAGGAGCCATACCAAGCTGTGATACAACCAGAAAGAATGCTTTCTATGGTGCATCTGTAAAGGTTGATGAGAGTTGTAGCTGACATCACAAATTTCTTTAATCTTCAGAGACAGTGGAGGTGTTGGTGAGCTTTCTTAACTATAGTGTTGGCATGGGGGGACCAGGACAGGTTGTTGGTGATCCAGACGTTTAAAAACTTGAAGCTCTCGGCCCTTTCTACTTTGTCCTTGTTGATGTAGACAGGGGCATGTTCTCCTCCACACTTCCTGAAGTCGATGACGATCTCCTTCATTTTGTTAACATTGAGGGAGAGATTATTCTCGCTGCACCAGTTCACCAGATTCTCTGTCTCATTCCTGTACTGTGCCATGTCATTGTTTGAGATCCTACCCACAATGGTGGCATTGTCAGCAAACTTGAAAATCGAGTTGGAGGGGAATTTGGCCACACAGTCATAGGTGTATAAGGAATACAGTAAGGGGCTGAGAACACGGTCTTGTGGGGCACCTGTGATGAGGATAATTGTGGAGGTGTTGTTGCTGCCTATCCTTACTGATTGTGATCTGTGAATTAGGAAATTTAGGATCCAGTCACACCGGGAGGAGCTGAGCCCAAGGCCGTGGCTGTTATCCAAAGTCAGCTCATTAGTTTGTATACACATTCAGATGAATTCATTGAGTATACCAATGATGTTAATAGAAAATTGCCTATAAGTGAAATATAAAGGGCCAAATCAAGAGATGTGCCATACAAGATGGACTCAAACCCTGGAAACCTTAAAACAACTTCAAAAAAAAAGGAATCACAAGTCATTTCTAAGGCATATAAGACTGAGAAATACCTTGCAAAAGTGAAGGGAAAGGAAATTCCAGATGCATGACATGAATCCATAAGCAAATTTTGGGGCAACTTAACCATAAATTACCTCCATTTAATTGCTGCTGAAATGTTGATGATGCAGTTGACCATTCTAAATAGTTTAGCATTGAAAGCACATATGCAAAGAGATGGAGTCACATTTCTATGGGCAACTAATCATTTGTGTCACTGAATAAGATAGTTCTCTGCAAATGTCTGCGCTGCAGATGGTGCAACTCGGCAGAAATGATAAGTGTCATCAAGCTATACTGGCTTCTAATTATCCACGTAAGCCAACTTTTATGCAATATCAAGGAGAACATGATTGTATAGTTCGAAGAAATGATCAAATATTGTGAACCACTGTCGTCTGGAGCTGTGTGTTTTTATGGACCTGCAAATGGACACAGATTATAACTCTAATTTCCATCCCTCCAAAGCTCCAACTCTTCCTGCAAAAATATCAGGCAGGGAGATCTCCATTCAAATCCTATTAATGGCAGGACTGAAATTGGGATCAGAAAAAGAAGCCTGCAGCAATTAACATAGAGAATCGCGGTCAACAATAAGTGCTAACAGAAAAATCTGCTGAAAAATGTCTAAAATACATTTTTTTATATGGTCTCCCATACATTTACTGTTGTTTAGTAAACAGGGGCACACATTTGAAATTTACATTTGATGCCTGACGATTCCAGATGAATATTTAAATTAAATGCCTGCCCATTTGACATGGCCCTTCCCTGGTCACCCTTATAGCCCACCAGAAAATGTAAACCTCTGGTTGAACCTCACTTCATCACATGATCCCCTAAAAAAAACTTCCCTAAAATCAGCAAAAAATTAATGTAATTTGAATTGGATCATACAAATGCTGCTGCAAAAGCTTAGCCAACACCTTTTCAGCAGTAAGATTGGAAGTGTTTTTAATTCCACTCTCCTTTCAAGCTTCTGTGAAAAATAAAAGAGAATATTTCCCAGAATGGATGAATAACAAGGGTTTCCCTTCTGTTACTCATTATATCTCAAGTCCTATCCCTTGTGCCAAGTCATCTGGTTTTAACTTGTTTAGCAGTGGGGATGCTAGAATGGCCTTAATGTCATGGGATAAAGGATGGAAACAATCATCCAGGATTTCCCTCCTGATTGACCATTACTGCAAAGATGTAGATGTTGAGGAAGAATAATATCTGCATCAGGGTTAATTGTTGTGCTCCCTGCCACCAACTTGATCTCACATGAAAAATGGCTACTATGGCAAGGTAACAGAAGATTGCTCTCATCCCTTTCAGGAGATTCATATCTATTATGAGGGGAAAATACATCCAAAGATATTGATTTGGTATTCTGATCAGTTATGAATAAGTGGCAGAGTTTTTTTGAAAACTTCATTGTCATTCCACAGTTCTATTCCAGACGGGGGGAGAGTTGTGTGGCCTTTTGTAGTGATAAGTGAGCTAATTGTTTTGACATGATCCATTAGAGAAAAGGTCTCAATGAAGGTTAGATATTAGCCCACAATAACCAGTTGATGGGTGGGTGAGCTCGCCAGTTTTTACAGAAATTCTACTATCTGCTTTAATCAGTGGCCTTAATCCTCATAAATTGGGACTGCCCACACCAGCAGGAAAGCTGCAGAGTTTCCCTTTGGTGTTAGCAGTGTCTATAGGGTGGGATTCTCGAGTCAGAGGCAAGGAATTGACCTTGTCATTCTCTGCCAGGATGGGAATGCCATGGTGGGACTGCCCTTTCTACTCCTGCCAGCCCTGAAAATCACCCGCCAGCCCTGAAAATCACCCGATTTGGTGATTTCAGACAGTCTTGTGATCAATATCTGCATTTCTGCCTGTCAGCTGTGCAAATTCTGAAGTGGCCAGGTCACTTTAACCTCCATGCCCTCCGATCAGCTGGCAAGATTTTAAATCATTGCAGCAATTCTGCAACAGAGATTTTCCTTTCTCTTGTCAGAAGGTACAGGTGAGAGCAGATCCCTATGAAGTCCTCTGACAGAGAGAGAACATCCAGGATTTTTGGGGGTGGGGGGGGCAGGGTTTCAGTCTGCACAGCCATGCACTCACTGATCCCCAGTGTATGCACAAGCTTTGACTTTAAGTTGCTGAGGCTTCCTAGCAAACTGAAATCTTTGAAACCCTCTCCATTGCATTTGTAGCCTTTGATCTGTAACAAATTCAAAATGCAGTGCCTCAAAAAATACAGCTGTTAGCTCAATGAATTCCTATCATCCTCCAGCCACCATTATTTTCATTTCCCTTAACAATTGAATGCACCTCCAATCGTCCATTGATCCTGACCACAATGTTGACAGAGCCTAAGCCTGATTAACAGTTTGTACTTACCTTCCTCTTTTGCAAACTACTTCAAAGAGGGAGTAGTCTGAAGGGAGGAATGATTGGATTGGATAAACCTCATGCCTGTGTGGTGTGGGGGTGGAGGATGCCTCTCATTGCTGAAGGATTGGTGGTGCTTCCTTGACTCAAACACGCCTGGTCTTCCCTTGTGAGGACCTGTATACAAAAGCCTGTTCGCTGCAGATGCCACTGGGGAGGCAGGTGAATGGGGAGAGCTATTTGAATTGGGCTTCAAGCCAGGCAATTATATTTAATGTACTGAATTTGAATATGAATCGGGTCCACACCCGCTGTGAGCAGGAATCCGCTCAGGGCTGGCAGCGCAGTCTGGAAGGGTCACAACTGGCTGATGACTGGTGTGGAACGTATGGTTTTTCTACTGGAGAAATAAATTGTGTTTTGAGGGGGGAGCAATACAGACGGGTAATTCGGGGGATAAGCAGCCAGCTTCTTAAACTCCAAAACAGTTTTTTTAAGGCACAGATTTTTATTTGTCTACAATAATCCAGAAGCAAATAGCTACAACTTTTCTTGCTTTCATATTTTTTACTGTCATTTTTATCCCTGTGCTTCACTTTTCTGGTGGTCCTAAAATATGAGGAGGAGGTACATAAGAGCAAGTTTTTTATATTTTTGTCCTTCGCAACAAACTGGTTCTTGCACATAATTAAGCATAATTAGTTGTGGAACTGAACCTCTTTTTATTCAGTGCAATTCTAATGTTGTTCAAAATTAGGCTGGCTTGGCATAAGGGGTTTCCCTGCATAACAGTGCTATTTGTCAGTGATTTATTGCAGATTTGTCACATCTGTGTAATGTTGCAGCCATGCCAGACACTTTAGGGGAATAAAGTTTTCAGAACAAAGTTTTATAGCACTACAAACGAACCTTACATACCTTACAATAAAGTCTGGAGCAATGGTTTTTATTACAAGGCTGCCAGAGTTGCAGAAGGTACTGTACATAAAGCTGATAATTAGCCCTTATTATAATAACAACACAAGATTTGCCAAGGACTTAGACCTTCAAACTTGCTTTCATTTCAAGGATGGCAACACTAAGAACAATTACCTGCATTTTAATAAGTACTTTTTTCATTAATTTTAGTTATTTAATATACAATAAGGAATATAACAACTCAAAACTTCTTGAAGTTTAATGAAGACCTTTCATGCGCAGCAAATTTGGCTATACATTGTGCCTTTGGCTGAATCATCGTGACATTTTCCTCAGGTTGGAAACTAAGTGCAATAAAGTAATAAATAATAATCGGAGGAGAATAATGTTTCTTCATGCCTTCAGGATTACTATCATCTTTTAACAGTTTACCTATTAAATCTCAGCATTTTTGAAAAAACATAGGGTGCTCAAATGAAGATGATTTAACCATCTGGTGCCTGCCTTATAGAGAGTGATCACTCATTTAACATGGCTTCTAGTTTGTTTATGGTTGACACACAATCTAATTCCTGCACTTTGTCATGTTCCCTCCAGTATTTGCATAACCTTCCCTATCTGAAAGCTTTCCTTGTAGTGATAAGAAGTATTTATTTCCCTTGTCCACTCAAGAATCAAAATGCAGCTTGAGGTTATCTTCTGTCCACTTCATTACCAAACCATTGTGTTCAACTTTTAGAATGGCCCAAAACCATCCTGACAATTCACCTACCGAGAGATCAGAGAGCAGAATTATAGTCAAATAATTGCTTTATTCTAAACTGATCAGGGAGCTTATAAAAGGGGGCTGTATTCAGTTTTCTATCGCAATTTGTTGGTAGCAATTTGAGACTTGCTGATTCCCTCCTACTTTAGAAAAGTACCATGACCTTTTATACTGTTAATACGCAGTCCCTTAATAAAAATATTGATTCAAAATTCAGCTTTGTAGTGCCCATATTGTCATCTCTGTGGATGCTGTTTTGGATGCAAAATGGCATCTAAATTGCCCCCACACACCTTCCAGTGCAGGTGCATATTTTAGTGAGAGTGTTAACACAGCATTACGAAAGTTGGCTGAAAGTTTGGATAATGGGTAAATCAATGTCAGTCAGCTTGTAATGCTGATTTGATGCTGGCAGGTGGGGGTGTGGGAGGCAGGGAATTCAGTTCTCCAGTTAATGCCTGATTTAGCCTTCCCCTCACCCCAGCACTATTTAAAGTGATCATCAACTACTGTCAGATTAGTTGCTGATTGATTTGTACTGGTTCTGAATTTGTACAAGTACTGTGAGTTTCCTATTGCTACAATGTTGGCGAAATCTGTGGAGAGTGATGCTGCATATGGTGGTTCTCTGTGCTTGAAGGATTCTGTTCCGACTGCTTGCTCCAAGTTATGGGTGATGTCATTACACTGTATGTATTGACTGTGATGGATATCTGTTCCCATTGCCTTTTCAGAGTTTGTCTGGATGGCCAGTTGACCCGGCATGATCTCTTCCTGCACCAGGGCTTCCAATGTTGCCCCTAAGAAACTTGAACCTCTCTATCTCTTTCTCTCTGCTTCACCGTTCATCTAACCTGTCTTCCCCAGCAAATTTCACATCTACTGCAGTCAGCTTACACCTTCAACAGTGGTGGGATGAGGCTCTTAAGTGGCCATTAATTAGCCACTTAAGGACCTCAAATGGCTCCCAGACAGGAAGACTTAATAGGGAGAGTCAGGAAGCCAACAAGCACTCTGCCTCCAGTTGCACTGCCCTTTGCTCTGTCCACCCACCTTTCAGCTACTGCTGCAGGGGAAATTGAATTCAGCCCAATATATTTAACAATCCTTCCAGACAGTTATGTTGCACAACTGATTTTAAAAATTAGTGTTAATTTCTGCTAATTGAGTTACAGCAACTCAGCACAGCTGAAGAGGAATTAGAAGGGTACTGAATAAGATCAGAAAGGAAAGCAAATGAGGCGACAACAGGGTTGCTCCAGCCTTTCAGCTAGCGAACATAATGCACTTTTTGTTGTGTTTATAGTAAAGACCTTTGACTCCTTTTTATTGGCAAAGGAAAGCAGAGAGCTGATATCCATACTATGCATTAAATATATACATGATATTTATACATACATGATGATATACAAAGATGTGCAGGTTATGTGGATTGCCCATGCTAAGTTGCTCCTTAGTGTTCAGAAGTGTGTAGGTTAGGTGGATTAGTCATGGTAAATACGCAGGTTTACAGAGATAGGGCAGTGGAGTGGTCTGGGTAAAATATTATTCAAGAGAGTCAGTGGGTCGATTGGCCTCATTCTGCATTGTAGGGTTCTATGGTTCTAATACTGGACTTCATCAATTGTAAAATTTAACATTAATGAACAAGGTGTATACTGTTAATATGTGCAGTGCTATAGTATACAAATTTTTAAACCTACAAGGAGTTACTATTACCTTTGTTAATGCAAAGACTGATATGCAACTGTAGTACATACGATGCTTGTTAATCCCCCATTGGAAACACAGATTGTTGTTGGAATAAAAACAGAAATACTGGATAACTTCAGTAGGTCTGGCAACATCTGTAGAGAGAAAAACAGAGTTAGCGTTTCAAGTCCATATCAGTCCGTATGGCGGCACAGTGGTTAACACTGCTGCCTCACAGTGCCAGGGACCCAGATTTGATTCCCAGCTTGGGTCATTGTCTGTGCATAGTTTGCATGTTCTCCCTGTGTCTGTGTGGGTTTCCTCCGGGTGCTCAGATTTCCCCCCACGCTCCAAAGATGTGCAAGTTAGGTGGATTGGGCACACTAAATTGCGCTTAATGTCAGACGGATTAGAAGGGTAAATACATAAGGTTGCTGGGATAAGGCCTGGGTGGGATTCTTGTCGGTGCAAGATCGATGGGCCGAATGAACCCCTCCTGCACAAGGGATTATCTGATTTTTCTGTGACTCCTTTTTCAGATGGTTCTATAACAGATTTCCAGAATTGGCAGTATTTTGCTTTTAATTTATAGTTTGCTATTCTCCTGTAACACACACCCTGCTGTTCCCTACTGCCTGCACAAAACCTTCATAAGGTCTGGTAAATTGCTGCAATATTAGCTGAACCTGCTGCTCTTCTGCAAGTTAAATAGAGTTAGCTGTTCTGCAAGAATACAGATCCATTTTATCCATCCTGCCTTTAGATTGCATGTATTCTGTTATGACAGGAATGCAAATCATAGGTGATGCAGATTGTGAAGCTGGCAGCAATACTGTCGATTTTTCTAAGGCATACAGGGAAGGTGGGAATCAGAACAGTAGGTCAGCAAGTGTAGAGACTGGGACTGAGCATGGGACCAAGGCCAGGCTAGCTAAGTGGAAAGAGCAGGCTGGAAGATGTCTAACTCAGTGGGCCTGGAGGTCTGGAATGCATCTGCTTTAATGCAAGGAGTATAACAGGTAGGACAGATGAATTTAGAGCCTTGATTCACGTGCGGAACTTGGATATGATTGCGGTAGAAGAGACTTGGTTAAAAAAGGGACAGGATTGGCAGCTAAATGTTCTAGCTTATAGGTGTTTTAGGTGAGACAGAGGGGAAGGCAAAAGAGGTGTACGAGTTGCAATACTGGTTAGGAAACATATTACAGCTGTACAGAGGGAAGAGCTCAGAAACAGGAAGGGGGCAGTCACTATGATGGGGTATACTACAGGCCTCCCAACAGCCCCTGGGAAGTTCAAGAATGGATATGTAAGTGGGAGACATGAATTTTCTTCTTATTGACTGGAAATCCTTTAAGGCTAAGAGTCCGAATGGTGAGGAATTTGTTAAGTGTGTCCAAAAAGATTTTTGGTACAATATGTAGATAGTCTGACTAGAGAGGGGGCAATACTGGACTTGGTACTAGAGAATGAGTCTGGCCATGTCATCAGAGTTACACTGGGGGAACATTTGTGGCAAAAACCATAAGTTTTTGGATACCCATGGAAAAGGACAAACATTGCCCTAGGGTTAAGGTGTGAAACTTGGGGGAGGCTAACATATACACACACTAAAAAGATGATTCCTTAAGATGTAACATGCACTTAAATTACTTGAAAGGTAAGAACAGGTCCTCAAGATGGTTGTTGAAATGTTACAGACCTGAAGGACCCCCTAATGGTGCCCTGAAGGGAAATGAAGTTCAGAGGTTTCTGATGATGAATTCATGCTAGTTCAGTGCAAACAACAACATGATTCTGGCTTTTTAGTCAAATTTGCTCAAACACCTGTAGTGAAGCACCATACTCTGGCTGGTAAAACAAACAAACCTCAATTCTCTGCCTGAGCTGACCTTTGAGGCAGGTGCTCCCTTATGCTAGGTAAAAGGTGGTTTTCCCCGGCTTTGTGTCCAAGACTAACCTGCCAATGCCCAGACTTATCGATTCATAATGTACTTCCAGTCAGTCAAAAGTCAGTTTCTGTCACATGACACCAGTATCAATGTGTTTCTGCTGTCCACACAATGGGTTGATTGCACTATGAAAGGTGTTTGCTATCAACGTACCAGCTATGAATAGCTCAATAAAAGCAAATTACTGCAGATACTGGAACCTGAAACCAAAACCAGCTATAAATAGTCTCTGAATAGTCTTTATTTGAAATTCTATCTTCATGGGCCCAGCCAATTTTGCAGCCGGTGTCGTTTTAAGTCTCTTTCATTGAAATGGTGAGGGGTAATCAATCAGCATGGTGGCACAGTGGTTGAGTGGTATAGCACTTCTGCCTCACTACGCCAGTGATCCAGATTTGATTCTGGCCCTGTGATTGTCTGTGTGGAGTTTGCGCGTTCTCTCTGTGAGTGTATGGGCTTCCTCCCACAGTCCAAAGATGTGCATGTTAGGTGGATTGGCCTTGCTAAATTGCCCCTTAGTGTCCAATGATTGGAGATTAGGTGGATTGGTGGGATAAATACGTTGGGTTATGGAGATAGGGCCTGGTTAGATGAGTCAATGCAGACTCAATGGATCGACTGGCTTCCTTCTGCACAGTAGGATTCTGTCAGCACACTGGAGAACCAATTTAATTTTAAATAACTTCTCAGAGGTATGTTCAATTGGACATGTCTGTCTCTGACTTGACAGGAACCACAAAACAAGTTGCTCTTTTCTCTTGGTTCCAGTTTGTGTAGGTATGATGTCTATGTCCCGTGTTGCCTTTTAAAAGAAGTGTCCATCTCCAGATAAGCTGTACGGCATATAACATGCCCATAACAAAGCTTGCAACTCTTGCAACCCTGACATGTCTTCCTTGTGAACATTGTTTTCCCCACTGGTAGCATGAAGTCATGGAACTCCCCCTATAATGAATGCTTTCGCAATGTGAGTGTTTTATCTGCTGGAGAGTTGGAAATTGGCCTGGATCTCATTTTCGCTTAACTTGGTTTCAAGCACTCAAGAAGATTAACCTTTCAGGACCTAACACTGAGAACTGCCGAACTGTAGAAATTAATTTTCTATGAAACTTCCTGTAAGTCACAAAACTACTGAGGTGGATCCACCATTTTTTTGTTGCACATGAATTGTTGGTTATAACTTTTATTCCATCCAAATAATAGCAAATTCAAACTAATTTATGGTTCCCACAAGAGGGACAAACAAGATCCAAGCTGACAAGGACTGGATCAAATAATATTGGTCTCATCGGGGTTCGGACCCAGGACCTTCCATGTGTAAAGCAGACATGATAATCCCTACACTTTAGAGCCTCTTAAAAGAGTGGCTGCGATGTGACTGAGGCGAGTTACTCAAAGGAGTCAGCACTGTGCCAACAAAGAGATTTTCACTGAACATAAGAGAAGCCAAGATTGTATCTGTGTATACCTGTGATTACAATTTTGTGTAAGCACAGGAAATTGCATTTGGCCAGTACAGGGATCAAACCCATAACCTTGGCATTATTAGCACCACATTCTTAACTATCTGAGCTAACCAGCCAACTGCAAAAGTCAACAAACTGTGATGGTCAGGAATCAACCTTGAGTCAACAGCTTGAAAGGCAGTTTTGCTCACCACTATAGCACCATTGCTGTCTTAAGCCTGGTTGCAGTGCGACTGAGGCATGTTACTATCTCTGAGGATGCATGATTATCATTGTGCCAGATTTACTCGAGCAATCATTTATGTTCAAGTGAAAAGGGGGAAAGTCTGTTTCAGTATGAAGGGTGGAATGAGTGAGCTATCATGTAATCAAATAAGGTAGCTCTGATGTTCTATCCTGTTTTTATTTCAATGCATGATATTGATTGCCAAAACAGTTCCAGTTTGTTTTGAAAATTAGCCAATTAAGCTGACATTTGTTTTAAGTATGTACTATCATTATTGGCGGTGCAACTGCTTATAATCATTAGATGATAATCTGTTGGTTAGTTATGCCACTTGTTTATATTGGATAGTTTAGTCAACATAGACCTACAATACCATCTGTACCAATGTCAGAATGCAAATTTTTTGTTGTCCTCATAAGACAACAATTCCAATGCAGTAGGCTGAATATGCTCCTTCTCTAATGTAGCATTAAATTAGGATATTACAGCATTGTTGATTAGAAAAACAATTGGCACACAATGGTAACGGTGGACTTGTTAACAACTCTCCAAACCCCAGTAATATAAACTCTAAAGAAATCTCAGTTACAAAATCTTGACAATGCATTTATCGATCTGTATACTTCCACAGTAAAACAACAGAATTATAATGACTTTCACAAAGTTCATGTGTCTAGGACAGGAATTTGGCAAGATTTAAATTGATTATTCTGAAATTAGTCCTTCAGCCTATACCAATTTTTCACATTTCACAGGATTCCTGAGTAAATGGTTTACATACTGCAGCAAAAAAATATTTTTTTGTCTGAATTAAAACTGAGATCAGTGATTTGTATGTAAAGGATTGAAGCTATAAACCCACATTCTGTCAGATTGCAAAACTTTTCTACTCAAATACAAGTCTACTCAGAATAGCAGGTGGGTAGCATTATCAGTTACAGTGCCATTTAGTTGATCTTGGATAATCAATCCTTCACATGGAAAATTAGAAAATGAACTTTGTTGGCCAACCCAATGAATGGAATGGAAAATGAGCAAAAAACGATGGCTATAATTATTTAAGTGCAAACAGTGAAATAGTGGCCTGGATTTAGTGGTCAGAAATTGTTGAACTCGAAGAAAGTAACGCACAATGATCGAACAGTCTCTGTGGTATAGATTTCCCCTTTCCTGGCATCAGTTTGAATCTGGTGCCAATTCAAGGGCATTGCTAAACATCCAGCAACCATGATGTTATCATTGGGTAAATGACCAATCATATTGAATTATTCTCACAGACAGCAAATCAGGAAATAAAATGAACTTTTTTAAAATTTTAATTTAAAAAACAGCAAAACAAGTGATTGGGGAAAATAAACATGGAATTCAGGTAGAAGCTGAGCAGTCACAACTTTTTAACAATTAGATTTTATTTTAATTGATGCATGTTACATTCCACAATTTTTCAGGGACAGAGAGGTTGTTCAATTTTGAAGTTTTTTTTAAAGCTTATTTATTATTGTCACAGGTGGGCATACATTGACACTGCAATGAAGTTATTGTGAAAATCCCCTAGCCATCACACTCTGACCCCTGTTTGGATACACTGAGGGAGAATTTAGCATGGCTATAGCACTTAACTAGCATGTCTTTAAGACTGTGGGAGGAAACTGGACCACCCAGAGGAAACCCACACAGATACTGGGAGAACATAGAGATTCTGCACGGACAGTGACCCAAGCTGTGAATTGAACCCAGGTCCCTGGATCTGTGAGGCAACAGTGCTAACCACTCTTCCACCGTGCTGCCCACGTTAGTGCAATATTAAAAATGCAGCTGCACCTCATTTAACAAGGTATACAGAGTGACTAATGGCATTAAAGGGCAAGTTTCATTAATTCAGTGATTTCTAGTTGTAGGACTTCATCAGCTAACTCAAATAAAGAATCAGTGATACAACTTCTGAATTTCTGCAATCAGCTGCTCCAGAAATTGCTATCAACTTCAGAGAAGATATGATGAGTCCAGGAAGTTTCAGTATCATTAGTGCTGCAGAGTCCAAGCCAGCCATATTTGGCAACAATCAACTGCAGAGAGGAATTAACAAACCTTGTTATTTATCCTCATTAGAAATGATGGCAGAATTTAATGCCCCCCCCCCCCCCCCACACCATTTGGTGTAATGGGTTGTTTAATTGGGCAAGAGGGTGATGTGAGGGGACCCCATCATTTCTCCACCTCTTGATTTATCTGTGGAGAGAAGACTCACGGATGGCCTGAGTCTTCTCTCCACAGATAAATCAAGAGGTGGAGAAATGATGGGGTCCCCTCACATCAACAGCAGGATGAGGCCCTGAACTGGGCATTAATTGTTCAGTTGGCAACAGGACACTTAGGCCATCCATAAGTGTCCTGTTGCCAACTGAACAATTAATGCCCAGTTAAGGGCCTCATCCTGCTATTGTTGGCCATGCGAGAAGCCTGAAAAGCGAACTGTGTCAGGGTTGCTTGTGGGCTGCTGGATAAGACCCTCACACAAAGGAATTTGGGATTAAGGGGTCTAGTATTGGACAGGGGTCGTTTACCTATCCCCTTGTTGCTGTCCCACCCCCCCCGTAAGCCCCACCGTGCAAATCACCCTCACACAATCACTTAACTGTGGCTTGGGTCCATTGAGGCCTTAGGTAGTTGCATTGCCACCAAGTAACCGGCCCATGCCTAGTTGCACAGGAATTGAAGCAATTATAGCTGCTGGCCTTTGATAGATTAGCAGTTCTTGGTGGCTAGGACTCCTGCCTTTAGGGTCTTTGATTCCAGGGAAGGGCTGCTTCTGCCCATTTCTGTGTCTGATTAGCACTTAATGCAGTAAGCCTTCCCCAAAGGAGAGGATGCGGGGCTCTCCAGTGGACAAGATCCCCATTGTCCACATTAGATTCCGTCCAATATTTGTTCCTACCCAAAAAGTTCCCAAAGCTACAGATGCTGCTTTCAGACAGGGAATTTTACTGTGTACACAGACATACTGGTATTATGAACGTACTGGTGTATTACATTCCCACCCAGAATGTAACCATTACACTGTAGCCACCCTTCTCTCTAATCAACAGATACTAATCAGATATAGAACAGCTCTTCTTAAATGTTTTGGATTGAATCAATATTTATTTGGGCATTTATTGCCTATCCTTAATCTTAAGCACATAGAGTAGCTCCATTTGTTTGGGATGATATCACTTTTGTGGAATGATAGATTTTCTTGTGTCTCTACATTGCTTGTTAGTGATACTGTTCTTGAAAATATTACTTGAGTAAGCTCTTAAAGGCTACTATCAACAGATCATGGAGCCTGTGTATTGTGCAAGTTCCTGGTAAAGTCAAGGTCCAGTGCACAAATTTATAAATATGCATATACCTTTTTATATATTTCACATTTAAATACAAATTATCATTGCTTCCAGATAGTTTAAAATTTGATAGAATACGTGCTGAGCCATTGTTTTTTCATTTTTCTACCTGATTTCAAGCATGAACTTATTTTTGGATGTGAAAATAATTTTTCAAATCTGAAGACAATAGCATGCTACTTAGAACAAGTAAAAATTAAAGCCATTCATTAGTACCCATCTTATCTGATTAAAAAGTAAAGTTAATTATTTCCCCGATGGAGTTCATTTTTCCAGAACAAGCCAAAGTTCTTCAACATCATAATAAAGGAATCAAATAAAGTTAATTTTTTAGTCACAAGTAAGATTTACATTAACACTGCAGTGAAGTCATTGTGAAATTCCCCTTGTTGCCACATTCTGGCGCCTGTTTGGGTAGATGCACCTAACCAGCACATCTTTCAGAATGTGGGAGGAAATTGGAGCAACCGGAGGAGACCCATGCAGACACAGGGAGAACGTGCAAACCCCACACAGGCAGTGAACCAAGCCAGGAATTGAACCTGGGTCCCTGGCGCTGTGAAGTAGCGGTGCTAACCACTGTGTTACGTGCTGCCCCGTCTGGCTACTCACTTGCCTCATCACTGGCTACTCCTGATAATAGCCATCCTCTCTAAATTATGTTCAGGTTTCTACTTGGATTTCAAAAATTCTGTGTCCGTCCCTTTCCCACCTCCTCTGCATGTCAGCCTGATCCTCAATCATATTTCTAATACTATATTTCATTTTGTTGTCTACCTCACCTGTTGGATAGATGAGGTCCAAACACTGATGCCACCCCACCCTCCAATAATACCTCCCAGTAACATCTCATTTAAAAAAAATCTTGTTACTATAAGCCTGATCTGGCATGCCAGTATACTTATTGTCTTTTCAGAAGCGATGTTTTAAAATAAGATGAACCTTGAATGGATGAGAAATAAATTGATCCCAATAGACTGGGTTGAAGAATCAATGCAGCAGGAAGGATTCAGGTACATATTGGTACATTCGCCAAAAGGCAAACGTTCTGTTTCCATAATTACGGAACCTTGTTCATCAGTTGACAAAAAGAGACGCTCTTAAGCTTGAAGAAAACTTGCAGAAATGTAAGAAGTAGAAATGCAGAGAGCTATAAAAAGCAACAAAGTCATATCAAGGAACTAATTAAGAACATAAGAAATAGGAGCAGGAGTAGGCCATCTAGCCTTTCGAGCCTACCGTGCCATTCAATAAGATCATGGCTGATCTGAAGTACATCAGTTCCACTTTCCCGCTTTCTCCCCATAACCCATAATTCCCTTGTCTATCAGAAATCTATCTACCTGTGACGTAAATATATTCAACGAGGTAGCCTCCACCACTTCAATGGGCAGAAAGAATTCCAGAGATTCACCACCCATTGAGTGAAGAAGTTCCTCCTCAACTCTGTTCTAAACTGCTGCCCCTCCCTCATTTTGAGGCTGTGCCCTCTAGTTCTGTTTTCCTTTCTAAGCGGAAAGAATCTCTCTACCTCTACCCCATCTAGCCCCTTCATTATCTTGTAAGTCTCTATAAGATCCCCCTCAGCCTTCTAAACTCCAATGAGTACAGGCCCAGTCTACTTAATCTCTCCTCATAAGCTAACCCCCTCATAGAACATAGAACACTACAGCACAAACAGGCCCTTCGGCCCACGTTGCGCTGATCACATCTATACCTACCAAGCCATAGAACTATCTGTAACTCCCAAACCCATTAGATCCCATATACTCATCCAGAAGTCTCTTAAAAGACCCCAGCGAGTTCGCCTCCACCACCACCGACGGCAGCCGATTCCACTCACTCATCACCCTCTGAGTGAAAAACTTACCCCTAACATCTCCTCTGTACTTGCTTCCCAGCACCTTAAACCTGTGTCCTCTCGTAGCGACCATTTCAGCCCTGGGAAGTAGCCTCCGAGAATCCACCCTATCTATTCCTCTCAACATTTTATAAACCTATCAGGTCGCCTGTCAACCTTCGTCTCTCCAAGGAGAAGAGACCTAGCTCCTTCAACCTATCTTCATAAGGCATGCCTCCCAATCCAGGCAACATCCTTGTGAATCTCCTCTGCACCCTCTCAATAGCTTCCACACATCCTTCCTGTAGTGAGGCGATCAGAACTGCCCACAGTACTCCAAGTGGGGTCTGACAAGGGTCTTGTAAAGTTGCAGCATTACCTCCCAACTCCTAAACTCAATCCCTCGATTAATGAAGGCCGGTACACCATACGACTTCCTGACCACATCCTCCACCTGCGAGGCTGATTTAAGAGTCTTATGGACCATCATAACCAGAAAAGCATCCATTGATTCCAACTCTCTGCTTCCTGTTAGATAACCAATCCTCAATCCACGCTAACACTTTACCCCCAACTCCATGTACCCCAACCTTCTGCAGCAACCTTTTGTGAGGCACCTTATTGAACGCCTTCTGGAAATCTAAAAACACCACATCCACTGGTTCCCCTCTGTCTATCGCACTAGTCACATCTTCATAAAAATCCAGTACATTTGTTAAACACGACTTCCCATTCATGAATCCGTGCTGCGCCTGTTTGATCAAACCGTTCTTTTCTAGGTGTCCTGCTATTTCTTCTTTGATGGATTCTAGCATTTTTTCAACTACGGATGTTAAGCTAACCAGCCTGTAGTTCCCTGCCTTTTGTCTGCTACCTTTTTTAAACAGCGGCGTAACATTAGCTGTTTTCGAATCCGCTGGCACTTCCCCAGAGTCCAGCGAATTTTGATAAATAATTACTAAGGCATCTGCTATTACTTCTGCCATTTCTTTCAGAATCCTGGGATGCATTCCATCCAGTCCCGGGGACTTGTCTATCTTCAGTCCCGTTAGTCTACCAAGCACTACCTCTCTAGTAACAGTAATTGTATTAAGGATCTTATCTCCTACCAACCCTCTATCTTTAATATTCGGTAAGCTATTTGTGTCCTCCTCCATGAAGACCAACACAAAAAACTTATTTAAAGTCTCAGCCATTTCCTCATTACTCACCGTTAAATCCCCCCTCTTGTCCTCCAAGGGTCCAACATTCACTCTAGCCAGTCTCTTCTTTATATATTTGTAAAAACTTTTACTATCATTTTTTGTATTTAGAGCTAGTTTAGCTTCATATTCTATCTTTCCTTTCTTTATCACTTTCTTAGTCATTCTTTGTTGTTTTTTAAATCTTTCCCAATCTTCTAATTCCCCACCATTTTTAGCCGCTCTGTACACATCGGTTTTAATTTAATACTCTCCTTTATTTCCTTCGATATCCACAGCTGGTTATCCCTTTTCTTACAGTCCTCCTTTACTATCGGAATATATTTCTGCTGAATACTGAAAAAGGTCTCCTTAAAAGTCCTCCACTATTCCTCAGCTGTCCTACCAACCAACCTGTGCCCCCAATCTACATGAGCCAATTCCGCCCTCATCTTATCATACTCCCCTCTGTTCAAACAGAGGACACTGGTTTGAGACCCTACTTTCTCACCCTCCATCTGCATCAGAAATTCAACCAATTCAACAGAAATAAGAAGGCAATTGAAAAAAATATACATGGAATATCAAAACTAATAGAAACAGTTTGTTGAAAAAGCAATCACTGAGCTAGACGACATAATGCATAAACACTATTAGTGGTGCTGACTGTAATGCAGTCCACCCATGACATCTCTTAAAAGGACAGACAGAATGTATTGTAAAAACTGCATATTGTGACAGAGGGTATTCTAATGGTGACTATTCAATTTTGAAGATTTCAAATCTTTAATTGAATGATCAAACACACAATCATGTCCATAAGTGCACCTCTTTTTTGAATATGGGTAAAAGAAAAAAATTAAACTAAAAAATTAAATTGGTTCTTGGTCCTCACTGCATTCCACCACAGCATGTATGCCGGAATTCCACCACCTTGCCCGCGACAGAATCGGAGAGGGCAAAGGACAGAAAATGAAAATGTCCATTGTCTTATGGAGGGAATTTCCTCAAGCGAGGTCATAAAATCCTGCCCGTAGCCACTATAGCGTTTGTTTGTCTGTCCAAGAGACATTGGCATATAAATTACTCCATTGTGACCTGTAATCAGCTTTCTTTTTCACTGATGCCAGAGGTATGATTTGCCCGTATAAAAAGGGGATGTGAGACTTTGAAGGCTGCATCTACATCTGAAATGACAGGCTGCAACTTTGAGGACAACTCGAGACTTAATTTCAGAAGAAAGTTTTGCTGCAACGTTAGGGAAGCCATGGCTTGAATTTTCCTGGCTTCTTGGAGGTGAGATTGGAGGTGGATGTAGGACAGGAAACTAAGGAGTAGTTCAGTAAAGATGGCTCCCCAGTGCATTCCCTCATCTGGGGAATTTCCTAGGATGGACTGAGTTATCTGGGGAATGGGCTGCCAGTAACACAAATTAAGGTCTCAGGGACTATTTTGCGATGGTGCATTTATTTTACTGACCTAAGAGCAGCCTGCAATGAGTATGGAAGCTGTCATCTCATGCTGGCAGACCATCGGAGCTGGAGACTTCATGGCTGAAAACCCACAGGATTGAAAGACCACAACCGACTCTGTCCCAACTCCTGTTGAAGGGTTACCCCTCCACTTTGGCCCTACTGGCTTTGGGCCTCTTTATTTGATGATGTGACTGCAGTTAACCAAGAGTACCTCCATGCTGAGTTGCCATCATGTTTGACTGTCTGCCCCATGCCATGAACCACACTGATGTTATCTGTGAATGTGCACCAACTCAAAACACCAGTTCATGGTGGTGTATAGTTTTGCTTTTTGAGGAGTGAGGAGTCACGTGAAATCCCAGTGAGAAAAAAAGGTTTTCATCATATAACAATAATTAAACACTTTTTAAAGGATAAATACACACAATACTTCAAGACAATTAAATATATGAATCACTAAACATGCAGTTTATGTGAAAATTATTCCCTTGTTCCAAAATATAACTATGATCCCTGAACTCCTTAAGACTTCCCCCTTCGCAAACAACATGCAAATTAAATAAATCTATAAGTCATATCCAGCTTATAGTTATCACACAATACAAGGCTTAGGATCAGGTTTGGAAAACATCTTTTTCTGGCCCAGTGAAGGTATTTAAACTGCCCTCACAATGGTTTCTGTACTTAGATGCGGGCCTAGCCTCCTGGCTGTGGACTGGTCTATCAGGCTGTTAGATGTAAACTGGTCTGCCTGCTTCTGAAGGTGCCAGCAATTATGCCATTTTTCCTCTTTGATTCTTCCTTCTGTGGATTTGGTTGTCTGCGTCTCTCAAATTTTGTGACTAGAAATGGGCCTGTCTATGCTCATGTCCACTGATCTCTTAGTTGTCTAGGTAAGCTGTTTCTTACTAATAGAGTCGCTTGCACCTGCTTCTGTCTAGATGCCTGCTTATCTTGTTACTTGGAAAATCATTTCTTTTGAATGATGCTGTCACCAGGCAGATCGCATCCTATCATGCCTTATTAAATTTGTGTTGCTGCTGTTACCAGGCAAATCCATGACACACAGCAGTGCCCTTCTTTCCCTTTCAGGCTTCCAACCTGATATTTCTACAGCTTTGGGAACCTTCTTCTCACCCTAAATGGAATCACAAATAAAGAAGTAGATAATTAGGAAACTGCCTCACTAAGCTTGCACCGGTGGGTGAGCTGAAAAAATAGGTTGCTTGGGATACCCATGTGGGCCTACTGTTGGGGTCAGGATGCCTGCAAGAAAGTTCAGCCCAATGAGGGCGGCACGGTAGCACAGTGGTTAGCACTGCTGCTTCACAGCTCCAGGGTCCTGGGTTCGATTTCCAGCTCGGATCACTGTCTGTGTGGAGTTTGCATGTTCTCCTCGTGTCTGCGTGCGTTTCCTCCAGGTGCTCCAGTTTCCTCCCATAGTCCAAAGATGTGTGGGTTAGGTTGATTGGCCATGCTAAGAAAAGCCCCTTAGTGTCCAGGAATGCGTAGGTTAGAGGGATTAATGTAGGGATATGGGGGTAGGGCCTGGGTGGGATTGTGTTCGGTGCAGACTTGATGGGCCTAAGGGCCTCTTTCTGCATTGTAGGGTTCTATGATTGAGTCTGTAAATTGCAGGTTATGTGAAATAGACATCTTCCTGTTCCACTACAAAAAGATTTTCATTTGGTATACTCTTATTTTTGGCATATTTGGAGGACCAGCAGAAGGTTATTTTGAATGTCAAAATGTCTAGACCTTACCATTTTGCCCACTTTTCCTACTTTTCCTCCCACAGTCCAAAGATGTGCAGGTTAGGTGGATTGGCCATGCTAAATTGTCCCTTAGTGTCCCAAGATGTGCAGGTTAGATGGATCATCCGTAATAAACGTGTAACGTTAAGGGGATAGAGCAGGGAAGAAGGCCAGGGTAAAATACTGTTGTCAGAGGGATGGTGAAGAATTGGTGGGCTGAATGGCCTCTTCCACACTGTAGGGATTCCATGATTCTATGTTTCTTAGGAATAGTGTCTTTAATATCTGTGATTCATAAGGTATGTGATAAGGACACTTTGCAACTTGCAGAAGCAAGAATTCCAGCTACATTGTAAGATAAACAGCATTCGTGGTTTTCAGTGTGATATTGCATTAAAGTTTTGCATTGAAAACATTCTAAATTGGCACTGGAAATGTATTGAAGATTAATCCATCCACAATGCATAGACAAAAGCAATTGATAGGATGATGTTCAAAATGGCTGATAACTGTATAAAGTTCTTCATAGAGCCCTATCCTTTTTTCCATTTGGTTAAATTTCCAAAAGTGTACAAGGTAATAGATGACTTCCACGCTGCTCTTTAGGCTCCTCTTAGCAATAGTGTCTTCCATTTGAATCAAAAGGATTATTATTCCATGAGTCTGCAGCTAGTTTGTAATAATAATTACTGCATTATTACAAGTGACTGACAAAGCCCATACTGATAGTAAATATTTTACTTGGGGATTCTCTCAAATGGCTTATTATCATGTTCTATTTTCTATGTCATTTATATGTATTCAATAGGCATTACCTGGAAAGGTCAGTTAGCTGCCAAATACCCCAGATTGAAGTGGTTTGCTACATCTTGCATAACATTGCACTACCAAATGGGATCCATCTGGAAGAGTTACAGCAGGAGGCCAAAAAAGAAATACATCAGTCGCTCAAAGGCAAAAGAAGCAGAGGAGGTAGCCCCAAAAGACCTTCTAGCCTTTGCCAGAGAAACTCAGGAATCTTTGATTTAAGAAACCTTTGCATGAGCTAAATCACAAGCCGTACCTCTTCAGTACATACTAATATCTTCCCTTTACCTCTGTAATAAATAGAGGACTTCACGCAGTGCTAATAATATGCTCCCAAAAATGTTTTCCATTTTTCTGATTTCTTGTCACTGTGGCTTCAACAAATTGTACAGTCTACATTTTACAATTACTATATCTTAAGTAATCCATATTCCATGTATTCAATGTGCCTCTGTGCCTCATCCTTGCTACAAAGATGCGGTTCCATCCAACCTGTTGGTGTAAATTGTCCTCAACTGTCTATTTTCATGGTTTTTTAATGAAAGCCCTAGGACAAGAGTCTGTGAGGTGGAATACAGCTATTGAAAAGGAATGCCTAGATTGAGAAAACTCTTGTTTCTCAGCATAGCCCCTTTGAATACACTTGCTTTAGCCTGCTGTACTGGTTCTGTTGTGGGGGCAGGTAGGGCGTCTTTACTTTCCGTCTTCAGTGAAGTCTGAGCAAAGGAGGAAAAATTGCTGTGAAGTGATGCCATTGGAGGGCACAACTATATCCTCCTTTTGTATCTCCAGCTGCCCTTGCTGTGAAGTTGTACAAATGAAGTAGTGGCATGATGGGAAAATTGGTCAAGTATTTGGTACAAAATATGGAAAATGTTGGTTGCTCCTTTCGGTGAGGGCAGTCCTGTGAGCAGTGAAATCACCTGTAACAATGACGTTTTAACAGCTAAAACCAAGGGGACCCAGTGATTTTTCTTAGTTTGGGTCAGGGACCCCGTGATTTTTCTTAGTTTGGGTCAGGGACCCCGTGATTTTTCTTAGTTTGGGTCGGGGACACTGTGATTTTTCTTTTACCCAATCGATGAGGGAAAGTGGATGTGGATCCTGAATGCTGTACTGATTGTGAAGTCAGACACTTTTAGGAGGTAATCATTCTGAGGCTAGTGAGCAGTTTGCCCTGGACTGTCATTTATTAAGTGAAGTGGCATCGTACAAGGGAAATAGTAAAAAATGCATAGCGATCATGATAAACCACGGGAAGACAGAGATCTTCACATTTAATGATTGGGCTAGAGATGAAAAAATCATTCTTCTGTTTTATTTGGTGGAAATCTGAGAGAAAAGGTATCCATGTTGCTGCCTACCTTGTCGCTCCTGATAATTGTTGAATTTTTTACAGCACCACAACCCAGTCCTCAGCACAGTTCTGCTGGCACTTATTTTCTCTGCTACCTACCGTTATGCCTTCTGTTGAACAATCCCAGATGTTTTACAGTTCATAATTTGCAAACATGAGATTATTTCATCTCAGAGAATTTGAATAAACCATTAAGAGCCACTTGAATTCTAATAGTTTATCCATATAATTATTTTTCTTTGTGCAGCTTTTTCATGGTTCCCAGAAGTAAAATTGCCTACACTCTCCCCAAACATTGAGTTATTTGCAAAATATTGAGGCAAGTATTTAAGTTTTATATAATATGAACAATGATCCTTATAGAGTATATTTACAAGTTACAAATCATACCATAGGCACCCACAGGCTGGAAACGTGTGCTACATGTTTCGATTCATGAAAAAGGCATGTACACAGGACATAATTTACTGCATGTACTCCTTTAGCTTTATTTTGAAACCTGTGAGCAAATAATTTCATAATTCACAAAAATTACGTATTATGCAATGTCAAATTAGTGAAATAAATCCATTCCAATTATCTGCGGCACATTGCCTTGTTGCTGGAAGTAGATCAGTTGTAACAACCACATAAACATTAACCACAAAGATCCTAGATTTATTAGTAATGTCTGAATGGAATCTGCAGTTTTTAAGTTTCAAGGCCAAATAAATAATTAGTTGAGTTCTATACCTGCCCGTCACATCTCCTGTGCCCCAAATGCCTGCAGTGTCTTACCTATCCCCAATATAACTATCTTCAGGTGTCACTGAAATATATTTTTGAACCAATCACAGTTGATTGTGAAGGCGTGTAACTTCAATTAATGAAAACACAGCAAAGCCAAGAGATAGACTATAGGAATTCAGTGAAATGTTATTCCAATCTTGCAGATGGAAATTTTGACTATCACTGTATTAGGCTGTTTATTTTTAATCCACAGGTCCACTTTTATTTCTGATTTATATTTCTCATGCTGTATGGTTTCCATCACAAAAGTTAGATCAACTGTTTCCACTCCATCTGGACCCAATAATCATTAAAAACATTGTCTGTGTCTTTTTCACTTCCAGCAATTATTTCAGTGCCATTCAGGCCACCTCCCAATCTCTACTTGATAGTCTTCAGCTTTTCAAAAACTCTGCTGCCTTTATCCAATGTCAGGTCTCACTCAGCAATTGCTTCACTCCTCACTGACCAGTACTAGTTTTGTGTCCTCCAGTACTTCAAAGTTAAGATTCTCATCTTTTGTGTTTGAATACCTTTTTGCCCTCATTCCTCCTTACCTTTGTAACCAGACCTAATGCATTTGCATTCTGACCCCCATCACCTACTAAACTCTCTCTTTGGCTCTGGTCATTTGTGAATTCCTCATCCACTTCATCCCAGCAGTGGTAAAATGGCTTTCACCCACCTAGGCCCTTTGATAGACACCTATGCTGATTATATTTTTGAACACAAAAGCTGAAAGTGGTCAATGCATTGGTTTTGTTTAAAGATAAAGACATCCAAAGTTCAAACTATGTTTTAACCATTTCTTCAAAATTGATTTTTAAAAACTCTTAATTACAACATAGGAATGCTGAATTTAAATTCTCAAGCAATGTAATAATTCAGGAATCCCAACTGGAAAGAAGTGGTATTTATTGTTGAAAACAAAATAAAGCCACTACTCCATGACATATACACACAAATTCCAACCGGGGTAATAATTCTGCAGACTCTTCTCAGTGTCTGCCTTTTCAGGAACTCAGGTGATGAGTTCAATCTCGATAGGCCATTGCCTGCTACCAAGGGTATTCGTATTCAATTAGCCTCACAGGGAGATCAATTCGAGATTCCTCTTGGAACTCATGGGATTTATCACACCCCTCCCCCTCCAGGTTTGAGGGTTTCCCCTATTCCTATGCCAATGGGGCCATTTTTGTCAGTCTGGTTGGGAGGGCGTGTACCAAGTGAGTGAACTTCTCTTGTGGAAATTTGAAGGGCCACTGTAAGGGGCTCGTCCTCAGTTGCAGTTTCTGACTACGACACCACTGCCTCCATCTCCATTTCTGAGACTTTCTTAGGCTTTCTGTGGATGGAGTTTCTCATTGAAGACAGGTATATAAGGTGCCAATGGTGGCATCTCCAGTGCAGCAGTTGCCTCTGTGGAGAGTCCCCAATGACAAAGTTGATCGACTTGTTTATTTATAGTCTTCTCCCCAGTCTTTACTGTGTATGACACTGGTCCTGTTTTTGAGAGGACAATTGATATCCATAGGGAGATCTCCAAAATTCTGTACCTGAACTGTATCTGCTGGTTTGAAGGTCCTGTCAGGCTTATGTCCATTGTGGCCCCTTTTTTGGACGACTTTAATTTTTGCCACTCAGGCTTGGGAAAGTGAGGCTAAGCCTGGACCAAAGGCATTGGCCCATCAATAGCGCTGTAGGGGCTATTCTTGTTGCCATGTGCGATGTTGTCCTATACTTGAAAAAGAAACATGCAAGCTTTGTTTTTTCATGTTGGTTTTGAATATCTGGACTGCTCGCTCTGTCAGACTATCTGAAGATGGGTGATAGGGTGCCATGCGGATGTGTCTCATTCCGTTGGTGTTCGAAAGTTTGAAACTTTATAAGGACCTCGGGTATACCACTGCTAGCGTTTTCTATATTGTTGTAAGAGGGAGAAAACCCATAAATACACCTGCAAAGTCTGCATTACTTGCACCCAGCATCTCCATGGCCATTCCCACAGATGCAGTGAAGCTGCTGGTGGGACCTTTAGGTTTTCTGACAGGTTTTGCACAACTTGACCACGTTTTCAATGTTCTTGTCTATACAAGACCACCAGACAAAGCACAGTGCAAGCATTTTCATTGCGGAAATCCCCAGGTGGCCATCAGGTGATTCGTGGGGTATTGTTTGCCAGCCTGGATATGGGACAACCACCAGGGCTCCCCATAAGATGATACCATCCTCAATGCTCAGCTCTTGATATCGCAATGTAACCATATGGGCCACCAGTTAGGATGACATGATGTAGCTTTGCCAACATGGAGCCCTTTTGGATCCAAAACTGAATTTGCTTGGTGGAAATTGGCAGACTGTCCATGATATTCAACGTCATGATGACTTCATCCATTTTCGATAGTGAGTTTAGGCTGGTGGGTCATGGTAGATGGTCAGGCGCCTAACATCAGTGCCCAGCGTTGCATCCAAGCTAATGCTGTGGGAGGAATCACCTTGCTTTCTGTGAAGAGACCCAAAAAAGGTTTGTGGTCCATCACTATGGTGAAATGCTGACCATACACATATTGTTAGAATTCTTTCACTGCAAATACCATAGCAAAACCTCCTTTCTCAATTTGGGCATCCCTCCTTTCTGCATCCACCAGGGTTTGTGAAGTACATGCAATTGGCCTTTCTGTCCACTGTCCCAATGGTGTGACAATACTGCTTCTGTCCCATAGGGGGAGGCATTGCAGGTGAGTGGTCTCTGTAGGTGGTAATGGGCTCGTATATTTGTCAACAGCAATAGTTGTTTGACGCTTGTAAAGGCTTTCTCCTGTGGCATTCGACACAACTATTTCTGGTTTTTTTTAGCAAGATATGGAACCCAGCAGGGTCACCAGGTTCAGTACAAATTTCCTGTAGTTGGAGACCTAGGAAAGATTTCAACTCCTTGGAATTGAAAGAGGTGAAAGGAGTGTTCCTTGGAGTTGAAGCCTTTTTATGGCCTTCACCTTCTCCTTGACAGGGTGTAGTCCATTCTTGTTGACTCTGTACCCAAGGTACATTACGTTTGGAACACACACTTTTCCCATTTTAGCCTGACACCAGCGTCAGAAAAACTGCGTAAGATTTCCTCCAGACTCTTCAAATGTTCTTTTACAGTAGCTCCTGCAATCAAAACATCATCATCCAGGTAACTGTAACTCTGGGCACCCTGAAGAATGTTCTCCAGCATCCTTTGAAAAATGGCACAAGCTAAAGACACCCCAGAAGGCAAGCTAGTGTACTCATACAGTCCTTTGTGTGTATTTATAGTGATTGATTTCCTGGATGACACCAGTTGCAAGTAGGTGTGACTCAATCAATTTGGGAAATATATGACCCAACCAGATTTCTGTACAAATCTCTGCATGGCATAGTGTATCTATCTAAGTGGGAAGTTCTGTTTACTGCCTAGTTATAGTCCCCATAGACATGGACTGAGCTGTTGGGTTTTAAAGCTGGAACCACAGGCAAATTGTACTGGGCATATAGTGCCAAGTTCATTCAGATGTTCCAATTCGACCTCTACTTTGGCAAGCAGGGCATAGAGGACCTGTTGTGCATTGAAGTATTTAGGTTGGGCCTCTGGGTCTACATGGATCTTGGCTCTGACTCCTTTAATCTTCCCGAGGCCGCCTTGGATTGTTTTGAGGTACTTCCCAATGTCTTCATATAAGTTGCCAGTACCCATTTTAAAGATCTGTTGCCAATCCAAGTGGACTTTCTGTAACTAGTCCTTTGCCAAGTGGTTGGGCCCTGGTCCTCGCATTACATTAGGGGGAGTTGGACTGTCTGTCACTCATATGTAATTAGGATTACAGTGGTCCCAATAATGTGTCAGTGTTCCCCAGTGTATGTAGCCAATCTAACCTTGGTGTCTCACAGGCTAAAAACAAGATGCTCAATCAGCGCAGCATGAAAGTGTGTTCCCTAATGATAGATACTGTGACATCTGTGTCTATCGCCATGTCTGTGGAGTGACCATTTACCTGGAGTTGAATCTAGATTGGGGTGACTTTGGGTGCAGCATTGCAATTTACTTCAATTCCTCATGATTTATTTGCAAAATCCTGTCTTGAGGTGGCTTTGCCCTTCAGTCTGGGCAGTACACATTTTGCCTGTTTTGGTAGTCTTGTCTGGGACGGACTCTATGACTGCGAGTACAGCATGGATGTCCTTGCTCCTAACAGCCTTTCCTACATTTCTAGGGATGATTTGCCACACATCCTTGAGAAGAATCCTGAAGGTGCCATCAGAAAGCAGATTATTCTGTTGTTTACTTCACTCCTTACAAACATGCTTAGGTTACAGAAACTTACTTATTCTCAAATTTTACAAGCCTGGATCATTGTCCCTTTAATCTACAGCAAGATTTTAACTTTGTAGCAGCACATTACTCCATCCCTCTAAACGCAAGTTTCAAGTCACAGACATTTGTATGTCTGCTCTCACCTATCAAATTTAATTCTGTGGGGTCAAATGACTGTTGAGCATGCACAGTTCTAGCACTGCTTATGCCCATTCAGAAAATGAGTCAGATCTCATTTGAGCTGAGCTAAGCTGCCCAGGAACTGAATGGATGACAGAGATTGAATGAAAATAGAAGGGACTGTTCTTGGTTCCCCACCCCACCCCACCCCACCTACTGCTACAGACCAACATTTGGCAGAGATTTGAAGATGCTTGTGTTCATTCCTTTGTGTAACCAACATCATATCAATTAAGAAACTATGGTTCTATCTATTTCTTTATTTTTTACATTATCTATCGTTAATGACAGAAACTCAATTTTATTGTTGTTAAACCAAAATAATACAGATTTTAAAAGATGAAACATGGCCCATTCTGAAATTGTTCATCAACTTTTAAAAAATTATTTGTCGCGTCATTTTTAAAAAGAATTATCTTGAAAATATTCACCGCATAAGGTTTTTTGTAAGAAGTTTAATCAAAGTGTCCACTGAATTAACTGATGAGCAAGAGCTGTATACTCGTTTGTTTTATCTCTGTTTCTTTCAGTCTGTCTCTCCTGTACACAGTGACTACTGAATCCATTTTCATGTGAGGAAGTGCAGAATTAGTGCTAAACCTCGAGCATATTATTTTGTTAAGACTTTTTAGTTGCAAAAAGAGACGATTTCCTCAGGTCATGAACTACGGTGAAATTGCAGTTGTTTATTTAATTTTGCTATCGTTCTCTCTCCCACACACACAAATATTCCCCACAAAGTTAAAAGTTTACCACTTTAATAGCAAATAGTCATGTTATAAACAGATGACAAGTTCCCATGATTAATCTACCTAATTCGTACTACAGTACTTAAGTACACATGACCTATACGGCTGTGATGTTTTCCATCTCCACATATTCTTCTATTTGAGCCTATCAAATCTTCCATAGTGTCACAGCTGAGAGAGTCAAGTGGACAGGAAACCTGCTCCAAGGCTAATGCTTGAAAGTATTCAAGAGTGTCTTATCTGCTGATTTGTTCTTGTACTGTTTGAAAGGACCAAGCCTATGCTTAGCACTTACCTCTGGTTCCAGAAATAAAATTACTTGCATGCTGCTTAGGAAATCATGTGTGAACCCAGCATACACCAGTCATAGTGTCAGGCCTTCATTCCTTTTGAAATCAGCATGAGACCAGTAAATCCCCTATAGCAAAATGTGCTGTCAATAAGAAAGGAAGAAAGAGGAAGTAAAAATGACAACAGCTTCTTCTCCTGAAGTGCCAGTAGCTTGTTTCAGAGTATATTAATTTCAGGTGTTGATGTAAAACAGGCAGTGTGCTAGTGTCAGGAGATCTCTGAATGGCACTGCAGGGGTCTTTTATGGAGCCGGTGACATGAAACAGATAGGCAATACGGAATGAATGAATGAGGTATGGACGGGCACTCGTTAGGTATTATCAGTCTTTAGGTTAACAGTGATCTTTCAGAAACAGGAAGAAGCTGATAATGGAGCCCTCTGGCACTTAAAGGCTCCAACTACCTCTAAAGGGTCACATATTAATAGACCCGTAAAAACTCATTAAATAACTCCTTCCCCAGTGGAATTTACAAAGGGAGGTACACCATGCAGCTCAGAGGTTGACAGGCACAGTTGCCAAACATGCATTTTTTTCTACTGTTACTAATGCAAGTTCTTTGCAATTGATTAACCCTTTACTGAACCTTTTGCTGCAGCATTACTTTAATATAAAATTCTCCTTGCTAACATCATCTCCCAGTAGCCTGCTTCCAAACTGATGTCATCATCTAACCTGTTCCTAGAAGGCCCCTAGAAAGACTCCCCATTTAATTTCCCTATCTCCACGTATGATTATTTCCTCCACCCGCACTGAGATCTGGAAAGTGGGACGTAGGCAAATGGTATATGGTTGCTGTATCACGAGTGTTGCACACTGCCAAAAGTAAAGTGCTATGCCATTAACCTAATATAGCAGTTTTGCTTTTAAGAAGTATAGTCAATATATTATATAAATATTATTACATGGCATACAAACAAAAATGAAGCACAAGATTCAGAGTTGAATTATGGCACTGTGTGGTGCAGCTGGCTTCAATGTAGAATGAGAGATCATTGATAGTTACACAGTGAATTATTTGTCTCAGCCATGCAATGTAATCAAGAAAACATCAGACACAACACCAGGAATGAAGTGAATTTCATGCTGGGGCACTGTCATACCTGTGAAACATCTTAAAAATAAGGTCCCCCTGCAACAAATCACCCACTTTGCCCCATTTGGCCATGGCTAGAACATAAAGTAAAAAAGAGTGGTAAAAATGAAACCTTCAAAGAAAATAAAGTAAACTTTGTGTTATCTGCAGTGCCTGGTTAAATGTCAATATCTATATTGCAACATGAATTGTATGAAAGCTGTGCTCTAAATTCATACAACATACTGACTTTACAAATACAACTAAATCTGATTTTCACAAGTTTTCTCACACTAAAACCTCTTTAAAATTAAATATCCCCTGCTCTGCCTGAAGCTCCATTCAAAGTAAAGTGGAAGAGAGGAGGTAACGATGGAATGACTTCCGCAGCCAGGACTGTGAATTCACTTTCATCATCATAAACTGAAAGGATTAAAACAAGCTAACGTTCAAATAGAAGCAGCTGTTTGAAAAACTCAAATCCAGCATTGTTAAAAAGATCAGTTCTGTAGTGCTGGTGGATAACTGAAATTGGTAATGATTTGAACATGTTCCAAGGTGTTAGCACAGCTTCTAAACTCCATTGTGCACAGTCAAATTAGATGCTTAAAACTCAGTAAGATGAAAGTCTGAAAGGAACTGTTTTATTAGTCTCTGCAAGTTTGCGATGTATTCTCTACTAATTGCTATCTGCAGAAGAGGTGCAAATTGGGATTGTGATGATGTTATGTGAGCACCAGTGGGCAGTCCCACAGAGTGGAAGCACATGGTTTCAATCACCTACTCTAATCAGTTCCTGATCAGCCATGCTAGATACAGAGAGGGGACAACAGAAGCACTGTGTTTTACAGGGGAAGGAAAAGTAGGAGTAATTTCCACTCTGCAGTTTGTCTCCTGGTGATTGGCCAAAGACCCATATTGCAGTGGTATGCATGGAAATAACCAACCTATACAGTCTCATACAGCCCACAGAGGGAGAACATGGAGGAAAATATTGTGTTTGAGTTCATTTAAGGTTAAATACCTGCATTGAATAAAAGTTCAAACTGCAATGTTCTTGAGTACACAGTCCAGCTGCTGAGGTTATAAATCAGTTTTAAACATCCTTGTTTTATATGCCATATTTTTCTGATGGATTATGTTAGGAGTTCTCAAGATCGCTAGGAGATAGAGAGGGGAATATTGATCAGGATTAGATACTTCCTGCTGTATATTTGCATAAATGATATTGGACATAGTTGTGTTATGCTTTCATGATCAAAAACCTCACCAACATTCGCTGCAGGCTAATACATGAAGAACTAACAGTGCAGCAAGTTATCAGAAAGCTGTTGCCTACTCACTTAGTGCCTGCAAAACGGTATCCCAGCAAGAGTCCCTGTTAGAAGTTAAAGATCAAAAGAAGATTAGAAAGAGACAATAAAGAATTTTTGTACACATTTGTCATTATTGCTGAAAAAAGAGTCACGGCAGAGGATTGTTCAGTTAGAATTTTCTCCAGTCATGGAAGAACCTGTCAGTGGAGAATGCCACTATTCTTAGTAGCAACATGAGTGGTATTTTCCACTAACAAGATGCTGCCATTAACTCAGAATGGCGTTCTATCACCACAGATGGGTAATGTGGTATATGAATTTCAGTGTTTGTATGATGCCAAGTATGTAGACCACATGTCCCGATAACTTGGGGGGTCGTAGCAAACAGCACATCCTTTCGGCGAAGTACCTTAGCCAATCAGTCTGTGCTTGCAAAACTAAAAACGTAGTGCCCAAAATTACATGTGATTCTGTGACAGGACAGCACTGTGTCATGTTTAAGTAAGGAACCTCAAAAATGTTTTGCATGCCATTTTTAGGAAAATAATATCACCCCTCTGACCGCCAGAACTGTAGTTCACCGACGATTCTCCGTTTTCTTCCTTTGACACCAATTTTTATTGCACAGAAGTGTGGTATTGGGAATCTGGACATCAACCAACTGCTACCCCTGTAAAGTTAATAGCTCCACAAGTGACCGACCCTTGACATTTGCATCTTCCTTAAATGATTCATGAGCTCTGGATCTGACAATATATTTATCACCAATTTGCCTGACATGCAGAAGTTTCAAACTCCTTCTCCTACTTTAACAATGATATCAGTAGTTCTATTATTTAGTTCCTTTATTTAATTCCCTCAATCTTATCAGAGAAAAACCTGCACACAATTCCTAAAAAAGGTAGGGTGTTCGAGGCAGTCTTTTGGGCATTAGGGAGATGCTCCCTGTGAGAAGCAAGCCAAAGATATGCTGGAAGGAATTCTGGTCTACCCGTAAAATGAGGATGTAGTTGCTGGAACAGTGCCTGTGGCATGAATTCTTTTTAATATTCATTGGACGTGGGCATCACTGGCTGGGCCAGCATTTATTGCCCATCTTCAGTTGCCGTTGAACCAAATGTCTTCCCAGGACATTTCAAAGAGCGTCTAAGAATCAGTCTCATTTCTGTGAGTCATGACTCACATGTAGACCAGACCAGGCATTAGTGAATCAGATGGGTTTTTATGACCATCAACAATAGTTTCACAGTCATCATTAGACTTTTAATTCCAGATTTTTTTTATTAAATTCAAATTTCGCCATTTGCCTTGGTGGGATTCAAACCCAGATCCCCAGAGAATTACCCTGGGCCTCTGAGTTGCTAATCTAGTGACAGTACCACTTTCGTAGGTAGAGTTATCTGTGTCTACTTTGACCACAGATCAACATGTGACAGCTGGTACAGCTTCCCTAGTGCCTCTTAAATGAATCTCACAATTCTCTTGCCAAGTTCCTTATTGTGATCTTCTTAAGTTTTGTATGGTCTGTAAATTTTTAAGGGAATAAAATATTATCTTGTAGCGTGCACTCTCCATGTATTCTGCCTCACGCTCTGATCCTCCATCCAGAATTCTTCCTCGTCTTGCTGCATTATAATTGCATACAAAACAACTGGGAGTCACATGCCTAATACTGAGAAACTCTTGCTGTAAATGGAGGTAAAAAAAACCCAGTGGTCCCACAGCCCTCAGGCTGAGAGAGACAAGACCTAGTTCTATCTAGGTGGTGAAAGAAAACAAAAAAAATCACAGCAAATACTTATCAAAGTTTCTGTAGGTTCCAAAGAAAAATGTACTTGCCAGCTGCAGCTGATATCTGTAACAGGAATTCGTCTCTTAATTTATCACTAAATATCCTTAGTGCAATGGGGGCACAAGTCATAGCATTTGAACAACCTCATTTTAATATATTATCATGAACTTGCGGAGGTCTTGTGGACTGGGTCGTATCCCTTTGTGAGTGTACGTGTGTATGAGAGAGTGAGGGAGTGCATCTGAGAGTGAACGAGTGTGTGTGAGAACAAGTAAATAAATGTGCATGTGAGCGCAAGTGAGGCCGCATGAGAGAGAGCGAGTGAGGCCGCGTGAGAGAGTCAGTGATAGAGAACCCTGAAACTGGGAGTGAAGTTAAAACATGCATACACTCAGGCTGTTCAGTGTGAGTGAGTATGTGTGAGTGTATGAGAGTGAGTGAGTGTACCCTGAGAATGAGACACACACGCACGTGCACACACGCACACCCCTAAACACATACTTGCCTCTCAAACAACCTATCCACTGTGGGCCAGAAGAGGAAGCAAGCCCAGACTCCTGCTGAAAGGCGACTCACTTCTGTATGAATTCTACTGTGGTCATCTCAGAGTGTGCACCACCGGTGTTGAATGCATGGTCATTGTTATTTAAAACCCAGCTCCTTAGCTCAGCCCCTATCCCCTCCCCCTTTCCTGGTGACCAGAACTTTGGGCATCATCTGTCCCTCTCAAGCTCTGCTTCTGAAGTGGAAAAACAAAGAGAGGTTTTAATTATCTCTTGACACATTGCAATCATTATTTTTATTCTTTACTGTTATTTTCTTTATAATTTTTCTTTTTGAAAATCATGTCTTATGATTGTGCCAAACCAGACTTCAGGCAACTGTTGTAGGATTTCTTGAGGAGAATGAGAGGCTCGCAAGAATCTGATTGTATTTTGGAAGGCTGGCAAAAGGGGTTCTTTTTGCTCCAATAGAAACAGGAAGCCTTAGAAGTGCTTAGCATGTCTGGCAGCATCTGCAGAAAGAAATAGAGGTCAATAACTCTTCATCTGAGCAAGTGCAGATCATGGACCTGAAGTGTTGACTCTTACTCTTTCATTCACAAATGCTGCCTCGTCTGCTGCACATTTCAACATTTTCTGTTTTTCAGATCTCTAGCATCTGCAGTACTTTGCTGCTCTATTATATGCTACTTGCTGGGCATTCTGAAGTGTGGTTAGTTTATTACTTTATGAGAAGTGTAATTTTACTGCTAACAAAACCCATTTATGTTGATAGATCACATTATTACAGATTAAGTGGTTGGTGCTGATTTACTGGAAGATTTTGCCCTTTTTAAGCTTGGAAGTGAAACTAAAAGTCATGCGTCACTAGAATATGCCACTGTTAGTTCACTGCATTCCTGTTTATAAATATGATTGTTATTTGCAGTGAGTGAGGTTCAAGTCTTTTGGATGTTTCTGTCTGGATGTTACATGGGGCCAAACTCAAAGAAGCGACATTGGTTGCATGATATGAACGACCAAGTTATATGTAATTGTCTGGCAAAGCCATGGGATTGTAAAGTGCATCATACTGAAACCTGAACACTCTATAGGCTTTAGAAATAGAGGCACAGAGTACAAAAACCAAAAGGTTTTGCTAAACTGATATAAATCAGCTAAACTGATATAAATCAGTTGGGAGTTAATGGGCTTGGAAACAGGAGAAACACCAGGGCTCATGATTTCTCTTCCTCACCCTGCATCTATCCATTAAAGCTGAGTCACAGACAGCCACCAAGATGCATGTATGTGCGCTTATGCTAGATGCGGAGCAAGGATGTAATGCTGCATCTTCTAACGCATCCTCTTCATTCTCAAAGTCCTTTGGGGCTACCACCTGGAACTGCTGAAGTTGCACTTGTGGGGTAAACAACAAGAAGAGTTGGGGCATCTTGAAGCTTTCAGGTGCATTTGGGACACACACTTCATTCTTTCGAAACACATGAACCTGAGATGTGATTTATTGTTGGAACTTTATACCATTCAATATAGAAGCACACCTTCCATGCGTCAGTAAGCCTCCAAAGTCATCGACTATCTTCCTATCAGCTTCCCCAGCTTCAAGAACCTTTCTCACCCTAGCCCCTTCATCAGTGTTTGATGGAATTATAGTAAAATTTCTTTGAATTCTCACCACCCCGGTGCCTTCCTCCTGTCTTGCCTCAGTTCAATGCTTGTCAGGTTGGTTGTGTTGGGGACACATCTCCAGTCCTGTTCCTTTCTCAGCCATTGTGCATCCTCATCTCCTGCAGATAAAGATGGAGACTATAGTGATGATGCTGTGATCCTATCATGCCTTTGAATCCCTACAGTGCAGAAAGAGGCCATTTGGTCCAGCAGGTATGTATTGACTCTCTGAAAGAGCACCCCATCCAGACCTCCACTGCGATCTGCAATCCAAGCTGCTGTTATCTGGCTGGGAGATCTCTTCTTTCTGTCAACTGAAAAGAGGACCTCTCGTTTATCACTTACAGTCTGGAGAAGGGCTCACAGGGAAGAGTTGTTAAACCTTGGGGCCATCCATGGTCTGGGGCCCTCTCCAGCTCCATTCTGTAGCCCATATGTGCAGCAACAAAGAGAGTTCATGGCCTAATTTCCAGTATAGAATCATAGAATCTTACAGTGCAGAAGATATCCCTAAATACTTGATCCTTCATCAGAGGAATGGGTCAGCTACATTCCAGCCATCTTCCTTGCCTCACACAGTACCAGAAGGCTTCCAAATTAAATAGTCATGCACCTTAATAAACAAGTTCTTATCTTCCGCAGCAGTTTTCAGGAAATCAAATTCAACACAAATTCCTGAAGTGCCCCAAGACTATTTTCAGGTGCAGTTGCCAGTTTCCAGCTCATGGCCTTCCTCCACTTGTTCCTGGACTTCCTACCTTTAGTTGCTGATTGGCCCACCATCTCCTGATTCTGTTTGTCAGATCCCTGCTCGATGGTCATTAATTAGCCTCTCCATGTATTATTCGCCGTCTGTCAAATGCAAGGGCAGAGCTGGCGATCCACTGATTTCTGGAATGACCTCCCACCCTGCTTTGTAAAATTCTGTCCGATAGCTAAGCACAATCCTTTCCTAATCTTACATTCATTACATTCAGCAAGAATCACTTATTAGTGATCAAATAAAGGACTATGAGTTGACTTTTTTTCTTTCATACATTTGCAACAGAGCCAATTACTGTACCCATAGCATAGGGTTGGTTTCGCTCAGTTGGCTGGATATCTGGCTAGTGATGCACAGTGACACCAACAGCACAGGTTCAATTCCTGTACCACCTGAGAATATTCATGAGGGCCCTGCCTTCTCAACCTTGCCCCTCACCTGAGGTATGGTGATCCTCAGGTTAAATCATCACCAGTCAACTCTCTCCCTCAAAGGGGAGAGCAGCCTATGGTCATCTTGGGCAATGGCAACTTTAGCACAATCCCAACACAGAGAAAGTCTCAAACCAGGGATCTCCCTAGTTTACATAACACAGTAACACATCAAACTGTGCATCGATCTATAGAATCATCAGGGAAATTATAGATGATTTTAAAATTAAATCTTGATTCTAAAGCCTTCCTTATTCTAAGGATATGTATCCAGATATCCTAGGATCTTATGGAACAGTAGAAGGTCATTCAGGCTATAATGTTTGTGCCAACTATCAGAACTATCCAGTTAATCCTACTTGATTGCTCTTTTCCCATAGCCATGAAGTTTTTTTCCTTTTCATGTTTAGATCCACTTCTGTTTTGCAAGTTATTTTCTTTGCTTCCACCCAATAATCCCTCTGAATTTTCATTGTTATGCATTACCTGTTTATTTCAAAGTGCAATGTATTTGCTTATGTGATACTTTGAGGATAGCTTGTAGAGCAAACTGCTTGGTACTTTCATAATTGCTGAGCAACTGGACATACAAGCAGTCTCGGCAGAACATTGCTTCCACTATCCTTTCAGATAGTGCGTTCCAGATCATCATAAGTCACTGCATTAAAAAAATTCCCCTCATCCCTGAATTGCCAGAACAATATAACTTTTAGGGTGAAATAAACATTGTATTTAACTTCAGGCATAGTATACCATAGGAGTCACTATAACCTGTCGTAAAGAACAAAGAAAATTACAGCACAGGACAGACCGTTTGGGTCTCCAAGCCTGCATCCGACCATGCTGTCCATCTGAACTGTAATCTCCTACCCTTCCAGGGACCATATCCCTCTATTCCCATCCTAGTCACGTATTTGTCCAGATGCCCCTTAAAACATAGAACATAGAACACTACAGCACAAACAGGCCCTTCGGCCCATGAGTTGCGCCGAACACATCAACACCTACCGATCTATAGACCTATCTATAACCCCCAATCCCATTAAACCCGATATACTCATCCAGAAGTCTTTTAAAAGACCCCAGCGAGTTCGCCTCCACCACCACTGACGGCAGCCGATTCCATTCACTCACCACCCTCTGAGTGAAAAACTTACCCCTAACGTCACTTCTGTACCTTCCTCCCCGCACCTTAAATCTGTGTCCTCTCGTAGCGACCACTTCAACCCGGGGAAATAGCCTCTGAGAATCCACCCTATCTATTCCTCTCAACATTTTATAAACTTCTATCAGGTCGCCTCTCAACCTTCGTCTCTCCAGGGAAAAGAGTCCCAGCTCCCTCAACCTAACTTCATAAGGCATGCCTCCCAGTCCAGGCAACATCCTTGTAAATCTCCTCTGTACCCTTTCAATAGCTTCTACGTCTTTCCTATAGTGAGGCGACCAGAACTGCGCACAGTACTCCAAATGAGGCCTGACAAGGGTCTTATAAAGTTGCAGCATTACCTCCCGACTCCTAAACTCAATCCCTCGATTAATGAAGGCCAGTACACCATACGCCTTCTTGGCCACCTCCTCCAAAAGTCGCTATCATATCTGCTTCCACTACCTCCCCTGGCTGCAAGTTCCAGGCACCCGTACGTCTCCTTTTAATATTGCCCCTCACACCTTAAACTTATGCCCCCTAGTAATTGACTCTTCCAAACTGGGAAAAAGCTTCTGACTATCCACTCTGTCTATGCCTCTCATAATTTTGTAGACTTCTATCAGGTTGCCAGTCAACTTCTGTCATTACAGTGAGAACGAACCAAGTTTCTCCAACCTCCCCTCGTAGCTAATGTCCTCCATACCAGACAACATTCTGGTAAATCTTTTTCATACCCTCTCCAAAGTAGTGTGGTGATCAGAATTGAACACTATATTCCAAGCTTAAGATTCCATAAAGCTGAAACATGACCAATTTTTAAACTCAATGCACCCGCCGGTGAAGGCAAGCATGCCATATGCCTTCTTGACTACCTTCTCCACATGCATTGCCACTTTCAGTGACCTGTATGCCTGTACACCCAGATCCCACTGCCTATCAGTACTCTTAAGGGTTCTGCTATTTACTATGTATTTCCCATCTGTATTAGACCTTCCAAAATGCATTACTTCACATTTGTTTGGATTAAACTCCATCTGTCATCTTTCTGCCCAAGTCTCCAATTGATCTATATCCTGCTGTATCATCTGATGGTCCTCATCACAATTCCACTAACTTCGTGTCGCCCTCAAACTTGCTAATAAAATCAGTTACATTTTCCTCCAAATCATTTGTATATATTAGAAACAGCAAAGGTCCCAGCACTGATCCTTGAGAAACTCCACTTGTCACAGCCCTCCATTTAGATATGCACCTTTCCACTTCCACCCTCTGTCTTCTATGACTGAGCCAGTTCTGTATCCATCTTGCCAGCCCACCTCTGATCCATGCGACTTCACCTTCAGTACCAGTCTATCATGAGGGACCTTGTCAAAGTCAAAATCTTGCTTATTATGATATTACAAGTGGAGCACTCAGCAAATTCAAAGAGATTACAGCAATCTCTTAGCAAGAGAAACAATGTTGGTGTTTATTTGGAAAGTGAAATGCACTTGATGGTGCCTTGAGATTAACTGCAGATCTGCCTGTGATTAGTACTCCAATATCATCATAAATTCTTTGCAAGGAATTTAAAGCAATTCAAATTCTTCAAAAGGATGTTAAAAACAAGTATTTGCAACAGTTTGATTGGAACAGTAAAATGAAAAGTGTTCTTAACTCACAGCTTTATACTCACTAATCTCACTGAGAATTAGTGATTAAAGCTGGGATGACCTTTCCTTAGGGTGGGAAAGTGAAAGAAACAGATATAAATTAGCTGTATCCTTTTTCACCACTAATGAGACAGGTCCATTTATTTGTAGCCGTGTTTTGCTGAGTGAGAGGTGTTGCATTTTATACTGAACCAGCATCTTGTGACAAACATATAAACACAGATTGAAACAAATGAGCTTAACTCCAAGAGATACGGAGGCAAGTAAGCATTCACAGTGAGAAACATAAAACAGACATTCAGCTACAGATAATGAGAGCTATATGTATATGAATACACTGACATTTATACACAGGCAAAGATGAGATGGAGCACAGATCCTGACTCTTAAACATAGAAGCACTAAAGCAAGACTCCAAAATCTGAAATAAATTAAGAAAATTCTGGAAAAAAATCAGCAGAATGGACAGCATCAGTGTGCACAGTTAATTTTGTTTCCCTCCATAGATGCTGCCTGTCCTGATGAACACTTTGCTGCATTTTCTAATTTTATTTCATGCTTAGAAGTCTGCTTACAGTTGGTCAATCATGCATGCACATACACAAGTTACTGTGTAATGTGATTACATGTGGATAGCAAACATGCAAGGAGAAATCAAGAAGCATATGTCTACAGATACTCAAATATGAATGTATGGTCACCACGATGAATGACATGTGCACAGATCCTTGAGAAATACTTAGGATTCAAAAGTGGAGGCACAGATGTTGAAACACTGGCCCTGAAATTCTGCAGGGATTCATTCAGTAACTCCAGTGGGATATTGGCAGAGCCTTGAGGGAATTAGTGTAAATGGCTGAAAATAACTATTTCCCTTGGGGCTCCACCAGCCTCCCACAGGAGTTATAGCAGAAGATTATATATAATTATATACATTACTGGGGTCACATTCAAACAAGCTTTGCAATGCATGCATGAAAATTTTCCTTGGGTTTAATTATGTTTATTGACCTAAACCATTATGGCATTTTTGAAGATTGTTCAATCACTATAAAAGATTTTGCTGTTAGAATGCATAGTTGCTGATAATTACTCAATGAGGCAGGAAATAGATTGGTAACCTTTCAGAGTACAGAAATCTTCTGGAGTTTTTTTTAATTAATCCTGACACTACATTCCTAATAATGCGAATTGCATACTGGCAGTTCCCAGGAACTATAGAATTTATATGAACTCTTGAATGAAGGAATTCAATGTAAGCCATAATAGCATCAGAAAACAATTAGAGTTGTTGAACCCAACCTCATCTAATTATTGCTTCAGGCACTTACCCATTTTGCTATTATAATGTAGTTTGCTATCAAGATTTTTAAAGCTCTCGGCCTCACACAGTCATTTGGCAGGCTGAACTTTAACAGTGAACTGATCTAAAACTCAGATTTTGGCAGTGCAGGTTGGTTTTGGGAATTTTAAAATCTTTCTGATTGAGATCTGGCTATTGCAGCACCTACATGTTTGCAGATTGATGTATACGCAGCTTTTTCTTGTTCTTTGGATGCTGGCACAGCTTGTCAGAATTAAGTGCACTTTTATTTGCTGAGTCTCACATTAGAAGCAATGAGGTGATTATTTTTGAAGAAACATCACTTTTGCGAAGGAATCAAATTTTAATTTAACCATCATTATGTGTTGGGCTAAACATTTTACTAGCTGTCAGAACTCTTGGTTCCATGTTTGGTCACCTTTATCTCTGATATCAACTTTTGGAATGCACTCTTTTATAAAATAATGGAAGGCTTCTCAATTATTCATGCTCGCTACACCTCCAGAAGTGGTTCTAAACTATACGGATCAGGAAGCTCAGAATTTAATCTGGGGCATGACGGTGATAAAAGACAAGAACAATTGAACTCGCCAAGACAGAGAAGCAAATAGGTTGCCAGATTATTTGTTTGCAAGTTTAGTACTCCTGGAATATAAACTGTGTGGACATTTATCTAGGACGGGATTAGGCAAAGCAGTGACCACATATTCTTAATTGATTACATTCTAGGACTAAATAAATTTTGAAAACAAAGGCCTACTTACTTGGTCAGATGAAATTAAATTAAACTTTCTCTTCTCAATCCATTTCTTAGTGGGCTTGACTCCATGAATCATCAAATGGTTACAGCACTGAAAGAGATCATACAGTGCTTTGTGTCTGTGCTGATTCTCTGTAAGAGCAACATGGGAACAATTCCCTCTACTTTGCCTTTTCCCTGTCATTCTGCAGTTTTTCCTCCCTCAGATAATTATCCAATTCTCTTTTCAAAGCCACGATTGAATCTGCTTCCATCAAATTCTTGGTGTGCATTCCAGATCTAAACTACTCAGTGCAAAAAAGATTTCTCCTCGTATCCTTTGGTTCTTTTGCCATTCACCACAAATCAGTGTCCTCCATTTCTTAAAACTTAAAGTTTATTTATTAGTCACAAGTAAAGCTTATATTATCGCTGCAATGAAGTTACTGTGCAACTTCCCTAGTCGCCACATTGTGGCGCCTGTTCGGCTCAATGCACCTCACCAGGACGTCTTTCAGAATGTGGGAGGAAACGGGAGTACCTGGAAGAAAGCGCACAGGCATTGGGAGAACATGCAAATTCCACATAGACAGTGACCCAAGCCAGGAATCGAATGTGGGTCCCTGGCGCTATGAAGCAGCAGTGCTAACCACTGTGCCACCGTGCCACTCCCCCAGTGGAAGTAGTCTCTTCCTACTCTGTCCCAATCTAACATGACTTTTAACAATTCTTTCAAATCTCTTCTCAACCTTTAAGGTGAACTGCCCCGACTTTCCAAATCTTTGTGTAAGAGGAACCATTCTCAAAAACATTTCTGCACACTTTCTAGTATCTTAAAGCGCAATGTCCAAAATTGGACACAATATTCTAGTTGGGGCCAAATTAATGTTTTGTAAATGTTCACGATAACTTACTTGCTTTCGTACTTTATATCTCCATTGTAGAACCCAGGATCTGATGTGTTGAGTGACCACTTTCTCAATGTGCCCTGCCACCTTCAATAATTTGTAATTCCAGATATCTAACTCCAGAACCCTCTGCTCCTGTATTCCCTTTAAAATTATTCCTTATTTTGTTTTGTATCTCCTTGTTCTACTGAAATATATCAATTCACACTTTCCTGCATTCAGTTTAATATGCCATGTGTCAACCCATACCACCAGCCTGTCTGTATCCTCTTGAAGTCCATTACTAACCCATCAGACATTCTCAATGTCTGTGTCTGCTCTAAAAATTCATAATTCCTATGCTGTAGGTTAAGGCCCTTGTTACAGTGAAACTATACTGAATTCAGCACTTAGTTCAAATGGCCCTGCTGAGTTCAGGTTTCCTACCCCAAGTCTTTCCCCCAATGGGATCTGTCAGAAATAGAGACAGGACTTCCAGATATGATTCCTACCCACCATTCCAGAAGCTCTCCATAACTCCATGAAAATTCAGGTCATAGTGTCAAGATTGCTGAGACTGCTCTTGTAGCCCTATAAAGTCACTTGTATAATGCCACTACCGAGATGAATGTTCAGCATTTGTGCAATTATTAACATTGGATCATATAAATCAATGCTGCCTTTCTAAATAGCTGTCGTAGACACTCAGTTTTGAGATACTTTACAGTTTCAAGGCCTTCTACAATCAACATTTCTTCATTAAGTGATGTGGCATTGTGGCCTTCTGCATGTTGGAGTCTTTACAGCAGCTTCCTAGATAAAAGCCACTGGTCTGATAATGATCCTTCTGTTGTCAGATGCCATCTAAATAATAGAGTGTAAACCCTTTCTGTGCATCCATGCTACAGGTTTGGATTGAAAAGTTCTCATCCTCCATTTATATATTGGTTGCCAAGGAATTGTGGAATCCAAGAACAATAGAATTAGGTATTCAGTCAAATTATGTCACTATGTTCTGGATGCTATCCACTGGTTGCAAATGTTAATGAACTGAGTTCAGAAAGTTCTGCTTAACAACTTGATAGGGCCAATGCTGTTCTTTCAAAACAACGCCTTCCACCACAAATAGTGGGTATATACACAAAATCAAGTCACAGTGGTGCATCCTGTGTTGATTTGCAGTGTTAATACTGATTTGGCATCTTAAGAAATCCTGTTATAACAGCAATGGAATGAGTTCAATGTTCTGTTAGCCAATCCCAATCCTTTTCCTTTTAAGGAATATGATGGAAGATCTGCTGCAAACCATAATGATTGCTGCAATCTCAATGTATTACCCATTACTAATTTCTGTGGTTTGTCTAGTTATTAATACCACACTGTCCTGTATAATAAATGCCTTAATAGATGCAAGATATTTCTAAAGCCGTTAATTTGGTGCAGTTCACCTTCTGAGGGGTTGTTATGAAAGATCCGACAAGTAGCATTTGAAAAGTTATCCAGTAATCTGACACCCAGAGATCTGCAAGTGAAGCCTTGAACTCTAGCAGAACTCTGCTTTATGAAGTTGCAACAACATGACTGAATTTCACAGATTAATCTTTTTTCTGTATTAGCTAATAAAGAGTACAAATAAATGGCGTACAGAATATATATACAAAGATAAAAGGAATGCACAATGATGCTAGTTTCAAAAAAGAAAACATTGCATTTGTATAATGTCTTTCATAACCACCTGCTGTCTCAAAGTACTTTACAGCTATTGAAGTACTTTTTGAAGTGTTGTCATCTGTCATAATGTGGAGAATACAACAACCAATGTGCACACAGAAAACTTCCAAAAACAGCAATGTGATAATGATTGAGGGATAAATATTGGCCAGGATACAGAGGATGACTGCCTCCACCCCTCGCCCCCGCCAAATTCTTCTTCCAAATTAGATCTGTTACTCTGAGCAGCCAGGTGGGGCTTCATTTTATTGTCTTATCTGAAAGACAGTCCCTCTGACAGTGCAGCACTCAAAAGCTCTAGAGGGTTGGCCTGTGTTTTTGTGCTCAAGGCTTGGATTGGGACTTGAACCTGGAATCTTGTGATTCAGAAGCACTGAGCCATGGCTCATGCAGTCAATACACAAAATGGAAGAAGGGTAGGTAGATTAATCCTATTCATTATTTGGCAACCTGTAGAGAATGGGACAGAATGTCAGCATATCCCAGCGAAGTACATCATTATATATGTTGTATAAAAGGATGGTTATTGTTTGTTGTTCATCCATCGTCGTTGATGAGGACCTCGACACCATTAGTCATTTTGAGGCTGGATGCGTTCTGTCCGAAGACGACTGATCAGACCAATTCGGGCACGGAGTGTCCTGGCACATATTGGGCAGACTTGTGTAGGCACTGTAGTTGTTGGCTGGTGGCTCTGGACTTGCGCAGCTCGTACTTAAGTTGTGCTTCAGCAATGCACCTTGCTTCGTAAGCTTGACAGCCCTTGTGGATAAGGCAGCACCAGGTAGGGCGGTTTTGTGCCAGCGTTTCCCAGGTGGTCGTATCTATGTCAACCAACTTCAGGGAGGCCTTGAGTGTGTCTTTGTAATGTTTCTTCTGCCCTCCATGCAAGCGTCTTCCAACAGAAAGTTCCCCAGAAAGGAGCTGCTCGGGCATGTGCTCATCTGGCTTACGGATGACATGCCCTACCCAGCGGGTCTGCACTCTCACCAGCAGTGTGTGGACTGATGGTAGACTTGTTCTAGAGAGAACTTCAGTGTCTGGTACTTTGTCTTGCCATCTGATGCGTCATATTCTGCGAAGACAAGTCAAGTGGAAATGATTGAGCTGTCTTGCATGCCTTCGATACACAGTCCATGTTTCACAGGCATACAGGAGGGTAGTGAGTATCACGGCACTGTAGACCTTCAGTTTTGTTGCTGGGCTGATTCCTCGTTGTTCCCATATGATGGAGCGCAATCTACCGAAAGCAGAACTTGCCTTTGCTATTCTGCAGTTAACTTCTGTATTAATAATCACTGCTTGAGAAAGGGTGCTGCCAAGATAAGTGAACTGGTCCACTGCCTGTAGTTTCTGCCCTTGATTGTGATTACGGGTTCTGTGTACAGTGCATGAGGCGCAGGCTGGTCTATGACTTTGGTCTTTTTAATGTTGATGATGAGTCCAAAGTTGTCACAAGCCGTGGAAAAAGGATGGTTATAAAAAACAAAGGAAGGAACTGTGTTAAATAATGCATGTTATTTAAAAGATCTAGACACACCCAGAGATGCCCAAGGGTAAATAAAATGTAGCGATACCATCTAATCTATCACTACTAGACAAATAATAGCCTACAACTTCCAGACTTCTGTCATACCCAGGAGGTGCCCCAGAATATGCATGGGGGAACCCCTCTCAAATCCCCTAGCTAGGACTGCACGGCAATTGCTCAGGATGGGCAATTACCCTGAAGTGGGAACCATCAATTTAAGTTGGAGACTGAAATAGTTATCCAGGAAAGGTTAGAAGGATTAAACCCACTTCTAACTCCTGAGTAATGAAATTACTGACCCCTGAGACTGACTACCCAACCCCCCTACCCTCCGCCCATTTTAGGGAAATGTCTTTTTCACACTGTTTTCATCTAAACAGTGATCCACACATCAGATATAACAGGAGTAGTTGCAGTGTACCACTCCCTTTACTCTATATTATGCTGTTACAGAAATATTGTTGGGAAGTAATTTGCATGCCTTTTTACAGGCTTTGTGGATATAATTCAAAAAACACACAACAAAGGTTTACACGGTGACGTATGTCATAACATGTAAGCTTACTTTGGTAGCCAATGCTCAGACTCCGAAGTAGTATTTGCAAAGCAAATTGAGGAGAGCCTGGCTGAAACAATCCTCCAAACATCATGATCCTTCCATTAACTCAACAACCCAAAGACATTATGGTGCAATTTCAAATTTCCAAGACCATTCCTGTGAGCTTTACTTGCATCTCCTCCTTAAAAACAGAGACCCTGATTTTTACAGAGGCATGGAGAGTGTAAGTACAGAGTGGTGAATGGATTGGCATGAATTGGCATAACGTAGCCACACCCATAGTGTGGCTACAAGAGACCATGGGAATACGTGGGGAACATGAGTACGTATGGAAAGTATGAAGGTGCTAGAGGGTGCATAGAGGGCATAAGGGGTCAATGGGGATTGGGTGGGGGTGGCATTGTTTGGAAAAGCATGGGGAGTGGGTTGAGGATGAATGTGCCTGAGGGCTAGATAGCCTACAATATTAGCAAACAACTGGGACTAAATTCCACAGAATTGTGGCAGGCCTTTTAAACAGCCCACCTTTTGGCTGCCTCTGATCTGCATCCGGGAAGGACAGGCTTGACTCCATTCCTCACCCATTCCCACGGAACAAAGATCGCACCATTCCCGGAAGTTTCTGCCGAGGTGGGTGTCACGAGCCAGGAAATTTTCCAACCGTGCAACCTTCCTTGGGAGCAGAAACTTAGGCCTATGTGAAAATGCACAGCCTGTTTCTGTCACTTGTTCAGAGGATAAGAGATGAAAATGCTTCCATGAGTGAACAGCGGAACTTGCTTTATATATCTTTGTAAGATTATTTGACTACGTTTCTGATTACCCCACTGGCACTTCTGTAAATATGACAATGTTTGCATCCCTGCCATTGATGCACTTGTGGAATTGCTGACTCTAAAGTGCCTCTGGTGCATTCTCCCGAGACTGAGTTCCCCCTTTAGCTCCTGCTCTTCTTCCAAAAAACACAAGTAAATGAGGATCCCTTTAGTGTCAGAAAATGGAAGTGCCTGAACCATTCCCCCAAAGGCTGCAATCAACCTAAATAGCAACAGGAAAAAAACTGAAAGCAAAACAAACACTGCAAAAATAACCTCGAAATGACCCTGGGTCAGTCGTTTTTAGGCTATTGGGAAAGTGTCAAACTTTATGAAAGATGGAATATTTTCACAAGGCCACTGCTGATGCGGCTGTAATAATAAAAGAATAAGTTTTTAGATTTGTTTCACAATCCTCATTTATGAAATGAAATATAACTATTTATACATTTCAGTTCTAGTAGACATAATCATGTTTAAATTACCCTTTCATAATACTGTGACTCTGCTGTGAAATACAAACTAAATGTCATGGGTTGTTGTGTGGATAGTTTATATCATGATGGGGACACTAGTAGGCTTCTGGAAGCAGTATTTCCCTATGTTGTTTGTTGTATGAATTGTGTATAGCCAGTGGAGAACTGGGGGGCCGGGAGACTAATGGAGACCGTTTTGCAGGCTCCCCGCTGGGTGCTACAGTCTCTACATGTCTCCAGCAGCCAGATTTCCAGTGCCATCAGTTCCACACCAAAAGCTGATTTTAATATTATTTAAATGCAATTAGCGAGCTTGGGACAGAAACCTCTGGACCCCCTAGCCTCTCATCCCACCGCCAGAAGTATTTCATTCCGGCGGAGTTTACAATAGCTCCGCACTTGTGAGGAGCTGGTGGCCTGACCCCGCTGGAGTGAAGGGGAGGCAATCAGGGCCTCTAGAGGGTTGGGCACTGCGGGGGGGGCGCGGTGTGCCTCCTGAGCATTGCCACGTTGGTAGTGCCAGCCTGGGCCTCCTGACAGTGCTCAAGGGGCAAAATGTCAATGTCCAGGGGGCACCCTGGATCTGCCCATTGGGCAGTGCCAAGGGGGTGGGGCCTCTGAGGGGGCAGGGCCTCCAAGGGGGCGATTTGTGGGGGTGGGGGGGTTCTGCTGCCACTCTGCACTTTGGGCTGAGTGACAAAGGGAGAGAGGACAGCAATCAGGGTGCATGTTCGGGGGATCAGCAGTCGCACCATGGGGGAGTCACGGGACTGGCCAGCAAACAGCAGTCACTGCGCATGCGCTGATCTCAGCACTGACAGATCAGCACATGCGCAATGGCCTGCTCAGTGCTATGCTGTTGGCCTCTCCAGTGGGAATAAGCCCCACCCCAAGCTTTTTGGACTGATTCACACTAGTGTGCTCAGCAGTGCACAGAGTGCGGGAGATTCATTTTGAAACACAATTTACTCCAGTTTTCATATGAATTCGATACTTAGAATTTTTTTGGGTAAGTTGCCCCCAAGTCGTTTGATATTTCCTTTTTTTCATTTGTTCATGAGATGTGAGCATCACTGATGAGGCCAGAATTAATTGTCCATCCCAAATTGTTCTGCATCTCTAGTCATTAAATTGTTTTCCGTTTCCTTGCACTAAAGTGGTACATTTTTATGTGACAATGCATAGGCAGCATTACTCTTTTTTAAAAGGAGGTATGGTATGCTTGATCATTAAAGTATGATTTCATGGACTGGTGAACATTGTAGGTGTATATCAATGTTCCCTCCACTGGTTTATTGCCAATCTCAGTTGCGTTCTTTTAGCCAAGTAGTGATCTGATTCTTCACCACAGGTAGAGAGGAAGAGTTATCCCTTGATGACTGTCATCCTTACACTGCTTTTCCTTGGCCACATTTGATGTTGAAGAAGGGCTAAAACAGCTTACAGTCTAGTTTTATAACTGTGGGTGATACCTGTCACATAGAGAAATTAGAGTTAAAGAAAACAAATGTTATTCTCACTTTTAAACAAAAAGAAAAAGTTAACTTGCATTTATATAATGCCTTTCACAATTTCAAAGTCACAAAGCACTTCACAGACAATTAATTAATTTTAAATTGTAGCCACTTCTATAAAATAGAAACTATAATTATTCTGCTAAAGCTGATATTATAACATCCATGAAAAGTTGTAAATGATTAGAATGCTTTGTATCCAACATCAAAAATTAACAATAAAGCTCAGTATCTGAAGATTGCTGCGCCTTTCTTAAACAAATAAAAACAATGAAAAAAACATTAAAATCGCTTGTCTCATAAGGCTGATTTTGTCTTTTTGCACATTATTAGCCAGATAACCCAAACATTATTTGATGATTTATTACTGAACATACTTGCCACGGTAGTGTGTAATCATATCTTGAGTTGATCAGCTCTTGGATCAGAGGTTAAATGTCAAGGTCACAGTAGCCGTCTTTGACTCGTTGAAGTTTGGTACTTTGTTGGTGCAATAACATGAGAGCAGTGTGATGGATTTGAAGCAAATAGACTAAGAAAACAATCTGCATCTTGAATTGATTAAGTTTGGAGATCAGAGGCCACAGGTCAATGGTTCAAGAGTAATTTTACTATTAAAAGATGGATTTTGCTTCTTAACGTTTAATGTCTTTCAGTAAAATGTAGTTATTTAATAAATTTCAATTAACTCTACTTTATTTGGAATGTAATGTATTAGCTCTTTAATCTAGGGTAGATTTGGAAGTTTCCTGACTTCCTGTTCAAGTCTTATTATATGATGTAATGGTGATTAAACAGCCCTGAAAATGTATATTTTTCAGTTTGCAATAGTGAGGCACATTGCCTTCTGATTGTTGTGGCCTCATGAACTCAAGTAGAGTTGTAAAAGACTATTCAATTTTGGTGACACCTACAGAAATCATTGGGTTTTAGCTGAGAAAGCATTTCTTCAAGATTTGATGAAACATAGAATAATTTCAATCAAACAGTTTGAAGATGTCATCAAATGACTACGGCCGAGTGGAAGTTAGGTTACAAACAGTTGTGAAATTCAAAGTTCCATAATTGTCAAAAAAATCTGTCAAGTAATGGAAAATGATTATTAGCCAAAGGAGGCCATCAGTTAGGTAAGGCCAATGCTTACGCACTCAAGATAAGTGACTATATCTAAAAACTTGTTCCATAACCACTGCATTCTAAGGTAGGACACAGGATGAAAACAAAGAACAAGTTACCACGACATTACCAAATAGCAAGATATGGGGACATATTATACTAATGGAGGATTGGCAGGAGACAGTTTTCTATTGAATAAGAAAGGGCAAAAGACTATGCAATGATTGATTATTTATGCAAATAAATGATTAGAAAGTTGCTCATTTCTCATTTGCTGTAATAAACTATAACTATTGCATTTTCTTTATGAATTAGTAGAACATCCTGCAATGTTGGGTGCTGCATTGCGTTCTCACTTGTGCAGAAGTTATTAAAGCTTGGATATTGAATACTCTGGGTTTTAAGTGTTGTCTTTACCCAAGTTGACTGCAGTTTAAGTGTTGTTAGTACCCAAAGCCAACGACAGCAGGAATATTCCAATCCTCCTTGAAGCTTGGTGGATGGGGAACTTAATTTGGCAGAAGGCCAGAAATCAGTTCTCCATTGGCAGGATGAACGTCTGCAATTAAATTCTCAGGACTGTAAAGGCAGGTCAAGCTCCCCGGCAAAAAATGACATGAAGCCTTTTTGCATGTATTAGCGTGTCATGCTCATTAAAAGACCAGCTTGCCAGAATTAATTGTCCCTTCCGAATTAAGTCCCCCACCACTCAGAAATTAGAATGCTCACGTTTATGACTGTGAATGCATTTGGAAATGTGGACTTCTTCCGGGACTTTGAAGTGAGTAGCTGCTGATTTGGCCTTCTTGGCCTTAGGTGGGTTGGTAATGCTAAATTGCTCTTTAATGTCCAAAGATGTGTACAGTAGGTGGATTAGTTATGGTAACAGAGATAAGGCGTATGGGAGAGATGCTGTTTCGGAGAGACAATACAGACTTGATGGGCCGGATGACTTCTTTATGCATTGCAGGATTTTTATTGTTCTTGCAGACTGCCCAGAAATGTCAGCCTTTTGATTGAAATGTAGTACTAATAGACCAAACTGTGCAAAGGCTGAATGGGAGGCAGGCTAAGGGGAAAGGGTGTAGTGAAGGCTAGTTTGGGAGGCAGGTAAAAGGGGGAGGGTGGAAGGCTGGCAGGTCAAGGGAGGCAAGTTAAGGGAGGGAGGCTAATGATGAAAAAGTGGGAAAAATGTGTCCAGGGAAGTAAAAAGCCAGACTGTCTAAGTCCATTTAGGAGGGAGTCCGGAGAAAAAAGCCAGGCTATAATATAATTTGTGTGTTGATTGACATCTGCTGCTGTCAGTGGCAGGAATGAAGGGAAGGAGGGAGAGATTGTAATGTGGATCACTGCAATTAGTTCACAGATCCACTGAGGCCAATATGATGCAAGCTCCAGGCAAACCTGCCTTTCTCCTGGCTGTCGTTCAGATGAAGAAGAAACGGTGCAGGTTATCACAGGGCCAGGAGAATAAGGGCCTGAGCAGCAAGAGGCTCTGAGGTCTCGAAAGTCAGAATGATCAGGGGCCAGGGCAGTGGCGAGCATTGGCTAGAAATCTGGTAAATCGCAGGCAGTTCAGTTGCAGATGAGTGATTGGCAATGCCAGAAGTGCCTTAGGATATCCCAGAATGTGCTGCACACAACTTCTCCATGATGACCTGTGTCCATAAGGACTTGGAAGCAATCCTATGCTGGTGGCATTAAAGCTCACTGCTGCCTTAAACCTCTTGACCAGTGGCTCTTTACAGGCTCCAGTGGGGACCTGTATGGCATTTGTGGCATGGTGGCACAGTGGTTAACACTGCAGCCTTACAGAACCAGGGACCCAGGTTCAATGCCAGCCTCGGAAAGGCAGGTTAAGGGGGAAAGATGTCTATGTGGAGTTCATATGTTCTTCCCGTGTCTGTGTGGGTTTCTTCCAGGTGCTCTGGTTTCTTCCCACAGTCCAAAGATGCGCATGTGAGGTGGATGGGCCTTGCTAAATTGCCCATTAGTGTCAGAGGGCTTAGAAGGGTAAATTCTTGGAGTTATAGAGAAAGGGTCTTGGTGGGATTGATGTCGGTGCAGGCTCAATGTGCCAGATGGCCTATTTCTGCACTGTAGGGATTCTATGATTAAGAGAGTGCACAAATTTGTCAATTTCTGTTGGTATCCCAGCAGATACCATCATTGTATGGTAGGCAGCCAGATCATTGGCTTTTGCTGCAGTCACAGGATTCCCGCAAGTGCAAGAGATTATTGACTGCACATATGTGGTATTGAGAGCTTCCTGGAATGAAGCTGGCTACATTCATCAACCTGAAAGATTTCCAGTCTTTGTGCAGCTGATATGTGATCACACAAGACAAAGCCTGCATGTTTGTGCTCAGTTCCCAGGGAGCTGTCATGATGCCTTTATACTGAACCACTCCCAGGTGCCACAGGTTTTTGAAAGATCTCAGCAATTGCAGGACTGGCTCCTTGGAGATGAGAACATCTGCAGCCTTCAGTCCTGTCTGTGGATGGCCTGTGGCATCTCTACTTGATCTTCCCCTGTCTGTCTTTGCATCTCCAACATGTCTCTAAGGGCCAAGTCACGAGGCTCATCATCTGCATAGGGCTGAGTAGGGGGCTGGTCTCCAGTAACCCTCTGTCAGAGTCCTCAGCTGTCACTTGCTCCGCCAGCTCTGGACCCATGCCAGTGAAGTGTTAACCTGATTGTGATCCCTAGGATTCTAATGTCTGGAAGGTCACCCTTGGCCTCTGCCCACTCAAGAACACGCACCCACCGAGGTGAATGTGTCTGTGCTGATGTGGGGGGAGTGTACATTACTGCCATGATGGTGTATCCTCTGAGCATTCTGTGGCATCATCCTCAGGTGGAATTGAAATTGGAGATATGGGTGCTGTCCTTTCTTTGCCTCCCCCATTTCTTGTTGGCACCTGGAATGGAGGAGAGAAATATTGAGTGGATGCCTAAACAGGTTCCCTTTTCCACATCTTACTCTGTTGGCAGCGCATCTGACCGTAAGACATAGGAGCAGAATTCTGGTAAATTGCAGGCAATGCAGACTGGAGACATCTTCATTGGCTCACTGGGGAGTCCTATCTTGCCTTCAGTATAGGTACAGTCCTGCTCCTCCCTGGCTATTCCTGTGGCCCTCTCTTAAAAGGCCTCTGATGACAGTCTCTGCCATTGCTGGTCTTTGCCCACTCCCTCCTGCTGTGTGCATTTTTGTTATCCAGACAGACAGAAGGATTGATTGCCTTTCTAATAGGTGCATGAGCAGTTTAGGAACATAATGCCTATCCCAGTTCCTGTGCCTTCCCCAGTAAATGATGAACAAGCAGAATGCTCTAAACTGATAGAAAATTGAGATCTGTCTTACATTCAGAGTAAAAAGTCTGACAACGCCAGGTTTTAATCCAACCAATTTATTTGATAGTAAACTCACAAGCTTTCGAGGGGACTGCCTCTTCGTCAGGTGAATGGAGAGTTCTGACCTCGGACAGAGCATATAAAGCACAGACAGTTTAGATAGAGATTACTAATTAGAATGCAAATCTTTACACCTAACCTGCTGTTCAAGTCCTGAAGTGGCCGACAATGTGTGTGGAAGGAGCGCTGATCACAAGTTAAAGAGATGTGTATTGTCTCCAGACAGCACAGTGAGTGAGGTTTTGCAAACCCAGGCAAGTCACGGGAGTTACAGATAGTGCGACATGAACCCAAGATCCCTGTTGAGACCGTCCTCGTGTGTGGAACTTGGCTATCAGTCTCTGCTCAGCGACTCTGCGCTGCCGTGTGTCATGAAGGCCGCCTTGGAGAACGCTTACCCGAAGGTCAGAGGCTGAATGCCCGTGACCACTGAAGTGTTTGCCAACAGGAAGGGAACAGTCTTGCCTGGTGGTTGTCGAGCAATGTTCATTCATCCGTTGTCGTAGCGTCTGCATGGTCTCCCCAATGTACCATGCTTCGGGACACCCTTTCTTGCAAAGTATCAGGTAGACAATGTTGGCCGAGTTGCAAGAGTATTTACCGTGTACCTGGATGGTATTCTCACGTGTGATGATGGTATCCATGTCGATGATCCGGCATGTCTTGCAGAGGTTGCTGTGGCAAGGTTGTGTGGTGTTGTGGTCACTGTTCTCCTGAAGACTGGGTAGTTTGCTGCGAACAATGGTCTGTTTGAGGCTGTGTGGTTGTCTGAAGGCAAGAAGTGGGGGTGTGGGGATGGCCCTGGCGAGATGTTCGTCTTCATCAATGATATGTTGAAGACTCCGGAGAAGATGTCGTAGCTTCTCCGCTCCGGGGAAGTACTGGATGACGAAGGGTACTCTGTCCACTGTGTCCCGTGTTTGTCTTCTGAGGAGATCGGTGCGGTTTTTCGCTGTGGCGCATCAGAACTGTCGATCTATGAGTCGAGCGCCATATCCTGTTCTTATGAGGGCATCTTCCAGCGTCTGGAGGTATCTGTCACGATCCTCCTCATCTGAGCAAATCCTGTGTATACGGAGGGCTTGTCCATAGGGAATTGCTTCTTTAGCATGTTTAGGGTGGAAGCTGGAGAAGTGGGGCCATCCCCACACCCCCACTTCTTGCCTTCAGACAACCACACAACCTCAAACAGACCACTGTTCGCAGCAAACTACCCAGTCTTCAGGAGAACAGTGACCACAACACCACACGACCTTGCCACAGCAACCTCTGCAAGACATGCCGGATCATCGACATGGATACCATCATCACACGTGAGAATACCATCCACCAGGTACACGGTAAATACTCTTGCAACTTGGCCAACATTGTCTACCTGATACGTTGCAAGAAAAGATGTCCCGAAGCATGGTACATTGGGGAGACCATGCAAACGCTACGACAACGGATGAATGAACATCGCTCGACAATCACCAGGCAAGACTGTTCCCTTCCTGTTGGCAAACACTTCAGTGGTCACGGGCATTCAGCCTCTGACCTTTGGGTAAGCGTTCTCCAAGGCGGCCTTCATGACACACGACAGCGCAGAGTCGCTGAACAGAGACTGATAGCCAAGTTCCACACACATGAGGACGGTCTCAATAGGGATCTTGGGTTCATGTCGCATTATCTGTAACTCCCGTGACTTGCCTGGGTTTGCAAAACCTCACTCACTGTGCTGTCTGGAGACAATACACATCTCTTTAACCTGTGATCAGTGCTCCTTCCACATACATTGTCGGCCACTTCAGGACTTGAACAGCAGGTTAGGTGTAAAGATTTGCATTCTAATCAGTAATCTCTAAACTGTCTGTGCTTTATATGCTCTGTCCGAGGTCAGAACTCTCCATTCACCTGACGAAGAGGCAGTCCCCTCGAAAGCTTGTGAGTTTACTATCAAATAAATAGGTTGGACTAAAACCTGGTGTTGTCAGACTTTTTACTGTGTTTACCCCAGTCCAATGCCGGCACATCCACATCATGATTACATTCAGAGCACATATCCATTCTGCTGAGTCCTGCAACCCAAACTCCCATCTGACATCCTTGTGTATTTGAACACTTACATTGCCTGATGACCTGTGAGGGTCACTTTGCAGTGAGCATACAGTGCCATTTACCCTGGTGGAGCATAGAAGATCATTCATCCTTTCCAACATGGGCTGGGCTGTTCTCTTGTGAACTACATGGGCATATACTTGCACTGCAACACTGTTCAGGCCCTGTGGTCAGGTGGGAGAGGTTGTTGTTGCCATTCCTGGGAGGCATAACCATTTGCCTTTCCTAAATGGCATGGAGGAGAACCTGCAGGGAAACATTATTGAACCATAGGGCTACACATTGTCCGCTTGGTGACATTCTGTTATCTGCAGTATGTCTCTCTCTGGAACAACAGCCAGACTGATGCTGCTGGCTTGCAGTGAGTAAATGGCTACCCAGGTTTCCTTTAAATGAAGTGCCAAGAACTTCAGTAATGGCAGGTCTGGCAACTTCCTGCTTGCTCCCAGTTGACATCTGCTGTACTGCTCGTACATGTATATGTAACGAACCAAACAGTGAGAAAGCTGAGTGTCTTTGTTCTAAAGACACTAAAAGCTTGCATGCAGGTAGAAAGCATATGCTATGTTGGCCATCACCGCAAGGGGATTTGAGTAGAGGAGTGAAGATGTCTCGCCAAAATTGTATAGGGTATTGGCAGTCTACACCTGGAATATAGTATACAGTTTTGGTCTCCTTATCAAAGGAATGATATTATTGCCAGAAAGGAAGTGCCACGGATGTTCACCAGATTAATCTCTCAGATGGTGGGATTATTGTACAAGGTTGGGGAAGAGTTCTTCTCCCAATTTCAAGTTATAACTATATATTACCTTGGCTGCATAGTTTTCCTGCAGCTGGTTTTATAGCTTAGATGATATTTCTGATGATACCTGTTTTAGGACAGCTTCTGCTGTATACTTTAAAAAGCCATCTGCAGCTGCAGCTTCCTTAAACAGACTTTGTTTAAGAAACAGATATTTCTTTAAAATAAAGCATTGAGGTTTGTAATATCTGTATGTCTGTACTGGACATGACACCTTATTTTGAACATATTTTTAGTCACTGTAATGATACAAGTTCAGACTTTCCCTCTCCCCTTTTTCCCGCACCCCTCGGAGCAGTCCACTGGCTGCTCTGGTCTGTCTTCAGTCTGCCTTCTGCTTGATGTAGGATTCCACCCCTGGGGTGATTACCACACTCGGTCCTAATTGGTTCCTCAAGTCAGGTGATCCTCTTTTGCTGTGTTACCCTTTAAGGGACAATCCCACATCCTTCTCCCTTTACCTTTCTTATATAATCTTCAGTATCTAAGTTACTCAAGCCCAAAGTCTAACTAAACGTTAAACGCGAGTTGCACAATTGTAAATTGAATTTTTGAGGGATTTTCTGTGTCTTGTAGAGAAGTTAATTCTGTGGTCTGCGATGCTTCCGTGCAGACACCGATTGTATTTATAACAGCTCGATTAAGTATTTTGGTAAATGGCAACACTGACTGCTGGAACATCTCTCTACTCCTCAAGTGATCCCTGTTGTTTATGGACGATCCGACCCTCCATGTCTACTGGGTATGACAGGAGTCTATTCATAAAGATAATAATTCCAGAGATCTAACATGATCCACTATTAAAGTTTCATATTATGGCACCATGTCCTAGTAAGTACTCAATATGGATTTGTGTTCTCACAATGATAATAGCTCATTAATGAAGTTAATGTGTCCAAACATAAAAAATTTTACTGGTGGGCTTTAACAATATACAGTTCCAAATATGGCCTTGCATGGAACTTTTCCATATACTGCCTTGCTGCTTTTCCATTCACAACCATTTCAGCAATCTTGTTCTGGCACATAATCTCAGTTTCTTTCTTTGTCTGAATTGCTGATTCCGCAGTCAAATTTGTTTTTACCTCTTCAGTTAGTTTTTTATTGTCAGCTTCCTTCTTCAATTCTCCTGATTCAATTCTTCACTGGAATTGTTCTTATTTTGCAGTTGCTTTTTCATGGACTTCAGTTTATTCCCCATTGTTTTACTAATTTCTCCTATTTTGTTCTATTATTTTGTAACTATTTTTTGCAACTTCTTTTCAGCAGTCATTTCATCTTGTTGTTTTAATGTCTTCTCTAAAGCTTTAATTATTTTTGCAGATTCCTCTTTATGTTTAATAGTTCATCGTTTCTTCTGAAGTCTTTAATTCCTGTGTTTCTTCTGAAGTGAATCCACCATGTGGTTAAATAGACACAGTTCAAAAATGGAACCTTCATTTCTACTTGTCTTAACTTCAGCTTAACACTTCTTGGCTTTCCTCTTGGTTGAGTCTATCTCTGGCAAAGTGTTGACTTATTTCCATTTTGCAATTCTCTTATTGTCCTACATTTGGTCATTTAGTGTGTTTCATTGCCATTTTTCCAGGGTCTTTCAGTGCCCTCTTTGAGTTCTTTCTTTTCCTCTTCTCAGGTCTTCTGTTGCCTCTTCCTTGAGGTTTTTCTTGCTTATGAACCATTTTGAGAAATGCCCTCTTCCTGTCCATTGCTCTGTGTTTCTTCTTGTGGTTGCTGCTTTGAATACATTACCACACTAAATCAATTACCATTCTAAATGCATTATCGCTTTAAGATTGTCTAACTTTGTTAGCAGCTGCTGGTTCTCTGTTTTTTCTGCACTTTTGAGTTTTGGAAGGACTCAGCTGCTGCTCCTTGTTGAACCTTCTCAGAACTTCTCTTCAACTGGAAGAAAACTCTAAAGCTACTTTCTGCAGCTTTTTCTTTGCTTTGGTTGCAATGGAGGCAGTGGCACAGTGGTATTGTCACTAGACTAGTAATCCAGAGACCCAGAGTAATGCTCCGGGGACCAGGATTTGAATCCCACCATGGCAGATGGTGAAATTTAAATTCAGTAAAAATCTGGATTTAAAAGTCTAATCATAACCCATGAAACGATTGTTTTAAAAAAAAAATCTGGTTCGTTTATGTCATTTAGGAAAGGAAATTTGATGTCCTTACCTGGCCTGGTCTAGATGTGACTCCAGGCCCACAGAAGTGTGGCTAATGCTTCAATGCCCCTCAGAGATGGGGAATAAATGCTGGCCCAGCTGGCAACACCCACATCCCATGAACAAAAAAAAAGTCAATTCTCCCTCCTCTCTCCAGTGTGCCAGTTTCCCTTGCCAATTTCAGTGGGAGATCCAACATGTTCCAACTGGGCCGTTTTTTAAAAACAAAGAACAAAGAAAATTACAGCACAGGAACAGGCCCTTCGGCCCACCAAGGCTGCACCAACCATGCTGGCTGACTGAACTAAAGCCCCCTTGCCTTCCAGGGACTACATCCCGCCATTCCCATCCTATTCATGTATTTGTCAAGACACCCCTTAAAAGTCACCATTGAATCTGCTTTCACTACCTCCCCCATCCTCTGTGTAAAAACATTTACCTCATACATCGCCTTTAAATCTTGCCCCTCGCACCTAAAACCTATGCCCCTAGTAATTGACTCTTCCACTCTGTCCATGCCCCTCATAATCCTGTAGACTTCTATCAGGTTGTCCCTCAACTTCTGTCATTCCAGTGAGAACAAACCAAGTTTCTCCAACCTCTCCTCATTGCTAATGCCCTCCATACCAGACAACACCCTGGTAAATCTTTCCTGTACCCCCTCCAAAGCCTCCTCCTGGTATTGTGGCGACCAGAATTGAACACGATATTTCAAGTGCAGCCTAACTAAGGTTCTATAAAGCTGCAACATGACTTGCTGATTTTTAATCTCAGTGCTGCAGCCGATGAAGGCAAACATGCCATATGCTTTCTTGAATACCTTCTTCACCTGCATTGCCACTTTGTGACCCATGTACCTGTACACTCAGATCCTCTGTTTATCAATACTCTTAAGGGTTCTGCTACTCACTGTATATTTCCTATCTGTATTAGGCCTTCCAAAATGCATTACCTCACATTTGTCTGGATTAAACTGCACCTGCCATCTCTCCATCCGAGTCTCCAGCTGATCTATATCCTGCTGTATCCTCTGATGATCCTCATCGCTATCTACAAATCCACCAACCTTTGTGTTGTCTTCAAACCTACTAATCAAACCAGTTATATTTTCCTTCAAATCATTTGTAAATATTACAAACAGCAAGGTCCAACACTGATCCCTGAGGAATGTCACTTGTCACAGCCCTCGATTCAGAAATGCACTCTTCCACTGCTACCTCTGTCTTCTCTGACCGAGCCAGTTCTGCGTCCATCTTGCCAGCTGACCTCAGCTCACATGCGACTTCACCTTCTCCACCAGTTTGTCATGAGGGACCTTGTCAAAGGCCTTACTGAAGTCCACATAGACAACTTCCACTGCCCTACCCTCATCAATCACTTTCATCACTTCCTTGAAAAACTCGATCAAGTTAGTGAGACATGACCTCTCCTTCACAAAGCCCTGTTGCCTCTCGCTATTACGTCCACTTATATCCAGGTGGGATTGAAGCCTCTTTTCCCTAACACTGGTATCAGGCTCACCAGCCTGTAATTACTTGGATTATTCTTGCTACCTTCCTTAAATGAAGGAACAACATTAGCTATTCTCCAGTCCTGAGGGACCTCCCCTGTAGCCACTGAGGAAACAAAGACTTCTCTCAAGGCTCCAGCAATTTTTTCCATTGCCTCTCTCTGTATTCTAGGGTATGTCCCTTCCTGGGGACTTGTCTATGTTAATGTTTCTCAAGAACCCTAATACCACCTCCTCTTTGATCTCAACATGACTCAAACTATTTACACACCCCCAGCCTCATCATCCACCAAGTCCTTCTCTTTGGTGAATACTGACGCAAATAACTCATTTAGTACCTTGTCAATTTCCTCTGGCTCCATGCATAGATTCTTTCCCCTGTCCTTGAGTGGGCCAACCCTCTCTGGCTACCCTCTTGTTCTTTATATGTGTATAAAATGCCTTGAGATTTTCCTTAATCCTGCTGGCCAATTACTTCTTGTGACCCCTTTTTGCCTTCCTTACTCCTTGCTTAAGTGTCTTTCTACTTTTCTTGTATTCCACACTTGCTTCTTGTGTTCCCAGTTTCTTTGCCTTGACAAGAGCTTCCTTTTTCTCTTTGACTAGGTTCACAATATCTCATGTTATCCAAGGTTCCCAAAACTTGCCATACTTATCCTTCACCCTTACAGAAATGTGCTGGTCCTGAAACCCCAAATCAACTTACACTTGAAAGCCTTCCACATGCCCAATGTTGATTTGCCCACAAATATCTACCCCCAATCTACATTTTTCAGCTCCTGCCTAATATTGTTGTAATTAGCCTTCTCCCAATTTAGCACCTTAACTTGAGGACTACACTTGTTTTTATCCATCAGTACCTTAAAGCTTACTGAATTGTGGTCACTATTCCTGAACTGCTCCCCTACTGAAATGTCGACCATCTGGCTGGGCTCATTCCCCAATACCAGGTCCAGCGTGTCCCCTTCCCTAGTTGGACTGTCCACATACTGTTTAAAGAAGCACTCCTTGATGCTCCTTTCAAACTCTGCCCCATCCACACCCCTAGCACTAAGTGAGTCCCAGTCAGTATAGGGGAAATTCCAAGTACTAATCCAAGCTTTTAAGTTCATCTGCCTTACCTGTTACACTTCTTGCATTGAACAATGCACTTCAGTCCACCAGACCCTCTTTGATTAGTAACCATACCCTGCCTGCTCTTTCTCTGAGTTTTACTGGCCCTACTCTCTGATTCCCCTTCAGCTAATTTGCTTTGGTTCATATCCCCCTGCCAAACTAGTTTAAATCCTCCTGTGTGACACTAGCAAACCTCCCAGCTAGAACGTTTATGCCCTTCCAGTTTAGATGCAATCCGTCCGTCCTTGTATAGGTCCCACTTGTTTTGACGTTTTGTTTATAAAAAAACATGTTGGGGACTTCTCCATTCCCCCAATACCTTGGAACTTCACTGCCTATAATCCCTAAGTGCAGGAACTGCTGCACAGAATAACTGCAATCTCCACTCCAATCAGGAACCCGTCAATCACGATCTTTTTACTTTCTTGCACTTTTGGAGCTACAAGTCCTTGGGGAATTTTGCTTCATCAATTAAAGACACTGCTCTCTGTGCTCTCTCTTTTTAAACTTTGTAACTTTTTTAATTTAAGTTCCACTTTTCCTTAAACACAAAATCATAGCTCTTACTTATGAGGTTTATTTTCTCTTCATTTTATTTCTATATATTTCTAAACGTCTGAATGTATTGGCCAAGCACAGTAAGAAGTCTCACAACACCAGGTTAAAATCCAACAAGTTTATTTAGTAGCAGAGGGCCACAAGCTTTCAGAGCGCTGCTCCTTCATCAGGTGAATGGGAATCGTGTTCACAAACAGGGTATATAAAGACACAAAATCAATTTACAAGATAATGGTTAGAATGCGAGTCTTTACAGGTAATCAAGTCTTAAAGGTACAGACAGTGTGAGTGGAGAGAGGGTTAGCACAGGTTAAGAAGATGTGTATTGTCTCATCTTTTTAACCTGTACTTAACCCTCGCATTCCAACCATTATTTGGTAAATTGAGTTTGTGTCTTTATATGCTCTGTTTGTGAACACGGCTCCCACTCACCTGATGAAGGAGCGGCACTCTGAAAGCTTGTGGCTTGTGCTACCAAATAAACCTGTTGGATTTTAACCTGGTGTTGTGAGACGACTTACTGTGCTTACCCCAGTCCAACGTCGGCATCCCCACATCATGTATTGACCAATCCAGGCTAATTTTGCATTCGCTCCTCATGGTCTGGCAATATCTCAACATTTTACTGGGCCTATTGACCCAAAGACTAGCATCTGGGTGAGATTAAAACAGGATGCTCAACAGGTGTTGAGCTACAGGCAGTATCCTAATAATCCAACCTATCCTCTCTGTCAATGTAATGATGCGCATTCACAAACTTTGTCAGGGCCACAAAAGGTATTCATTAACAAGGGGAAACTGTACAAAGGCAAGCAGCCCACTGGTCTTCAGACTGTCTTCTGCCATTGGTCAAATGCCACCACAACATTGCATGTGAGGTGTAAATCTGTACTAAAGTGAGTATAATGTTTGGAGTGTGAAAAACCAAATGAGAGTGAGTTCCATTGGTGAAAGAAGTAGTCCCCTGTACTTATGCATTGATTTGGGAATTCTGTGATGACTTCTTTGCACTAATACAAAATCTTTAAGCATTGGTCTTTCTGCTCCTGCCCTTTATGGAAGCATAATTCGAACAAGTCTTACTCATGGTCTTGGAGATTAGCACTAATTTTGAAGTGTACTGACTCCAAGAGGATGAGATGGGTTTTCACTTCAGTTGATTAGCAGAGTTACAATGAATAAGATGATATAAACTTTGTGGAGTACTGAACTTAAATTGGGTTTTATTTCAGCATATTATGGGAAATGATATTAGAAAGTGGAGAATCAGTGTCTGCTGACTATTTTGAGGGAAGGATGTAACATATAGGCTGATTCTTGGATTCTACACTCATAGTGAGCCATGCTGATAGAGAGGTGGAACTTAATGCGGGTTACAGTGGTCTCATTGGATGCCACCAAAACTGGTAGCCGCCCCCCCCCGCAAAAAAAAAAGCTGTGAGGGAATTAAGTTCTTAATTGTTAGCAGAAACAATGCCACTGGACTCTCAGCTCCCAAGACCAGTCAGAGGCCAGCACATATCTGTTCCTGGCAGCACCGTTGGAAGTGGTCTCCATGCATGGCAAGTTTCCCATCCTACGTTGGTTGAATACTTAACTCTACTTAAGGGTCTCAATTGGCATCCAGGCAAGAAGGCTGTGCCTAAGCCTTCACAGCCCAGACCTAATTGGAAGAGTCAGTGACCCCACCTTACACCCTCCCACCTGATCATAGACACCTCCTTAACAGCCCCCCCCCCCCCTCCCCCACAAACTCACCTCTGGGGTAATTTAGTCCTGGCCAGATCAAGATAACAGTGTTTGTGTTGTAGCCCTGTGTCTGAGGTCCATTCACATTTGCTGCTCTTTGATGGACTATGTCATTAGCTCCTTATCATATTACAAAATATATGGTATGGAAAGCAGATTATGGAATTGTAACTTCTGCTGTCCATGCATGTGCAGTAAAAATTTGAAATCCAGAAGTTACTGTCTGAGTGATCCTGACAGTCCACAAACTGACCTACACCTGTACTTTGCCAATATACTCAGCATTGAGATACATATTTGAGTGTGAATTTGCAATTCTTGCCTTCTATACCCCATTGAAGTTGCCAAAATAATTTAGGGCAAATCCGTTCAAGTGTAAAAAGATTTTCACAGCATAAGTCTTAATTACTACAAACCAACCTCTCTGAAACTGAAAATTAACTTTTATCAGAGTGACATCTCATTCCTTCACATTTTAATTATTGTTGGAGATTGTTTTTTAATTATACTTTTTCTTTCTCAATCCCATCTCTTTCCTTAACTTTTCTTCAGTATAATATTTTACATTAAACCAAACTTACTTTATTACACTGCCTGGTTTGGATTCTGAAGATCAAAATTTCATCATGGAGTCAAGAGTCAGGAGTTTTCTCAACATCACAGTGCTGGCAGGCAAGATTATCATCTCCTGGAGGGTAGAACAGCCTGGAATTGAGTCTGCAGCCTAGAATTAGTAGAAGACCGAATTGCAGATAGCCAGGTTAAAAGACAATTGTGTAGAGATGCCGGTGTTGGACTGGGGTGAGCACAGTAAGACATCTCACAACACCAGGTTAAAGTCAAACAGGTTTATTTAGAATAACGTTGCTTCTTCATCAGGTAAGTGATGAAAGAACAGCGCTCCGAAAGCTCGTCATTCCAAATAAACCTATTGGACTTTAACCTAGTATTGTGAGACTTCTTTCTCTAAAGACATTGGCCTTGTTCCTCAGATTAGTGTAAATCCCTCCCTACCCTCACCCCTTTAACCTCCCTCTACCCTGCAATCCATCAGAGACCTCCTCTCACTACTATCATAATACCTCAGTATTGTGAGACTTCTTTCTCTAAAGACATTGGCCTTGTTCCTCAGATTAGTGTAAATCCCTCCCTACCCTCACCCCTTTAACCTCCCTCCACCCTGCAGAGGCCTCCTATCACCTCTAACCACAACCCTACCCTTCTCCCCTACCCTCACTCATCCACTCATGCAGCATTCACTTTATAAATGGAACTCACAAGCCCTACAATATAAATGTAGCATTTGTAAGTTGTTGAAAAGCTCATAAACCTGTCAAAATAACAAACATCATTTGAAAAGGAATTTAAAAAACCATTATCCTTGTCAAAGTTCATAAATCTATTAAAACCAACATTAATTGAAAAGGCACCTGAAAACAATTATACTCTTCAGGAGCACATAAATCTGTCAAAGCCATCAAATTCAGATTCCCATAGCATTATTTCAGGTGCACAGTGACTGTAAATTGCTTTACAGGAGCCCATGAAAACTCAGGGGGTAGTTGTACGTGATGAATGGCAAACTCCATTTGCTCACTGCTGATCACAAAATTGGGCCACAGTCTTTGACTTTGGAACTTTTTAATCCTATCTCTAGAACAATGATCATTTCAATAGATTATTGTCAATTTGTGTGTTAAATGGAATTTGTTCTGACCACTCATGACAATTGATAAATACTCTTACTTGTGTTATTAGTGTTAGTTCACTTCTAGCTTTGCTGAGCCTTGCTTGTGCAAATATCTGCAATCTTAGTTGAAGTCATTTCACTCAGACAAAAAGGTTGTTTGAGCTCATCATTCCTCCTTAATGTGATGTGAAAGTCTCTACTGAAGCACATGGAACATCTTGCATCAAGGTCATGCCTTGGGGAACAGCATTTTGTGCATTGATACCTGAAATGTGTTACTTATATACGTTAATATTTTTAGAAGCATCCATAGTAACAAGCTTCCATCAGTAGTAAAACAAAATGTGCCAGATCAGAATAAGTATTGAGAGGATCATTCATAGAAATTTAAGAGGTTTTTGTATATATTCAGCATTTGTCAGGACTTCAGTTTATGTGCAACAGACATGGTAATGCAATTGTTAAGAAGTTTATTTGTGAATTTAAAAAATTAAAATAGCATTAATACATTTTAAAGAAATAATTGCACATTGTTATTCTTTAGCTTTAGGGGAAATATATTAGTGATTCTTTTTCAAAGAAACCTTATGTTTATAGTAATCTAATAGCTGATTTAAACTGTTTTATGCAAACTTCCAGTTGGTCCTGGCAGCTCATTATCATTTTACCTTCAGAAACGGGGTTATTTGATTAGGTAGGCGATATAATTAAAACCAGGTACCAACAAAAATAGTTTGTAGCTACTTTGGGTTAGTCACAAGTAGGGGACTGGTGATAAGGTAATAAGTTTGGAAACTACGTTATTTTGTTTCTGGAAGTTAAAAAAATTACCTTCTAAAGAGAGGTCTTGGGCGGGATTTACCGTGCGGCTTGCTGGCAGCAGAATCTTTTGGTTCCACCTCTGGTCCCTCTGTGGTGCAATCACATCTCTGCTGTAATTCAATGACCAGAAATGTACACAGTGTTCAAACTAATGCTTTATACAGCTCTGGCATAAATTCCCTATTATTTTGTCCTGTCCCTTGGCTAATTTTATGCCTTTTTACTCACTTTATGGACATGGATTCCAAGGTTACTCTGTTCCTCTATGCTTCTTAGTATATACCATCAGTGTTATGCGTTGGAGATCACTCAGGGAGGCTGGGTTGCTGTGGCAACATGCACTTTTTACATACAGTCTGGAGCTTTGAATATGATGTTAGAGGCAACAACATTTTTTCAGTCACATGGCTGACCAGGAACCCTTGCTGTTCTTACCACTGCCAATAGTGTGTGTTGGAAGAATTTTCAGGTTGATAATCTATCTGTTTGGCTATGTTGTAAAAGCAGCTTCCTCAGCCATCAAGTCCTGGCATAGGACTTCAACCCAGATTTTCTGGCTCAGTGGCAAGGATGCAAACCACTCCGCCACAAGACTTCCTCCTTTTGTTGTTGTAGGTGTTGCAAACCAGCAGCTCTTTTGGATTTCCCAATCCCAGGCTCACAAGATACCTTTAAGGAGCATGTTTCATGCTGGCTGCTCACTGATTTAATATAAATGAGTGTTGCCCACTGTAGATCAAGTGGTCACGTGAGAATGTGATGACATGGCTACCCAGGAGTCACATGGTGGGAGCGTGGCAGTTATGCCCGGCATCTCTGGCAGAGCACGTACTGAATATAGCTGTTCAGATCAGGAATGAATTACTTTTGTTTGAAGTCCTTGATGTCGTTGGTTTAAACAACTCCCAACATTCCACACCCACCAAAACAGCTCAGGATTCCATGTCAATTCCTTGCAGTGGCATTGTAGCCCATACTTATCTCGCCACCGGGATTTACATAGAATTTCCAGAAAGTATCACCAGGCTACAAAAAAGTGGGATCCCTAAAATATTTTTGTCCTGCAGAGCCCAAGATACTGAAGCTAATTATAGAGCTGTAGCAATAGGACCAACATTTCTTTGCTCTTTATGGCTCAATGTCCAATTTAGTGCATTTGGTTACAAAGCATTGAAGTGGATTTCTGTAATTATTTTAGATCTGCAGTCTCATTTCCCATCTCTCTAACATTCTTGAACTTTAATGTTCCTTCGCAAATTCATTAAATCAATTTTGACTCACCATGAGGATGTACGACTTTCAGAATACAAATGTGAGAGGAGTAACGAATAGGATATGCAGTTTCAAGTGAGAGGAAACTATCAGCTGACAACTGGTAAAAATTATTTTGCAATATACAGCTACCATTTATAGTGTTTGCATGGAGCCTTTTACTATTCTGGAAGACACCAATAAAAGGCATTATTTTAACATAAATACGGAAAATTGAATGTTCTCTAACGCCAACCCTTTTCCCATCCCTGGTAAATGATAGAGTTTAATGGCAAAATCTGAACGTAGGCTCTCATTATAGCCTCACTCGGGCAAGATTGAAAATTCCCACTCAAGGTCAACGACGATTCCATTGTTGGACCCTCACCAGTGCCGATTCTGAGACGGGCAAAGTGGTAGAGTTGTATAAAATGGTACCTCGTCAACAGTAATGAATAGCCTTGTTTATAGAAGAATGTAAAACAATTTCAGATTAAAGAGAAGTGTCAAATGGACTTGAGTTCCTTGCATTCCCCCAAGAGTGCTAATTTTTAATAGAATTTTACTTGGCAAGAGTTTCATGGAATATGCATACATTAATAGAGCTACATAACACTAGGGTGATAAGTTTTCCTGTTCACCAGTGTACCACTACTACATTTGACTTTTTTTCACTTTTGTTTATTTTGTACTCGTCAAGGTAAGTGCTGTTTGAGTTAACCACAGTTCTGATGAAAGATCATTGACTGGCTGGTGATCCCTTTAAGTAGTGCTGCTGTTCCTACTAGTGAACACATCTTCAGCTGTGTGTTTAAGTGAAAGCGCTGGCTGGAGCGACAAGGTTGAAAATAATAGTGCTGGAGTTGAATTAACATCACATATTGGTTGGTGCCATAATCTGCTGACCGAATACCCACAGTACACTCTCCTAATGCCTAAGGCATTATGATGGTATTTGGCATGGTCCATACCGGAGGTTTCCAGAGGGCATAGATGCAACTTTGATATCAAAATTACATCTGTAGTGTCAGGAAATGTGTCCTATACACTCTAAATGTGTGGCCTATATAATTTTTATGCATAAATGTGTATTTAATTTCTTCCAAATCTCAATGTTTCTCAAAAATCTGATATAGATTTATGAAAGTGCATTCAGGGAATGTTCCAATGTTGTGTTTAATGGAACACAGAGTGCCCTTTTTTGACTGCGTGTATTGGTGCATATAGTGAAAGTGATGCAGCATCTGGCACATGGTTACTATTTGTGGGACAGCAACTGTGTCATACCAAGATATTGTCATTATTAATGTCATTATGTCTTTGTTAATGCACTGTGTAATGACCCATGTGTTTTGGGGAAAATATTTCATTTTGTTGAGTTGTTGATCCCTTTAAGAACTAGATTTCTCTAAGATTTCTGGTAAAGCACCTGGCTTCCAGTAAATAATAATAGAAGATAGGGTCAGCCAGAAGTTAATTACTGGGGTAGGGAGGGATGCTGACTCAGTTAGCTAGATGGCTAGTTTGTGATGCAGAGCAATGCCAACAATGTGGGTTCAATTCCTGTAAAGCCTGAGGTTATTCTTGAAGGCCTACCTTCTCAGCCTTACCCCTCACCTGCGATGTGGCGATCCTCAAGTTAAATCATCTCTCAAAGTGGAGAGCAGCCTACGGTCATCTGGGACTATGGTGACTTTACTGTAGGGGGAAGTAGATGGTGTGTGTGGTTCTGTTTTAAACAGGTTTTTACTTAGGTTAGTACAATCTGGCTGCAGAGCAAGAAACATATTTTTCAAGTAGTGTTCATTTGAAATTTTATGTGCTGGATAAAAGAGTTTACGATTCTTGTTAGTTGAAGGATTCCTAACAGTAGGTTGAACTTCCAAAGATAGCCAAGCTGAGGTGAAAGAGATTTAAATACAAAACTTCACAGTGAAGGCATATTAGAACCAGAAGAGTGCTGCCTTGAAGTGGCTATGCTTAAGTTGCGGGCATCATCTGTGTTAACTGGGGAGTCTACAACCATGGGACAGTTGGAGGAGATTTAAAAGGACAGTCAAGCTGAAAGTAAGCAGAAGGGCCAAGAAATGTCAGCCCTTATATGAATCTTTGAAACAGTACTTGGAGTAAGTGGTTAAGTCCAAGGGATGTAAGTCAAATGAGGGGAAAAGAAAATCTGAGTTGAGAAGTTTGGTTTAAAGAGCAAGTAATTGTATTCATCGTACTTCTAATATCCTTAAAGTACTGACTATTTAAAATGGAATTTAGCTATTAGTACCTTTCATTTTTCTGTAATAAATTATTTTGATGTAAACCATGAACCTTGTGGCTTCATTCTTTTAGTAAATACCTGGGTTTTTGTATTCTAAATAAATAAATAAACACACACACATCACTGGCCTCTACTGAGGTCATAACAACTGGTGGAATAGAAAAACTGGTTGTGATTCAAAATCAACACCCGAGACCCCTTTCCCAGTACTAAACCCAGAGGTATAAAAAGCTTCATGTCTTTTATGGAAAAAAAAGTGCTGCTGGCACACAGTTGTATACAAAGCTTTGGAAAGTTAATAATAAAAGAATGGTGGTGGATGGATTAAATTGGGTGTGATTTTACAAGATTATTTAAGTGGAACGAAAGCTAGTAGATTTTTCCAGTAAAACTATTTCTTCTCTCTAATTTTAACAACAAATTAAACAAAGGCAGATAACTAACTTTTCTCCTTGAAAGATCCAACATTTCACTTTTCTCTTAAACTAAAAGCTAATCCAGTAACATGACTTAAGTTTTTTGTTTGCAGCTTTGACAATGTGCAGTTATGGCTATGGACCTTTTGAAACTGATGGAGTCATAACCTTAAAGTGTTAATATGTCATAACACACACATTTATGTTAAATATTAATCTATTTCTGTAAAATAGTCTTTATCCACTGTAACTCATTTAAAGAAACAAAATAATATAGTTGCAGTAAGCACTAAAATAGACCTTTTATATTGCTGTTTAAAACACTTCTGATGAAATTAAAACACAATTTCTGTGATACACTGGCCTTGAGTTTCCACTGAATTGTGCTGATTATTGCCTGATTATTGCCTATCACTATTCACCCAATAGTGATGTAAAGGCCGATCAGCGTTACCTTCTGGCCACTAATATGTTCCATTCGTCGTTATGCCTAATCAACTGTACTACTTGATAACTATTTTACATATTACTTAATTGGAAAGTAAACTGGTTATTCATAGGTAAGCAAGGAAATATTGGGCAAAACTTGCAGTCAGATGCAGATGCTGTATCACCATTCCATAAGTCGTACGTAGGCATAGATGCATTTTCTTGGTAGAAATTACAAATTGCATCCCCAGGATTCATCCTTAGAACCATCACTGTTTTAATATATTTCTGAATTTTGGTTGATATGTCACTGAATGAGGGTATGAAGTAGAGCCTCCAACTTTTATAATAACAAAGTAAAAATAAGCTGGCAAATAATAAAGAACAAAACCACCTTCAGAAACTTAGATATTTCAAATAGTTGAGACAATACAGGAAAAGCTAGAGTAGATGCTAGATAAAAGATCAGCTTCAGTCTTGGAGAGGAACAATAGTGCAGATTCACTAGAATGGTACCAGAGTTTAAGAGTTAATTTATAAAGACAACTTGCATAAACTTGGCTTATATCCCTTTGAATTTAGAAGATTGAAGAGTGTTTTAGTTGAGATTTCAAAATGATAAGTGGATTCAAAAGAGTAAATACAGACAAGTCATTTTCTCTGGTGAGTGGCATCCTGAACCAAATCTTAGAATTAGAAATGTGATTTAGGAGTGAAACTAGGAAACACTTCTTCACATGAAGATAAGTGGAAATCTGGAACACTCTCCCACAAAAGGCTGTGTGGTTGCTGAATCAATTGAAATTTCCCAAGACTGTATTGATAGACCTTTGTTAAGTGAGGGCAGCAAGAGCTATTGATCAAAAGTAGATTGGTATTTGTACAGATCAGCCATGATCTGATTCAGTGGTGGAACATGTTTGAGAGTGTTGAATATGCGTTCACCTGTAACTTATGTTAATTAGGAAATGCCACCATAGAATTGTGAGTGCCATGCTTAACTACAGTTTGAAAAAAATAAATACAGTTGTATTAGATGTAAGAACATAAATCAAAATAGTTTATTTAGCCATTGCATAAAATGTCAAATCATCTTCTGGTCTATGTGTGATTATCATCATCAAAAAAAAGAATTAATTGTGATATTATTGACATTTCTAAGATAATGTCTGTAATTGACATATTTGATGCATGCAGATAGTTCCCCATGGTAAGAAGGGGTAAAACACAATGGGACTTGAATTAAACATTAGTCACTTAGAATTACCAGGAGTTTTTCCCAGTTTCCCATTGTCTGGTGGAAGATTAGCAGAAACCCCAGAAAAACAGCATAACCAGCTGTTTTTACAAAACTTACTGCAATCAAGAAAACCTTTTGTGAAATTTTACTCCAATAAGTCTATGGAGGAAGGTCAGGCAGAACTGAATCACTCAGTAATAGCCTTTTGCTAAGTCATTGGTACAAACTCTACACACAAGTCTGAGAGAGGGATGCATAACTGTATAAAAAAAGGTTGAGAAAACAAATAGTTTAAGTTGACATAAATATGGCTGTTTTCCTGTTCCTAAAAATGTTTATGTCCTTGTGACTGGCCTACAAAGGGACCTTCATATATTTCTGCAAGAAAAGCCCTGTATTAGATTTGTGAATAATACTCTTTATTACAAAATAAATATGGGCTTCATCTATTGTTGCCATTGCTTTTCCTGAATAGGTTATTCTGTAAAAGGCCAGGACCATACATCTGCAACATCAGTCATGAGGCATTGTGATAATACTTTGGCTTTTCATCCCTAAAATCCTTAATGTCAACTTGTATCGATACAAGCGAGTAAACAATATCCTAACCTAACATGAGTATTAGGGATCAGTTCCAACCATTCCACGCCATATTATTTTCTGGGCCATAAACATTGCTATTCTGGATGTGTTTTTGGTCATCTGTCCTTTGTCCTTCCACATCGACCACAAAGCTTTCCAAATATTTGCTCCTTCTATCACATCTTTGTTTGGTGGGTTGACTGAGTTGGAAAGCACTGAGTATACTGATAGTTCATTAGAAAGAATTCTGCAATCAAGCACTTTGAGTAATGTGTCCCATCTGGGACCATTTTCACTTGGGAAACCCTGCCACAATGAAGTAATCAAACAAGCAGGAAGACACAATCTTGCTGCCCATATGGAGAAAAATTATATTGTTACAAGCTGAACCTCTCCAACTCACAGCAGTCCATGGGTCACAGCAATTGGCAGGCAGATTGGTTGGTGAGTTTTTTTAAAAAAAATCAATGGGCTTGCTCTTTTCTAAGAAGCAAACAGTACATTGCTTTTGTACTGTCATGAAACTTAAGTACAAGCTGCCATCTGCAACTTTCCATCACAATGAATTCACCCTAATGCTTTCCTTATGAGGAATTACAGTTGATTAAATGAGAATACTATGCTTCCGTACTAACTGAAGCATTTAATTTTCATTGCTGGAGGACCATATAATTTTTTAAACATTGATTGACTTGGTAATGAAATGATAAAGGGTTTAAACCCAACTTGAGTTAGATAATAAAAAAGTAGATGCTATGTTGTATTCATTACACTGAAATAGTAAGGAAGATTGTTTGTGAGTAGTTAATTATATGCACCTTGTGTCACATTTTCCTAACATAGTATCGTTCGGACCTTTGAGAAGCAATTGAAACACATCATATGAATTAGTCTACCAAACCAAAATTAAATGCTCTCTTCTATATCCTTGTTAACCTTTTATGAATGCTACAGCTCCCATTTTTAAAGTGTACTGCTCCCTTTCTTAAGTTCCCCCAGTGACATCACCAAGAAGGTGAACCACTGACCTTTCCCAGGCAGCTACCAGTGCTGATACACAAATGGGTTGTGGGATGTTTACAGTTGTTGTGCCAAGTGTACTCATCCTGTTTATTTAAGAGTCTATGGGTTTACACTTCCAATACAATGTGTAATACTGTTCACTCCAAGCACTCCTTGTATTCACTTGCAATAACCTTCATTTATAGGGTAGTTGGGCTATAAAAATGCTGGGGGTGGGGGGGGGAATATAATATCTTTTTTTTATTGCACATCCTTTCAGCTTCATGTGTGTAATTCCAAGAACCAGATACAAGGTTTGAAAATTTGAAACCTAGATGGTTGGTAAGACCGGCTTGAATTTACGCTACGGGGTTAGGAACACACAATCAGGAGAATTTCTGACTCCACAAACCCATACTCGATTGTGTAAAAAGACTGCCTTGGTAATCTTCACTTCATCACAGCTGTTTAATAAAACTCAAAATCAAAAACAGCCCTCATTCTTTACAACTCTTACCTCCCACACACCTCTCATACACCACACTCCCCTTGGCCTATTACAGTCCTATGCCAACCAGTGTCTCCTCTACCACCTCCCCCTGGCCCTCTACAGCCCCTATTCCAACTTAGTGCAAACTCATGGCAACCCTCCCACTGCCCTATGTCCTTACACCCTCCATGCCAACTCACTCCGTATCCACCATGGACAGACCTCCAGACCCATGCTGTGATTAAATAAATTAAAGATCTAATTGCCTACTAATTAAAGAAACTCCCTAATTCATTAAAGAATATTTACTACCTTTATATTCCTTCAGCTACTTAATATTTTATTAAATAAACCTTGCATTTGTGTGCTTATTTTATTAAACTACCATTTTGTTCAAATGCTTAATCCCTTATAAAAGTAAGGATTTGTATTCATAGCCCCATATCAAAGACTTTGTAGTCACTTGGAGCTGTCAATCAAGCTATGAACTGACAGGCACCCCTGTGTCATAATGATAGGTTGTGAAATCAGCCATATAATGCAAATCCTATGATAATAACAATCAGGCTTATATCAACAGATAGGGTGAAATAGCAAGTCTTGATTTTTTTCAATTCCAGGACTTTTTTTGTAAATATGTAAAGGGCAGGAGATTTAAATGCCTTGACAGTTCTCTTCAACTTGACAGTTCCAATGAATTTATCCACTTTTACGAACATTTATGTCTAATTTTAACCATTGCAATGGGCACTGAATCTCTCTCGAAAGACACTTGACCCCTTCCAAAATGCACATTACCTCTGCCAAAGGATACCTTACCTTTCACGAAGATTTCCCTAGACCTCTCCAAAGAACTCCAGCAACATTATACCTACTCCTGAAAGATCACAAGTCATATTTTGGATACCCCAGTTACAAAAATTGAATCTTTTTGAAGGCTCCTTTTACATGGGTACCTGCCTCCATGAACCATGAATGAGCAAACTACAACCTACCCCCATTTATCCTTTGAGAAAGTGATAGGTGTTGGATTTGGAACTGAGACTTCTGAAATCAGGTTTCTGGTGCTATTTTGGCTAAGCTAAAGATCCTCCATTTTTATGAAAATTAAGGCCAATGTGTACCTAAATATTTAATAGTTTGCAGTTGTCCCTAAATATCACTCACAGTTTTCAGTTGTTACTAAGTCTGCTGTTCTATCAGATTTCACGTCTTTACCATACTGCAGACTTTTTGTTTTAAAGAAATTGTTACTGTGCTTTTTGATCCAGTTTGAATAACTTTACCATTTTTATAGTACCCAGATGTAATCATATCATCCCCCAGACACATGAATTGCATGCCCAACATGTTAAGAGGAACCTTTAACATAGGTGTTTTTGCTGTGTTAAAATATAAAAAAACTGATCGGTGAGAATTGGGATTTGCATCCATTTCTTGGCTGCTCTAAGCACTCTTACAGGTCCATGGTGTTGTCTAGGGTATGTGCATGGTGGGCAATTTCTGCTGGACACTATATTGGTGAAGATATTAACATATATGCTGTGAACTGCCACCAGAAGTATGCAGAGTAGGCCAATCATGCTATCAGTAAGAAAATAATGCTGATTTAATGCCAGCAATGCAGTTTTGGTGCGCAGTGCTGCAGCTAATACCCTCTCCATCTCACACTGCTAAATGCTCATTTAACAGCAGGAGGGATTGTCACCTCTGCTACTTAAATAATGATTAACTTCTTGCTGCTTAGTTGTTGGTTGATTTCTTCTGTCTGTTGCTTCAATTCTATAAATTTTTGGTGCTTCCTATAGTTTTTCAAATAGCAATAGCTAGCAGGGAGTGGCATGGCTAGTGGATCCACACATGGGGATCCTACTTGTTCATGCTCTATGAAACCACTGCCAACACCTTCCTCCTCCAGCCCCAGTAATACCATCCTAATAATCTGTTATACAGGACAGATTGATGGTCCTCTGTGACACTTCGCAAACTCCTATGCGCACACTAACCCACAGCCATGATAACAGCAGTCTAAGCCTGCATGGCATCATGTTGACTTTGAAAAATAGCTCACTGAAATTCCACTGCAGCACTGAGACGCTTGTTGAATTCTGCTTGTGCTGCAACATCAGCCATCAGATGTTGCATGATGATTGGTCCACAAGTTTGTAAATAAAGCTGACCACCGCTTCTGTGCTGGAAAGAATCTCTGCACAGTCCTGTGCCATCTTGGTTCTTCCATGCTCCTTGTCCTAAATGCCAAGCTTTTTGGCAAACCTCCCAATGCACCAGCATTTTGTTGTGCATACCCATCAATGTTCTTTTATAGATTGTCCCTTCAAAGTCTGTAACAATGTCTCTGCAACAAGACTTGTGTGCGACCTTACTCTTTGGTGAATTGGCACCGACACTACCTTTGTCTCTTGTCCTGGCTGCAAACCACTCATGCCCTATGTTTCACCACATGCATGTTCCACCTCGATGCTATTCTGTAAATTATTTGCAGTGTCAGTGTTTGAGCTGGTGGCTGTGATTGTGAAATCAAATGATGGTGCATTTTAATCATCACCATTTTCTTGTTCCTCTCCTGTCTGGCCAGATAGAAGTTTCTGGTTTCCTGGAAAGAAGAAGGGCCCAAGTGTCAAGTTGTGGTGCAGGCAGGAAAGGTGCATGCTGATACTATCTGTTGCTTGTAAATCAAAAGGGATTATGGGATAAGAGGGAGGTGGGATGTGAGAAAGAGGATGAGGTATGGTGATATTATCATCTTTGCTGTTTCAACCCGTCTGCTAGCTACTGCCTCAACAATGACTGTCACAATAAATAGCCAACACCATCTCCTGTATGGAGGTTAGGAAATGCAAGTACATCAGTGCCTCTCCAGTTAGCTCCTGCTACCTCAAGACAGTCCTTCTCTTTCTAGATAGAGGAAAGTGTGTCAATAAATGCCATGCAACCAGTTTGGATGATGTGACTGTTATGGTGTGCAACCTGTAAGATATGGTATTAAGTGTGTAGCAGGGCTCAGTCTGTGAGGATGCAGTGGATCCTATCTCTGTTAGAAATGAGTCATGGTGGTAGGGATTGTTGGTAGCTGCTTAATGCTGGTATGGTGCATTCAGCAATGTTTAAAGCTAGTGATACAATTGGCAGTCGAGGCATTTTATGATGCATTAACTGACTGTGACCACTTGTGTGAGGTAATTGAATTTCTTTTAGCACTCTATTTGGGTCCTCGGTTTGATTCCTGATATTAATCTCCATGCTATCAATTCCTCTGAAGAGCCTCCTGGCTCCCTGCAAATACAGGACGTCAACTCCTCCACCAAGGCCTCCAGTGCAAAGCCCAAATATCTAAGAGCCTGCTCTCCTCCACATTGTGCCATCCTTCAATTTTCCCAGGTTAAATCTGCACAAAGGCTTTAACCATAATGTGCCTCCCTTTTAAGAGGTTCACACTGGTTTTAAGTAGTACAGGTAGTTTTAAGTGGTGCTGGCTACTCACAGTATTACCGCCCCCCAGCTTAAAATGTACCCAGCCTACCATCATCACTGTTAGAAACTGAAAACATTAAATGACTAAGCAGCATGAATTCAGTATGTTACCTACATCACAGTCAAGAGTATGGGTTAATCATACCTCACATCTAATTTGAAAGGTTATCATGTTTAGTCCCAATGTAAGTGAATGAGTTAAGGTCCTCAAGTTTAGAATTGCAGGAATTTTTAGACCTCCGAAGTAATATACTCTGCAAAAATTTCATTAAATTGCTATTATGTTATAGAAAAGATGAGGGCCAGAACTTTCCAGTCTTTCTCTCACCACTACCACTATCAGTGAGAAGAAAGAGTTTGAAGCTCAGCCAAATCTCCATTGACTGCAACAGGGCTGGAACATCCCAGTCACGAGTGAGATTAGAGAATTCTGGCCAAGATGTTGGGTGGGATTTTCCAGCCGCGCACTCCCCAAGGCCAGAAATTCCCATCCAAGGATAGTGGACCTTTGCATAGTTCATTCCGGCCTGCTACAATTCCCATGGCAGGCAGAACAGGAAGATTCTGCGCATTGTGTCAGCATTAACCGTATTGAAATTAATTTGTCTACTTCTGTGCAGTACTCTTAAATTTGTTATTGCCTTAGTTTGCTATCAAAAAAGGATTTGTGAGGAATATCAGTTATTCTTTTCAGTTCATTTGATTCATAATGAAAATTTTGACACCAACAGCTACAACTTGGAATAGAGATCCTGTGTACAATTAATGTACTTAATTCGATGTTGTACTTAATTCTATGTTGTCCTTATAGCCCCTGCAATGCTCCTCAGTTTGCAAAGTGATACAGCAGAATCAGAATAACATAACATATAGCAAAAAGTATACCATTCAGCTCATTAAATCTGGTTTAATATTTTTGGTAACTTTATACCCAGATGTACTGCCTTATATTTTCTAATGGAAAGCAGTGTCTGCCTTATTCCACCCACTTGCTTACTCTTTCTTTTGTGCTTTTGTAATTTTTCCTGACCATTTGCAACTTTAAGTCATTTAGATAGAGTAAGTAGTATTGACACCCAGCCCTGATCCCTTGGACACCGCTTGTCAATCCAAAAATTATCCTTTAATCCTCACACTCTGCTGTCAACTTACCCCCCTGTTTCTTGCCCATACAATTTGTATGGGTTTCACTAACATAATTTCAATTAACAGTTTCTTTTATGGAACCTTATTGCCTATCCATGTGTGTAACATCCATATAGATTCTTTTCTCATACCTCTCCAATTTTAAAATAAGACCAGTTCACCAGGATGGAAATGCCCATAGATGCTTCAGCTTGAGGCCGAGGTCATTTTACTTCTGGGTCTCATACCTATTTCTGCCCTGTTTCCTGCCTGAAACTGATGGTTCTGATGTAAGTGTGGGGGAAATCTCATTGAGACGTATAAGATGATGGATAGGATAGAGGTGGAGAGACTCTTCCCGCTCAGAAAGGATAGTACGACTAGGGGGCACAGCCTCAAGATAAAAGGGGGGGCGGTTTAGAACGGAGTTGAGGAGGAACTTCTTCACTCAAAGGGTGGTGAATCTCTGGAATTCTCTGTCCGTTGAAGTGGTGGAGGCTACCTCGCTAAATATTTTTAAGACGCGGGTTGATGGGTTTTTGATAAGAGAGGGGATTAAGGGTTATGGGGAGAGGGCGGGAATGTGGAACTGAGCCACGACAGATCAGCCATGATCTTATTGAATGGCGAGGCAGGCTCGAAGGGCTAGATGGCCTACTCCTCCTATTTCTTATGCTCTTATGTTCTTAAGTGTCAGTAGACAAAAGTCAGGGTGAGAGAGAGGAGGCTGAAAGTCCAGTCCTGAAATGGCAGTAACATGCATAAGGTGTCGAAATATGCACTGTTGGGGAGAGCTCAGTTTAAGTCTGTAATAATTTTGATTTTCTGTCCTAGACTGGAAGCCTTTTTGACGAGGTCAAGTATGAAAAATAGGTTAGAAGCTACTGTTTGAAATATTAGGGGTAAATGAATGATATTTCTTCTCTGATTTTGTTAGAGCTGTCAAAAATCCTATTTAATTTAGGAATACCATATAATAATGTTTGATAGTGTACAATACTTGACTGTGTCATATATTTTACAAACTAAGAATGTTCAAAATACTCAGCAGATTAATCAGCCAATAAAAGGGTAAAAACAGGAATTATTTCAAAATGAAACTTCATCAGACCTGCATCTGAGGTTTTGGCTCAGCTTTATCACCCCTAGAGCTTCCCTACTTTTGTACTCTATGCCCCCATTAATAAACCCAAGGATGCTTTATGTTTTATTAACTGTTCTCTCAACCCAGCCTGTCACTTGCAATGATTTATTCACACATATATCCAGGTCACTCTGCCCCTGCACCCCCTTTAGGATTGTTTCTTGTGAGGGAAATGTTTAAAATTCACAAAGTCACAGTGTTAGTGGCTTAAAAAAAGCACTGGGAAGACAGACGTGCTAAAACAAGATAAGCCAATGTGGTTTGTTAAAGTAGTAAAGGAAACCATGACAGAAGCTGAAGAGGTGCAAAAGGATGTACATATAGCCTGTTCAGATTGGTTGATAAGTGAGTGCCAGATCTCTAAAAAAAAATTTACTTAACGTGGATAAGATTTACACGTGTACATGGAGGAATAGGTAAAGAAGTTAAGACTTTAAGAGATACAGGACCAAGTCAATCTTTAATAGTGAGAGGTTTGGAAGGAGTATTTGTAGAAAAGGTGGAAGCATGTGGCATTTATAGTGAAAAGAGTAGTGTTCGGTTTTGTAAGACTAGAGAGTTCAATGAGAAGTGGTGATAGGAGTAAGCTTTTTCAGGGATACAGTTATCCTGGGTAATGATATAGCTGGTGGGAGTGATTCTACTAGGGTTGAAAAGCCAGTGGAAATTCAAACTGAGGAGTATGCAGGAAGCATATCCTGAGATTTTCCTGACTGAGCTCTAAGAAGATCACAAAGCCACAGGTTGAGGCAGGAAGAGAAACCAAAGAGTAAAGATAAGGAGGTTGAAATTTAGTTATCAGAAACAAGTTTTGACCAGATGGTTGAGAAAGAACAGGTGAAGGACGAAGCGGATATCTTGCGGATATCTTTGTTGGCAGAATTACAACAGAACGATGTCGAGATAAAGCAGTTGTATCAAAGTATACAGAGAAGATGCATCCCATAGTTGGTTCTTCATCAACTTTTAAGTACAATCAGTCTATTCTTAAATTAGTATTTGGATCAAGACCTTTCTGCCCCTATGCTGCACTGAAGCTACACAGGATTGATGGAATTGCGTGACCACTTTGTCTTGTGCAGATAAAATGCAATGACAGTTGGGATTATTGTTGTTGAATTTTGTAAAAGCTTTCAATTTACAAATTCCCTCAACATTCTCCAAGTTGTTGCATATTGTATTGTGTAGCACCTTGCATTAGATTTTCTTTTTGTCGACCACACTTCATAGAATATGAATTGACTTCTTACTTGAGTATATTCCACTCAGATCAGCGGAAATGTTATTTGAAGTAGTCTTGTACATTATCTTCTTATCATACTCAGAATACAAACACAGATGTTTGTCATTAACAACCAGCTCTCCAAGTTTTCACAGTGAAACTCAAACACACTGCTAAGGCTCATCCGTTATCTTCATTGAACACGTGTGTTCCTCATAACCCTAACCGAAGGGTCAGTGTGCTGTTGGACAAAGCCCCATGCAGACGTAAGCATGGAGATAGCTCCTAGCCTGTATCCTTTACCTTATGTTTGTAAATAGTTCTAGCTTTTTTAAAATTCATTCACAAAATGTGAGTGTTGCTGGAGCAATGCCCACATCCCATGAATGAATTTAAAAAAAGAGTTGTAGTTAACCTGCTAAAGACAAGGCATGGAAAAGTTCAAACCAAGCAGATTGCCACTTTACAGAAGCTCCAGGCAATTGAATATTAAGGGTTGATGGTTAGATTCTTTCTTCTTGGAGATGGTCATTGCCTGGCACTTATACAATGCTAATGTTACTTGCCAATTATCAGCCTGAGCATGGTATTCTTTTCTTCTCCGTTCTTTCTCAGGATGTGGGTGTTACCTGCAAGGCCAGCATTTGTTGCCCGTCCCTAATATATGTCAATCTGAGTGGCTTGCTAGGCCATTTCAGGGGGCAGTTAAGAATCAGCCACACTGTTGTGAGTCACATGTTGGCCAGACCAGGTAAGTTTGGCAGATTTTGTCTACAACAAGACCTGCACATGGAGAAACCTGCAATGCTGGTGAAGCATGTGATCGCTCTGGCCAAAAATCCCCTTTGCCAAGAGAAAATCAAATGGCTGTCATTGAGAAGGTGAGGTTCTCCCTTATGCAACACTGGATGGCAAACTATGAGATATTATAAATATCATTAGCTTCAGTGAGACAGGAACTAGGTGCATAAAACTTTACGTGTCACCTTCACATGCCCTGCCAACGTGCTTTTTGCCCTGCTGTGAGGTTGCAATTGAGGCTGCTATATTTATTCCTCCAGTAACTTGTCCTGCTCTGTGGCCAATGTTCAATCTCCAAATCATACAGTATTCCAAGTGGAATGACTGCTCCTGCATCCGTATCAGGAAGCAAGTGATTTGTGCTGGAGCTTTGGTGTTCACTTCAACTCATTAAGCACAGGCTACAGCATTCCCTGTTGACTTATATAATTTTAAACATCCATAGAAAATGCCAAGCAATGAATCTATAAGCAACTGACAATTTCTTCAAATAGCACTGGTGGGGGAGGATTGTCATTCCTACCATTTAATGCATGTTCAACTGCATAGGAAGGGAGGCTTGTACCTGGACCATCAAAATAGCACCACTAGCGATACACGCTTGTTGATGTCAAGATTTATCTGTGAACTTCCAGTGACTGTGCACTGCACACCACCAACATCCTCACCAATATTGAACCTGGTATGACTCATCCCAAAAATATGCATGTGTGCTGAGGATAAACAGCACCCATAGTGTTTAAACCACAGATCACAAATTCAGGATAAGTATCTCTTGATTACTTTCATTGCATTGTGTTGTACAGTGCAGTGAGCTGTGTGTATTCCTCTGTTGGGATGCCACAGGAGACCATAACAGCAGCAAGCAGAAATGCGCGAAACATTTGACAGACGTTTAATTAGAAAAGAGGTTCCAGCAATTTCTGTCTGGCCAGTGAGTCAACCTCTGCTCTGAAGCATCACAGACGTTAATCTTGTGGCTGCTGGGAACAGAGACCAAGAAGAATAATATTTCCAGTTCCCGATGATGAAAGGCACATTAATAACCCTTGAAAGATAACCAACCAAACAAATTACTTTTTAAATGGACAACATTTTGTACTATATTCCCCCATATTTAATACCAAGTTTCCTCTAACTAAACATTGGGATGACCAAAGTCATCGTCATTAGTCCTCAAAATTTGTTCCCTAAATTTGTTATCATTTTGTGATTATATTTTCTTTGTAGTTAAAGAAAATTATTGAGTGTGTGTTTGCCCATTTCATCCAACACCCCAGTGTTCACTAACCTATATTCTCATCTTTATTTTCAAGCCCTTTGGCCTTACTCCTCTCCATCCTTGTACTCTCATCCAGCCCCATAACCCTCAGAAGTATATGTGCTCATTTAATTTTGCCTCTTAAACATCGCTGATTTTAATTGCTCTACATGATTGTGTCTTCAGCTGCCTAGCCCGAAGTTCTATAATTTCACCGCCACCCCCCCCAACCCCTCTTCATCTCTCTTTCTTCCTTTGAAATGCTCCTCAAATGTTACCTCTTTGATCATGCTTTTATCCATCTGTCCTAATACATTATTCAGTGCTGCTTTATAATATTCTTGTGTGGGCCTTGGAATATTTTATTACACCTAAAGGTGCTATGTAATTATAAGTTTTATATGTAGCATTTTACTTCGCAACCTCTGATTCTTCTATTAGAAATTGATATCTCGCCTCTCTCTCTTTAGATAATGACAGTTACTATTCACAGTACATACTACACTGATAGGCTGTGCAAGTGCACAGGGAGGTTCATACCCAAAATATCCTTATGCAGACGGTTCCTTATCTCAGCCGTACTGTGAGGTGAAGAAGAGCTGGTATGGAACTACAGAACAATTGTTTCCATATAGACAGGTCAGGGTCCTCATGCAAGAGCTCTGAATCTCCTAAATGGTAGTTCGGGAGCAACAGAACCCCAAGGGATTGGTTGACTGCCAGAAAATACTGTGGTATGGAAATACTTAAAGAGAAAGATTTAGGAATGTTTTAAAGGTAATGATTGCTCTTACGTTTGACAGGTGATGTGGGAATGTCTGATTTTTTTTGTCACGCTGAATTCCTGATTCTGATGCTGCTTAAACACCTTTGTAACACTTGCATGATGGTTGCAGCATAAGAGTGAAAGACCATGAAGTTACTATATGTTTTAAAAACAACATATCCAGCAGGAGCAAGAAGTTGGACTAATTTCCCTCCCATCCACAATTCTGGGAGTGCTGAGGATAACAATAGCATATTGATGACTGTCACGAATAAGATCATGTACTGTGGGTGTTGTACTAACCCATACTGTTCATAAAGTCAAATCTGGAATGTTCTGAACCTTATCATCATATACAACACCCGCACTAGTTGGTTTACCCATTGAGACATGGAGGAATTGAAGGTGGTTTCCAAGATGTGGTGAATAACATTGTATTTTGTGTTCTCTGAGTTTACTTAAATTGTGCTCATTTATAAAATATACCCTCTGGAAATTGATTGCAAATAATTTGTTAATTTATTCTGGCTGTTTGATAAGCGTGGCTGCTTAGATATCTTTGAACGTGAAGACCCTGGATTCAAATCCGAGCAGTATTTAACAAAAAACAAAGAACAGAACTGCACAGGAACAGGCCTGTCAGCCCACCAAGTCTTTGTCAACACAGGTGCCTCTCTAATCTGATATTTTCTTCTCTCTATCCCTGCCTATTTATGTATCTATCCAGATGCCTCTTGAACGTTGTTATAGAATCTGCTTCCACCATCACCTCCGGCAGCACGTTCCAGGCGTTCACCCCTCTGTGTGAAAAACTTGCCTCTTACATCTCTTTTAAACTTTACTCCTCGCACTCTCGACTATGCCCCTGAGTAAGTGACCCTTCGACCCTGGGGAAAAGACTCTGACCATCTACTCTATTCAAGCCTGTCATAATCTTGTAAACCTCTATCAGGTCCCCCCTCATCCTCCAACGCTCCAGTGAAAACAATCCAAGTTTGTTCATTCTTTTCTCATAGTCCATAGCCTCCAAACAAGGCAACATCCTGGTAAATCTCTTCTGTACCCTTTCTAATGCACCAGTATCCTTCTGGTATGTGGTGAACAGAATTGTATACAATACTCCAAATGCAGCCTAACCAAAGACTTAAACAGCTGCAGCACAATTGTCCAATTCCTACGCTCAATGCTCTACCATTTACTGTATACTTTCCATCTGCAGCAAACCTTCCAAATCGCATCACCTCACATTGTCTGGATTAAATTTCATCTGCCATCTTTCGGCCCAGGTCTCCAGCCGATTTGTATCCTGCTGTATCCTCTGACAATCATAAGAACATAAGAAATAGGAGCAGGAGTAGGCCATCTAGCCCTTCGAGCCTGCCCCGCCATTCAATAAGATCATGGCTGATCTCAGTTCCACATTCCCACCCTCTCCCCATAACCCTTAATCCCCTCTCTTATCAAAAACCCATCAACCCGTGTCTTAAAAATATTTAGCGAGGTAGCCTCCACCACTTCAACGGGCAGAGAATTCCAGAGATTCACCACCCTTTGAGTGAAGAAGTTCCTCCTCAACTCCGTTCTAAACCGTCCCCCCTTTACCTTGAGGCTGTGCCCCCTAGTCCTACTGTCCTTTCTGAGCGGGAAGAGTCTCTCTACCTCTATCCTATCCAACCCATTCATCATCTTATATGTCTCAATGAGATTTCCCCTCATTCTTCTAAACTCTAACGAGTACAAGCCTAGTTTATTCAGCCTCTCCTCATAGCTCAACCCCTTCAACTCCGGCATCAGCCTAGTAAACCTCCTCTGCACTCCCTCCAAGGCCAAAATATCCTTGTGTAAATGCGGCGCCCAAAACTGCACACAGTACTCCAGCTGCGGCCTCACCAATTCCCTATACAGCTGCAGCAAGACCTCCCTACTTTTATATTCAATCCCCCTCGCTATGAAGGCCAGCATCCCATTAGCCTTCCTGACCACCTGCTGCACCTGCAAGCTGGGTTTTTGCGACTCATGCACAAGGACCCCGAGGTCCCTCTGCACCGTCACCTGCTGCAGTTTTTTGCCACGTAAGTAATAATCCTTCCTACCATTATTCCTACCAAAGTGGACCACCTCGCACTTGCCAACATTAAATTCCATTTGCCAGTTCCTTCTCACTATCTGCTACCCCCCAATTTTTGTATCATCCGCACATTTACTAATCGGACTACCTACATTTTTCTCCAAATCATTTATACATATTACAAATAACAGAAGTCCAAGCACTGATCCTTGTGAAACACCGCTTGTCACAGACCTCCTGTCAGAAAAGTACCCTTCTAGTACTACTCTCTGCTTTGTATGCCCAAACCAGTTTCGTATCCAGCTCACGTCAGATCCCATATGACTTCACCTCCTGTATCAGCTTGCCATGAGGAGTCTTATCGAAGGCTTTACTAAAGCCCATCTATACAACATCCACTGCCCCGCCCTAGTCTATTTTTCTTGTCACTTCCTCAAAGAACTCAATCAATTTCTCAGTTCTTCATCCTTGGAAGGTGGATAAAACAAATCCTACAGAAGAGAAAAGCAGAAGTAGCCTTTTCAAACAATCTTGCCTGTTCAAGCAGAGGTCATCCAAACTCACGCAACCTCTTACTGGCTACATGTCTTTTTTTTGTTCAATGGCATTGTTGCAGGATTAGGGGTTCAAATTTTAAAATTGCTGGAACTTTGCAGGTTGATTGAATTTTTTTCAAATGACAATGCCTCCAATGATAAAGGGCTTATTTCAGAACACGCCTAAATAAAACAGGTTCAGACTGGAGTGGATAGTATCATTGTTTACATACAATCAAAATAAAATTGAAGTGAAAATCCACGCATAACAAAAATAACTTGCTGCGAATTGTCAAAAACCTGACTGGGCACAGTGTGTTCCAAAGGGTTGGTTTGGCATGGCCAATATTATTTGGATAGGTTTGTGGTCAGTCTTGATTTTTATAGTTCTGCATGCTCAATCGACAATTACACTTACCAAGAATCCCCAGTGCACTTCACATGAAATCAGCTGTGGCAAAGTGAACTCCAGCATAGAGATGATGGCCTGTCAAACTGCCAGAACACAGAGAGCTAATGATTGTATGGATTAGGATAAAAGCATTCGTAGAATGACATTAAAAAGACAGGCCCCTCTGTTCACAGAGCATCAGTGACATTACCTACATAAACCCTAACAAGCATTGCAATTAGGCGTTATCTTCTGAGGAAAATATTACTGTCAGATGACCCGCTGTTTAAATATGATTAATACAACACTCTGCTCTTTCATGTGTGACACAGTCCTTTAGCATTGGAATGTCTGTTTACAAAGTGAGGACAAAGTTTGTTGAAAATCAGAAATTGCTTGGCTTCACATCATCTCTGGATTTCCAGCAAGAGAAGTTCCCACTTCCTTTGCAATTTTCTTTAATAGTCCTCAGATGATCAAATGCTATTACAGAGGAACGTTGAACAGATGCCAAGAACAGATCATTTTGAGGGTGGAGGATGGCATAAAGAGCTGAATTGTTAGTAGAAGGTCTCTGCTGTGGTTACAGATGTTAACAATGATGGTCCAATGGTTCAAACTAGAGAAGTCTTTTGTTCTAGAAATTATTAACCTCTTGAGTTTAACTCGTTCAACACTGAGCTACTTGAAGACGTTTTTTGGGTAAGACTTCTTTGTCTGGCATTGACTAACACAATAGACTTCAATTTTCAACTTTTAGCAATGTTCTTCCCATATGTGAACTTCAATTCTCATTAGCTACTTTTCAGATCAGCACTGTGCAAATATAGGGGGAATTTTAATTGACAGGAAAGGAAAGCATTTCCTCCTCTGTTACCTCAGATCCCCCATTTTAATGCTGCTGGATTTTGGTGTCCAACTCATTGCAGTGGAGCCTTGTTAATTACTGCAAATCAGGGCCCATTGTTAGATACGAGGCCTTGATGGTGTTTTGACCCACTCCTGTGGGGATCTGGGAGCAGGTGTTTCCTCTGGGCTCTAGAAGAAAGGTTTGGTCCCTGCTCCATTACCTCCCCCACTTCCCAGACATGAGATCCTTGTTCTTTATTATGCCAACCCTCCCAGACTTGCCTTGTTGCCATGGTCTTCCTTGGTACTGGTGAATGCCCTCTGGATCGCTTAATCTTCACTCGCCCACAGGCTGCCACTTTTCACCTGAAACAGACGAATCATTCCAAATTCAAAATTAAAAGTTGCCGATCTTCAATAGAGACTCATGTGCGTGATTGCCATGCACTGCCACTTCCGGTTTGGAATTAAAATTGACCTTGTTTTTTGTCATATTGAGTCTACGAAACAATCAGCCATGATCTTACTGAATGGTGAAGCAGGTTCAAGGGGCCAGATGGCCTATTTCTGCTCCTAGTTCTTATGTTCTTATGTAAATATTTCAAAATACTCTTCCAGCTGCAGCAAATGTTTCAGACTATTCTGTATCTGTGGATTTTTTAGTTGGGTTTATTATCCTATAACTTTATTACTGCTGTTTTTCATTATTCCCAATCCAAGCAATTCCGGTGACCTTTTCCTTCCATTAGCTTGGCCAACATGTAATATTATATTTGGTAGCACAAGTACTATGAGTATCAACTATGGTTCAGATTGGAGCACTCTTGGGAACAAACTAGCTGCCTTTTCCACTTTACTACAGTGACTACACTAATTGATGGCAAAGCTCTTTGGGACTTTGGATGTTAAGAAAGGCACTATATAGTGCAAGATTTTCTCTATACCAGAGAGTAGTGCAACCATAGATTCCTCTCCAACCGATTTTCCTCCCAAGGAGCTACATGGCTTAACTTCATATTATTGTGCTGGGCATTTGAAATTCCACAGGCCAGGAAATTGACCCTACATCTCACTACTTAGTGGCACTCTTGTTAGAAATGCGCTCTGATATTGTTCAACCATTCCAGTCATTTTGGACTCCACTCCAATGGTTTTGCCATTGACAGAAAAGGCCCTGTACTGGACCTTATGTCAAAGCTGTGTGAGTTGATAGCAACTGGGATAATGATGGAAACAGTGAAAATGGACTCAATGCCCTGGATTTTGGGAAGGGAAGATGCACACATTGTATTGTCAATGGCTAATAATCTTTGCTAAATAATGGAAGTTAGATGAGGACAGAATTAGAATTGTTTCTGTACACCAAGGCCAAACAATCTGCCAAGGTTCAGATGAGCAGATTCTCATCTTTACTGTCTGTGTTGCTTCGGTGGGGTAGAGGGAAAAACAGGATCACAAACTGGGAGCAAAATCTGTCTGATATTCTTGTCATTACAATTAATGGAAAGGAAAGTACAGCAGGGCTTTATAAAAGGCACAGAATCTCCCCCACAAAACTCAAGTGGTGTTTAATGCCCAGACTTGCGCATGAATAGTGCACTTCTGGGCAAACACTGAAGGGTTGCTGCACCTTGAGGGACTACGCATATATATAAAAACACTTGTGTTGCATGCCTCAGAAGTCAAAGAAAGGAAAAGGAATAAATAGTCACTATTAACTAGTGCATTCCCCATGGTAATGCCTCTACCAATCAGAGTTCACTTTGAAACGAATCAGCATTCTCTATTTTCATACTCTGTAGAGTTGTTGTTTCTTACGTTGGAATTCTTACAACTGTCCTGATGAGTGCAAGATGAAAAGCTTGGACACAATGTCTTTTATCAGCAATACTCAAGTTTTGTACTACCAAATGACTAAAGATATTTGCTCTTATTAGGGATTATGTATTTGGATAAATGTAAATATAATGAATGCATTTTTATGAATGAGAATGCTTTGTTAATAACATCTGCAGTGGACTCTTAGAACTTTGTTGTATTTTATCTCAGAATGGCTCTTGAGAGTCTGTCCATGGTGGACACTGGATGAATTGGCATGCTTGGTATAAGGGCAAAGGGTAGTGGTGGGACCATGGATTGTCACTAAGTTTGTATGGGGCTATAAAGGGTCATGGGGGTGAGTGGAGGGCATTGGTTAGCATAAGAGCTGTAAAAGGCCTTGGGGAGGGGGTAGTGAATTGAGGTTCAGAGATAGCATGGAGGATATGAGGGGTTGCTGGGATTGGATGTAAGGGCATAGGTTGGCAGGGAGGTATGAGGGACCATGGAAGTGAATAAAGCACATGACGTGACATAGAGGGTATGAGGGGCCAGGTGTGGGTAGAGGGCATGAGGTGGAACAGGTTGGCATGGATGGGACAGTGTGTGGGAGGATGAGGGGTTGTGAAGAGTGAGAGCTGTTTTTTGTTTCAAAAAATCTTTGATAAAGCGCTGTTGCTGTTTGGTAGGCCTTCTGTCCATCCCTCCTCTGCATCTAGTGGCCTCCACATTCATTCTGGGGTTGCCTAGACTGACTTTAGAGTGGTACAGTGGTTAGCCTTCAGTGACTGTGTGGAGTTTGTACACTCTCCTTGTGTCTCCATGGGTTTCCTCGGGATACTCCAGTTTCCTTGTGCAGTCCAAAAGATGTGTAGGTTCAGTGGATTGACCATGCTAAAATTGATCCTTAGTCTCCCAAGGTGTGTTGGTTAGATTGATTAGCCATGGGGAATGTTACGGAGATAGGGCAGGGGAGAACGCCTGGGTAAGGTACTCTGTCAGAGAGTTTGTGCAGACTCGATGAACCAAATAGCTTCTTCTGCACTGTAGAGTCTATATTATGTGACTTCCAAAGAACCCCAACACCCCAAAATGAAAATCTCAACTTGCAGAGCACTTCCTCCCAGTCAGGCACAACTCTGCGCTCTCAACCCACAAGTGAACAGTCAAGACGTACTTCACAGGGTGCTGTGAAATTTGGGTAATTTCTGCTGCAAAACTTGTTAAAGCCAACAAGTTATGAGTTTAGGAGTCATATTGATGTTTCTCACATTACTGCATCCATTTGTTGAGGAGGATCAATTCATTTTCAAATTTCTACACACCTTAAGAAATATATTTGTTGCTATCAATAGTTAAGGATCCATATTTACATATTGAAGTATTTACATAGATCATGGGGTTTCAGAAAGTGATTTCATTGTTAAAATTAAATAAGGCAAGCCAATACTCTGAACAATTGACAAAGTGTTCATCTGGATCATGGGGCAATGCAACCTACTTTACCTGGCTTGGAAGATTAGATTTAACAATGAATAACAACACTTGGAGCATTTTTTTCCACCAGGTTATTATAGTTGTTGTATTATTGTTGTATGCTGCAATCCTGATAAGATGATAAGCTGTAGCTGGATATAATTTAGCTGGTTACTGCCTTAAGATAAATACGTCTGGCAAATTTACTGGAGTTCTATGAGGATGAGTCTAGGGCGGTGGATAGAGGAGAGCCGGTGGATGTGGTCTTTCTTGATTTTCAGAAGGCGTTTGACAAGGTACCTCACAAGAGGTTATTGCAGAAGGTCAGGGGACATGGAGTTGGGGGTAGGGTGTTAGCGTGGATAGAAGATTGGTTGTCAAATAGGAGGCAGAGAGTGGGGGTCAACGGGTGCTATTCGGATTGGCGGATGGTGACTAGTGGAGTGCCCCAGGGGTCGGTGCTGGGGCCTCAGCTATTTACCATTTATATAGATGATCTGGAGGAGGGAACCGAGTGTATGGTGTCGAAATTTGCTGATGACACCAAGATTGGTGGAACGGCAAATTGTGCGGAGGGTGTGGAGAGTCTACAGAAGGATCTAGATAGGCTGGGCGAATGGGCCAGGAAATGGCAAATGGAATTTAATGTTGGCAAGTGCAAGATGGTCCACTTTGGTAGGAATAATGATAGGAAGGATTATTACTTACGTGGCAAAAAACTGCAGCAGGCGACGGTGCAGAGGGACCTTGGGGTCCTTGTGCATGAGTCGCAAAAACCCAGCTTGCAGGTGCAGCAGGTGGTCAGGAAGGCGAATGGGATGCTGGCCTTCATAGCGAGGGGGATTGAATATAAAAGTAGGGAGGTCTTGCTGCGGCTGTATAGGGCATTGGTGAGGCCGCAGCTGGAGTACTATGTGCAGTTTTGGGCGCCGTACTTACGCAAGGATATTTTGGCCTTGGAGGGAGTGCAGAGGAGGTTTACTAGGCTGATGCCGGAGTTGAGGGGGTTGAGCTATGAGGAGAGGCTGAATAAACTAGGCTTGTACTCGTTAGAGTTTAGAAGAATGAGGGGAGATCTCATTGAGACGTATAAGATGATGAATGGGATGGATAGGATAGAGGTGGAGAGACTCTTCCCGCTCAGAAAGGATGGTAGGACTAGGGGGCACAGCCTCAAGATAAAAGGGGGAACGGTTTAGAACGGAGTTGAGGAGGAACTTCTTCACTCAAAGGGTGGTGAATCTCTGGAATTCTCTGTCCGTTGAAGTGGTGGAGGCTGCCTCGCTAAATATTTTTAAGACGCGGGTTGATGGGTTTTTGATAAGCGAGGGGATTAAGGGTTATGGGGAGAGGGCGGGAATGTGGAACTGAGCCACTTCAGATCAGCCATGATCTTATTGAATGGCGGGGCAGGCTCGAAGGGCTAGATGGCCTACTCCTCCTATTTCTTATGTTCTTATGTACGCGGATGAAATTCCAATTTGTGTTACCACAACTCTGGCATTGTCACCAAAGAGGTAATCACACCCCTCCCATGCACACAAATTTGAGCTAACAAATGATTGAAAACGTTTGTAAGTTTTAGCGTTTGTAGCTCATATACTTCTTTGAAATTCTGTATGAACCTTCATAGTGTGTGATGAATATGTGAGGCGATACTTGTCAAATTGGATTTAGTTTGTTATGTCACAAATCCTATAAAGACTGACAAATTGAAAAAGAGATTTCTAAAATGACGCATCAAGTTCTCATGTTTTTAAAAAAAGTTATAATCAAGATTTCTTGTTTTAAGATGTAATGAATTACTAGAAACACTATCAACTGAAGACTATCGTTGTAAGCAAATTATATTTAAAACCACATGGTGGCTCAGTTGCTAGCAGAGCTGCCTCACAGCACCAGGGACCCGGATTCAATTCCAGCCTCAGGTCACTATCCGTGTGGAGTTTGCACGTTTTCCCCATGTTTGCATGGGCTTCCTCCGGGTGCTCCGGTTTCCTCCCACAGCCCAAAGACGTGCAGGTTAGGTTGAATGGCCATATTAACTTGACCCTGTTGTCAGAGGATTAGCAGGGTAAATGTGAGGGGTTATGGGAATTGGGCCTGGGTGGAATCGTGGTCAGTGCAGACTCAATGGGCCAAATGGCTGCCTTCTGCACTGTAAGGATTCTGTGATTAACACAGAATGGAAAACCCCTTCCCTATTATTAGCTGGATCCAGACAGACTCAAAAACACTTCTGTAATGTTCAGTGATATTTGAGGGAAGCTTAGCTGATCTTTACAATGCATCCTTCATCATTGGCAATGTGAATCACATGGATCTTGCAGCTTGGTAGAAATGTTACTTAGCTATCCGTGAAAGCCCAACTCTCTTTTCTCTTAGAACTAAATGGACAAATTAAAGCACAACTGTTTACAGCCTGCCACTTTTCCGGGACTTTTGAGACTCTCAGTCTCCATTGGTAACATGCAGGCTGCTGCCATTGTCTTTAAGTGTAAATGCCTTGTACCTTCTTCACAGTAAGAACCTCTTAAGTTTTCCTTTTCTGTCTAAGATCAAACTACCCAGGCACACTTTCAAGCAGACTTCAGAACAGGTCACATGACCTTCAGTTTTAGCTTGAATTACAAACACAGTTCCAAAAAAAGTAATCTTATGTAACGTTGACCGCCCCCCCTCCCCCCACAATAAGCGAGAAGTCATTAACATAGTGATGAGACCATTTTATTTATTAATGTCATAAGTAGGCTTACATTAACACTGTCCAAACTGTAGCAACTTGCAATATTCTACACATGTTAACCAATTTACTACGTAACATTCTCACTCCGTGTTATCATATTGCCTATTAAATAATTCATTTAGGCGTTGTGATGTTTGACCTCAAATAAATATAACAGCTAAGATTTAAAGTAATTTTTATGACCATTCTTAAAATCTTCCTCATATGACTGAGAAATTGTTTTGTTGCTCGTAGCTTATTTTGCATGATGGTTAAAGTTCACATTATTTTCATGTCCTTGTTTAAAAGGTGGCAAAATTGATTCAGTCCAGTAAACTTTGCTAAGCACAATATTGATGACTTCTGATGGACTCTATTTCTAATTTTTCTGCTGTTGCTTTTAAATTAATTTTTGTCAACTGTTGCAAGACACTTGAGACAAATTCTCTGTCTTGAGGCAAGCTATAACAGTAGACATAGCCATTTTAACTTCTCAATTAATATAGCAAAAGTCACTGTGAAATATTGTTTGCGTAAGTTCTTGCCAAACCTACTGTATCTATCTCAGACCTGTGGATTTGAAATCCAGCAAAGAACCTCCAATTCTGTTAACAGTCCCCATAGAGACTGATAACTTTAAAAATAAACTTGAACTTCCAATTAATAGCTGAAAGAATGACACGTCAAGAGTTCATGTTTTTAGACATTTACTGTAACAAATGACTAAAACACTATTAATTTTAAAAAAATCTTTGTAGGCAACTTATACTTTAAAATCGGAATGCTAAAGTTGCTGTCATGTCACAATGAAGTGCATACGCTAGTTTTAACTGAGAGCTGCTGTTACTAATTTGAGGAAAGGTTCGGACATTATTCTTAAGCTTACATAAGAACCAGTTTCCACAAGTGTGGGGGGATGATAAAGGGAGTCTGTGCCGTTGTTGAGTTATGTGGGTTAACCCGTGTTAGGGAAGACGAAATCTAAATTCCTCTTTTGCTCAGTGACTGAGTAGCAGGTTACAACACAAAATACCCTTTTCTCACACTTAGTTCACCAAAGAAAACACTGTGAGCATACTTCACACTGTCCTTAAACTAGACAGAATTTTCCCAGAATTAATTCAAAGTGTTTCTTAGCTTCTGAAAGTGTATTCTTGTTCTTTTATTTTTTTCAACTTGACAACTTGCAATCTTAGAACCATCTTTGACAGCAAGGTTTTCTTTTCTGAGAGACCTTCCATCTAGCCCAAGCTTGGTAACTCTTCCAGCCTCATTTTAGCCACCTTGAATTTAGTCCTTTCAATCCGAACATGAGCTTCCTCCCGCATTCCTGTGTAGCAAACCATGGAGACGTGTTTGGCCATTACCTGCTCCCTAAATCCCTGATTCAGGCAGACTCAAAATGCTGACTGATATTCAGTGATAACTAGGAAAGCTGTAGCATGACCTTTACAATGGCTTCCTCTGAATCCTTTCCCATGGCATCGTGTAAACTATATATTTAGGTAGAAATACTAATTAGATAGTTAACCTGTCTAGACTATCTTTCATCCTGGAGCTAAGTGGACAGTTTAAAACGCTGCTGTTTACAATCCGAGATTTGCAACACTTTTCTGAGAACTTGGGGACTCTGTCTCCACTGTTAATACACAGGATCGTGGCAGTCATCTCCAAGTGTCAATACTTGCACCTTCTTCCCAATAAAACAGTCTAAGCCTTCCTTTGATCTGTAACAGTCAAACCACCCAGGAAGACTTCAGGACAGGTCTTCATTTTACCTTAATTTTAACTCAAGTTAAATACACAGTTCCAAACATAACAATTTTATAAACCCCATACAGCGCAGAAGGAGGCCATTCGGCCCATCAAATCTGCACCGACACAATCCCGTCCAGTCCCCATTCCCTTAACCCCATGCGTTTACCCTAGCTAGCCCCCTGACACTAGGGTCAATTTAGTATGGCCAATCAACCTAACCTGCACATATTTGGAATGTGGGAGGAAACCGGAGCACCCGGAGAAAACCCATGCACATATGGGGAGAATGTGCAAACTCCACACAGTGACCCCAGCTGGAATTGAACCTGGAACCTTGATGCTGTGCAGCAGCAGTGCTAACCACTGTGCCACCTTGTCCCCTACTTGTGACAAGTTACCTTTAAAGTAATATACAAGTTCAAGGGAATGGGTATAGGATAGAGCAGAGATAGACTTGGAGCTTTTAGCTTGAAATACAAAATAAGGGAACGGGTTACTTCCTAGTGCAGTGAATACTCAACCTAAATCTTCCAAATGGGATTTGGGAACAGTATCATATTTAAATTAGATCATTCCCCCATGGCATGCTTTCAGAGATTTGGAGAGGCATCACTCAAGTAAGTCAGATGATACACCATTGTAAAAATACTAGAATGTTTCAACACATAATGCAAAATATATTATTGTGATATAGCATGGAGCTATTACGTTTAAGGCGCCAAAATCTTGTTGTTAAGTAAACAAAGCCTCAGGTCATTCAGTGTTTAATTGCTGTTAAATTAGAAAGAACATCTGAATTTTAGGCTCCATCTCAGAAGCTTAAGTTTTGATATTTTTCTTTATTATTGTCACTAGTAGGCTTACGCTAACACTGCAATGAAGTTACTGTGAAAATCCCCTAGTCGTCACACCCCGATACCCGTTCAAGTATCGGAAAGGAGAATTTAGCATGGCCAATGCACCTAACCAGCATATCTTTCAGACTGTGAGAGGGAACCAGAGCACCCAGAGGGAACCACGGCAGACATGGGGAGAATGTGCAGAATCCACACAGTGATCCAAGCCAGAAATTGAACACCTGTCTCTGGCACTGTGAGGCAGCAGTGTTAACCACCCATGCCGCCCCCAAAAAGCAAATAGCATTTTCAGGTAGCACTTACACTGGAGTTAGTGAGGTCAGATTAGAAGCTGTCTTCTTGGTTTTTGCCAATCCTGTTTCCATTGTCTGCCTGCTGTTGGGTGGGAATTCTTAACTGCCCTGCCCAGAGAAAGCTCTGTGCATTCATAAATATACACAGTGCTGTCCCTTAAAGCACGTTGATCTCTTTAAGTTGAATTCAGTAGCTTCAAGACATGTCCAACACCTTGTTAATTTGGACCTGCAGGGCATCAGATTTACAGTCTATGGGGCGAATGTCCCAAAAAAATTTTAAGTGTCAAATTTGCATAAAAGCTGGAGTAAATCACGCTTTTTTTTCAGCGATAGTTTCAAAATGAATCTCCCATACTGTGCGCATCACAGAGTTCCCAAGCGTGAATCAGTGGGTGTGGCCTATTCCCACATGGAGCGGTCAGCAGTATAGGGCTGAGCAGGCCACTGTGCATGCACCAATCTGTTAGCACGGAGATCAGCGCATGCACAGTAGCCTCGCACTGCCGACCTCCCAATTGTTGGCCAGCCCTGTGACTCCCACATTGCTATCAATGCAACCTTCCCCCTCAACCCAATTTCTGGCACCCGAATATGTCTGGGCCAACCTCGACCCTCCTCTCGACCACCTCCTCACCTCTCCCACCCCCCCCATCCCAATGCCCAGCCCCAATCACTGGCCTCCCTCCTCCTGTCACTGATCCCAGTGCAAAGTGGCAGTAACCCCTTCCCACCCCTTCTGAACTCCCCCACAGGCCCCACTCCATCATTTGGCCTCGCACCTTTGGCATTGCCTGATGCCTGATTGGCTCGATGGCCTCCACTTTCACTCTAATGGGATCAAGGCACCAGCTCCTCATAAATGGGGAGCTACAGTAAACACTGCTAGAGTGAACCACTTCTCGGGGGGCTGGGGAGAACCTAGTGGACCCAGAGCTTTCTGTCCTGGGCCTGTCAATTATACGTTAAATAGATTAAACTACTCATTTAAATAATTTATTCAGCTCCCCACCGATTTCTGATGTGGAGCTGATGGTATCGGAAATTTAGCTACCGGAGACTTGCAGAGGCTGTGGCACCCAGTGGGGAGCCTGTGAAACGGTTTCCACTTGAGTTTCCCAGCCCACAGTGCTACAAAAGCAGTGCAGCAGGCTGGAACAAATGCCCTTTATGTGTTTTGTACCAAAATATTCCACAAAATCTTTATCTTCACTCTGGACTCAGATTGGACATGGATTCAGAATTTACATTACAATCTTAGTTTTGTAGTAGATATTTAGTAAGGGAACGTACCATTTTAACTTGGGACCTTGAAAAATTGAATAAAAAGTGATAAATATTCTCACATCCCAATAATTTCTGTTGCTATGTCAGTGGGAACCTAGATGAGAGATAAATTGGGATGCCAATTCAGTATTACTCATTTTGTGCTATTGTCCAAGATCAATTTCACCCTGAATGGTTTCCCAGTTTTACAGTTCTAGTTCGTAATAGTTTTTACATAGAATATGTAAAGCTAAATGCCCCATCATCAACATTGTCCTGTGCCCTACCTCAACAACCATATATAATCATTCTTTACTCAGTTGCCTAATTCTGAATTAACTTTGTGGACAAAAATAATAATCATGAGTTTAATGTTTCTTGCCCCAGGCTTACTCTTGATTATAGTGTAATCATTCTTAGATAGCAATCTTCTTTTATTAACGGCCCTCACAAGGAAAGAGGCAGTCTTGCTCCTTCACTGCCAGTCTACTTGGCAGCTTCTCATAGGTCTGTAAACTTTTTCCTCATTTGTTCCATGTCCTCTTGGTGGAATGGATGGAATTTGTCTTGCTGCATTTCCTCCCAAATATGCCCTTTTAGTCTCCTCAGGGGGAGGTGACTTCACGTGTCAAGTAGAGCAGCTTTTCTTTTGTTTGCTTCTGGAGGCAGAACTTCCATTATAGCATCAGTAAAGAACTAATTGTTCTTCTGGTGTGCCACTCCATCACTTTGCACAAAATAACCACATGGATGGGAACAGCCATGTAAAGCATCCAGGGGAATGGTTAAACCTGTCATCGTGAGTTTTTATTTCAGTCATTTCAGATTAATTTATGTTTTTGCAAAAACATTGACTGTGAAGACCCACCAGAGCGTAATCCAAACAGATATGCTAGGATTACGCTTTCCATGGAATTCTATTATTAATGTCACTAAAATTTTCAGATTAACACAGTGGAATATCCACAAGCTAGCTTTGATAGTTGGGGTAATACATCAATGCTGCCCCAATTTCTGTCCCCAAGGATCAGTCCTTGCCTCTTCCTGTTTCTCATGTACGTGTCACTCTTCTGCAAAATCAGCCTTAAGCACAGCATCTGTTTTTACATGTAATAGAAACATAGCAAATGAAAGCAGGAGTGGGCCATTTGGCTTTTTGAGCCTGTTCCACCATTCATTATGATCATGGCTGATCATCCAACTCAATAGCCTGATCCCACCTTCCCCCTACATGCTTTAATCCTCTTTGGCCCAAGTGCTATATCTAACTGTTTCTTGAAAATGTACAATGTTTTGGCCTCAACTACATTCTGTGTGGTCAGTTCCACAGACTGACCACTCTTTGGGTGAAGAAATTTCTCCTCATCTCTGTCCTAAATGGTCTACCCAGTCCAAAGATGTGCGGGTTAGGTTTATTGGCCATGCTAAAAAATTGCCCCTTAGTGTCCAGGGTAGCAGAGGTTAGAGGGATTAGTAGGGATATGGGGGTAGGGCCTGGGTGGGATTGTGTTCGGTGCAGAATCAATGGACCGAAGGGCCTCTTTCTGCACTGTAGGGTTCTATGGTCTTCTACCCTGTATCCGCAGACTGACCCCAAGTTCTGGACACACCCACCTTCTGGAACATTCTTCTTGCATCTACCCTATCTAAATCCACTCTCATTCTTCTGCGCACCATTGATTACAATCTGAACCGACTCAATCTCTCCCCTTATGTCAGTCCTGCCATCCCAGGAATCAGTCTGGTGAACCTCTCTCTTGAGCAAGGACATCCTTCCTCAAGATAAGGAGTGCAAAACTGCGCACGATATTTCAGGTGTGGCCTCACCTGGCCCTGTATAATTGCAGCAAGACACCCCTGCTCTGAAGCCAACATACCATTTGCTTTTTATTACTGCCTGCTGCATTTGCATGCTTACCTTCAGTGACTGATAAACGAGGACACCCAAGTCTCATTGCACATTCCCCTCTCTTAATTTATGGCCATTCGAATAGTAATCTGCCTTTCCATTTTTGCTACCAAAGTGGATAACCATTTATCCAAATTATACTGCATCTGTTATTCATTTGCCCACTCACTCAACTTGTCCAAATTGCACTGAAGCATCTTTTCATCGTCCTGCATCCTCCTCACAGCTCACCCTCTCACCCAGCTTTGCAAATTGGGAGATATTACATTTAGTTACATTTATAGCTGGGGTCTCAGCACTGATCTCTGCGGTACCCCACTCATCGCTGCTTGCCATTTGGAAAAAAAACGTTTATTCCTACTCTTTGTTTCCTATCTGCAAACCAGTTTTCTATCCATCTGATTACACTACCCCCAACCCTATGCACTTTAATTATACACGCTTATCTCTTCTGTGGAACTTTGTTGAAAGCCTTCTGAATGTCCAAGTAAAGCACATCCATTGCTGCCCCCTCCCACCCCATCATCCCCTGGTTATATCCTCAAAGAATTCCAGTAGATTTTCTGAGCATGATTTCCTTTCATAAATCCATGCTGACTCTGTCCGATCACGGTCCTGTTTTCCAAGTGGTTTGCTATAACATCCTTAATAATGAATTCTACATTTTTTCCCACTTCTGACGTCAGGTTTGCTGGTCTATTATTCCCTGTCTTTACTCTACCTCCCTTTTTAAATAGTGGGGTTATATTAGCTACCCTCCAATTTGTAGGAACTGTTCCAGTGTCTATAGAAGCTTGGAAATTGAACACCACTGCATCCACTATTTCATGGTCACTTCCTTAAGTACTCTGGAATGTAAATTATTAGGCCCTGGCAATTTATCAGACTTCAATCCCATTAGTTTCTCCAATACCATTTCTGTGCTGATACTGATCTCCATCAATTCCTCCCTCTCACTAAACCCAAGTTTGTGCTACCAAAACTCTGCCTTACCTCCACTTCTGGATTCCTCCTGCAGGAACAGAAATTTGCTCCAATTAAATATTGGGAGGACTGAATCTATTATTTTCCATCCCTGCCCCAATTCTGTTCTGTAACTAGTGACCAAATCATCTCCCTAGCAATGTTCTGAGATTTGAAATCTGTGTCACATTTGGTCCCAAGATGAGCTTCTGACTTTATACTCGCACCATCACTAAAACTGCCTATTTCCACCTTCATAATGTAATGGCTACACCCCTGTCTCAGCTCATTTGCTACCTAAATTCTCAATCGTGTCTTTGTTAGTTTAGTTTATTTATTAGTGTCACAAGTAGGCTTACATTAACATGTCAAGCAACATTTTGATCTTAAAATACTTGTTTTTGTTTTCAAATCATAGTCTCAACTCACCCTATCGCCAATCTTCTCCTGTTCTGCAACTCTCGAAGGTATCTGCAATCATTTGGTTCTGGCCTCTTGAACTTTCCCAGTTTTGATTGTTCCACAACAGAAGGACATGCTTTCAGTTGCCTTGGCCATAAACTCTGAATTATCCCTCTAAACCTCTCAGCTTCGTTACCCTGCTTTTCTCCTTCAAGACATTCCTTGTAGAATCATTAAATTATTACAGCACTGAAGGAGATCTTCAGTCCCTTGAGTGCCAGCTCTCTGCAGGAACAATCTATCGAGTCCCACACCCCATCTTTATGCATAGCTCTACAAAATTCTCTCTCTTCAGACAATTATTCAATCCCCTTTGAAACGCAGGATTGAATCTGTCTCCATCAGACATCCTGGCAGTTTCCGGTTTGTAACCACTCTGTATAAAAAAGATATTCCCCATGTTGCTGTTGCTTCTTTTGCTACTCACTTTAAATCAGTACCCTCTGATTTTCAATCCTTCTGCCAGCAGGAATGGTTCCCCCTGATTACTTTGTCAAGACCCCTCATCATTTTGAACACTTAATGAAATCTTTTAAACTTCTCTTGTCCAAGGAGAACAACCCCAGCTTCAGCAGCCTCACTGCATCTAACAGAAGTTCCTCATTCTTGGCAGCATTCTTACGAATTCTTTCTGCACCCTTTTTCACATCCTTCCAAAAGTTTGGTGCTCAGGACTGAACACAATACTCTAATTGAGAGCAAACTTGTGTTTTATACAGATTCATCCTTACTTCTATGCTTTTATGTTTTATGCCCCTAATTATAACGGTCAATATCTTAAAAATTATAACCCATCTCTATGAGTAAGCATTTGGCTCTCTGACCTAACATTTCCTCGTGTGGCTTGGTATCATATTTTGTTTCAAAAAGTCCTTGTGAAGCACCTTGGGAAATTGTGTCAGAGGTGCTTTGTAAGTTGTTGTTGTTTAGAGCCAGCTTTTATCTGCCAAGATTAGATCACCACTTCCGCATTTTTTTGAATGAATCCCCAGCAATCTCTGCCAACCACAGTAAAATAAACATTGCGATTCTGTTTATAAAGCTGAAATAAAAGCATTTTTTTAAAGTTGTATTTTTTGTTTTCAAAGCCTGATTTAGTGCATGAACTTACAGTACATAATGTAGGGGAGGAACTTAATTGACCGTGTATTTATTTAACTGAGAATGATAACTGCTTGCTTTCATTGACTTCCCCTGGAGATGACGTTTGGGGAGCCAGGTCAGGACTTAATGATATCATTTAAACTGGAATTTTTCTGAAATCTCCTTGCCACTTCTCTTTTTTTGAATCCCTCAGGCGATCAACAGTTACCAGTACTCTCTCTGCAAAGAGAACCCATTTCCTTGCAACAGGGCTCCCTCTATCAACAGTCACAATCATAGATGAGTAACTCAACATCCTGGACTTGATCAAAATCCCTTCCCTTCATCAAAATAGAACTGATTGACTAAATGTTCCATTATACCCCCTGTCTAAGCTGCTATCACTGCCTGCTAACATCCTGGTCTCTGACTAATCTAGCACCTTCTTCACTTTTATACCCCACCTCTTCTTTAAAATCCTAGTCATCAGCTATCCCACCACGTGGTGCTTTCACTGTTGAGATCTTCTCCCAATTTTTGTTTTGCTTATCCTTTACAGTGAGTGATTTTCCTCCTTGGTGCTTTCAGTCTTCATAAATTTTCCTTAACACCTCTTATCCAACTGCTGTGCTGTCTTGTTTAAACTCTGCATCAAACCCAATTCCTTTACCTGTCATTGACAATGCCACTTGCATTGAAAATGTTGCCCTGTTCACTTATTCATCTCTGCCAATATCTTCATGGGTTTACTTACTTTTGAGTCAACACAAAGTGCAAGTGACTTCTTTCTAATACGATCAGATACGTACATTTAAATTCTAGTGTTCCATTTTGGTAAAGCAGCATAATGGAAGTCATCACTTGACTCTACATTTCATGCAGCTACTTAGCTGGATCCCACTAGGTATCAAGGACTTTACTGGAATAATTCATGTTAACTCAACAGCAGCTCAAACTAACCAGTAGCATTGAGTTTATAACTGTAGTAAAAGAAAGTATTTGTGCCATTCCCCACTGCTATCGGTAAAATCACCAAGCAAGACTTGCTGTTTATGAAAGATTGTTTTACTAGCCTTGATTTTCTGGGCCTAGTAGCCATGGACAACATCCCATTATAGGTGCTATCTCTCACAAGAGGGCCATAACTGGATTTGCAGTGGCAAGATCCCAGTTTGAGATCTTCCTGCCCTTCACCAGGGACGTAACCAGGTTCACGCCCAGGAAGGACATGAACATGATTACCATAAATTTAAATACATTATGATATTCCTAAATGGCTTGATGCCATTGCTTCCAGAAGTATCAGATACTTTCCCCCACTGGTGTGACATCACACCAATGGGAATCACTACTGGTCTCCAGCAGTTGAGATGACCAATCTGGGGGTGCAGAGGGCAGTGTATGTCTCTGGGTGGTCAGGGACATGGCTCTGGTACCCTGTTATGGTGTGAGGGGAGGGGGATTGATCCAAACATTTACTGGTGAAGGACAGAGGTTGGTGTGGGGTGGGGTGGTCGAGGGTCCGGGTGTTCTCCTTGTCTGCCAGGGGTCTTGATGTCCATGCGGAGAAGGGAAATCTTCAATTTTACTTTGAGAGTGGGGCACTTTTAAAAAATGGCACCCTGATCTATGTGGATCTGGCCTTGCTGGCTCTTTGTGGTCCCATCCCACCAGAATGACGGTACAAAACATGACGTCCCCCACTGCTTTTTTTTTGGTGAAGAAGACCTGGAGAGAAAACTTGGGTGTGCTTGTGGGAAGAAACAGGTGCTCTTTTTTTGGAAAATTCCACCCATTGTCTTTTGGATCCTGTATCAATGAAGAATAAGCAGATAATTAATCGTATTCTGGAGCAAAAATTTGTTCAGTATCATTTATCTTATGACAATGGAGATTGGAGAATATAAGTACCGGGATTTATAAGCCTAACTGTTCTTGTGCTCCTACAATAGTATTGAGTGGATCTTTGCTGCATATGTAACCATCTCTTGATTGCACTTTTGACTTTACCGGATAGATTCCTTCCCTGATTTTACTTTCTTACCTGTATACATCATAACGCTTCATTGTCAGAACTTGACAGGCAATATATAGTCCATAACCTTTGTTCTCAATGTTTTTTTTAAAAAAAGCTTGTTAAATAACTACCTACAATGGGATAGCTGCTTACTGTATAAGCAGTTGATCTGTCTGTGTAGGTCTGACTGTTGAGCCCATTTTCTAACAGTGTCTCTTAGGATCAGTACAGATTCACTTAAAAGCATTAAGTTCAAGAATACTGAAGGGGGTAAACTGGAAAGAGTGATTAGAAGAACTGTTAAAAAGTATTGTTCACTTTTGGAGAATATTTAAAAGGATCAAGGTGTTAAGTGAAATCAGTACACAGTGAAGAGTCAATAAAGATTGTTTAAAGTCTACTTGTACAGTAGGAGCCCTTCAGTGATGAGGTCCTTGAGTGACATGTTTGTTTTGTTACAGCAATTAAAACATATTGGATATTAAGCATTTTTCGAAAAGAATATTTTTTGTCAGAATGAAATGAATATATATTTGAAGGAGAGACTATCATATTCCATTGAAATGTTCAGTGGTTTGTCAGTGAAGCAATAATTCAGTTGGCCACTTGTTGATGTCTAAATGCATTGTTAAAAGCCACCTTCTGGAATATCCATAGTGTCTCTCCACCATGAGACCAGCAAAATTTCCCAGAGTAATAACGTAAAAGGCTAAAAGTAACTTTTATTCTATTTTCTCTGAGGGTTTCTCCCATCTCTCACTGAATTTACAGGAGAAAACTGAAACATCCTCATGGAAATTTGCAGGTGGGGGAAATTCCAAACAGGTTGGCATAATCTTACAATTATGTTATTCAGGAGTGAAATCAGGAAGAGCCTTTTCACAAATAAGGAAATGGAAATGTAGACTTCTGTCCTCTGTTCCCTGCAAAAAGCTGGGGATGCAAATTTGATAGATTTTTATTAGATGTGAGTATCAAGTAGTATGGTCCAATGGTGGTTAGTGGAGCTGAGGTAAAGATGATGATGACCTAATTGAATGTTGAAACAGGCTAGAAGTGCAGCATAGCTGCTTTTGTTCCAATGTCTGCATGGAGAAAGAGTGATTTAAAAAATGATAAATAACTTCATTCTGAGACTGGAATTATCAGCCATTCATTCCAGCAGGATCTTTCGGTCCAGCTGACAGTGAACCTCTGCCATGGGTTTCCCTGTGGCAAGTGGTGCATAGAATAGGAAACCTTGTTGACACTGGCACGATCAAAAGCTGCCAGTCAATGGCAGGTTGCCTCTGTTACCAAGAAATTCGCCGGGTGGCGGAAAGGTGGTGTGCCTGGTCCGAAGGCAACATCCTTGGCTTATAATCTACTGATGCTTCATTCTGAACGTCTTTCCTTGACTTTTGTCAATGGTCGTTTGCTGTTGCTTTCCACTCCTAGGGACAGAACAAGGAGGCAAATCCATCTTGGCTGGAATGGGAATTGATTCCACGCTGTTGGCATTATTCTGAATTCTAGCCATATATGAACACTTATTTCAGGGAGAGAGATGGCCCAAATTTTGGAACTCTAGCAATGGCTGGTATCATTGCAGTGATCTATAAGGTGGACCTTTGTGGACAGCATATTTACTGATGTGGTCAGCCCACAGCTTAAAAATGTGCAGAGAAAGAACATAAAACATAAGAAATAGGAGCAGGAGTAGGCCATCTAGCCCCTCGAGCCTGCCCCGCCATTCAATAAGATCATGGCTGATCTGTCATGGCTCAGTTCCACATTGGAATGAGTGACCAGCAGACAGTCAAATAGCAAAGGCATGTAGAATAGGAGTTCCTGGAGTGCCACCAGAGCCAAGTCCATGGCACCATGGGGCCTGAATGACTGCACGAGAGCTGGATGTTTTACATCTCATTTTTATTGGCCCATAACTCCCTAGTTCTTCCACGTCACATTTAGGGGGTGCTCCAACGATGTGTTGGGAAATCTATCTCAGAAGTTCCCATGTAAGGGTTTACCCAGCAATTGTCCAGGAGTGCTAACTTCCCTGGACAGCTGTGCTGGACTGAGAACCATCTGACAGAAGCTATTTAAATTGTTAACTTAGATGGTTCTTCCAGTTTTACCCTGATAGTTACTCCGAAAGAGTTAGGGGTGATTTTTTTTCCCTTCTAACTTCAGGGTAACTTTTGACCACAGACCAGGTCGAGCCTTACATGGGCCACCCCCACCCCCACAGACATGACCCTTCAGCGGATCTCCCACAGAACTCTCGCCCTGACCTGAAACTACCCCTGCACCCCCCTCTTTCTTGGTCCAACCCCCATCTCCCAGTCCAGCCTGATGCTCCCTCCCTGTCTGACTGAACCCCTTTCAACCGGTCCGACCCATCACCACCTCCTCTCCAACCTCCTTTCCCCACCCCCTATTCCTGGTCTGACCCGATCCTCCCTCCCGATCCGACCCTATTACTCCTCACTGATGTAATCGGGGATGCACTTCACTGATGAGGAAGGCTGGGCGAGATAGGGGCTTTAGAATTTCAATAAAGGTATCCTTTATTGATATCATAGAAATGTGAAGTGATCCATTTTGTTAGGAAGAACATGGAGGGTCAATAAGGGTGTAACTCTAAAAAGAGTGCAGGAGCAGAGGAACCCGGGTGTATGTGTGCATAAGTTATTGAAGGTGGCAGGATAAGTTGAGGGAGCTGTTAATAAAGCTTAGTATATCCTAGACTTAAAGTACAAGAGCAAGAAGATTATATTGAAGTAAAAACAGAAAATGCTGGATAAACTCAGCAGTATTTGTGGAGTTAATATGATTCTTCATCAGAGCTCAGAAGCAGTCATGTGGACGCAAAACATTAATTCTGTTTATCTCTTCACAGATGTTGCAAAAAATGGTGAGTTTATCTAGCATTTTCTGTTTTTATTTCAACTTTTCAGCATCTGCAGTATTTTACTTTCATTTTAGTGATTATATTTGAACTACGGCAATAGTTTGGTCTTACCTGGAGTATTGTGTCTGGCTCTGAGCACCTCACTTTAGGCAGGATACTCTGGAAAAGGTGCAGAAAAAGATTCACAATAATGGTTCCAGGGATGAAGAACTTCAATTATGAAGATAGACTCAAGAATTTAGGACTGTTTTCCTTGGAGAAGTGAAGGGTAATAAGAGATTTGATAGAGGAATTCTAAATCATGAGGTGTCTGGACAAAGTAGATGGGGAAAAGCTATCCCCATTTATTAAAGGCTTGAGTATGAGAGGGCTGATATCTAAAATAATTCACAAAAGAAGCATAAGTGACATGAAGGAAAACTTTTTCATGCAGCAAATGGTTAAGGTCTGGAATGCATTGCCTGATAGTATGATGGAGGCAATTGAAGCATTCGAAACGGATTTGACTGTTATCTGAAAAGGAAGAATGTGCAGGGTATGGAAAGAAGGTTGGAGAATGGCACTAAGTGAATTGCTCATTTGGAGAGCTGGTGCAAAAACAATGGGCTAGACAGCTGCCTTCCTTGCTGTAACAATTTTGTGATCTAGCCATCTGAGCTAATTCGCCTCATGATAAATAGTTAAATACAGAAATGATATTAGAGCATGGATTGATTTGCAGTTGGTGTTAGGTTCAGTCCTCACTCTCTACAAGCTAACCTTTATTGTTGAAGAGATCTTGCCTAATAAATGAATGTGATCTGAATAAAACTGGCAGCAATAAGGTAGTTCATACATTATGGGTGTCAGCACATGGCAGAGAAAGTTCTTACTCACTTCATCCAAGAAAATAAAAACTTTCCAAGAATGACTCAAAACTTTTGCACTTCTCTTAAAAAAAGAGTACTACATGTCAGCAAGTCATTATCTTGCATGCAACTACCAACCTAACAGTCATTTCTATCTCTACTGACTCTTTCTGCTTTTGGAAAGGATCTGAAATTTATTATTTATCTACAGTATTCCTCAAAGACTCAAATACAAAAAGCAATTGCAGGATCTACAGTACATGACCTCTATTGTCATCACTTCAAACAATAAAGTCAATGTGCACTCTTGGAGACAAGAAATCAATCAAAATAGCTTGCTGCCTTGGTATAAAAATTTGACACTAAAAAATCAAGGTCTTCTACATTAAGTGCAACGAAATTATTTTTAATCTGCCTCAAGAGTCCAAGGTGCAACAATCAACAATTCACTTAGTTGAAAAAAAAATTGCTGTTTTTTATTCAGTTCAATGCTGCTTATGTATCTTGTTGAAGTATATTTGATGCCGTACAATGCCCTTGTTTCATTATACTGAAGTTATTGCTATTTCAAGTATAGAGTGCACTGATGTGCTTATGCACTAGACTGCACATGCAATTCCCAACTTGAAAGGTTGTTGAAGACTTAAATTCCTTGATCCTCTTCTGCCACTATAGCTATGGTGAAGTGGTACTTGGGCTTCACTGATAGGCTTAGAGCCTGACTTTAATAAAGAATCTTCAAGGTCTTTTTACTCCAAACTGTTTGAACGTGTTTTTTCTCATTCACAGCGTGTGGGCATCACTGGTAATGCCAGTGTTTATTGCCCATCGATAACTCATCTTGGGAAAAAGATAATGAACTATTGCCTTGAACTGTAGCAGTCCGTACAGTGAAAATATTCCCTTTGTGCTGTTAGGTGCGGTGTGACAATACTGTGCCTTTAAGAAATGTATTTTTGTCATGTTTCTTGTCATGTCGCAGTTTGCTTTATTGTTGATGCTGTTTTGACTGTAGCCAGTAACCTCTGTTGTTCCTGTAACAGCATAATTCATCCTGATTGCTAGAATGTTGCTTTTTATCTGAACTAATGCTGTTCTGCCGATTTTAGTGATTTCCCCTGGATTCTGCAGAATAGGACTTGATGGATTGATCGACAGTAGTCTCATCTGACTAGGTGAAACTGGGCTTGCACAGAGTATTCAAGCTCAGTTGCTTTTTGAGCTGTTGCTTGGAGTTGTTAGAGTTGGTCTCTTTTCCTTTCTGAAGTTGGAGACTGGACTGTACCAAGAAATGTCTTTTTCTCTGAGATTCTTCTGTTTGGGAGTGGATCTTTGTCTGATAGTCTGCTGTATGAGAGTTAGGAGACAGCTGCCTATCTAGATCTCTGCCCAGAGGTATTAAAAGGCTGGACCTCGAGCATCCACATTAGCATTTCTGCTTTGGTCATAACTGGCCTACAATTTTCCTGGGCATCCTTTTCTCATTTCTTCTCCTCAATTGGCCTGGATGCTTGTATCCAGATTGCTTGTTTTAAAGCAGCTGGTACAGTGGGAGTTCCAACAGGTGTCATCATTAGCAACCTCCCCATTGAGTTCAGGCCTGTAATAAAGCAGAGGGAGCATATATTCTTCCCATGTTTAGCAAGAATTTCCAGCCTTGAGTCTTTGGGATAGGGATGTGAAGCCAATTTTTTAAAGTGCTGCAAAGGCACAATTAGAAGCTAATAGGCTTGTAATGTCCCCCTACCAGCAGGCAAGCCAATTTCTGCCTCTGGGCCATTTTGGAACTTGACAGTTCTGGGGAAAGGTAGTGGCTACATTTTCCATAATGTGTGGGTAAACAATTCAGTGTGGTTAAAGATCTATTAAGACTAGTCTGCCGGTGCCAACTGGAATTTGCCAGTTGGCAACTTTGCCCAGGGATGGAAGCAGCCTCCTAGTTGCAGACCAAAGGTCCAGGGGTTCATCAGCTATGTTTGACTCTACCTCCAATCACAACATAGCCACAGCTGAGGATGCAAATTGCCTTGTGATGGGAGAAATAGTCTGGCATCTATGGCCAATTTTAACTCCACCCATCTGAAAAAGTCTTGAAAGGGCATCTCTATATCCCTCCAGCCTCTGGTACACACCAGGCGAGTTCTCCATAACTAATAATTTTCCAATTCATAGAAAATCGCATTGGCATCAGGAGGCAAAGTAACATGGGTTGAGTCCTGGAAATGCATCTGATATTGGAAACCTGATCCCACTACTAAAATGTTGCTTCATTTTTCAAACTTCTCAAATGAAATCTAATTGGAAACAAATATTAAAATGTCATTACTTCAGCATCATCCCGTTGAATTTGAAATTTCAAACAAGGCAAAGATCATTGGGAAAACATATCAATGAGGATATTCGGGAAGATGCAGCTCATTGGCTTACATGGATAAATATATCCTTAAATTTTAAAAATGTTGCACGTGGAATTCGCTACTTATCCGTATGTATTACTGAGTCTTGAGACTTCATTGAGTGTGAAGTGATTTGCAATAGGATATGAAAGGTCTAACACAAATGCAAGTTTTTTCCTTATCGAATAACTACAATGGAAATTGATGTTATCAGTATTCATAATGAGAAAATCCTATCTTAGTTTATCAGAGGGAAAACTTTATGTAAACATTTCATCACCATGATTTGTTAAGCCAACTAAATCACTCAAAATGTTTGGAAAAGATTTTCTTCCAGCATTCTTTGCACAGAGAATCCAATTTCTAAGGAAATAAATATGTCTAGCATTGATTCCTCAGAGGCAAGCAGAGTCACAGGTGGCTAATGGTGGGCCAGATTTTTATGCAGTTAGATTCCACAGACCTTTAAAAATGTGGACAGATCACTGATTCAGAGGGCCTGAGTCCATTTCTGACATCACATTTTCCCAGGTAGGGGAAAGAGAGCAGGGAATGACCCATGCTTGAAGAAAGCCAAACTCAGCAGGGGCATTCAAACCATCTCTATGTTCACTGTGATAAGGCCTTAAGAGACAGTGGGCAGGATTTTTGGGCCTCGCTCCCCTGAAACCAGAAAATCCCACCTGAGGTTAATGAACCTTTCTATGTTTTCCCCTCACCCGCTCCGATCCCCATGGCAGGTGGGATGGTAAAATTCCAGTCAGTGTGCAAGTTATTGGAGACATAAAGATTAATAAGAGCAGATAAGTTCTGTTCAGCTGTCAAGCTATGAAGTTATTTAGATCCCTATCCTTTAAAAGGATTAAAAAGTCAGTAAGAGTTATACAAGCTACATGAGTTATAAAATTCCATGGGAGTTGGAAAAAAGCATGTTCAAGCAACTACAATGCATGTTTGTTGACATTAACTGAAGGGCTTTTATTGTTGATGCTTGATACTTCTCACAACAATCAATCATTCCAGCAAGGGGTTGTAAATTTGAGCTGTCAATCAAACTGTGAAGAGGTTTTAAAGGCTAGCTGTCTTTGATGTGGGATTGTGAATACAAGTCTATTTGTTTTTCTAAGGGATTAAGTGTTTGTTGGGATCGCAAAGTTTTGGGTTTTCATGAATTGGAGTTTTGTTTTACTATAGTAAAAACTATAATAGATATTCAGACCTTTATTTCATCTCAGTGTGTGTCTTGAGGCTCAGGGTGGATACTGGCTAGGTTGATATGGGGAGGCATGGGATTATAAGGGGCCATGAGGTGGGTGGACAGAATGGCTTGGCATTAGGTCAGCATGGAGGGTATGAGGGGCCAATGGGAGTGGGTGAGGGAAATGAGTTGACATGGATGAGACATGGGAAGTAGGTAAGGATATAGTGGGATATGAGGGGTGAGGGCTAGAGGGTTTAATATTTAACAGAACAACTAACCCCAGAGAACAGGGCAGACACTTTAAACAATCCTCCTTGACACTTGGCAGCCTCTGTCACCATCTCTGATCTACATCCGGGAGCAGCAGGCCTGACTCCCATCATGCATCCCCACCCTCCAGATCAAAAATTAGTTCTGATGGACATTTCATCCCAAAGTGAGTACAACAAGTTGCTAAATTTTCCAATTGATGTTATCTGCCTCGGGAGCAAAGATCTGACCCAATATCACGCAAGTAGCAGCCTGGTTGCACTGCCTGACCCTGGAGAATCCAGAATAGCAAACAAATTTCACTGCCTAAATTTCCAAAGTAAGGTTTTAAACAAAAATAAGAAAGAGCAGAAATTGATATATTTCATAAAATTACACTCATGAATTGAATTGCTTTTCACATCATTCAATAACATAATTAGAAATTTTCTTTTGAAGACCTCAATCTCTCCCAAATGCCTGGAATAAAGGCGCTACGTGAATATGAGTCAGTGCTTTTGAGTGGCTGGGCTATACTCTTTCGCATCATGTTTAGAGCAGCACAAGGCTTTCAGGCATTTCAGCTCGAGCTCCAAGTTTACGCCAATTACATGAGAGTTGCTGCAGCTGCACTAAAATATTCTTCATCAATCAAAAAACTGTTCACACAGTGCCAGAAGCAACTTCTCCTTCACTGCTTTTGCCTCTGGAACTTACTCTACGGTTAATGTCTTCACCTAAAACTCAGGAAGACTCTTATGTGCAAAGTTTAGATCTATAGTTAACTTTCTTTTGTTGTACCAAATGTTCTGAAGAATGCATTGGAATCGCAATATTCCTAGCAAATATCCCCGTAAATTTCCTATATGGGGAAAATTTTTGAAACATCCATCGCCACTGCAATTGTATTTGACTGCAAATTATTATTTGACTTAATACACAAATAAGACTCTCCTCTAATCAAACCACATTGTGTTTCGTCAAACAACCCCAGATTAACTGAAGGAGAATTAAATTATATTAACAAGATCAGTCAAACTAGAATGCAGCAACACAGTAGAGCATTTTTATTCATCTAGTTTACTTTGGACATTCCTTCAAAATTAAATTCCTTGCAATGGTATTAGAATCCAAAGAAACCATACAGTACAGAAGGAGGCCATTCTGCCCGTCATGCCTGTACTGACAACAATCCCACCTTGTAACCTCATATATTTACCCTGCTAGTCCCCCTGACACTAAGGGGTAATTCTTGGAGTGGGGGAGGAAACCAGAGCACCTGGAGGAAATCCAAGCAGACATGGGGAAAACATGCAAACTCCACACAGACACTGACCCGAGGCTAGAATTGAACCCAGGTCCCTGGTGCTGTGAGGCAGCTGTGCAAGCCACTGTGCCGCCCCATTGCCCATATTAATTTAATGGATGTGTTGCTTTATGAGTGACAAGCTTTAAACCAGTTGATATATCCCGCTGCTGAGTGTTTACCTCTTCTTTAAAGGTTACAAGCTACAATTCTGGTATACAGTTCTACCTTGAGACTAATGAGTGGCTTTTTCTCAAGAATATTTATTTGTGGTTTGTTTGTGGTGCTCAGAAATTGTAAGATCTGACAGATGACATGTTAAATGCATTGGATGTGTTTCCAGTTGGTTGTCCACATATTTCTTGGCCCTCTATGGCATTGCCTGGAGATAATTACATCATTTTACAGACATGTGATCTGTTCTAACTTTTGTATTCCATTATAAATTCCTGTGTTCACAATGGAAAATGCCCTTGTGAATGTGTTGCACAAGAATTGCATCCTCCTGGTGCCATGTTTCTCATTTGGTTCTGATGTAGAATTATCGACCTGAAATGTTAACTGTTTTTCTCTCAGATTTTCCAGGGTTTCTTTGCCTCTCTGCCTATTTCTCATGTGGTCTGTTTCTTTCTCTATATCCACATCCTCCTCTCTCTGCCTTCAAAAATAAGCCACTGTATGCCTGTCAAAACATAATCAAAAAGATTCCAAATTCAAGCTTTATTTTTTAATCTTACAATTACTGTAATAACCTGAGAAACAAGAGTCTTTTGGTTGTGCACAGACTACATGCAGAAAATTATACTGCTGCAGGCTGGATATTTTTCCACAGTGCACATGCGCAGACTGTGACATCTTGGAAATTGCAGTTACAGATGTTTGTTGGGAATTGTAGTCGCTGAGTGTTATAGCTGCCAGAGGTGGTTTTGGCAAGGCTTTTAACTCCAGCTTTTGCAAGCCTCTGGGTTCCCAAATAAATTATTGTAATAGAAATTTTAAACACAATATGGTGTGCATATGTTTACTCACTTATTGTCCATTTTATAATGACTATGCCTTTGAAATGTGGTGAACCTTATTGCCTAAAACCTGATTTCGCATTGAGTTCAAGTTGTAGCCAAAAGGATTTTCAAACTTTTGAAGTAGTTTGACCTATTTAGCTTCTTTATTTTATTGCTTTCATTCCTGTATGTTACTTGCTGATTGCTCAATTGTCAAATTGTGTTTTGTTATTATTTCATGAATATGTAGTTCAATCCAATAAGCTACAAGCATGGAATTGAATATTTGTCCGGAATTTCTCTTAGTATTAAGGGTGACATAGAAAGTGGAATGTGATAGCTAGGAAAGTGTGCAATTGGATCATTTATATTGTGTTGATAAATAGATATACACTAACAAGATGTAGATAGATAATTGCATAAAGTAGCTCACTCAAAGTTTAAACACTGCTTTATGTCCTCATATGACGCACAAAATGGTTGAACCAGTGACCCCTCTAATGTCGCAGCTGGAGGGCACAGGTTAGACTTCTAGAACTGCTTATTACTTAGATATGCTAGCCCTGAGATAGCAAAGTCTTTTATTGTGAGAATGTTTTCGTCCATGCTGCTCAGATGTGCTTCCTAATTTCGCAACTTGTGGCATCTGAACTCATCTAAAAAGCCTTAGCATTTTTTCTTACTTTTCTTAATTCTTGGGATTTAGCCACTACTGTGCAGGTTAGGTTGTTTGGCCATGCTAAATTGCCCCTTAGTATCAGGGGGATTAGCAGGGTAAATATATGGAGTTATGGGGATTGAGCCTGGGTGGAATTGTTGTCAGTACAGGCTTGATGGGTCAAATGGCCTCCTTTTGCAAATTCTATGATTCTACTGATAAGATCAGCATTTATTGTTCATTTCTAATTGCCTGAGAAAGTGGTGGTAAAACTTCTTTTTGAAGCACTGCAGACCTTTTACATATCACTCAGTGCTACTGCACATTATGCTTTATCGTACTGAGTTCTTGAAGAAAACCTATCCACCAGTTTGTCAAGACATCACGGATTGTAAATGGGCTTGCAAATTCAAACTCAAAATGAAAATTTCCAATCCAGCTGATGCTGACTTAGGAGTTATCTGTTAGGAGACAGGTGACTGAGTTGAAGTTTTCTTTGGTTATACTGTATTGCAGTATTTATAGAGGTTTAATTGTCTTTATGCTTGGGGAGGGAGAACAGCAAAAGAGTTGTGCAATTTTTTTATTGTAACAGTAACAGCTGTGTAAAAAATACAATAATTCAGTGATACCAGGAAGAGTATCACAAATTTCATATCGTTGTATCAGTGCTTGTCAAAGATGTTCATGCCTAAAGTGTTGTGTGGTACTTGATTATTTATATTCTTTCTCGTTATCCTTCAGGCAAGAAGCACTGCTAGCAGCCATCAGTGAGAAGGATGCAAACATTGCTTTATTAGAACTCTCCTCATCTAAGAAGAAGAAGACTCAGGATGAGGTAGCATCACTAAAGAGGGAAAAAGATAGATTGGTGCAACAACTCAAGCAGCAGGTCAGTGTCCATCTTATCCAGCAAGATCGATATAGTAGGATCTGAAAAATTAAGAGATCAGAATGCGGGCATGGGCAGGAGGAAAATGTGTGTCCACAGTAGTATGTGATTTATTGGAGTTTGTTCTCCTGATGCTTGGCTATTTTGCACACACTTCACAATACAACTGTATTTTTTCTCAAGACATAGTGGGTCTCACAGTAACTTGTGGGAGTTTTAGCGCATTTGTTTGGACGGGAACAACAGGGAGAAAATTCACCTCCATGATGACGGTGGAGAAAGAAGGAAAACTTCAACAATGAATACTGCCACTGCTTCAGTTGGCATTTGTGCCCACCTCCCCCAGTAGGACTACTATTAGCTGATTCTTCATTCCTGCCACGTGCAAATTACACTGACTAGATTTCCTGCCACACTGCTGCATTTATTGCCATTTTCAGAATCTTCATTTGGAAGATAGTTGTAAACATTGGAGAGAAACAACAAAGACCTTAATGTCATCCTTTGGGGGGAACATGCTTCCTTTCCTTTTATTAAATCCCAAACAACGGTGAAAATGCTGATTTTGACAGAAAGAGAGTGTTCCATGTCATCAGACAAAACATGTAAAACACAATCACGCTCCCCACACACACACACACACACCCCACACATACACACACACACAGAGACACACTCCCCATACGCTCCCCACACACGCACACGCTCTTCCCATCAAAAGTTGTGCTAATTCATTCCTGTACACGGTGGGGATTGTTGCCAACTATGTCCTCGTTAGACAGAAGGTAGAAGAGACTTCTGCAGATTTCAGAACTGTCCTATGATTTTGCTGCATATTTCACTGCAAACAGAACCACAATCAAATGAGCACAATTCAATCAGAGATCCCAAAGGCCAGGGGAATCTGTCAAACTGTTTCTTACAGACCAGTATAGGCTAGCCAGTTATTGTGGTTATGGTGCATTGAATGATTAATTTATTTATGATTGCATTGTCATCGCAGCCCGTGACGAAAAGCTGTTTGATACTTTTATAGGCATAAGACAACCTAATATTCGATCATAAGCTCAGGCTAAACTTAGGCAGCAAAATTCAGCTGTAATCAGCCAAAATACTGAGGCTTCAAAGGAGCCTGTTAGACAGGTGGGCTCAAAGGTGGCAGCTGCGCCTACTGAAAAGCCAAACAAAACGGGCAAAAGGATGGGTTAACCCACAGCAGCTGTTTTGAGGCATCCATGCTGAGGTGCTAAAAAGCAGCACTGATTGCCCAGCAGGGGGAGCAAAATGTTTCCGATGTGGAAAGACAGGACATTCCATGCGGTTCTGTAAATCAAAAAAAATCATTGAAGCAAGAGAATGATTATGAAAAGCACTCAATTCAAGAAATTTGAAATAAGGAAGAAAAGTGTCCCTCATCACACATGGGTTTCCGGATGAAATTGTTTTGGACGATGGACCATAGTTCATGAAGGAATACTTAAGATATTTACAGAAGATTGTGGGATCACTCATGTTACTAATTCTCCTCTTCAACAACGAGCCAATGGAGAGAATCATAGAATCATAAAATCCATACAGTGCAGGAGGAGGCCATTCCACCCATCGAGCCTGCACCAACAATAATCTTGCCCTCCCCATAATCCCACATATTTGCACTGTTAATCCCCCGAACAATAAAGGGCAATTTAGTATGGTCAATCAATCTAGCCTGCACATCTTTGGAGTGTCTGAGCAAATCCACGCAAACACGAGGAGAACATGCAAACTCCACACAGACCATGACCCGATGCCAGAATTGAACTTGGGTCCCTGGTGCCGTGAGGCAGCAGTGCTCACCACTGTGTTGCTGGAACACTGTTCTTTCAGCAGTGAAAACCATTAAAATGTAAATGCCTAAGTCACTCACGAGTAGAAGAAACCTTCCCTGTATAGATTAGGCAACAAAATAAGGCACAAAACAGTAGCTGCTGGATTTCCAAAGCCATGTGCAAATTTGTAAGGCAAGACACAAATTTGGCCTACTCCTGCTCCTATTTCTTATGTTCTTATGTAAATGCATTGATGAAAGAGCAATGTAGGAGTCAGTGATTTTGATTCATAGAACACCAATACTGGGGAGAAAGAGAACTCTTTCATTGGGATGAGCTCTACGTAAACTGAGCCGGGATCAGTGTCCTGGTAAATCAAATAACTAGGGCAGTTTTAAACTTAAGAGGACCACATGAGAAGATTCAGGAAAAGGTAAATTCACAGGTACAGCAGAGTAGCGATTTGGGTAAAAATAAGCAGAATGAAAGAGACAGTGAGGGTAAGAAAGGTAATAGGGCATTGATGACTGAGGTGATATCAGCGTAAAGTAGGAAAAAGCCAAAGACACTGGCTGAAATTTTCCAGCTCTCCCCATCAGAGGCATTTTCTGGCCCCACCAATGGTGACATCCTTTGGTGCCAGAGTGTGTGGGGCATGCAGTTGGACATTAGTGGGAATGGACGATCCAGTCACCAGACAGTGGCAGACCACCTCTCTCCCTGGAAAATATGCTGGGGTAGGGGTGGGGGGACAAAAATCCGACCCACTTAATCTGCTCACGTGAGGAATTCATGACAAAATATATGAATTAATAGCATGGATAGAAATTAATGGATTTAACCTAATAGTCATTAAGGTGATGTGATTGCAGAGTGATCAAGAATGGGAACTCAATATTCCAGAGTAATTGACTATTAGAAGCATTGGCTGAATGGAAAATGTGTCGAGAGCAGGTGAAGGCAGGGAGGGTGTCGTCTTTATAATTAGAGGAGGGATAAATCAGTTTAGAGAAAGAATCTTAACTCAGAAAATCAAGATGTGGGATAAGTTTGGACGGAAACAAGAGACAGAAAATAACGTTGGGAGTATTTCATAGGCCTTCTAACACTGAGTGTAGTGTTGGGCAGAGTATAACTCAAAATATAAATGAGGGGTGCAAGTTACAAGAGCAACACAGTAATTTTTAAAAGTAATAATTTATAGGATATGGGTGTCACTGACTAGGCCAGCATTTATTGCCCATCCCTAATTGCTCATGAGAAGGTGCTGGTGAGTTGCTTTCTGGAACTGATGCAGTCCCTGTGGTATAGTTACACCCTCAGTGCTGTTAGCAGGGGAGTTCCAGGATATTGACCCAGTGACAGTGAAGGAAAGGCAATATTTTTCCAAGTCAGGATGATGAGTGGCTTGGAGGGAACGTCTAGGTGATAGTGTTCCCAAGCATCTGTTGTCCTTGTCCTTTTCGATGGTGGCGCTTAGGGTTTGGTTCACAGGGGCTTTAATCTTCACTTAAACTAGGGAAGCGGGAAGGAAGGAATGTATACAAGATCAGTATGTCAAGGAGCCAATTCGGGAACAGGCTATTTTCGACCTAATATTGTGCAAGAGAGAGGTTAATTAACAACCTTGCAGTAAAGGACCCTCTAAGGAAGAGTTTTCATAATTTGCTGGAATTGTATTTTCAGTTAATGAATGATTTAGTTACATCAAAAACCAAGGTCTTAAGTGTGAACAAAGGAAACTACATAATTATTATAAGGGACAAGTTGGCTAAGATAGATTGGAAAACTACATGAAAGAATATGATGGTTAATTCAAAAATTGCAACAAACATATATTTGTTTAAGGAATAAAACTCCATAGGGAAAGTGTCCAACATTATTAATGAGAAGGAAGCGGCTTATCATCTTGCCAAAGTTAGTAGTAAGCCTCAGGATTGCGAAGCTTTACAAATTTAACAAAGGATTACAAGAAATTGATAAGAAGAGAATATGAGTAAACTATCAAGAGACAAAACAATACACTTTAAACAGGATTAGTGAAAGTTAATGTGAGTCCTTTTTAAGCAGAGACTGGAGACTTCATAATGGAGAATAAGGAAACAGCAGACATCAAACAGTTGCTTTGTATCTGTCTTCATGGTAGAAGACACAAAAGAACATAAGAACATAAGAAATAGGAGCAGGAGTAGGCCATCTAGCCCTTTGAGCCTGCCCCGCCATTCACTAAGATCATGGCTGATCTGTCGTGTCTCAGTTCCACATTCCCGCCCTCTCCCCATAACCCTTAATCCCCTCGCTTATCAAAAACCCATCAACCCGCGTCTTAAAAATATTTAGCGAGGCAGCCTCCACCACCTCAACGGGCAGAGAATTCCAGAGATTCACCACCCTTTGAGTGAAGAAGTTCCTCCTGAACTCCGTTCTAAACTGCCCCCCCTATATCTCGAGGCCGTGCCCCCTAGTCCTACTGTCCTTTCTGAGCGGGAAGGATTCAGAAATAGTGGGAAACCAAAGGTCTATGGAGAATGAAGAATTTAGAGAAATTAATATTAGCAAAGAAATAGTACTGGAGAAATTAATGTGACAAAAATTGACAAATCCCTGAATATGATGTCCTATGTCCCAGACTGTTAGAAAGGATAAGTTCAGAAAGAGTGGATGTGTTCGTTTTAATCTTCAGTTTCTGCGAGTTGGAAGGTATCAAAAGTAACCCTACTTTTTAAGAAAGGAGAGAAGTAGAAAGCAGGAAACTATAGGCCAGTTAGCCTGGCCTCAATCATTGGGAAAATGATAGAATCTATTGCTATGGATGTGATAACAGGGCACTTAGAAGATCATGATATGATTATTGTTGGAACCAATGCTTCCAGGACTATATTTTCTTTTAAAATGTGAAAGAACATTGTATCAGTTGGACACCTGGAGGCTGATCTAGATTTATTTTAAAAAAGATCATAAGTTCATTGTCAACTAACATGCCTTTTTCAACAAACCATAATACTTCAGTTAATTGACCAGCATGACTCTTTAGCGGGACGTGCAGGTTGTTGAAGTTTAAAAGTTTATTTATTTGTCACAAGTAGGCTTGCATTCATATTGTAATGAAGTTATTATGAAAATCCCGTAGTCACCACACTCTGGCACCTGTTTGGGTACACTGAGGAAGAATTGAGCATGGCCAATGCACCTTACCTGCATACCTTTGCATTGTGGGAGGAAACTGGAACACCTGGAGGAAACCCATGCAGACGCAAGGAGAACATGCAAATTCCATACAGACCCAAGCCGGGAATCGAACCCAGGTCCCTGGTGCTGTGAGGCAGCAGTGCTAACCACTGTACTTATTTTAATTGCAATTACTTTAATCGATGAGGGAAAATAGTTTAAAGACAAAGGCAAAAGATTTACTCAAAATCACTTATGGAAGACAAGCTTTACGTTTAAAACTTATTTTTTTAACTCAGTTGGGATTAAACGGAGAAAGGGGAAGAATGCTGGGCTCTCTTTCTCTCTCTCTCTCTAATGCCTCGCTTAAAATGGAGTAGTTATCAGTATCTAGCTTTGGAACCCCCATCTCAGCCAAACTTATCTGTCTTTGGAAACCTGAGAGACTGAGGCAAGCAGGTTGATCCAGCTGTATTCTTTTCTCCTCTGAAGCCATTGGTGAAAACCTCCAGACAGCTACTGGGACTGGCACAGGGGAGTACCAGATCAACAACATCAGAACCGTGTGAACTTTATCTTTGTTCTAAAGTTGTTTTTTCAACTGCCCAACTCTGCAGACCCTATTCGTGTATGTGTGTGTGTGTGTGTGTATCTGCATGTGTTTTTTTAAAAGGGATAGACAGTTATACTTTCAGATTACAAATTAGAGGCTAATCAGTTCTTGCAACTTGTTTTTTTAAAAATCTTTTTATAACGAATCAATCATTCTGAGTTTATTGAAAGAAGCCTGGTTAAAGTCTCTTTTATTCTGGGTCTAACAGCAGTGAAGATAACCAGCTCACCGTTTTGGTGAATGAATTAAACATATACACTAATGTTGCGACTTGTGGAATAGTAGAGCTAGAGCAACAGTGTACTTTTCCCTTTCTGGTCGTAACATTAGGCTGAATCGACACTGATTTATGTGGGGTAAATTGTGTTTGATAAATCAGTTATTATAGTTGTAACTAGTAAGTTAGTTAACAGACTGACCAGTGGATGTAGTGTATTTGAATTTTGATAAGATGTTACAGCAGATTTTACACAACATTCGTGCTCATGGGATTGGAGGTAATTTATCAGCATGGATAACATGGATTTGAAATTATTTAACAGACATAAAAAAAGTAGGAATAAGGAGGCTGTAACTAGTAGGACACCACAAGGATCAATGTTTGTGTTGTTGCTATTTACAATCTATATCAAAGACTTATATGTGAGAACTGAGTGTAATGTATCTAAGTCTGCCGAAGCCATACCACAAAGCAAAGTAGGAACATAAACCTTGAAGAAGACTTCATGATTCTACAAAAGGATTTGAAGAAGGCTGAATGAGTGGGTAAAAATGCAGAGAAATGTAAAGTTATCCACTCTGGTAGGAAAAATAGAAAAGCAGGTTTTTTTTAATGGTGAGAGACTGCAAAGTGCTGGTATTTACAGTGACCATATTAATGCTCATGCAGAAATCACAGAAAATTAAGGAATTGGTGTATGTTACGATCTTTTATTCTCTCACTTTATTATCCTTGTCAGTGGATTCTTGATATTGGTGTCAGATTAACTGGTCTATTAGCCCCCAAATACTTTTCTTAACCACGAGTTTTTTAAGAATTTGATGTACTTCATTTGTCCTGAATGCTTTGTTGATTTGAATCTTACTGAGTTACCTTTTTACCAGCTCAGTACTAACATTCATTCTGTTTTGACCCTCTTTCTTTGGAGCTCAACTGCAGATGGTTGTGAAGGTGCTGCTCACTGCATGATACTCTGCACATATGTAAATCCCTTAAATAAATCTCTCATGACATCAGTGGTGCACTGTTGCACGTTGTTGTATAGCTGCTGCAGTCTGCTCAAGGTAAACCCCAAGAATGTGCGAACTTCCTCCTGCTCTCGCAATAACTCATTATTGAAGACAGGTCAAGTTGGCTATCAATCTCTGGCTCACACAGCAGTCATGCTGTGGACTTGCAGCTTTATCAGATACTTTCTGCTGTCTCCCCGAGGGTGCAAGAGAGACATTTCCATTGGATCTGTACTTTCTAAGGACAAACAGTAAACATGTATACAAAGGCAACACTCAAAAACATAGAAATAGGAGCAGGAGTAGATCATCTAGCCCTTCAAGCCTGCCCTGCCATTCAATAAGATCATGGCTGATCTGAAGTGGATCAGTTCCACTTTCCCGCTTTCTCCCCATAACCCTCAATTCCCCTGTCCATCAGAAACCTATCTACCTGTGACTTAAATATATTTAGCGAGGTAGCCTCCACCACTTCCACGGGCAGAGAATTCCAGAGATTCACCACCCTTTGAGTGAAGAAGTTCCTCCTCAGCTCTGATCTAAACTGCCCGCTCCTTAACTTGAGGCTGTGCCCTCTAGTCCTGCTATCCTTTCTAAGTGGGAAGAATCTCTCTACCTCTACCCTATCCATCCCCTTCATTATCTTATACATCTCTAAGATCCCCCCTCATCCTTCTAAACTCCTTCTAAACTAGGTCAAATAGACCTAGTCTATTTAGTCTCTCTTCATTGTCCAACGCCCTCATCTCTGATATCAGCCTATTGAACCTCCTCTGCACTCCCTCCAAGGCCAATATATCCTTCCTCAAGTGCGGTGACCAAAACTGCACATAGTACTCCAGCTGCGGCCTCACCAGTACCCTGTACAGTTGCAGCAAGACCTCCCTACTTTTATATTCTATCCCCCTCGCTATAAAGGCCAACATTCCATTCACCTTCTTGATCGCCTGCTGCACCTGCAGACTGGGTTTTTGCGACTCGTGCACAAGGACCCCCAGGTCTGTCTGCACTGCAGCATGCTGCAGCTTTTCACCTTTTAAATAATAATCCCTCCTACTATTATTTCTGTCAAAGTGGATAACCTCACACTTGCTAACATTATACTCCATCTGCCAGGTCCTCGCCCACTCGCTCAGCCTATCCAGATCCCTCTGCAGACTTTCCACACTCTCCACGCAATTTGCTTTTCCACTCATCTTTGTGTCATCAGCAAATTTCATCACCCTACAGTCAGCCCCCTCCTCCAGATCATCTATATAAATGGTAAATAGTTGAGGCCCCAGCACCGATCCCTGCAGCACTCCACTAGTCACCAACCGCCAACCAGAATAGCACCCATTGATACCAACTCTCTGCTTCCTATTAGACAGCCAATCCTCTATCCACGCTAATGCCTTACCCCCAACTCCGTGCACCCTAACCTTCTGTAGCAACCTTTTATGAGGCACCTTATCAAACGCCTTTTGGAAATCTAGAAACACAACATCCACCGGTTCCCCTCTGTCTACTGCACTGGTCACATCCTCATAGAAATCCAATAAATTCGTCAAACGTGACTTCCCCTTAACGAATCTGTGCTGCATCTGCTCGATCAAACCATTCTTTTCTAGATGCCTCGCTATTTCTTCTTTGATGACGGATTCTAGCATTTTTCCAACTACAGACGTTAAACTAACCGGCCTATAATTTCCTGCCTTTTGTCTGCTACCTTTTTTAAACAGCGGCATAACATTAGCCGTTTTCCAATCTTCCGGCACTTCCCCGGAATCCAGCGAATTTTGACACATAATTACTAAGGCATCCCCTATCACCCCTGCCATTTCTTTCAGTACCCTGGGATGCATTCCATCCGGTCCTGGGGATTTGTCCACCTTCAGTCCCATTAGTCTGTCAAGCACTACCTCTCTAGTGACAGTAATCGCTTTCAGGCCCTCAAATCCTACCACCCTTCTATCTTTAAGATCCGGCAAACTATTCGTGTCCTCCTCCATGAAGACGCTCACATAAATACTTCTATTCTGCTGAACTTTTATGCATTTTCTTCCAGATCTGACCTATTTATTTGATCTGCTACCCCATCTGTGCACTCTTTGGCAGGTTGATGGTCTTTGGCACCAAAGCAAATCTCTTTGCCTCATTCACTTAGCAAGGAATCAATAATAAATACTCAAGATTAGTAGGAAGCATCTGGACTCTTGTACATTGTGCTTATTTCTGCTTGACCCCAATGTGTTAGTGTCCTGATCAATATTCATCTCTCAATCAACATTACAAAGGCAGATTATCTGATCATAATCATGCTGTTTGCAAAAGTTTCATGTGCTCAAATTGGCTGCCACATTTCCTGGATTACTGCAGTGTTCACACTTCCAAAGGCTGTAAAGTTTTTGAGATGTCCAGTTGCTATGTAAAGTGCAAGCCTTTCTTTTATTTGTAACAAACTATTTTTAAACTTTTTGGAGTATAAAAAAATGCACTCCTGTTTAATGACAAGCAAGAACTTGTTAAAAGTTGTTAGTTTGCTTAGTTTTGCACTCTCAGCAAACTGCCTTGCAAGTCCATTTCCTTGCGCACTTTCCTAAGCACAACAAACCTATGGAAAAGAAATGGAAGGATTTAGACTTGTCTGCTGCAGTTGGATTCAGTTCATTGGTGAATGCTGTCCGAAATTTGTCATTCTTGCTAAGTAGAGGCTATTATGTAAATAAATGAGAAGTGCAGCCAGCATTACGGCTTAAACTTGTGACCTTTTGCTTGTCTTGCATTGCAATTTTTCTTACCTTTGGGAACATGATTATAAGCACACTTTGCTGCAACTTCTGAATATGCCCTTGATCATTTTTAAGTAAAAGCATAAAAGTTACTAAAACCCCCAAAACTAGTGTTTTTTTAAACCTTGCACACAATGACACAAAGTCAGGAAAGATCAAATGTTGAGAGTATTTGTTTAAACTGCTAGACAGTCTTTTGATAATGGAACAGTAGTGAATGTTGACCACCATTAAACATGGAATAGTGTCTTGATGATTGACCTCCTGTTGCATTTTCAAAGGAATATGTGTGAAATGTTACTGTGATGGGATTGTAGGAGGGTAGAGGTTGGCCTCAAGTTCTTTGAGGAAATTTGATGGTCCTGATTGAGCTAACATAAAATGGTCCACCTTTGATAAGAGGATAGTGGTGTAACTCTGCTGTGCCTGTAGGATTCAAATCATGTTTTCTGGCCTGTAATCCTTGCTGAACCTGTGGTATCTATAACAGTGTGACCCCACTGGTTAATGGTAATTCAGGTCAGCAGGTTGAAACACGTGAGGATGGAAATAATACTGTTCCTGAGTACTCTATACAGTTACTATGTTCTGCAAGACAATCTGTCTCTCTTTAGTTTCAATTTAAAACAAATATCGTAGTGTTCATCTAATCCAGAATGCAAGTGTACCAGTGCTTTTGAATAGACTGCCTTGAGCTGCAGCATTGGGTTCATGTTCCAGTTTAATTTTTTTTCATCTGCCAACCTTCTCAGTAAAAATGAACAGAAACTAAGCCCTATTTAATATTTGCTGTCATTCTAAATATGGGATTTGCTCAGTCACTGTTTGGATGAGGGTCACGGATCAATATGGTCCTAATTTACTTCCTACACGTAGTTTGTCTCTTCGACCGAGGTATGGCAGGGAACACAAGGCGTGTGCTTCAAACAAGGCCCCTGACGGACCGAGAAAGAAGGGGAAAAAATGCGTGTAACAAAGACCAGATGTGTGCCCGAGTGCCAGTTAGTATAATCAGGTTATAACTCATGTGAAATGCTTGCTGTGTTTATTAGACTGGAATCTAGCTCCAGATTAATGTGAAGCAGAGCTGTCTCTGTGTTTTAGCTGTTAAGCAACAACCACACTAAGTCATAAAAAAAATAAGTACGATTTTCCCATCTCCGGGAAATATCCATCAACCTCCCAGCTTTCCCAGCTGCTCCTAACTTATTCAGTAGAAGATTACCCTCTGTAACAGTGTCTCTTTGTTGCTACAATTTTTTTGTTTTTGCAAGATTTAAAACTACATTAACTAACCAGAAGTGTGAGGTTTTGCTTTCAAATATGATTGATTTTAAAAATGCCCTTTTTTTAAGGTTTTCAGAGTAATGTTTCGTACATACTTATTTACTTTGGCAGTATTATCATTAGTTAATTTTGTGGGGAATAGAGGCACAAAAGGAATTAAATCCCTCAAATGTTTAAAAATTTTGGTCTGGGAATGGTAAAGGCCTGACATGTCAGGCTACAATAGCTGCTGAATCAATACAGATCTGAATAATCAGTCCTAACTGTAAAAACAATAATTGAAGCAGTTGTTTATTCATTGCTTTGGGTGCATCTCTGGAGGCCTGCCCTGAGCATGTTAAAGACTCCAACTCCCAGTGGGCTCCATGAGTGACCATGAGTTCCATTTCATCTCCCAAAATTTCTACTTAAGAATGGTTTCCAGACGCAATAGTATGCTGGTATCAAAATGTACCAAAGTTCAAATCGGTGGGATATGTTTAACATTTAGTGGCATAGTTCACTGCTGCTACTCCCCAGTGAATTCCAAAGTTGTATTTGATGTCTAAAGGGCTGGGTGTTGATTGTTTATCATCTGCGGCCAGACTGTCTTAGACGGGTCCTAAAATTGCTTTTGCTTTAAAGGAGAGACAGATTATCTCTGCTATTAGCTTCAGCTAGATATATCAAGCACCAAAATGGACCAGTCTGGTGATCTCCATTGATGGGTGTCAGAAAAGCTTGTTGGCTTTTTAAAAATCTTCCTTGAAAATCAGGATAGTAATCATGATTTTAAAAGGAGGCATTTGCGGAACAGAACCTTTTAGCTAACTTAGTTCAGGTTGTCACATTGTTTTAAGGATTATCATCCAGTATATCTCTGTCCATCAGATAACTGTCCATTCAGAATGGCTTGTCTCTATCCACCCTTTTGAACTGAAGTTTTTGACTGGTTCAGTATTTCCACTGATGGTGATTGGTGTCCGTACTATTATTTCCAGTTAATTGAATCATTTGTGTCAAAGTAATTTCTGGTTGGTAGGTTTTATGTTGAATCAACCACATTTTACTGAGGAAAATTCTGAGCAGCATAACTGTTTGAAAGGCTTTTGGCTAGTATGCTGGTCTTGGGGCTTTTAAAGAAAAACAAACTTTCAGGCCCAAAAATTCAATTGAAAGCTAAGAGAATTGTTGGCTACTTAACTCTTAGGCCTTTTTCATCTTGAAACCTGTCTTTGATCTGTTAAGGTGCCATGCTCAACATCAGTTTCATGGTTGGCCAATGGAAATTGTCATCAGAGGCACAAGCACAAGAAGTTGAGGCAAGGAAGCCCAGAACAATCTTTTTATTGTGCCAATTCTGAGCCTGCATCTGTTGGAAATCCAGGTCTATCACTTGATGAAAGCTCTGGAGAAAACAAGCTTTTCCTTCCTCTCTCACTTTGGCATTAGGAAAATCAGCATTTCCCAAGCTTAAGGAAGAACAGTATGAATTCGTCCATCTTTTAATGGTATATTCTCCATTTTTGTTCTCTGTGCACTGTTAACCCTGCATTAATAGAAGCAGTTTTGTTGTAGCACCGTGAAGATAGCCATCGAGAAGGATATAGTAACAGGCTGATTGACTTTCACCATCTTTGCTGTGGAAAAGTGTACTATCTTAGAATTTGCATAAAGAAAGGTGTTGGGGTTAGTACAAGTGTAAGTGGAAGGTATTAGGAAAAAACCTAAATCAGTGGTAGGGAAAATGCTAGAGTCTATTATAAAGAATGTGATAACAGGACACTGGAATTATGAAAGGAAAATCAAATTTATTGGAATTTTTTTGAGGATGTAACTGGTATAATAGGGTATTTGGATTTTCAGAAAGCTTTGATAACATCCCCACATTAGAGGTTACTGTTCAAAATTAAAGTACATGGGTCTGGGGCTAACATACTGGCATGGATTGAGAATTGGTTAGCAGTCAGACAACTGAGAGTAAGTGTAAATGGGACTTTTTCAAAGGATAGACAATGACTACTGGGGTCCCGCAGCATCAATGCTTGGGCGCCATACATCAATGATTTGCATAAGGGAATCAAAAGTAATATTTTCCAGTTTGCTGATGACACAAAAATTGGTGGGAATGTGAATACTGAGGAGGCTGTTAAAAAGCTTTAAGGTAATTTAAACAAGTTGAGCAAGTGGACAAAAACATGGCAGATTCAGTATAACATTGATAAATGTGAAATTATCCACTTCAACAGGAAAACAAAATGGCAGAGTATTATTTAGATGGTGATGGATTGGGAAATGTTGACATACACCAGTCACTGAAAGCAAGTATGCAGGTACAGCAAGCAGTTAGGAAAGCAAATGGTATGTCAGCCTTCATTACAAGAGGACTTGAGTACAGGAGCAAGGGTGTCTTACTGAAGCTGTACAAGGCCTTGGTGAAATCCTATCAGGGTACTGTGAGAGTTTTGGTCTCCTTATCTAAGAAAGGATATACTTGTTAGAGAGAAAGTGCAGTGAAGGTTCACCAAACTGACTCCTGGGATGGCAGAATTGTCATATGAGGAGAGATTGAACCGACTGGGTCTGTATTCACTGGAATTTAGAAGAATGAGAGGGGATCTAATTGAAGCATGTAGGGGGCAGTCCTCCCAAAAAAATTCTAATTGTTGAATCCATATAAAAACTGGAGTAAATCATGGATTTTTCAGCAGGAGTTTCAAAATGAATCTCCCACACTCTGATTCACACTGAGGAGTTCTGCCATGTCATTGCGTATGGGCGATCTGTCAGCACAGAAATCAGCGCATGTGCAGTGGCCCCACATCGCCGAACCACCTACCCCACCCCGGCCCAAATGCCTGATTGCTGGCCCCCCGAATATGCCTGGGCCAGGCTCGACTCCCTGCCCCCAGTCTGTCCTAATCGCTGGCCTCCTTCCCTCTATTACTCGGCCCAAATGCAAAGTGGGAGTGGGACCCCTCCCATCCCCATCGGGCCCCACCCTCGTGGCATTGCCTTATGCTCAGTGGGCAGTGCCAAGTTGTCCCTGACATTGGCACATTGCCCCTTGGACAGTGCCGGGGGCTGGGGTGACACTACCAAGGTGCTCCCCCCGCATCGACCCACTGCGGGGGGGTTCTCAATGGCCACTCTTCACTCCAGCAGGGTTGAGCTGCCAGCTCCCGACAAGTGGAGAGCTATTCTAAATCCCGCTGGAGTGAACCACTCCTAATGGGGGGAGGGGAAGAGGCTAGCAGGCCCAGAGAGTTCAGTCCTGGCCCACTAATCATATGTTAAACATATTATAATAAGCATTTAAATAAATTATGCAGCTCTGCGCCGATTTCTGGCGTGGAGCTAACAGTTCCAGAAATTGGACTGCTGGAGATTCGCAGAGTGGCGTCCAGTGGGGAATATTTGAAACAGCCTCTGCTCGAGTCTCCCAGCCCACTGCGCTACAAAAGCAGCACAGCGGAATGGGAGAATCATGCCCATAAAATTCTGATAAAGCTGGATAGACTGGATGCAGAGATTCTGTTTCTCCTGGCTTGGAGGTCTGGAACTGGGGTGTCATAGAATCAGAATATGGGATAGGCCCTTAGACTGAGATGAGGAGAAATGTCCTCACCCAGAGTGATGAATCTGTAAAATTCTCTACAAATGAAGGCTATGGATGCTAAATCACTGAATATATTTAAGAAGGAAGTAGATAGATTTCTGAACTCCAAAGATGTCAAGAGATATAAGGAAAATACAGGAGTATGGTTTTGAAATAGAAGATAAGCTATGATCATATTAAATGGTGGAGCAGATTTGAGGGACCAATGGGTTTACTACTGCTCTTATTTTCTGTGTTTCGATCCACATCATCCATCTTCTGGGTAGTTTCATTTCGGGAAAATTGTAGCACCTGCCTCCTTTTTATCTCCTTTGTTCCTGTTAACTGAGCAATCCACAGACATAGTGAGGATGAATGTTGAGGCCAATATGTCTTTTTTCCTGACTTTTTAAATTATCTGTTCTTGAAATGTGGCAGTACCAGCAAGATCATTTTTATTCCCCATTGCCAGTTGAAGGCATTAAGTGTTAACCACTAATTGTGGGTTCAGATCACATATAGGGGGTAGTAAGTGCCCTTCCCTGAAGGGATGCAGTTGGATTTTACAGCAATGCAGGATCTCTCATAGTAATTTTTCCCAATGTAACCCATAAATTGCCAGATTGATTGAATTTAATTTCATAATGTATTACAGTCAGATTTGAAAATAGCAATATTACAACTATGCTCGTATGATCTGTAGTGATAGACTCATGATCATTATCGACAACAACATTCTAAAGCACACCCCATAACCGTCTTTGGATAATAATTTCTGTTTCTGCAGGAGATGATAGTTTGGGCAATATCTCTACAGGCATCTCTCCTTTATCTGAGTGAGGCACAGTTGGTGGATCGGATACTATCATTGCTGCTTTCTCAATTAGGCAATTTTTTTAATGTTTCTAATACATTCAAAAAAAATCTGTAAAAATTTCAAACTCAGCAGATTTATGACCTGTAACAGATTCTTTTGGTAACAAAATATACATGAAAAAATAATCATGATCTGATTTGGTTAATGAATGGAATGAGTGTACCACTCGCAGAAAAGGTGAAGGACTGCATTTGGAAATAGTTCCAGAGTATATTTTCCTTATTTACCTTCCACTTACACTGGGATAGAATGATTGCTCAATGGGAAAATCACTGGCAAGCTGTCCCGTCAGAGGCTTTACTTGCTGCAGTGTCATAAGTCATACAATCTTTCCCCACAACTGCGCTAAATATCCCAATTTCAAACAGCTGCCTTTTTCAATCTGTATTTTGTTGATGCTATCACAGCAAGAAATGTTCTTGAAAGTATATCTTCTGTTCCTTATTAATGCCTCAGTTTACAACTTTAACAGTGTCTGTGCCAAATTTCATGTTGCGTCCAGAACTCTTCCGAGTGGTCAATCAAAAATGACTTTTATTTCACAACTCGAAGCTTGTGAAGTTTACTTCCATCATCAGAACAATATATTGAGAAAGATGTTAAACACCAGAAGTTAGATTTCTTTCAGGGACAGTTTGGCTGTTTTAAGGGCATCCCTAATCAGTGTGAGTCAGTCTTTTAAATTAAGCTTGCCATCCAATCAGGAAAAGAACAAATACTCCAGGTTACAGAGGAATTTGTTCAGCATAAGGAGAGCATTATAGTAGATTATGAGAACACTAAAGAGCATCAGAAAGGCAAATCCAATACCATAAGAGGGAAAGCTTAAACTGAGTACCAAGGGACTTAAGGTTTGTTGAGGGAAAATACAATTATCCATTTTTCATTTGGAGTAAGTTATAATTCATCTTCAACAATATCAGACAGTTTGGAGGGAATAATTGAGAGGTAGAGCTGGACATTGTCACTGTACATATAGAAGCTGCTCCTTTCCTTCCTAGGATTGAGGATGATGTCATCAAAAGTCAGCCTGTAGATTAAGAGCAGCACGGGGCCAAGGATAAATCTTTGGCAATTCCTGAAATGACTATGATTGAGAAGAAAAGCTGTTCCTGACGGTATTCTGATCAGCATAATCATTCCAAACAGATCCCTGGGTCTTTGGATAATCACAGTAAAAAGTCTGACGACACCAGGTTTTAGTCCAACTGATTTATTTGATAGTAAACTCACAAGCTTTCGAGGGGACTCCCTCTTTGTCGGGTGAATGGAGAGTTCTGGCCTCGGATAGAGCATATAAAGCACAGACAGTTTAGAGATTACTGATTAGAATGCGAATCTTTACACCTAACCGTAATCTCTAAACTGTCTGTGCTTTATATGCTCTGTCCGAGGCCAGAACTCTCCATTCACCTGACGAAGAGGGAGTCCCCTCGAAAGCTTGTGAGTGTACTATCAAATAAATCGGTTGGACTAAAACCTGGTGTTGTCAGACTTTTTACTGTGTTTACCCCAGTCCAACGCTGGCACATCCACATCTTTGGGTAATGCCTCTGCAATAGTTGGTTTGAAAGTCCTGAAGATTTCAAATTCAATTTTCAGGCAAATTCTTTTTAGCTGAATTAGTGCTGCAGTCCATGAATATAATGAAGTGAATAGTGGTATTTTTTTCATCTCGTCCCTACATATTTTTCCAACCTTCTTTTTTGAAACGTGACAAGGCCCATGGCATGATTCTGCTAGGTCGGTACAGAAAAAATGGCTACAACTGAAGGAAAGTAGAGTAGCAGTATATTGACTCAGTATACACTAGTAATCCTGTGGAAGTTATGGTTTCAGACAGGTTTTATACCTTTTAATGGGGTGCTGGAACATGTTGAATGCATTTCTGTGCCTCTCTGGGTGAAAATGATATTCATTCTGGAAAATAAAATTGTTTTGAAAATCAGTGTCAACATCAAGCCCCACCCTACCCCTGCAACCTCTGACAGCATAACATCCCTTCACGTGACCTCTAGTCCTTTGACTCTTGGGCTTTTGTGCTTTCCCAGTTTTTGACCATCTGTGCATCTCCACCTCAGTTATAGCTAGATACTTGCTATGTTCTTGCCCAACATTCCCCTTTGGGCACAATTGTGGATTTTGTATCACAATAGTAGAGCAAAGCGAACCATTGGAACTGTGAATTTACAGCACTCAATTTTCCGTTCCAATTTATTTGAATAACTATTCATAACTACAATCGCTTGGTGAGCAAATTCAATTGGGACATATAGCTAATAGGTCCAAATTAAACAGCTGTTCACACTTAAAGGTGCCAGAAAAATCATGGCCTAATTCTGTGCTTGACGCTGACAGAGGGTATTAAAAATGTAAAATATTACCCACCACAATCACTCAATTACAAAATCCACCAGAAGTGTATTATCTTTAAATTATCATGCCAGTGTCAATCTTTTCTATTTGACTACCTGCACAGAAGTGTCATGCTGGAATTATAAGATATAGTTTTGTTGTCTGGTAGTAACTTTAAATTATTTTAATTAGTGTTTATTTAAGAAGACAGAGTAATTGAAGCGAAAAACACCATGAACTACTTACTGCCGCATCTGACATCAGTAAGAAAGAAGGACAGGTTGGATTGTGTCAGTTTGCTACATAAAGGCAGGTATCTCCTAGCCCTGCAACCACCACTAAGTTAGCTGCTGTTCAAACTACCAACCTGTTGAAAAATTGTTTGAGAACAGACACCGTCAAAGTATGTTTACAAGTCACACGTGTGCCTTTTGCAGAAGATGAGTTCTGTCTTTTGTTGTGCACTATGACGAAGGATTAATTGATCATATTCTCAAACCAATCATTCCAAGAAAATTGTGGAAGGAATATAAGCTCCTTTTGTAAATACAGGCACTTATTACAGAGCTAGGTAAGATCTCACTCCCAAAACTAAAGTCAAGTTCTCTGTTTTTGTGCCCAGTTGTGCCAATTTTTTGTGGTGCAATATAGGAGAAAATGAGAGGAGATTTGTGGCATCAGGTCTGCTGCAGGGTTGCCTGCTGGTAGGCTTATGTTATCACTTTACTTTGCATGCAGTTAGTTGTACCTGAATGAGTGTTGGGGAATTTAATCAATTCCAAATGGAGGCGAAATGATATTTTTAAACCAACTTTGACTAGACTTCTACAAAGTGTTCAAAGAGAAATTTGCATAAATACAGGCGGTTGAATTTGACTATGCCAGCCATCATACTTTGCACACTTCTGAAGTGCTCAGTTCAGCAAGCAGGTTTTTCTTAGAGTCAGGTTCTGGATGGCTCCAAACTTTAATTCAGATCTTCCACAAACATCTGCACTTATTTGCCATCACTTCTGTGTGTTTAACATGGTGCTCCTTGTGCTAATACAATTGATATGAAATTCAAATGTGGATTTGCAATGAATGACTTTAGCGATCCAAAATGGTATCCACGATGCTTGTATATGTCAGTCTGGATAGTAGGGGTGTGAGTACACATCCAGTGGAAGTCTGCAGAGTACGTAGATTATGAAACCAGTGCTGCAAATATTGAGTTCAATGCTCCAGCCAATGCCATCTCTTAATTACACACAGATGAACATGCATTCAGCAGCAGGAAGAAGATAACCCCCTGCCCACCAACTCTAAATAAAGTGATCATCAACTACTCACTCATTAGTTGCTGGTTAATTTCTACTAGCTGTTGCCTTGATTTTAAAAGTATCTTGTGAATAATTGAATTCTTTACAAGTCCACAGGAATTGGTCTGGCATGTACCAAAGGTCCTAAGACTTTTGCCCAAACCAGATTTTCCCAGACATGGGGGCAATTGTAGACGTTCCTCTTGGAATACAAAATGCGTGGGAGAATGAGCAGAGCTGACACATAACGGGGCAAGCTGCTGGAAGAGGAGGAGATAGACGAGAAGGGCTCTCAGCAGTATTGTAATATGCAATTAAGAGGGATCAACGTGACATCACTGAATGGGAAATGTGTTACTTCATCCGGTTTTACTTTCAATTTTGCTTTGAACAGAGCACACACACACACATCTTTAATGCTTTTAAGTTTTGTACCTATACATAACTATTCTCTTTAAATAAATGAACCCACAACCATACCCCTTATGAGTGATGGGTGACTTGTGTCCTGTATTCTAAATAAGCCCAAGGATTATATCATTTAATTACATGACATGGTGGATCAGCAGCGGTAAGACAGGTGGCAGCAAAATTAAGTGCAAACACATTGGATGGAATTTTATTAGCCCTCCCTTCCCATTAGGTGGCTGAGTGAGCTAGTAAAATCACATGAGAGCCGAGTAATCAGGATCACTCCTGATTTCTCAGCTCTCATGATTTCATGAGAGTCGGATTTTCACGAGGTCAGCCTCCTGCTGGAAATGGACGAGAAACTGAATCATTTATTTAAATATACTTAAATTTGAATTTCCATGTTTTCGTGAGCCCAGCACTCAATTGTCCAGGCTCATTTGCTTTTATGGCTTCACTGAGAGAGATTCTCTCTGGCAAGGAAAACACTTGCTCGCCACGAACAGTAAACAATCCTGTTGGCCTCCCTGGTGGAAGCAGAGGCCATGGAGGCCCCCCAGGGAGGCCAAGGGCGAAGACTGGCACCTGGGCAATGTCCAGTGGACACATTGGCCAGGGGCTGGGCCTATGGGGGTGGGGCCTGTGGGGGTCTTGCATGAAAGATGGGCCCAGTCAGGGTGAGGGGGCACACTCTGCAACAGGATCAGATGGGGGGTGGTAGGGGAGCCTGCTGTGCACTCTGCGAGGAAATCAGATTGGGAGGAGGGCCCGCTGCTGCTCTGCAGCTGCAATCAAATCGGGGGAGTGGGAGCCTGATCTATCAGAGTGGCGGAGGCTATATGCCTATGCATTGTGGGGCACACAATTGGCCATGGGCCCCCACAGTTGCTGGAGTTGGGGGAGCTGATTGAGGTTGTCTGCAGTAGCAGGGGCCTGATAGCTCTCTGTTTATCAGCACCCTGCAGCTTCTATTGAGCATGCGCAGAATCAGAGATCTGTGCATGTGCAGTAGCTCCCTCTACAGGTTGGCTGGTGAGTTAAGCCAAGCCCACAGCATGCAGCAGCGAGAAACAGTCTAGACCATTATTTCAGTGATTAAGTGCGTAAGATTGGATGTGAAAACTCAACCAAAAAATGGATAATTTTCACGCTAGCTGGACACTTAGAATCAATCTCATAAAATTCTGCCCATCATGGTGAACATTCTTAGATTGTGCTACGTAGTGTGAGAAGACCATCAACAGTTTGGTCAGATTACAACAAAGTCACAGCACTGGAAAGTGTTGAAAACGTTCTGTGAGAACTGCAAAGAAAAGCTTTGGAGGCACACTGCTGAGCTAATGCTCAACTAAAGAGCTGGTAAGCAGAAGCATTCTTCTTGGTGACATTGTCAGTTCCGAGAGTGGTACAGAGCTGTTGGAAGAGTTTCAGAGCGCACAGATTGCTGCAGTTCAATCACATTGCATCATAAAGAAGGACAGATCATTGAGATTGTGCCTTAATTCACGATTTATAAATGCAGTTTTGAAAATATCCAGAAGAGCTAAAACTGAGATTTGTAAGTACAAAATTATTCGCGCTAAGTATGGCTTTTAGCCAGTAAATCTTGCAGAGAAGTCCCAAAGCTTGCTACATTTTGTACCTCCTTTAAATATACCGTTTTCAATTACCTCCTTTTGGGCTATCTGTTAGCCAGGATCTTTTTCAAGCTCATGTGGACCAAAGTATATGCACTGTGCCAGGATGCATCTGTATCACAGATGAAATCTTCTGTTGTGGGAAGAATAAAGATTGTACATGGCCACAATCTGCACTTATTAGTGCAAGTGGCATGCAATGAAGGATCGGTTCAATACGTAACCGATCATTTTTTTGGTGTAATATAGGCCAGATCAACTCAATGTAAAGAAAATATTCAAGATGTTAAAATCTTTTAATTTCTTGTCTCCATACATTCCCAATTTCACTCAAGAATCTTCATTGCTGAGGGAATTGTTGAGAAAGGATGTGCCTATCCTGTGGTATGAAAACTACCTCTTGAAAACACTGAAACATTCATTACAGAAGACAGTGCAGTTTAATCAGAAGTTGTGAATACTACACTGTACTTTTCCCAATCAACTCTGACAACAGCTTCCTGACAGATTCAAAATTGAAATGTTTTCTGCCCATGCCTTCTCAGAGAAAGGAAGCTAACCTCTCTGTCCCTTGGAAATCGTCAGAATTTTGGCTCTTCAGCAGATTATATAAAGAAAAAAGACAGAATTGGACAATTTGAAGTCAGGCACCTGCTTTAAGGAGCAAAAGCTGTAAACTTTTGTAGGGGCAGTACGGTGACACTGTGGTTAGCACCGCTGCCTCACAGCGCCAGGGACCCGGGTTCGATTCCTGGCTCGGGTCACTGTCTGTATGTTTTTCCCGTGTCTGCAAGGGTTTCCTCCTGGGTGCTCCAGTTTCCTCCCACGGTCTGAAAGACATGCTGGTTAGGTGCATTAGCCACGCTAAATTCCCCCTCATTGTATCCGAACAGCAGTCGGAATGTGGCAATTAGAGGGTTTTCACAGTAACTTCACTGCAGTGTTAATATAAGCCAATTTGTGACAATAATAAATAAACTTTAAACTGCCCAGGAAGCACCCACCACAACTCACATCCACCATTCTGTCCTGTCCTGTCCTGTCCTATATATCACTCTGGGTACACAATCTGTAAATGTGTGAACAGAGGACAAAAAAAGATTTTTGCTCAGTGCACCAGAAGCATGAAATGTACTTCTGCATTGCTACTACATCCTAGTAGAATTTCTGCGGCCTTCCTATGATAAATTTTAACAAGGGGCTGTGGCTAACATTCCTATTGAGCTGTGCGGGTGTGGAAGACAGCCTGAAAGGTATTTTGCAGTCTGTGTTCTGTGCGTATTAATGATGTGCGTGGCTGTGCAAAAGAATTTAAAGGTATTGCACGCTGAAGAAACAAGCCTCAGACAACATTTTAAAGGGAACATTGGCTGTGGCCCAAAGTCTCTCCCTTCCTTTCAATAATAGCATCCTGTAATCACTGGTACGCTGTATGCCAATAAATGTATTTGTATGTCTACTTATATGCGTGTCCAAAGGTACCTAGCTGCAACCTGGGGATGGAGTTGCTAGTGAAGTGTTGTACAGTTTCACGTAGAAAACAGAAGGACTATTAATTCTGTTGGGTGTGCAAGGAATGATGAACTCTGCAGGAGTATTTTCCAACCGACATGAACAGATGTAGGTTTCTGAGTGGAAGATTTAGTGTGTAAGGCAGGGACAGTGATGTGTGCTGAAACACCCCACCAATGAAACGGAAAAGACAAATTAGCTGAGATGTTTTGGTTAAAAAATTAATTTGACTACAGAACAGGTTTAACAATCTTAAAGACCAAATGCTAATACCATTAAACTATTAATTTCTATATTTCTTTAATGTAGATTTTAAATAGTTCTGGCAGAGTTAAAATGGAATGTCTCTGATGCTAAGAAATTTCAGATGAAGGTTAGGAACTCTGGTAGATTGGGGATCGGGGTGCGATTGCAATTTCCTACCCCCTCCACCTGAGCATGAATCAGACAGAACCCCTAATGCCTGTTCCGGGAACTTTAATTAATATTTAATATTCCCTGGGTGAAGAAAAGCTTTGCACGCGGCGCTGACTTAAACCCTCTGAGGGCTTTCAAACTCAATATCAAATATGTAGTCCTCCCTTAATCAGGACCTCAATATCACTCGCCATCAGGGATTAAAATTGACTGCAGGACTGGAGATGCGGACAAAGTAAAATCTTGTAGAAAAAAAGAAGTGTGTTTTGTGTTTTATATCAAGTTTTCCTAGCAAAGCTAGTTATGATCTACACCAACTACAATCCCATGTCCTTTTCTCACTTAGTAGCCTTGAGCACACAACCTTGGTATTGCACACAGAGTAGGAAATACCCTGCTGAGGTGCATCACACTCCACCATCCCAGCTGAAAGATGTCTGCTGCACATGGGTTTATACACCAAGACCTGCCAGTAAACTATTTTCATCTCATTTATTTTCATCTAAGATCCTAATTCACAAATACTTTTTATGTTATCCGCAAGGACTGTTTCTCTGATAATTTCATATACGTTGTTAATAAAGATAATGCCAATTAAGGACCCAAATACTGATTGTTGCAGGACTCCGTTATATATTTTACCAAGCAGAGCTATGCATTAATCACTAACACACTCTGTGTGAATGTAGTAATTTCCATATCACGTGTAAAATCCTTTATGCCGATTCGAGATAAAACAAGTGCAAAGAAGCTGGATTAGTATCAGTATACACTGAGAGCAAGTTTATTGGCTTGATTCTGAACAACACAAAAGTATTTAGTGTATGATCAATAAACATGATATCAATTCCAAACCCATTTAAATATATATTTATGTTTCAAAAGTGCTTATGTCAAAATTGCTTGCATACTTGAATGAGAATGAATTTCTATCAATACTAGCAAATGACAAATTCTGTCTGTCTTCCAACCTTTTGTCCTCCATTCTCTCATTTATCCATTTTGTTTAACACTCCTTCAGGTTTTCATGCTCTGTACTCATTTGTTTATATATTGATAAACTTAACTTGGATAGCTTCACTCCCCTTTCCTGCTTCTCCTAATATAGCATATCATTGTAAAACATTTTTGCAACTCCACCACATCCTGTTTCATTGGCAGCTTCAGCTAAAGCACCTGTCATGCTAATTTTGTATTCATGCCATGGACCAAGTAAAAACAACCTCAGCTGCCTAATGATCCTACAAACCATTTGGTCTTTGTTTATTTCATTTCTTTCATTTACTGATCCATAGTTCTCAGACAACTCAGTTATTTTATGGAGCTGTTTAGAAATGCATTTAGTTTTCTCCCCAAGGGAATGTGAAAGCTCTTAGTCTGTATATCAAAATGGATTGTGCTTTGAACACAGGCTGCATTCTTCCTAGGAACCATTTTTCACATTGGCTCATTCGCTTAAGTTAAACTGTTCTAAAGATAGAATAGATCATAGAATCCCTACAATGCAGGAGGAGGCCATTTGACCCATTGAGTCTGCACCGACTACAATCCCACCCTCACCCTATCCCTGTAACCCCACATATCTACCCTGCTAGTCCCGCTGATGCTAAGGGGTTTCCATGGCCAATCAACCTAACCCGCACGTCATAGAGTATGGGAGGAAACTGGAGCACCCAGAGGAAACTCACCACAGACACTGGGAAAATGTGCAAATTCCACACATTCACCCTAGCCCGGAATTGAACCCAGGTCCCTAGCACTGTGAGGCAGCATTGCTAACCACTGTGCCACCATGCCACCAATGGGAGCAAGAATTTATCAAAACATAAACATATCAAGTAACAATGACAAGTAATCCCCCAATTAACAGTTTAGTCAGTAATCTGTGCTGTTTTAGTGTACAGGAATATCAAATGTAAGATAACAATAGCAATCTGCAATTCTATAACACTTTGCATTGAGCAGTGTTTCAACATTGATTAAAAGAGGCAGGAGATGGGGAGAAATACTGAACAGTAGCAACCACGGTTGATGGAATGGTTTTTAAAGTGACATTTGAAGCAACAGAGGGGTGGCAAGTTGAGGGATTCAGCAAAGAATCCCAGATAACACAGAAATATTGACTTAAACAGTAGCAACTGCCAGTGAAATAGAGGGAACAGGAAAATGAGCAGTAATTGAATGCTGGGCTATAGAAGGATTTGACGGTCTCAAGTAAAACTATGTAGATATACTTTTGTGATGCATTGCAGCTGTAGTATTTTGGAAGCTGGTGGATACCAATGTGATCCACAGCAACCACATTTGCAATAAGTATCTGCAGCTTGATGAACTTTGGCTTGGAGTTCAAGTATTAGACATTGGGGTATATCGGGAGACAGTGGATGTGTTGAATGGAATCCTGCTGCCCCCATCAGTGGGTTGAATGGCAGGAGATCCAAAGATCAGTTTCATGCTAGGGTGAATTTCCCGTGTGATCTTCTGGTGCCCTGCTGGCAGATCAGGAAACCCACTGGAGGCCAACGTGAAACTGATTTGCATCCTTCTAATGGGGTACAGATGAATGCCCAGAAAGTTGCTCCCCTACTTGATTCCCTGCAATGCCAGCAGGAAAACATATCGGAACAGCAGTCAGGACTGAGCTGAAGAATGCCTGGAGCTGCCTCCAGAGTTCGGATGGAGGCTGGCAGCAACCGTGGACCTGGGAACATCACAGCAATGGGTGGGGGAAGCATCTATTCTTCCAATTTCATTATCATCAAAGAGATCTGCCTTCCAGCCTGAACTCCTGGAGATCCGTCTTGTGTTTTGAACAGTAGGTCAGTAATGCTGGGCATCTTTTCCATCTGGCACTCAGCTATGACGGCGAGATGCGCGCAATCAAGCCCACCCCACCACCGAATATGGCATTAAATGCCAGATGCACGATTAGAGGGCCGGAAGATATGGTATAGTTTCCCGTCAGCCTCTGTGACGGGAAACACTCGCTGTTCCCAATACAGGAGTTGGTCCCTGAAGGGAGAATTCCACCTTAGGTTTTATTTGGTATGTGATTAGGGATAGGACGATGTGACTATGATTGAAGCAGGTAAGGGAATCCAAACATTAGTACAGAGGAGCCTCAGCCTTTGCACTTGTCCAACAGGTTGAAGGTTCATGCAGCTTTTGTGGCCAAGAGTAGGGATTCGCAAGGAGGATAAGTAAACTGATCACAGCTCCGTGGTATAGTGGGCCATTTAAGCTGGAGAGTCAAAAGGAATGCGGTACTCAGCAGCACTATCATTAGGAAGATAATGAATATTTGTGTAAATGCCAATGTTGTATAAAAATCAACAAATGATTTTTGGCCTAAAATGTGTCGTTTTTCATTTACCTAATGTAAAAGTCAACCTTAGTTTTTAAGGCATCATGCTGCACTGTGATTATTAATTACTTCTCAGTAATTACTATATATTTAAATTGAGAGAGGCTGCAGAATTCATACATGAATTGCAAAAAGTTAGCATGCATATACAACAAGTAATTAGGAAGTGAAATTTAATGTTGGCCTTCACTGCAAGGGGAATGAAGAATAAAAGTGGGGAAATGGTGCCACAGCTATACAAGACAAAGGTGTTAGACTGCATGTGGAGTACTGCTTCTCCTTATTTAAGAAGATCTACTTGCAATGAAGCAGTTTAGGAAAGGTTCACAAGATTGATTCCAGGTTTGGGGGGGATGGTTTGACTGATGTGGAAAGGTTGGGCTGATCCGTGTTGGAGTTTTCAAGAATAAAAACTGATCTTATTGAAACATGTAAAATTCTGAGGGAGCTTGACAGGATAGAGGCTAAGAGGATGTTTCCCCATTGTAGGGGAATCTAGAACTGGGGTGCATAATTTCAGAACAAGATCTCTCACATTTGTGATGGAGATGAGAAGGAATTTCTTCTCTCAGAGGATCATTTATCTTTGGAATCCTCTGCTCCAGGCAACAGTAGAGGCTACATCATCGAACTTACCCAAGGCTGAATTAGACAGATTTTGCTCTACAGCGAATGGTCAAGGGTACTTAAGGCAGCAAGGAAAATGGAGTTGAAGCCACAGTGAGATCAGCAGTGATCTTATTGAATTGCAGAGCAGACTCGAGGATTGAAACGGTGTACTCCTGCTCGTATTTCTGACGTGCTTATATTATATACCACTATTTACAAGGACAATTTATTAGCTAGTCAGTCATGTAATCTTGTTGCCTCTTAGTGTGCCAACCCAATTCTCTGCCCCACAGATCAGTCACCCAAAAGTTAAAATCTCCCATAGTGAATTAAATACGCTCCTATTCATCCTTGCTACTGAAGTATTTTTGTTTGAGATTTTTACATCCACTAAATTTAACAATGAATGGAGTGAATTGTTATGTGCACATTTGAAGATGTTATCATCAAATGTTAAGACTTAGCCCTATGTTCAGATGTAATGCTTTATTTTGCATTGAAATAATCCATGACCCCCTGTTTAGTTATTTCCAGGTTTGAACAGCAAAGTCTTCACAATATTCAAAATGATCACTGGTCATATCCCAGTGCATTTCATTTGAAATGCTGTTGCAGAACTTAAGGAATGTTCAGCCTCTCCTCACTGAGAACAACCATTAATGGGCTGTGTTTGCTGGATGGCTGGTTTGTGAAGCAGAGCAATGCCAACAGCATAGGTTCAGTCCCGTACTGGCTCAAGTTATTCATAAAGACCCCACCTTCTCAAACTTGCCCCTCGCCTGAGATGTGGTGACTCTCAGCTTAAAGCTTCACCAGTTAACATGCTTTCGCAAAAAAAAGGGGAAAGCAACCGATGGTCCACTGGGACTTGATGACCATTTTTTAAAAATCAGAAATATACAGAAGTAAAAATGCTATTCAAGTTGAGGATAATTCTTATTAATAGACAAATTAATTCAAAAAGGGTCCTAATATGGGTAACAAATTCTCCAAATAATTCAGATAAAAATAGTACATGCAGGTTGAGGTAATTCGTACTCTTGTTTATTTTAGGCAAGCAATACTTGGGTTTGAGGATGACTTGCTTCCACTCTGGTTTGATGGGTTCTAAGATGCCTGGTCAGTCCAATCTATGATCTACAGACTCAGCCACATAGGGGGAAAATGTTGGGTAGATGGGTTGCTTGAAGGTTTGTGCTCTCCCACCGTCTGCACATTCCCAATAGAGTCTCTCAACATGTTTCGTTTCTTCCTGGATGACATGGGGGTTCCCCAAAATGTGCTGAGCAACTGCACTGTATATTCCCAGGTTTGGTTAGCATGACAATTGCATGGACAGTGCAAACTTCCCTTGGGCAAATTGCTCTGCACTGGGAACCATCTGAAAATGTGATTTAAATTGCAAACATTGGATGGTTCTGACCATCTTTCATCAATAGTTAAACAGAAAATGTTAGAAGGATTAAAGCTACTTTTAACTTCTGGATAAATGTTGTAAAGACCCACACTGATCTCCTGACAGGATTCCTCCTATATTCCCGAAACCCGAGGGACACCCCCACTCCTGACCACACCCCTCATTGGGACTTTCCACTCTAATGAAGAATCTCCACCTCCACAAAGACTCCCCACTCCTACAGGATTCCCCCATAAGATTCTTCCACCACCCGCACTCCCCGGGTCTCTGCCACAGTTTGAGGCAAATTCCCCTGAATTTGGTATCTTCAGGAAAAGGAGAATAATAATGGGGAAAGGAGTGGGAGGAAATTTTGGAAACCATTTTCTGCTCACTGATTCTGTGCCCACAGTTTTCTTTCCACTGTTTCTATTTTTATATTTATCCCTAATATTGATCTTGATTGGACCCTATTTGGGAGAGTGTGTAATATAAATATCTGCTGTTGTAGCTAACTGTTTAGAGAGGAGGGAGGAGGCTAGGAATTGGTCTTAATCCATGAATTGTCTTTCTGCTCTTATGGTTTGTCCCTTCTCTTTGATTTCTTTGACTTGATTTGATTTCTATGATTTGTTTTATTACTGTCATATGTATTAACAAACAGTGAAAAGTATTGTTACTTGTGTGCAATACAGACAAAGCATATCGTTCATAGAAAAGGAAATGAGAGTGCAGACTGTAGTGTTGCAGTTATAACTAGGGTGTACTGAAAGATCAACTTAATTGAAAGTAGGTCCATTCAAAAGTCTATTGGCAGCAGGGAAGAAGCTATTCAGACTTTCGTATCTTTTTCCTGACAGAAGAAGTTGGAAGAGAGAATGTGCAGGGTCTTTAATTATGCTGGCTGCTTTGCTGAAGCAGTGGGAAATATAGACAGAGCCAATGGATGGGAGGCTGGTTTACTTGATGGATTGGACTATATTCACATCCTTTTGTAGTTTTTTGTGGTTTTGAGCAGAGCAAGAGCCATACCAAGTTGTGATACAACCAGAAAGAATGCTTTCTGTGGTGCATCTGTAAAAGTTGGTGAGAGTCGTAGCTGACATGCCAAATTTCCTTAGTCTCAGCATAATACTAAAATTATCACTTTTGAACGACATTTGTCAAGGATTGCATTAGACCAAGGTATTGCTCTAAAACCCTAGCATAGATTATGTAGAATGCTTTGTATCCCTGCCAATCGCTGAGATCAGTTTCATGAGAACTCTATCCTTGTTGCAGTTGCCCCCAGCAACGATGCTGTATTGTTGGATTATAAACCAACAAGTTAAATAAATTAGGTTCTGCCCAGTCTGAGGAGGCTCTGGAGCTTATCTGCATATGTCATTGGTCTGGACTCCTGATTCAGAACGTCTAAATTTTCAGTGATGAGAATTCTCCTCCTCACAAACAGCTGTTCTTTTGTTGTTCTGCACCAACAAAGCCACTTCTGAATCATGAGTGGTTTATACCTCTGAGTTGAGCAATGGTAACGCTTCCGTTACTTGTACAAAATGTTTTACTGAATAGTCTTATTCCTTCAATTGAAATGAATAGAATTTAAATAAATGGGATAAAGATTCTAGTCTGATTATAATGCAGCTCGCCAAGTTTTAGGAACGGCAACATCTTTTATTATTTTTCATTATTATTCTTGATTTCATGGCTTGTGATTTATATAACACTTGATAAGCTAACATTTCATAACTAATCCCAGGAAGTATTTATATATAACTGTATTTTTATTTCAAACTCACAATAAAACTCCTAAATTTCCTACTGTGTAAAAGTAAGAAAAATGCTTTTCACATTAAAAAATGCAGTGAACTGTTTTTTTTACTGTGTTCCTGTGGATACCATTGGGGAGGCTTTTCCAATCATAAAGCAATGACCTTGTAGTGCCAGCTGGAAAGATGTACTGTCGGAACCACATCACTGGTGTTCTTCCTGCATGTGGGATATCAAAACAAAATTGTTGCAGTTTAATCCTTGAATTATGTATTTAAATCATTACTATTTAATACAATTATTATTTCCATGTATGTTGGTGGCCTGCAACGTGTTATATGTAGTAAGAGAAATCTTTAGCTAAGTCATCAGATTGGTAGATCTTGGCACACCATACTTTACAAGGTCTCCTGCAGGGTAATTGCATTGCTGAAATATTTAAGCACAAGTTTCACAGTGTTATTCAGAACTTCTTATTTTACTTACAAAAAGAAAACATTTCAATGTTACAGTGCTACCAAAAATATTGTTTGGCTGCTCACACTGTGGAGCCACTGTAGCTTTTATGAAGTGAACTTTAAAATTTACTTTGCCCTCTAATTACCCCATGCTTTGTTTCGTGCTTTATATCAAAGGGAAGGATGCTTTTGATACAAATTGAAATATTTATTATTTATTTATTTCTCACATATCCGGTGCATGAGTTTGACAGCAAAGACTTAGATATACATTCGTCGATATTCAAATATATGTTCCAAAATCTACAGAAGGTGATTTTCCATTTTTTCTGTGCTTTATAGTACAACATTGAATCATAATCAAATGAACTCATGTGGAAGATTTCCCAAGTCGTAATATATGTTCTTCTAAAGCTTAGCTGGGAGCATCTATCTGTATCTCAAGAAAATATGAATCACATACTTGCAAGAAGGTTAACTTATACAGTAGGGGAGCTTTTAGACTAGTTTGGCAGGGGCATGGACATCAAGATCAAAAATTTGAGAGGAGAAACAAGGTGAACAGAGGACCAGCAGAGACACACATCACTAAAATAAAAGTATAGTTCCAAATTATGAGAGTTCAGACAGCAGGCAGTACGAGATGGCCTCAGGTTTCAATGGAAAGTGTTTAAATGCAAGTAGCAGGGTGTATAGAGTTGGTGAGTTGCAGAAACAAGACTATCAAAAGATATAATGTGACTTGGGGTGGCACGGTGTCACAATGGTTAGCACTGCTGCTTCACAGTGCCAGGGAGCTGGGTTTGACTCCAGCCTTGGATGACTGTCTGAGTGGAGCTTGCATGTTCTTCCTGTGTCTGCATGGGTTTCCTCTTGGTGCTCTGGTTTCCAACAACAGTCATGTGCAGATGGATTGGCTATGTTAAATTGCCCCTTAGTGTCCCAACGTGCGTAGGTTAGGGAGATCAGTGGGGTAAGTCTGTGTGGTTACAGGGATAGGTAGTGGGGGGGATGAGCCTGTGCCTGGGTAAGATACTTTGTGCAGACTCATTGGCCAAAAGGCTTCCTTCTGCACTCTAGGGATTCTATGATTTTAAGTGGAAAATGTGACTGTCAGTGTCAGACTGAAGGTAAGGTGTGAAAATGTGGTAAAGGGGGAATTATTTTTGGAGTTACTGAAATTGCACTCTGATGGGTTCTTCAGTGACAGTTCATGATAAATCCTTGCATCAGTTCTGTCATATTTTGTGAGGCACTATAGATGCTGCCCATTGGCTTGTGAGTTGTGCAACAGAGTTCTCTCAATCAGCGGATGGTCCTTGTTGCCTCATAGCCAAAATTTCATTTGCCTTGGCTATGAAAATGCTTGAGCATTGACCTGCATTATTCTCCATCTATGATTACACGCTAGCTGAATGAAGGATTAGAATTCCTCTCTGGGCATAAGGCAGAGTTGACACGTGAAGCCCACAGCAATATGTGTGTGCAGTCAATGGTAAACTGTGGTGTGGGGAAGCCTTCAATTCTAACAAAGCTGCAAACTTGCTCAACCTGCTTGTCTCTAGCAAGAGAGAATGAAATGTTGTTAGCTTTCAATGATGAAAGTTGTGTCTCTCTCACAATGCATACTACAAGATGTTGCAATTGATTCCAGCCCCAATTTGAAAGAAGCTAGATGCATTAAATTTCAACTCTACAGTTACTGCCTCAGCCACTGAGAAAGCAGTGATCACCCTGCTCTGAGACAACAGCAGCAGCAGTTTTCAGTGAAGATATTCTTACTGAAGTACAAACTTGACTTCGGCGAATAATGCTGTGTGAAGTTGAATAATTAATTATTCTCTGATCATGGGGGCAAGAGGAAGGTGGGGGAGGTAGATGCCACGGATGATGTTGGGATGGGGAGGAGAGGTTGCTGGAACCACCTGGAACATCCGAGTTAGTATGGGATGAGTTTTTTTTGCTCTGATTGGGCTCTGTGGGGCAGGCTTTGCCAGCATCATTAGATCCCACCCCTCAATGACATGGTGAATGAAACATGCTCCCCTGCTTTTGTTTGGACAAAGTGCCATAAGATCTGGAGAGAAACACACTGATTTTCAGAATTTGACACTGATATTTTTGGTAAGATTCCACCCAATATATAAACAAAGCAACAGCCAGAAGATATCAAGTAGTAACTAACCTGTCGTGAGTAGTTGATAACCCCTTTAAATAATCCCGATGAGTAGTCCACCTCGTGCTGAACACATATTCAGCTGTGCAAGGTTAAGACAGAGTGTAGCTGGAATGTTTAACTCCAAAAATGGCATCACTTGCATAAAATTAATGTTGCAGTTGATTGACATTATAATAAGCCTGTTCTGTTTACTTCTGGTGGTCACTCACTGTGCCCATGCTAACATCCTCATCAATATGTCATCTGCTTTGACATATCCAAAAGCACTCACATGCACCACCATTATCATTTTGGAAACAGAATGACACTCCAGCACCCAAACATAAGAACATAAGAAATAGGAGCAGGAGTAGGCCATCTAGCCCTTTGAGCCTGCCCCGCCATTCACAAAAGGTGCTGCTGATTTTGTGCCAGATATGAAAGACTGGTAGTCCCCAAAGGTTGCAGATGCAGATAGATAGGTTGAGTGAATAAGCAAAAATCTGGCAGATGGAGTATACTGTTTGACAAGTACAATAAAAAAGCAGAGTTTTACTTTAGCAGAAAATTACTGCGGATTCCAAGTTGCAGAGGGTTCTAAGTATTCTAATACATGTGTCACAAAAAGCTAGTATGCAGGTTCAGCAAGCATTTAAGAAGGCTAATAGAGTACCATTCTTTATTACAAGAAAAATTGAACATAAAAGGACATTATGCTTCAGCTATACAGGGCATGAGTGAGACCATATCTTGAATACTGTAATACAATGTGGAGTTTTGGTGTCTATTTAAGGAAGAATGTAAATATGTTGGAGGTGGTTCAGAGGAGATTTGCTGGATTGTTACCTGAAATTAGCAGGTTGTTTTATGAGGAAAGTTGGACAGACTGGGCTTATTTCTACAGGAGTTTTGAAAAGTGAAGAGTGACTCAATTAAATTATATACGACTCTGAACAGTCTTGATAAGGTGGGCATGGAAAGGATGTTTCCTCTTGAGGGTGAGTCCAGAACAACAGGACACTGTTTTAAAATTATGAGTGGCCATTTTAGGACAGAAATGAAGAGAATTTCTTTTCTCTGAGGATTATGCAACTTTGGAACTCTGTCTCAGAATTCAGTAGGGTCATTGTATATTTTTAAGGTGGAGGTAAATGGATTCATATTAGGGAAACAAATCAAAGATTGTCGAGGTAGATGGGAATGTGAAATTTGGAACACAAACAGTTCAGCCATGATTTCATTAAATGGGAGAGCAGGCTCAAGGGGCCGAATACCCTACTTATGCTACTAATTCGTATGATCAAAATAGATAAATTACCTATTCCTGAAAGGATGCATCGTAGATTATCATGGGACATAAGGATGAAAATTGCAACGGTTTTAATCGCAATCACAACGGTGGTGCTAGAGAGTTGGAGAGTTGTAAATGTTACACTAATACAAATTCAAATACTTTGCTGAAAATCTGGAATCAAAACAGAAAATTTCAGAAATCCTCAGCAGATTGGACAGCATCTGTAGAGAGAGAGAAAGAGAATTAACATTTGAGGTTGATGGTCTTTCATAAGGGCTGGAAATGGTTTGGGATGTAACATGGTTAAGCAAGAACAAAGGTAGGTTTACATACAGAGGAAGAAAGAAACAGCAAAGGGCATAATTGGTTAAATAATGAAATGGATAATCGTGCGAAGCTGAAGTGGATGGAACTGGGCAAGAATAGAAATAAGAGATGGGCACAGAGTGGTAGTTCTCAAATAGAGTCCACAGACCCCTGAGAATCTATAGAACTTTTCCAGGAGGTCCACAAAATAATCTCTTTGGCCAGGAGAGAAAGAGAAGAATAAAAGGAAGAAAATGAGGGCCAGCCTCATGTCTTGTATAAATTAACACTTAGAAATAGAATCTTGCAGTTTCTTTTGGCAGGAGAGATGGGGCACTGGGAGGCTGGCTACAGCTGTGGTACTCGGATACATTCAAATGGAAATCCTGTAGTGAGCAAGTGCTATTATTCTGCTGCCTGGCCTTCTGAGTATTTTCAACATTTTTTGTTTCTATAAACTTCTTGTTGGTTTGATTCCTGAACGAGTGGGAATGCTATCAGTAAAACTGATTTAAATCTCTCATCATGTTGCAATAATATAAATTCTTTGCCTTCATTGTCAATGAGTTAAAATCCTGGAATTCCCTCCCTAACAGCACTATGGGTGTACCCACACAGAAATTGCAGTTCAATAAGGCATCACCGCCTCCTCAAGGGCAATTAGGGATTTGGAAATAAATTCTGGCTTAACCAGTGACACTCACATCCCACAAAAGAATTTTAAATAAACACTCAGAAACAAGGCTGGTTTGGTCAGATCTGTAAAATATTCTGAAGAACATCTCATTCAAATTGACATTCTAATCGAATTGGAGAGAAGGATGCTCCAATGCTTATGGAAAGTTATACAAACAATTAAAATTATAGCTTGCTTTGAGCTGTTAAACATCTAATTATGGTGTGATTGTTATTAATGCTGATCTGATCAATTGCTGTTTTTACTGAATGTGATCTGATTGGGTAGGAATTTCATTAACAGGCAATTTTGAACCACATTAAAAGCCATTCAGTTGACTGTTAGTAGAGCCATACTTATCCTTTCACTGATTCGTTTGGTCTCATCCATCACGATTGAGGCACTGAAATTGTTTCAAATGCTACTCTGAATAATTACCTCTTCTTAAAAGCACTGTTAAAACACTCTTTTCATGAAGCACTTTTGTACTATGAGTATTATATAGCATTATAATTTAGATGGGGTGGGGCCTAACTGACTAATTCATTTGAAAAAGGGTCTTTCAGCTAAAAAATGTTCGAGAGTCACTGAGAGAGCGGAGGTGTAAATGACAACAGCTGAGTCATTATCTGCTGTCTGAATAAAATGGGAGTAGCGATTATAGTCTGAAATAGTTTAACTCAGTGTTGAGTTCAGAAGGTTGTAAAGTGCCTAATCGTAAGATTAAGCTTCCTGAAGCTTCCATTATACTACATTGGAACAGAGTAGGGGGGCTATTGTGGCAATGAAGCAGTGAATTAAAATGACAAGCAACCGGAAAATCAGTGGCTGATCACTTTGCAGAACATGTCGAGTTGTCGTGATCTGAAAACACTGCCTTCAAGGGTGGTCGAAGCAAATTCAACAATAACATTCAAAAGAGAATTGAGTTAATACTTGAAGGGACTATGGGCAAGGATCAGTGAAGTGCAAATAATTGGGGGAGATGGTATTGTTGCTTGACTAGTAATCCAGAGACCCAGGGTAATGCTAAGTAACCCAGGTTTGAATCCCACCATGGCAGATGGTGGAATTTAAAAACTCAATAAAATATCGGGAATTAAAAGTCTAACGTTGACCATGAAGCCATTGTCGATTATCGTAAAAATCCATCTAGTTACTCAATGTCCTTTAGGGAAGGAAACCTGCTGTCCTTTCCTGGTCTGACCTACATGTAACTCCAGACCCACAGCAATGTGGTTGACTTAAGTGCTCTCTGAAATGGCCATGCAAGCCAATCACTGTAATACCTGTAAAAATACTGTGCATGAACCACTCAGAATTGACCCGGGAAGAGCAACAGCAAACCCAACTGTGTCGCCCCTGAAAAGTCCTCCTTGCTTACATCTCAGGGCTTGTGCCAGAATTGGAAGAACTGTCTCTCAAACTACTCAGGCAACAGCCCGATAAAGTCATATTCACAGAATTATACCTTACAAATAATGTCCCTGATATATCCTGTGTCACTGGCAGGACAAACCCATCAGAGATGGTGGCACAGTGGTAGACATTTTAGAGGGAGTTGCCCTGGGAGGCCTGAACATTGAATCTGAACCCCATGAAATCTCATGGCACCAGGTCAAACATGGGCAAAGAAATCATTTACTGAGTACATGTACTGTCCCCCCTTAGCTAATGAATCCATCCTTCTCCACGTTGAACACCACTTGGAGGAAGCGCAGAGGGTGGCAAAGACTGTGAAAGTATTCTCGTTGGGGACTTCAACGTCTATCACCAAGATTTGCTCACTAGCACCACCACAGACCGAGCTAATTGGGTCCTAAAGGATATAGCTGCTAAACCCGCACTACGGCAGGTGGTGAGGGAACCAACAAGAGGTAAAAACATACTTGACCTCATCCTCGCCAACCTCGCTGCCGCAGATGCATCTATCCATGACAGTAGTGATATGAGTGACCACTGCACAGTCTTTGTGAAGACAAAGATCCATTTTAACATTGTGGCTATCCTCCATTGTGTTGTGTAGTTCTACCACCATGCTGAATGGAATAGACATCAAATAGATCTAGCAGCTCAAAACTGGGCACCCATGAGGTATTGTGGGCCATTAGCAGCAACAGAATTGTATTCGACCACAATCTGTAACCTTGTGACCTGGCATATCTCCCACTCTACATTTCCACCAAGGGCATGCCAGAAGCAACACCAGACTTACCTAAAAATGAGGTGTCAACTTGGTGAAGCTGCAAAACAGAACTACTTTTTGTATGCCAAACAGCATACGCAGCAAATCTTAGACAGAGCTTAGCAATCTCACAACCAACAGATTGGATCTAAGCTCTGCAATCCTGCCATATCCAGCTGTGAATGCTGGTGGATAATTAAACAACTTACTAAGGAGGAAGCTCTATAAATATCCCCATCTTCCATGATAGAAGAGCTCAAGCACATCAGTGCAAAAGATAAGGCTGAAGTACTTGCAACAATCTTCAGCCAGAAGTGGATGATCTATCTCAGCCTCCATCAGAGTCTCAGCATCATGGATATCAGTCTCCAGCCAATTCAATTCATTGCATTTCAAGAAATGGCTGAAGGCACTGGATGCTGCAAAGGCTATGGGCCCTGACAATATTCCAGCAATAGTACTGGAGACTTGTGCTCCAGAACTTGTTGCACCCCTAGCCAAACTGTTCCAGTACAGCTACAAAAGTGGCATCTACCCAGCAACGTGGAAAATTGCCCAGCATGTCCTGTACATAAGCAATGGAATAAATCCAACCCAACCAATTACTGCACCATCAGTGTAATCTAGATTGTCAGTAAAGTGATGCGAGGGGCTATCAACAGCATTATGAAGTGGCACTTATTCAGCGATAACTTACTCACAGAAGCTCAGCTTGGGTTCCACCTGGGTAACTCAGCTCCTGACCGCATTACAGTTTTGTTTCAAACATGGACAAAAGAGCTGAATGCCGGGGGTGGCGGGGGGTGACTCCTCTTGACATGAAGGCAGAATTTGGCTGACTGTGGCAATGAGGATCCCTAGCAAAACTAGAGTCAGTAAAAATAGAGAAAATCACCAGTTGCAGTCGTATCTGGCACAGGAAAGATGGCTGTGGTGATTGGAGGTCAATCATCTCAGTCATCACTGCAGGGGCTCCTCGGGGCAGTGTACTAGGCCCAAACATCTTCAATTGCTTCGTCAATAACCCTCTTTCCATCATAAGGTCAGAAGTAGCAATGTTCACACATGATTGCATAATGTTCAGTATCATTTGCAACTCTTCAGATACTAAAGTAGCCTATGTCCAAATGTAACAAGAGCTGAACAATATCCAGGCTTAGGCTGACAAGTGGCAAGTAACATACGTGCCTTAAAAGTGCCAGGCAATGACTAACAAGAGAGGGTGTAACCATGTCTCTTAACATTAAATGGCATTACCATTGCTGAATCCCCCACTGTGTTAGTAGTGGAGATTACTATTGACCAGAAACTGAACTGGATGAGCCATATAAATACTGTGGCTAACAGAGCAGGTCAAAGGCTAAGTAACCTGTGGTGAGTAACTCACCTCTTGCCTCTCCAAAGCCTGTCAACCATCTACAAGGCACAAAGTATAAAGTAGTTTATTTATTAGTCACAAATAAGGCTTACATTAACACTGCAATGAAGTTATTGTGAAATTATAATGGAATACTCTCCACTTGCCTGGATAAGTGCAGCTTCCAACAACACTGAAGAAGCTTGACACCATCCAGGACAAAGCAGCCAGCTTGATTGCTATCCCTCCCACAAGTAAACAATCTCCCTACCACTGATGGACGGTAGTAAATGTGTGTACTATCTACAAGATGCACTGCAGGAACTCACCAAAGTTCCTTAGACAGCACCTTCCAAACCCACAACCACTACCATCTAGAAGGATAAGAACAGTAGAAAGCTAGGAGCACCACTTGGAGGTTTCTCTCCAAGCTCACCATCCTGACTTGGAAATATATCGCCTTTCCTTCACTGTCACTGAGTCAAAATCCTGGAATTCCCTTCCGAACACCACCAGTCCTCAGGGACTGCAGCAGTTAGGCAACTCACCACCACCTTCTCAAGGGAAACTAGGGATGGGCAATAAATGTTGATCTAGCCAATAACGCCCACATCTCAGGAAAATAATTTTTAAAAATTTGTTGGAATGGACTGGAATAGATTAGCAGAGAAAAGGATTGATCAATAATAGGAGACATTTATGCAAAGAGTTCATGACTCACAACAAAGATATATCCCAATGAGGAAGAAGGATTCTTGGAAGGGGAGGTCAATCATGGTTAAGCAAGGAAGTTAAGGTTAGTATTAAACTGAAAGAAAAAACATACTATGTGACAAAGATTGGTGCTAAGCCAGAAGAAGGGGACATTTTTAAGATGAACTAAATAAAGAGGAACAAGACAAGGTATTTAGGCAAGTGAGCAAGTATTATAAAAGGGATAAGAACATAAGAAATAGGAGCAGGAGTAGGCCATCTAGCCCTTCGAGCCTGCCCCGCCATTCAATAAGATCATGGCTGATCTGTCGTGGCTCAGTTCCACATTCCCGCCCTCTCCCCATAACCCTTAATCCCCTCGCTTATCAAAAACCTATCAACCCACATCTTAAAAATATTTAGCGAGGCAGCCTCCACCACTTCAACGGGCAGAGAATTCCAGAGATTCACCACCCTTTGAGTGAAGAAGTTCCTCCTGAACTCCGTTCTAAACCGCCCCCCCTTTATCTTGAGGCTGTGCCCCCTAGTCCTACTGTCTTTTTTGAGCGGGAAGAGCCTCTCCACCTCTATCCTATCCATCCCATTCATCATCTTATACGTCTCAATGAGATTGCCCCTCATTCTTCTAAACTCTAACGAGTACAAGCCTAGTTTATTCAGCCTCTCCTCATAGCTCAACCCCCTCAACTCCGGTATCAGCCTAGTAAACCTCCTCTGCACTCCCTCCAAGGCCAAAATATCCTTGAGTAAGTGCGGCGACCAAAACTGCACACAGTACTCCAGCTGCGGCCTCACCAATGCCCTGTACAGCTGCAGCAAGACCTCCCTACTTTTATATTCAATCCCCCTCGCTATGAAGGCCATCATCCCATTCGCCTTCCTGACCACCTGCTGCACCTGCAGGCTGGGTTTTTGCGACTCATGCACAATGACCCCGAGGTCCCTCTGCACCATCGCCTGCTGCAGTTTTTCGCCACGTAAGTAATAGTCCTTCCTACCATTATTCCTACCAAAGTGGACCACCTCGCACTTGCCAACATTAAATTCCATTTGCCAGTTCCTGGCCCATCACCCAGCCTATCTAGATCCTTCTGCAGACTCTCCACACCCTCCGCGCAATTTGCCGTTCCACCAATCTTGGTGTCATCAGCAAATTTCGACACCATACACTCAGTTCCCTCCTCCAGATCATCTATATAAATGGTAAATAGCTGAGGCCCCAGCACCGACCCCTGGGGCACTCCACTAGTCACCAACCGCCAATCCGAATAGCACCCATTGACCCCCACTCTCTGCCTCCTATTTGACAACCAATCTTCTATCCATGCTAACACCCTATCCCCAACTCCATGCCCCCTTAACTTCTGCAATAACCTCTTGTGAGGCACCTTGTCAAACGCCTTCTGAAAATCAAGAAAGACCACATCCACCAGCCCTCCTCTATCCACCGCCCTAGACACATCCTCATAGAACTCCAGTAAATTTGTCAGACACGACTTCCCCTTAACGAAACAGTGCTGCGTCTGCTCTATCAAGCAATTCCCCTCAAGACGCCTCGCTATTTCCTCCTTGATGACGGATTCTAACATTTTACCTACAACAGACGTTAAACTAACCGGCCTATAATTCCCTGCCTTTTGCCTAGCACCCTTCTTAAACAATGGCGTAACATTAGCCGCTTTCCAATCTTCCGGCACTTCCCCGGGATCCAGCGACGTTTGGAAAATAACCACCAAGGCATCCACTATCACCTCCGCCATTTCTTTCAGAACCCTCGGATGCATTCCATCTGGTCCTTGGGACTTGTCCACAATCAGTCCCTCCAGTCTGTCGAGCACCGCCTCTCTAGTAACAGTAATGTCATTAAGACCCTCCAGTCCTACCACCTTTCCATCGCTAACACCCGGCAAATTATTCACGTCCTCCTCCGTGAAGACCAAAACCAAAAAGTTATTCAAGACCTCAGCCATTTCCCCATCCCCTACCACTAAGTCCCCCCTCTCATCCTCTAAGGGTCCAACGTTCACCCTGGCCAGCCTCTTTTTATATAGTTATAAAAACTCTTGCTATCCTTTTTTATATTAAGCGCTAGCCCAGCTTCATAGTTTCTCCTACCCTTCTTTATCAACTTCTTTGCCAATCTTTGTTGACATTTAAACCTCTCCCAATCCTCTTCTCGCCCACTACTCTTAGCTACTCTAAACGCCTCTGCTTTTAATTTAACACTTTCCTTCACCTCCTTCGTTATCCACGGCTTATTACCTCTCCTCCTATGGTCCTTTTTAACCATCGGAATAAATTTCTGCTGAGCACCAAGAAAGATCTCCTTAAAGATCCTCCACTGCTCCTCAGCAGACCTACCTTCCAACGCGCTCCCCCAGTCAACATTCGCCAATTCTTCTCTCATCCTACCGTACTCCCCTCTGTTCAAACAAAGGACATGTGTCCGGGAACCTACTTTCTCCTCCTCCATCTGCACCAGAAACTCCACCATACAATGATCACTCTCCCCAAGAGGATCCTTCACCACAAGGTCCCTAATTCTACCCGCCTCATTACATAACACCAGATCCAAGATAGCTCGCTCCCTCGTCGGCTCCAACACACACTGTTCAAGGAAACTATCCCGGCAGCATTCCAAGAACAACTCCTCGAGTCCACCGCGTCCAACATGGGTCGACCAATCAATATGTAGATTGAAATCCCCCATAATTATCGCCGTCCCATTCCTGCACGCCGCACTTATTTGCGTGTTAACAGCCCGTCCCACCTCCAGATCATTATTCGGGGGCCTATAGACGACACCCACCAGCGTCTTCCTCCCTTTGCTGTTCCTAATCTCCACCCACAACAATTCCACGTTCTGCTCTTTGGTTCCTATATCATCCCTTGATACCACCCTGATGCTATCCTTAATCAGCAGAGCTACGCACCCCCCTTTTTCCTCCCGCCTATCCTTCCTAAACACTTGATACCCCTGGACATTCAGCTCCCAGTCCCTGTCACCTTGCAGCCACGTCTCTGTAATGGCCACCAGATCATATCCATTTGTGCTGATCTGCGCCACCAGCTCATCCACTTTATTCCGAATGCTTCGTGCATTCAGATAAAGTGCCTTCATCCCAGCCTTCACCTGGACCCTATTTGCCCGAACGCCACCAACCATACTCACGCCCCCTACTCCCTTTATCATTGGGACATCCTCGGCCTCTTCCCTTACCTGTACCCTCTCCTTAACTTTAGACCCCGTAATGTCACCTTCCCTCGCACCCTCCCTGGTAAGAGCTTCTTTAAATGTGTAAAAAGGAAGAGAGAAGCCAAATCGAATATAGGCCCCTTAGAGAATGAGATTGGGGTCATAATATTGGGGAACCAGCAAATGGCAGAGGAGTTAAATAAATACTTTGTATCAGTCTTGACGATGGCAGACATTAATAACCATAGCATCCCTACAGTACAAAAGGAGGCTATTCAGTCCATTGAGTCTTCCTTGACTCTCCAAATAGGCATCCTAATAACATTGAAAAATATTAAATAATCAATGGGTAAAAGTGGTGGGGGGGGGGGCGGGTGTGGGGGAGGAAATAAATTCAACTATCACTGGAGAAAAAAAGACTAGGAAACTAATGTAGCAGCATGTTGGCACAGTAGTTAGCATGCTGAATTGTCATAACAAGGGTAGTTAGATGGATTAGCTATTGGAAATGTGTGGGGTTACAGGGAAAGGGCAGGGAAGAAAGAGGTTCTGGATAAAATACTCTGCCAGAGAGTTGGTGCAGTCACGATGGGCCAAATGGCCTCTTATGCACTGTAGCTATTCTACAGTTATGACTAATAAGTCCCCTGGACCTGATGGGTTTCATCCTAGAATATTAAAGGAAGTAGCTGCAGAGATAATCCAAACACTGGCACTTCCTAGAATCCTTAAATTCTAGAAAAGTCTGAGAGGATTGGAAAACTGTCAGTTTACCACCTTCACCCAAAAACAGAGGGATAACTACAGGCCAGCTAGCTTAACATGTCTTTGTTAGAGTTCATTATAAAGGATGTAATAGAGAGCATTTAGAAATACATACCATAATCAGGTAGAGTCAGTATGGCTTTGTGAAGGGGAAATCATGCTTAATATATATATTAGAATTCTTTGAGGTGCCAAGCAGGATAGATAAAGAGGGACCAATAGATGTAACATACTTGAATTTTCAAAGAGCGTTCAATAAGGTACTGCAGAAAAAGATATTTGAGCACTCATGGTATTGGGGGTAGAATATTAACATGGATTGAGGATTGACTATCTAATAGAAGACAGAAAGTTGGAATAAGAGGGGCATTTTCAGGATGGCAAACTGTAATTAGTGTAGCAGAACAGGGACCAGTGCTGGGGCCACAATTATTTGCAATATATATTAAATACGTAGATGAGGGAAGTGAATGTACTTTTGCCAAGTTTGCGGGTGACACAGAAATAGGTGGGAAGGCAAGTGGTGAGAGTGACACACAGAATCTACAGAGATATATAGATATTTTAATTGGCTGGGCAGAAACTTAGCAGATGAAACATAATAAAGGAAAATGCACTTTGGTAGGAAGAATAAAGGAGCTGAATGCAGACGGCTGCAACACAGAACGATTTGGGGGTCCTTGTGCATAAATCACAAAAGGCTAGCATGCAAGCTAAGCAAGTATTGGGAAGACGAATGGAAGTTGGCCTTTATTTCAAAGGGAATGGAATATTAAAATAGGGAAGTCTTGCTCAAACTATACGAGGCACTAGTTAGACTTCACCTGGAATACTGTAAATAGTTTTGATCCCTTTATCTAAGGAAAGATATACTGGCATTGGGGGCAATAGGTTGGAGCTGGGTATGGAAGGGTTTTCTTATGAGAAGAGGTTGAGTTGTTTGGGTCTGAACTCATTAAGCTGAGAAGAATGAGAAGCAACCTCATTGAGACATGTAGGATTCTTGGAGTTTGACAGGGTAGATGTTTAGAGGCTCCTTCCTCTTGTGGGGAAGTCGAGGACCAGAGGGCATAATCTCAGAATGAGGGATTGCCCATTTAAGGTAGAGGTGAGGAGGATTTTTTCGCTGAGTTTAATGAATTGTGGAGTTCTTTACTGCAGAGACTGAGTTGTTAAGTATGTTGTGTTCAAGGCTGAGATAGATTTTTAATCGGTCAGGGAATCAAGGGTTATGGGAATAAGCCAGAAGAGTGAAGTTGAAGATTGTTGTATCAGATCTGTCATAATCTCATTGAATGACAGAGCAGATTCAATGGGCTGAATGAGCTACTTGTGCTCCTACATTTTATGGTCTTATTTAATAGCTCCAGTGAAAGACTGTAATAACCTTGCTGGATCAGACTGCCTCTTTGTATACTTAACCATTCTATGATTCTTAAAGAAGTCGGGGTGGGTGAAGAAGGGGGTGTGTTTGGGGGTGGGGGTTTGGTTGTCAGGGTGATAGATAGAATACTCCTGCAATCTTTTGAAATAATTTTTTTTTAAATTCAGCCACATTGCAGACAGCCATGTCTCCAATTCTTTTCGTTGCTTTGGAAGTTAAACAAATTTCATTTTTGGGTTGAACCTATCAAGGGTATGGATAGGTGGGAAAGGAGTGCTTAAATATCTTTTTCTGCAGTATCTTTATAAAACGCTGTTTGGAAGTTCAAGTATGTTACATCTATAGGATGGGAAAGGGTATTGATAGGTAATAAAGGGTGGGAAACAAATCCTAGAGAGATGTAGTAATAACAGACTTGTCGTGATGGGAGACTTTAATTTCCCAAACATCGACTGGAATATCCCTAGGGTAAGGGGCTTGGATGGGGTGGAGTTTGTTGGGTGTGTTCAGGAGGGTTTCCTGACACAGCACATGGATAAGCCTACAAGAGGAGAGGCTGTACTTGACCTGGTGCTGGCTAATGAACCAGGACAGGTGACAGATATCTTGGTGGGAGAGCATCTCGGGGATGGAGATCATAATTCTATCTCCTTCACGATAGCATTGGAAAGAGATAAGATCAGGCAGGCTAGGAAGGTGTTTGTCTGGAGTAAGGGGAAATATGATGACATCAGGCAGACAATTGGACGAGTAAACTGGAAGGAGGTGTTCTTGGGGAAAAGTACTGAAGGAAGGTGGCGGATTTTCAAGGAATGTTTGACTGGAGCTCTGCATGACAACGTTCCGATGAGATGAGGTTTTGGTAGGTCACGGGAGCCATGGTGCACAAAGGTTGTGGTGAACCTGGTCAGGAAGAAAAGAAAAAGGCGTATAAAAGGTTCAGAGAGCTGAGAGATGTTAAGGATCTACAGGAGTATGAGGCTTGTACAAAGGAGCTTAAAAAGGAAATTCGGAGAGCCAGAAGGGGATATGAGAAGGTCTTGGCGGGTAAAATTAAGGAGAATCCCAAGGCGTTCTACAAATATGTGAAGAGTAAAAGGGTAAGAAAAGAAGGGATAGGACCTATAAAAGGTGAAGGGGGAGAAGTCTGTGTGGAACCGGAAGAAATGGCAGAGGTGCTTAATGAGTACTTTGCCCCGGTATTCACAGTAGAAAGTGATCTGGGAGGTTGTACTACAGGTTTGCGGCAGACTGAAAAGATTGAGTATGTGGATATTAAGAAAGAGAATGTGTTGGAACTTTTAAATTCTATCAAGATAGATAAGTCACCGGGACCAGACGGGATGTACCCCAGGTTACTGTGGGATGTGAGGGAAGTGATTGCGGAGCCCCTGGCGATGATCTTTGCATCGTCAATGGAGACGGGAGAGGTTCCGGAGGATTGGAGGATTGTGGATGTGGTTCCTATTTTCAAGAAAGGGAACAGGGATAGCCCAGGAAATTACCGACCAGTGAGTCTGACCTCAGTGGTTGGCAAGTTGATGGAGAGGATTCTGAGGGACAAGATTTATGAACATTTAGAGAAGCTTAGAATGATCAGGAATAGTCAGCACGGCTTTGTCAAGGACAGGTCGTGCCTTACGAGCCTAGTTGAGTTCTTTGAAAATGTGACTGAATGCATTGACGAAGGAAGAGCGGTGGATGTGGCTTACATGGACTTCAGCAAGGCGTTTGATAAGGTCCTCTGTGCAAGACTTCTTGAGAAGGTGAGAGGGCATGGGATCCAAGGGGCTTTGGCCTTGGGATCCAGAACTGGCTTGCCTGCAGAAGGCAGAGAGTGGTTGCGGATGGGTCTTTTTCTGCATGGAGGTCGGTCACCAGTGGAGTGCCCCAGGGATCTGTTCTAGGACCCTTGCTGTTTGTCGTTTTCATAAATGACCTGGTTGAGGAAATGGAGGGATGGGTTAGTAAGTTCGCCGACGATACGAAGGTTGGTGGTGTTGTGGATAGTCTGGAGGGATGTCAGAATTTGCAGCGTGACATAGATAGGATGCAAGACTGGGCGGAGAAGTGGCAGATGGACTTCAACGCGGATAAATGTGTAGTGGTCCATTTTGGCAGGACCAACAGGATGCAGGAGTACAATATGAAGGGTAGGAGTCTTAGCTGGGTTGACGAGCAGAAGGATCTTGGGGTCCGGGTCCATAGGACTCTTAAATCGGCCTCACAGGTGGAGGATGTGGTCAAGAAGGCTTAAGGTGTACTGGCCTTCATTAATGGAGGGATTGAGTTTAGGAGTCGGGAAGTAATGCTGCAACTTTACAAGACCCTTGTCAGACCCCACTTGGAGTACTGTGTGCAGTTCTGGTCGCCTCACTACAGGAAGGATGTGGAAGCTATTGAGAGGGTGCAGAGGAGATTCACAAGGATGTTGCCTGGATTGGGAGGCATGCCTTATGAAGATAGGTTGGGGGAGCTAGGTCTCTTCTCCCTGGAGAGATGAAGGTTGAGAGGCGACCTGATAGAGGTTTATAAAATGTTGACAGGAATAGATAGGGTGGATTCTCGGAGGCTACGAGAGGACACAGGTTTAAGGTGCTGGGAAGCAAGTACAGAGGAGATGTTAGGGGAAAGTTTATCACTCAGAGGGTGGTGAGTGAGTGGAATCGGCTGCCGTTGGTGATGGTAGAGGTGAACTCGCTGGGGTCTTTTAAAAGACTTCTGGATGAGTATATGGGATCTAATGGCATTGGAAGTTACAGATAGTTCTATGGCTGGGTAGGTATAGATGTGATTGATGCAACTTGTGGGCCGAAGGGCCTGTTTGTGCTGTGGTGTTCTATGTTCTATAAAGTTGTATTATTGCAGGCAAACCATCCTTCAATTCAGAGCCAATCATTCTCACCATTTATAATCTTTATAGCCCTCTCCCTTCTTGGCATGAAGGAGTAGTAGGAATGGAAATAAATCTGATTTTCGATGTAATTAATTGCATCTAGCCAAATCTTGAGACTCCAATCATCATTTGCTTAAAGGAAGGTCGAGCAAAGACAAGAAATTAACACACGTCTCTGCATTGTCAAAAGGGCTGTCTTGTCTTTTAGATGAGACGTTAAACTGAGGTACTTCTATCCCCTAAGGTCGACATGGCACACTTTCAAAAAAGAGCTGAGGGATTAGCCTTAGTTTCTTGATGATTATTTATCCCTCAATCAACATCACAACACTGGTTATCTGGTCATTACCATTGCTGTTTATGGAAGCTTGTTGTGTATAAATTGACTGTCATGTTTTCTATATTAAAACTGTGACTACACTTCAAAAGTGTTCGGTAGGCTGTAAAGTGGTTTGGGAATGTTCTGACATTGTGAATTGTGCAGTATGTATGCAAATCTTTCCTAATTTCTTCAATAGGTAGATGTAAACAAATGTGTAAGGTTGAAATGATTGACTTTGCAGAGGGGTCATCTAGTTTACAACACAGACATTTTGTGTAGTTTTTAAACAAGTGTAATCTGTGTTGAATTTTTGAAATTCTTTCATAGCATTTTTAGTTTGAAAGTTATGATAGAATATATAGTGTCTGACACCATGTTGGAAACTATTGAGGGCAGTGGCTGATTTCATGCCTTTTGATAGTAAAGAGAGGTTTGGCTTCAACCATAGTGTGGTTGACCCATCATAACTTATTTATTTTCACTATTGCTGCAATCTTGGCTATATCCAAACCTTCATCTGACTCTTTGATTTAGAAATAATGATTCAAAACATGAGGAAGAAATAAAAATGAATCCATTGGCTAGAAATTGGGTAGCAACGAATATTAAATCACTAACCTTTCTGCAGTTTGGGACTGAAACTATTTCTGTCTCCCTCTTTGCCTATCAGCTTTACTAAGGAGGACAATTTGAAGCCAATTTTGGCTTTGACTGAAATTTGTACTGACTGTACGAACAAAACAGAATATTTTCTGAATTGGTTCTGTGCCAAGAAAATACGATCTTGAAGCCAAACTTCTCTAAAGAGTAGAAGTCAGTCACCAGGTTATGAAAATCTCTCCAATTCTTTTCCTAAAAGGGTGCTATGCAGGTTCACGCAATATTCACTGTTTTGATCTCACAGATGAGCCTTAAGTTACTGGGGGCAAATGAGACTTGCTCATGTCCATTCTTTTGGTCATAAAGCCCCCCATGATCACAGAATTGTGTCCACAGTACACAAGCACTTCTGACAAAAGGCATACCACATGCCATCTTGATAAGGGGGTTCAAATGTGGACTTAACTTCTGCTATAAGAATTTGTTGTAGTCCAATCATGATGTCAATCAGTATGCAACACAGATTTGATCCCAGTGGTGCCATTTTGGAGCCACATGCTTCAGCCAGTATTCTTTCTTAATGTTGCACAACTGAACATGACATTGAACAGTGTTATTTAAAGGGATCATCAACTACTTACAGTTTAGTTGCTCATTTATTTCTTCTGACTGTTGTCATAAATCTACATATTTCATTGTGTTTTGCATGATTGTTTCAAACTTCAGAAGTCTACAGAATGGTGTGGTGGGTGCTGAAGTATTACTTGCTCAGTTAAAGACTGATGAGTTACTCCTAGACATGGATGAACTAGTACATCTTCCTGAAAGGAAAAATAGACAAGGATGAGGATGTGATGAGGGGACAGAGGAAAGTAATGCACACATTATCTGCAGTTTTTAATTGTGGCATGGGGAGGAAGTGGGGTATGAGATCACCCTTGAGACTATTGAACTTTTTTTCCTGATACTGCAGCCAGGAAGGTCCTCTGGGCTAAATTTGGCATCCACAGCTATTTGTTTTTTTGTTTCCACTGCCTTCTCATTATCTGGAGGACATCCTAGCCCAACTTCCTCACCCACACCCACTCCCACCCCAGCCTCCATGGATATAGAACATCTCTCCAGCTCTCCATCAAGACCAGCTGTACACCATTGGAACTTGTTGTGTGCACTCTGCCATTCTCAACCGCTGTTGATTATTAACAGTACAATATTACCAATTATTTCTGCCTCCCAACCGTCACAACCCTCCCTTTAGGAGGTACAGATTAGATTTCAGCTGTGCTAGCAAGTTTTAGCGATTTGGACTTGCAGCTGACACAGGCAGCCAATGAACCATACAGTAGCCAACTCTGCCATTTGCGTCAGCTGCAGCTTTTTATGAGTGCAAATTCCATTTAAAAAGGACAGACTGCCTTTAAAAGCTGCAGCATAATGAAGCATGTGCCTGCACAGGCTGCTGGGCTCCCTGTTGAGCGTTATGTAATGATGTGGAGATGCTGGCGTTGGACTGGGGTAAACACAGTAAGAAGCCTGACGAGCGTTATGTAAGTCAGAAACAGGTTTGACACTGGGCTGCATACTGGAATCATTGCAATGAAGAGGGCAGCATTAAGTTTGTCTCCTGCCTGCTTCAATAGGAGTATGCACAGGGTAATTTCAACCCCACATCCAAAAATATAAGTAATTGAATCATGCCCCCATATTTCTCAGCAACTTTGAACATTTATTTGTACCCTTTATTCATTTTATGCTTGGCTAAATTACAGTTTTGTGGGCTTCTGAAACATCAAGGCTACTGATTGTGATGCAGCTGGCCATTGTTGGAAAATCAGATACCACTTCCTAAAAGAGACTGGCTGTGCACTCACTAAGTATAAATAGATGTTGTGCAATAGAGAAAAGTTGTGTATGGAAAACTTTGCTCGGAGATCATAAATGAAAACATATGTCTCATCTCTTAAATGGGCCTCTTCTCTTTCCCATCCTATTTCATCTTATGTGCTAACTAAAGATTACTTTGACTATTGCACAAAACTTGTGCAGTTTGATGAGTTTATGTGGGTGAAATTCCTGACATTTGAGATTGTTTTGTCTATCACTTTTCTAATGTTTCAGGATTAGTTCCTTACCGCAGAAAGACCCATGGTTGCATATTTATTATGCCTGCAATCTGTAAAGAAATTGCATCAGATCACTAATGGTTAACAACAACAATTTGCCTTTAATGTAATAAAACATACCTGTGTGTTTCACAGGAGAGATATCAAACAAAAGATGACACTGAACCGCATCAGGAGATATGAAGGTGACCAAAGGTTTGGCTAGAGTGCCTGAAAAGAGGAAAACAACAGGGAGGGGATTCCAGAGCCTTGATTGCAGTTACAGTTCATGACTTCTACAAGCCTGAAAATAACTCAACCATTTAAAATCTGAACTAATTATATTGCATTATCTTGCTCAGACCGGGCTTATCAAGGATGCCCACTTTTTTTTCTCAGGAGATTGTTTGTATAACTTAAATAACAAAGTATTAATGTTGCTTCTCAAAGAAAAGCAGACACCAGTCCAAACTTGTTCTCTGACCATTCCTTTTTCTCATTATAAATAACACATGTTGCTTGAATTCCTCATTACCTCCCTTATGCCCCCTGCTATTCTACAACCTTGCTAGCTCCATTTTGAAAGAGTGTTGAGTGAGTAAATCATTTTAGTTGCCTGCTTATCAGTGAACCCTCATGGTAATGAAATCGAGTCACATTTCTTGACTTCTCACTCCATCCCAGCCGCTCTTATTTTGTTTCTTTTCTGACCTTGGGGTCCCCTACTCAGACAACGAGCTAATTAGTGAAGCAGAGCTCCAGTGGGTCTTGCAAGTCACTTCCTTCAGGAGGAATCCATGACTTGGAATGTTCACCAGCTGAGGAAATGTAGCTGTAAATCACTGCCCCAAAACAGCTCAGACTCTGTGATTTACATACACCACTGCAAACATGTGTGAACAAGAAATCTGCACTCTCAAAAAATCCAGATGTGGTGAAGGGAAACAAATTTTAACCCTCCCCCAAACATTTTCTCCTTTTTTGGACCAACCTAATAAATAGTGGCCATGTCAATAAAAAATGAATGTGACATTATTTATTGATGGGCACCTGGAATATTTATTTTTATTTTATTTCCTGCATGCCATCTGGCTTATTCAAAGTAATGACCTGTCATAAGAGAAAGAGCAGAATTTTTTAATAAACTACAGGAAGGGCCATTAAATAAATCACAAGCAATAATGTAGTTTATGAGTAAGGTGAATGTAAACAATATTAAATTTGATATTTAATATTGTGTTTTATTTCTGATATACTTCAAATAAACATATTTTGATTTTATCAATGTTATAGAATAGTTAGTTATTCCTCACATCTATGGTCAAATGCAATGTGGCTAACCCGACTTTTCTTTGTTCTGCAAAACAAAATTTGCAATTATGTTTCATTTGTTAATTTTTCTCAGGTGTGTATCTAACCCACCACAAGTAATTTTTTTTGGAATGCTATGTTTAATACTGATAACCACCCCCCCCCCAGTCATTTATAGAAGTCCTCCCCACATATGTAGGATGGATTTTTAAATAGTTGAGAGTTGAGAAAATGTGATAGATGGAGAATGCAGTTTTGAATGTCAGTCATGAATGTGATCACAGTGATTTTTCCTTTAGGCCTTTTATTCAGAGCATTAGGAAGGGGCTCTGAAGTGAATCCCAAATGTCCATTTGTGTTTGTTGGGATTTTTGCATGTTTTCATAGTTAACACCAGTTCACATTTAGGGTATCACCACTGCCAAGTCCAGTGTCAGGCAGCGCATGGAACTGCAAATTAAGATGAAATCGGAATTCTGGTTCTGCACGTTCGTATTGTTTCAGAGTAGAAATCATGCATTCCTCTCACATGCAGTGTAACAATATCTGATTTTCAAATTTCTTCTTTATATTAAAAAGAGATCACTCACAAAGCCATCTGACCTCCAATTGACTTGATTAACTGCAAGAAATAGAGACAGAAATGGATGACCAGTGCAGTGCCTTTAATTGGCTAGAATAAAACAGTACAGTTCTCCTTGTAGCCTTAGAGGATACATCAGTTATGTATTTCAAGAAGACAGCTCATCACCATCTTCTCAAGGGCAATGAGGGATAGGCAATAAATGCTGGCCAGCCAGCGACTGCCTTATCCTCATGAATGAATTAAAAAAAAGTACAGCTACGTTTTAGGAACAGAAGAATATGATACCTATTACCTATTGTTAATGTTCCTGCTGTCGTAAAATACCATATCCTCTGGCCTACTGGAGCAGAGCGTTGGAGTACTGCTAATACAAATTATGAAAGAGATACCACTGCTCTTGAAAAGTAGCACAGAAATATACATCCTGTATCATGATGACCTAATGATGTGTGTCAAAACATTAATGCCGCAGAAGTGTCATCATTGTGAATGTTACCCACAGCTCCTCAGTCATCAGTTTCTTCTCAAAATAGCAGCATTCACAGTTTAACAATAATTTTCAAAGGGGAGAAAGTTTTTTAAGAAGAGTCAGACTATAAATTTGAATTTAGCTGGCTTTGCTGAACTCTGCAATGTATATGCACGAGGGGCATCTGGTTACATGAACAGACACTGAAAGCAAGCCAGCATGTTACCAGCACAAGGGCCTTGCCACTGAATTAAGGAAATGACTCTCTGGAAAAATGAGGAGGCCAACACATCACATTCCCACTGAAGGCAAATGCCTTCATTTAACTGCAATCAGTGAGACTTACTTTTAGAACACAGAACCTTTTTGAAGGATTTTTATTTTGCAAAAATATAATTTTCAACTCATTTCTGTGATCGTTCCACAGTTTATATCTCCTGTGAAATATGTATATTCTGTTTTCCATGGAACTGGAAAGGTTGCTTAATGAGATGTATTAACGATACCATCTTTCCATCTTTCTTTAAAAAAACAGACCTGTGCAATCTCTTTGAGCTCGGAATTTTCAGTGCAATCTGGGATGGTTTTTAGTTTCATGCCCAATGGGCTGCTGCTAATGGTTTTTGTGGGTGCAAAAAGGTTGATATATGATGAATTGATGAATATGAGAAGATTGAGTAATCATGAATTTTCTCTGTTCTCATGTGCCTTTGTTTGAACTAACAAATCAGTCTGAAGATCACAGCAATAATTTAATTCAATACGTTTAACTTTCAGATGCTGAATATTTTCATGGCTAACAATTGCTGATAACCTCAACCTTGGGGAAGATTTGTTGAGTTTAATATTCATGATGAATTGTTAATAATGTTGCTTCAAGTAAATACTGACAAATTTTTCCTATCGAAAGTTAAATAGGACATGTAGTTTTCCTGGTTTTCATTTTTTCTGCTGCTGTGTGACTAGCTGCTTGGAACTTGTATACAATATCAAGGAGCTTTGATAAACTTCTGTTCATTAACAGATCTTTGTCCTTCACAGGAGAACCTGTGACATGGAATGAGGAATAAATGTAAATTAGGGGGAATAACCAAAAGCAAGTGGTAAGTTTTGAGCAGAGGCAGCAATGCAAAGATGTTGAGAAAATAAATGCAGAGCACTGATTGCTGAAGACAACAGAAGGTTCTGGAACCAATATTGAACATAGGATGGAGAAAAGAGAGCAGTCAGAGACAGCTGAGAAGATGGACTTCAGACCAATACTGAGACATAAGACTTCAGAAAATAACTGACGTAGATCGAAAAGATTTGAAGTCTAGGAGAAGGATTGCAAATCAGAGTGCAAGTGAACTGTGAAAGTCAGCAAGAACAGGAGTGACAGGATACAGGACCTCATGCAGCCAATAGAATCCTGAATGGGTTGTGGGTTTGTGTCATGTAGAGCTGAGGAAACCGGGGAAAAATCAGGCTATGAACAGTTTCATTGGCAGCATTGCTGTGTTAGGGGTAGTCGTAGATTATATTCTTGGGTTTTGGCAGAGGACCAGTTGTAGCTTCACTGGTGGGTCAAGAACAACATCAAGTTTGAGCCAAGAGGTAAAAGGCTGCTGACATGCAAAGGTTCTGTCAGTGTCTAAAGTGAGATGATTTCAGTCATAAATGAAAAAAGAAGTGCTGGAAATATACAACAGGCCTGGCAGCATCCATGAAGAGAGAAACAGAGCTCGTGTTTCTAGTTGAATATGACTCTTCTTCAAAATTGTCTGTTTTTATTTCAGATTTACAGAATCTACAGTATTTTACATTTATGGCTTCAGTTGGGTCAGTGATGAGTTGAAGAAAGCTTTGTCTCAGATGGGATGTGATGTAAGACAGCCAGTTGAACAGTAGACCAACAATCCAGGAATCATGGCGGCTGATACTAAAGTAAAGTTGGGCTGTGATTTGTATTTGAGACAAGATTTGTAGATGATATCACCAAGGAGCAGCATATAGATTGGGAATATGAGTGAACAAAAGATGATACAGATCAGCCATGATCATTGAGTGGCCAACAAGGCTTGAGGGTCCAAAGGCTCCAGTTTCATCTGTTCGCCTGGTACCTTGGGGCATGTTGGCATTGATCAAGTGATTATAAGAGTAAACTTTGGAAGAGAGTGAGTGACTGATAAAGAGAAAACCACACCCTAGTTGGTTCACTCCTGATTTTCTTTTAGCTGTAAGACAGAATTTTATGGTCCCTGGCAGGCAGGCATAGGGGGCATAAATTCCCTAGAAGTCTTCCTATCACCGCCCTGCCAACCATTGACCTAAAGTTCATGGGAAGTGGGTAAAGTTAAGGGCAACTTGCCTGCCTGTCCTCATTCCAATTGAGGCCATAAGTGGCCAATTATTGTCCACTTTTGAGCCATTTCCCACCAGCCTCAATTTTGAGATGGATGGAAAGAGTTTAGGGATTGTGGAGGCCCAGCGGATCACCCAGCTTGGGCTTTGGGTGGGAACAGTTCCGCAAGGGCCCCCTGTCCAAGTTGAACAGCCCCCATACCCCATCCACCAAGTTATGTCTTTTGTATTACCTCCTCCCATCTGCTCCTGATTGGCCTCTCTAACAAGACCCCCCCTGCCCCTGTCTCCTCCAGCCACCCCCTGGCCACATGTCACCCTTCCCCTCTGCGAGATCAGTCTGTCTTAGTATTCCTAATTCTACTCAGCAGCTGCTATTTGAAATGCATTCCTACAGTGGTACCTTTATAGTCAAATAGCCTACCAATGTTCAAAGACTATGTTAGCTCATGGAACTATGAGTCAAATCACTGAAGGCGAAGAGGGTCAGTGGGAGAAAATCAGCAAGTAAAGCAAAGTATATTTCTTCACAAAGTTAGTTTGTTCAGAACCAAACAGCTACCATCATAAAAACCAACTCAAATCCTGTTCTTTTTGCGGGTTTGGTGAACTGAGCCCCCAACCATTTAAAAACATGAAAGTCATGAGCATGTTATTGAGAAGAAATCAATTCACCAATTTCATTCATAATCATTCTCGTATAACTAGAGTTTCATTAAAGGCTTGTTGCTCTGTGTACTGAGACCAGGTGCTGTAATCGGAATTAAAAGTATAATTTTTCTTTAGCTAATTGAACAGCCCTGGCCTGTTTATGCTCCAGCCTCACAGCCAGGTAGTTCCTTGAACATGACTGCTGCAATTCTTTCTGTGTGACTGCATTCTGATACTACAAGTACACCAAAGACTTTGCACGTGTACAAGCAAAACATTAGCGAGGGATATAATTATTATGAGGTCAGGGGTACAGTAGGTGAAGTAAGGAAAGGTGGCCTTTCGAATGTAGGCTGCACTGGCAATGAGGTGATTTAACTGGATATCCGCCAGTAAATGATGCTACAAAATAAAATTAATCCTGGATTGAAACCTATTCGGCTGAGCCTCGCTGAGGCTTGTCACACCTAATCATGGAGTTTATTCTAGGAATTACAGAATGCTTTTAATCAAACTCAATTATCTTTAATTCCCAGTATAAAATGGTAATAAGACTCATTTTACTATCATTTTCCACATTGGGCAGCAGTGCCACACCCCACCCCCATGCTTCCCGCAGGTGTCCTCTCCCCGCCAGCCACTCCCACTGGCCTCTCCAACAATATCCCCACCAGCCTTTAAGAGGTTGAAGAATTGTGATTAACTTTGGCATCCATATATTTAATGCTGTTGATTAATTTTAGAAGGTTAAATTTTGTTCATTATGGCTAGTTCATTGCAGAAAACCTGGATGAAACTTAAACCGGTTTCATGAGCGGTTTGAAATTACTAAGTCATGAAAGTAGCTCTGAATTGGTTTCCATGACTACTAATAAATAATTTCTCCTGTATGTTCAGATTGTATTGCTCTTTCATTTGACCATCGGTATGTCAGACAGTGCTAATAATACCCTTTTTGGTGATAAAGTTTAGTAAGGCATTCTCCCCAGCAAAACTCACCTTTTTTTTATACAGCTCCCAAAGGTGAGTTTAGAGCCAGATTTAGTGTGGGCAAGTGTTGATTATGGAAACCTTGAGAGGTCTCATGCGTATCATGTAATATGACAATCTACAACCCTGTTTGGCAAAATATCTCAGAGTGCAGTAAAATGGAAAGTTTAAAAAGGTGATTTGCGAAGGGAATGCTTCACCTTAATCACCATAAATATAAATCTTACTGCAGAATTTAAATCAAACATAAACTTCTTATGACGATTATGCCCTCAGATTTGTCATATTAGGAGTGTCAGAATCCATTCTCCTACACCTTGTGGGGAGTATGAGGAGGATTTCAATATTCCACAATCCTTTGTGTTCAGGATTTTGGTGTAAGATGCACCTTGTCAGAATCTGTTGACAATCTCTTTTTCTTATCAAAATACAAAGGTACTATACTGTTGAAAATGTTCTGCTTCGTTGCAGAGCACTTTGAGTACCAGAAAGGTTAATGTATGGTTTTAATGAGATATTGTCGTGTGCTGTGCAGCTGTAACCTCGCAGACTAATTTTTGGCAGCAATAAACTTTTATTTAGTGGCATCCTAGGTGACTAGTTACTTGCCCGTTAAATAGTCCAATTACACATTTGTAGGATTAGAGCCTATTCTTTCCCAGTTTGTGAAAATTATGTCGGAGAATACTCATTGAAGCTAATCTAATGGATTTTCTACAAAATAATTTGGTTGTTTAGGTATGAGGTATGCTATCATAACCAATTTGAGTAGAGCTTGCTTTAATTAAATGAACTATGAAATGTGAAGGCTATAATGCTTCAGTGAGAAAGATGTTTGATATTGATATTGGGGGTTTGACCTTTTACTTAGAGGCAAGTCAGAATGTTGTAAACTTGGAATGCTTTGGATTTACATCAGAATGTGATCAAGTATTTTTGTTCATTCTTTCATGGGATGTGGAAATCCCTAGCTGGGATAGCATTTATTTCCCTTCCTAATTGTCCTGGAGAAGTTGGGGAGCCATCTTCCTGAACTGCAGCCCACGTGATCGAGGCAAACCCACGGTGCTGTCAGAAAGGTGGTTCTAGGACTTTGACCCAATGACAGTGAAGAAACAGTGATATATTTCAAATCTTCAAGTTAGGATGGTGTGTGGCTTAGAAGGGAGCTTGCAGGTCCTAGTGTTCACATACATCTGCTGTCCATATCCTTCTAGGTGATAGAGATCACGAGTTTGGAAGATGCTGTTGAAGGAGTTTGACAAGTTGCTACAGTGTATCTTGTAGATGGTATATGCTGCTGCCACTGTGCATCGGTGGTAGAGGCAGTGAATGTTAAAGATGGTGGATGAGGCACCAATCAAGTGGCCTGATTTGTCCTGGATGGTGTCAAGTTTCGTGAATGTTGTTGGAGCTGCACACATCCAGGCAGGTGGACCACGGACAATGCCTTGTATATGGTGGACAGGCTTTGAACATAACATAAGAAATAGGAGCAGGAGTAGGCCATCTAGCCCTTCGAGCCTGCCCCGCCATTCAATAAGATCATGGCTGATCTGTTGCTGCTCAGTTCCACTTTCCCGCTTTCTCCCCATAACCCTTAATCCCCTCTCTTATCAAAAACCCATCAACCCGCGTCTTAAAAATATTTAGCGAGGCAGCCTCCACCACTTCAACGGGCAGAGAATTCCAGAGATTCACCACCCTTTGAGTGAAGAAGTTCCTCTTCAACTCCGTTCTAAACCGCCCCCCTTTTATCTTGAGGCTGTGCCCCCTAGTCCTACTGTCTTTTTTGAGCGGGAGGAGTCTCTCCACCTCTATCCTATCCATCCCATTCATCATCTTATATGTCTCAATGAGATCTCCCCTCATTCTTCTAAACTCTAACGAGTACAAGCCCAGTTTATTCAACCTCTCCTCATAGCTCAACCCCCTCAACTCCGGTATCAGCCTAGTAAACCTCCTCTGCACTCCCTCCAAGGCCAAAATATCTTTGCACAGGTGCGGCGCCCAAAACTGCACACAGTACTCCAGCTGCGACCTCACCAATGCCCTATACAGCTGCAGCAAGACCTCCCTACTTTTATATTCAGTCCCCCTCGCTATGAAGGCCAGCATCCCATTTGCCTTCCTGACCACCTGCTGCACCTGCAAGCTGGGTTTTTGCGACTCATGCACAAGGACCCCGAGGTCCCTCTGCACCGTCGCCTGCTGCAGTTTTTCGCCCCGTAAGTAATAGTCCTTCCTACCATTCTTCCTACCAAAGTGGACCACCTCACACTTGCCAACATTAAATTCCATTTGCCATTTCCTGGCCCATTCGCCCAGCCTATCTAGATCCTTCTGGGAGTCAGATGGTGAATTACTTACCACAGAATTCCCAACCTCTATTCTTATAGCCACAGTATTTAAATATTTGGTACAGTTCAGTTTCTGGTCAATGGCAACCCCCTAAGATATTGATAGGGAATTCAGTAATGGTATTTTTAAAGTTTAATCTTTGACAGGATGTGGGCATGGCTGGTTTGCCCAGTATTTGTTTCCCATTTTTGAGAAGCAAAGAGCTGTCAGAAACCAGGGGTTATTTTCAGTTGGATCACTAAGCAAGTATGCAGTGTGGTCCATGCTTGAGCTTGGAAGTCCAAAACAGTGAGGTGCTTGAGAGTTGTAGGGTCAATTAGCTGGATGCTACTGGAAGGGCCCCAAGAAAGTGCATACCTTGGAGAATAATGTGAACATAGAGAATGAAAGTGCATTCCTGAAAGCTGTGGCATGCCATGGTTAGTCTCCAGGAAAACTGAAGGAGATTTCAGGACCCATAACATATAGCGGAATTCTTTGACTTAACACTGTGTCAGTAGTAATTGCTTTAACACATATACGGTAATTTTATCTGATTGAAATATGAAATCTTGTGATATAATTTCTTTCCCTTCATAACTGTGGATTTGAAATTACTTTTAAAAGTTACTTGTCTCCCTTGTGATCATATTGTATGGTGTGAATCACATTGGCTAAAGGGTGTGGCATTCACAATATTGGAGCTCTCAGGAGATGAATCATCCACTTGGCACTTCTGGCTGAAAATGGTTGCAAGTTTTTCAGCCTTGTCTTTTGCACCAATATGCAGGGCATCCCTTCCATGCAGATGAGGATATTTGTGGAGCCTATTCCTCTCGTTAGTTGTTTAATTCTCCACCACGACGCATGACTGGATGTGGTAAGACTGAGCTTTGACCTGGTTCAATGGTTGCGGGAATGCTGCTCCCACTGGTTGACATGCAGCTAGTCCTGTGTTGTCGTTTCACCAGGTTGACACCTCATTATTAGGTATGCCTGGTACTGTTCCTGGCATGCTTTCCTGATTCTTCTTTGAACTGGGATTGTTTCCCTGGCTTGTTGGTAATGGTAGATTGGGAGATATGCTGGGCCATGAATTTACGTATTGTGGAAAAATACAACTCTGATGCTCTGGATGGCTCACAATACCTCATGCATGCCTTATTTTTAGTTACTAGATCTGTGTTCAATCTGTCCCATTTAGCAAAGATGATAGCACCACACAAGATGATGGAGGGTATCCAAAATGTGAAAATGGATCTTTGTCTCCGTAAGGTGTGTGTGGTGGTCACTTCCACTAATATTGTCATGGACAGATGCATCTGTAAGAGCTAGATTGGTGAAGATCAGGTCACGTAGGTTTCTCCCTCTTGGTTCCTTCTCCACATGTTATAGGCCCAGTCTAGCAACTGCGTCCTTTGGGATGTGGCCAGCTCAATCAGTAGTGATACTACAGAGCTACTCATGATGATGGGCATTGAACTCTCCCATGCGGAGTACATTCTGTCTCTTGTCACCCTCAGTGCTTCTTCCAATTGGTGTCCAACATGGAGGAGTACTTATTCATCAACTGAACGGTGGTGGTAGGTGACAATCAGCAGGACAGTTCCTTGCTCTTGTTTGACCTGATGCCATGAGAATTTATGGGGTCCAGAGCCAATGTTGAGAACTTGCAGGCCAACTTCCTCCCAACTGGGAACCACAATGCTGCATCTTGCTTGGGTCTGTCTTGCAGTTGGTCAGGACTTATCCAGAAATAGTGATGGTGGTGTGTGGGACTCTTGTTGCGTGAAATAGGTGCATTGAATATCAAACCAATATGAAAACCACAAAGAGGACAATAAATAAACCGGTATGCAACATTAGCATGTTGATACAGTGGCAATTTGTACCAGTGTTATGTAGGGCTAGGGGGAAGAGTATATACTGTGTGACATTTTGGCCCGATTATAACAGGATGGTGTCTCCTGGTTTATGAATGTACTTACAATCATATTCTAAACCACTACATTTAAGAATGCAATTGTAGTTGTCAGATATGTGAGTTATATGTTGTCCACTGGCAATTAACTTGGAAACACGGTTCCGTATTTTGATGCTAGTCAGATTTTAGACCTCCATGTAACTTTACTACAGAGTTCCTGCCACAGTGTCAGCATCTATCAAAATGCGAGAAGCAGCAACAGTAATGAAGTAAGACTCTGGAAGAACACGGAGGAGAGAACTGAAAGGTGTTACTGATTTTTGTCCACAAGCATACAAGTATTGACCCTAAAACACTGATTATCACCATGAAACATCACTGGTTCAATTCAAACCATTGTCTTAGAACTGCTGCAAATCCCATAGGCTACAGCTGCGCCTTCACGCAATGAGTGCCCATTTCAATTATGTCACTGTGCCAAATGGAGTCCAGTGATGACTTCAGAGAAAAAAAGGAATAAAACTGTAGGATCAATAATTCTATTTCAATGAAGCCCACTTGCTTAATCCTTTGAAACTTCAATAACTACCAGCTAATGGGATTCCCATTGCTAAGTTTTGAAGGAGAGTAAGGAAATGAGAGAAAAGCATCAAATCTCACCTTTGTCAGCATGCCACAATCTGACAGTCCATGAATGGAGACCCAAAGACTAACATAGTAGAAGTCTGCCAAAGATCATAGGCAAAGGGAAAGCTGCCACAAATGTTCAAAGTTCCACCTTTGTATTAAATACAAATTGTCAACTATGCCAAGTCCTGGCTGTAAATATTTGAGCTTAAAATAAGGTATTTGGTGCAAGTTGATACAGTCAACCGCAGTCAAATACATTGGAACACCATCTATCTTACCATAATCGTTTGTTTATAAAGTGCAATTCTTCACATTTTTATTTTGTTCCTCTGCCCCACACTCTGTTCATCCCACGTATTCACACTAATCCACATGCTTCAAGCTAAACTTACGTTGTCCATGCACACAGGTTCGAGTTCTGTGTTAAGCAACATTCAGATTCTTTGTATCCCTCTTCAAAAAACTTAACATTGAATTATGCACATTTTCAAAAATGTCTTTACATTGTGTCTCAGAGTTGTTGTCTCTTAAGTGAGCATCAATTTATTGATTTGGAGAGTGTTTCTAGCTAATACAGACAAAAGTTATATAGAGGTAGAAACTACAATATGGATAGAAGCATGTATTTATTTCACCATTCATGGAATTAAGCTCATATTCCCTTTCATTAAAGGTGCACTACCTGTACTGTGTTCAACACGCATAAGGGTATGTTTATTAAAAGTGAAAACTATACATAACATACTGTATAGAATAACAAATGGTTGGCAGTAAGTTTACAGAGTAATTGAATACCTGAGTTCTGCTACTTTCATAAACCCCTTGAGCCTCAATTTCACCATTTGTGACGTTATCAGAACTGGTCTGAATGAATGTCTTGTAACTCAGTGCCTGCCTCCTGCGTGTTTTATTTTTTAGGAATCTGCTGAGAAAATTGTAGTTATAGTTCAGTACTCGTCATGTGAGGCTGTTGTTCCTGAAATCAAAAAGCATCCACTGATGTTATGCCCTGATATCTACATAATTTCTACAGTGTTCTTTTTCCAGATACTTAGGGCCTATTTACTGCATCAATGGAATTGAATATAAACAACAAGTTAATTGAGCCTGTCATTTGAACTGCCAAACTCTTCAAGGTTCCTTGAGGGGACTTAATTCTGTAAATGCTTTTTTCTTACAAGGTCTTGCCACCAAAACATTCTGCCATCATACTGATCCTTGCCCAAACAGACAGCAACAGCTGCCCTTCAGTACCATACACTCCCCAGTAAGAAAGAAACTTAACAAATGATCAAAAAACATATGGGATGGAATTTACTGCCCTCCCCAGAGAAGCCTGTCACCTTCCCACATCTGCCCTGATCAAGTCTGGTGCTGGAGTCTTTGAATGGCCTATGAACTTCACTGCTAATTGATGCCCTTTCATTGGGTAACTAATGCCCATTGAAGGACCCCACCCTGCACTGCTTGTATTTATTTGTCATTACACGAAATGTAAGAGTGAACAGGCACCCAGAGGTTCCCTATTGTTAGGCATTCACTGCCTCATAGAGGGACCTGGCATCACGAAAGTGGGGTGCATCTGAGAGCCAATCGCTTTTCCTTGCCTCTGACATTCCTCTCATCTCCTCATGGCACCCACCTCACACAGCTGGGTACCTTGGCAATCCTGGGCCTTGGGTATGTATATTAAGAGCAGCAATCACCGCCTTCCCAGTGGCACTGCCAAGCAATATACAGCTGCCAACCTTTGGCTGGCAACTCAGAGGGCAGGGTTTCTATCCTCAGGGTCCTTGATCCTAGGGAAGGTCTGCTACTGCTTAGTTATTTGGCTGATTGGCATGTAATTTGCTGAAAGGAGGAGATCTGGGGCTTTCACTGGCTGTCCAGTCAATTAGAGATATGTTTGATGCCCACATTAAATTTCACCCATTTAGTCCACATATCATACAAAATGAAAGGAAAATCCTGGATTACAAACTAAAAGAATAGAAACTCCATGTAAAATTAATTCCCAGTTTAGAAAAATATCTGGAGCACTCACTGGAATTACTGACTTACTCCACCTCTTTTCTATCGCTGGTTCTATATTTCACGTGTTGTCCTGGTACTTGGTTACTGTTTGATTCAAAGCAGATTTCTCTGTTCTGCAAAAATACTGAGCTTATAAATTCACTGTTGTAACTTGTTCCTTTCCCACGTGTATTATAGCTACATATTGTGTGTAAGTTATTCATTTATTCCACACACACTCACATTTTGTCTCCTAATTGTGCAGCAGAGATTCAATGATCCGGACAAGGGTGTCTGGTGTAGGTGGGGGTGAAGAAGAGTGTAAAGGAGGTGAGCTACTGGGGGTGTTCTTGGATTCTGGTGATAGGGGAGAACTGCCACAGTCAGAGGGGTACATGGGATGCAGTGAAATGTCAGGCCCACGGTGAGCATCTGGTAACGGTCACAAAGGAGGACAAAATGTGTGGCTCAGATAACAGGCAGAGATAGAGTGAGCGGATAGTAATAGACATTGGCTGTGAGGGGAGGAAAGGCATGAGGAAGCGAATTGTGGATCACAAGGGAAGGTTCAAGGATGACAGGGGAGAAAGAAATGGTGACGTTGGGTGGGTCCATAATGTGTGTAAGTTGGTGGGTGACGGGGAGGGTAGAAGGTGGTGAAAAGTGACTGAAAATCTATGCACACCATTTTTTCAAGGCTGCTCTCGGTGACAAAGTTGCACAAGACATGTGAAGTGTGAGGAGGGTCTTTTCAGATGCGTGAAATTCAAGGTCAGCACAAGTGGTGGACTAAAAAGACACCTTAACAATTATGAGGCAACTGGATGTCAAAAATGCTCACTTGTGTTCTCTGGATGGTGAAGCCTGCATTGCAGCAGATTTGTTCCTGTTTCATAGGAAAGATGATGGAGCAATGAGGTGGCCTCCAAAGGGCATGGTTGGTAGAGTCAGCCAATTCATGAGTCCAAATCTCCATCCTCCAGGGTACATTGTCATGACTGAATAAGGGATCATGTGGCTAGTCTTCTCTGATGCCAAAGCAATCTTTATAGAGATTAGAGGATGATAAAGACATGCGGAGAAGTGTCAGCCCGAGATAATTTGCACATGGCTGTCATCATCCGGGTTAAAGAGCAATGTTTATGTATGCATTCATTTATGAACGGGAAGCATACCCATCTCTGGTCTTTCAGGATGTCCTTTACCTGAAAGTGGTGGCGTGAAATGGGAATGCCATGTGGGAGGCCAGATAAAGGGCTTCGTCCTTGCCTGATGGCCATGAGATGTAGGGAAACCTGTAAAGGACATATTTGCTTATGTTTCACTTCAATTCATTCACATATCCATTGAGGTCCAATTTCCCATCTGCTACCGCGATAACCTTCAGAATGGAAAATTCCACACTCATTTTGTTTGAGGTTTTTGCAGCTCTACTGCTAATGTTATAGTGAACAATTGGGAGAACCCGTGACAAAATTAAATCCTTATCTTTTAACGGTATATTGAATGTTGGTAATGGGCACTTATATGTCTCGCGACACCAGACCTGAAGGAGTTCAACTTTATACGGTATTCGTGATCCAGATTCTTACCCTTGTTTTCAAAATCCTTCATGGACTTGCCACTCACTATCCCTTCTGCCAGCCTTAAAAGATCTCTGCACATCTCCAATTCTACACTTCCCTACTTCCTTCACCCCACCATCGTCAACCATGCTTCCAATAGCCGACAGACTAAGCTCCTGAATTTCCTCTCTAAACCTCTCTTCCGTGAAGATGCTTCTTAAAGCCGACTTTTTCTTTTTCTAATGTCTCCTTATGTGACTTGATGACGTGTTCTTTGATGATGCTCCTATGAAGCACCCTGGAGCGCTTTACCATTTTAACATATAAATGAAGTTAATTTTCTTTTACCTCATTGCAAGGCTTTTCTGATGCAAGAGGGTATATTTCCATGGTGGCCCTCCTGTTCCCCTACAGTAACTTTTGTGGAAGAGCTATGGAACCCGAGGAAATTGTATTTCACTTATGGTTTACTTGCTTTTTTCATTGAACTTCTAGGAGATGAGCAGGAGACTCACCCTCCATACCCCCCTCCCCCTCCATAACCTCTCCCCCATCCATCAAAATTCATCCCCAGTAACTCCTCCCTGAATCTAATGAAGCCAAGAACACAAAGCCTCCTCTAATAAATCTTTGGCATTCATATGAAATACAGATTAATGTCTCTATTGCGTGTCTGTATTGTGATAGTTGGCTCTTCAGTGCAGGAGGTTGGTGAACAATCAATTAGTTAAGTTGATTAACAAATGTATTAAAAAAGCTACATTTGCTTCTAGATAATAATAGGAAGAGGTTCAAACAGATGACTAAATCCTAATGGAATAATTTGTTCTTTAACAACTGGAAGCAAAGAAAAACCATGCTGAATTGATCAAAGACAGATATTCTAGAATAGGAATTTAGGTAGATATTCTGGAGTTTTGCATAATAAACTCATCTGAGAAAAGCTATTTTTCATCAATTTTATTTAATATTAGTTAGCTTTGAGAAAGGTTCAATGTTAGCAGAAATTATTTATGGTCTAACCAAAGAGCAGCTTTCCGTGTGCCAACTGGATTTTTTGCTGTGACCCATATGATACTTTCCTTCACCTACCTTGAGAAGGAGGAAAGAAATTTTATTACTAGAAAAAGCTAATGGGACTAATAGGTCCCCAGGACCCGATGGACTGCGTCCTGGGTCTTAAAAGTAGTGGCTGAAGAAATAGTGGATGCTTGGTTGTAATCTTCCAAAATTTCCTAGATTCTGGAAAGATCCCAGTAGATTAGAAAACCACAAAAGTGATATCTCTGTCAAAAAGGAAGGAGACAGAAAGCAGGAAAGTATAGGCCAGTTAGCCTAACATCTATTATTGGGAAAATGCTAGAATCCATTATTAAAGAAGTAGTATCAAAACTTTTAGGAAGTTATAATACAATCAAACAAAGTCAACATGGTTTTGTGAAAAGGAAATCATGTTTGTCAAATTTATTTGTGTTCCTTGAGAAAATAACAAGCAAGATAGATGAAGGAAAACCAGTAAATATTGTGTATTTGGATTTCTAAAAGGCATAAGGGGACATGTAAAAGGTTACTGCACAAGATCAGAGTGTTGGGGTAATATATTAACATGGATAAAATGGATTGCTTAACTAGCAGAAAATAAAGTCAAGAGAACAGATCATTCTAGGCAGACAAACTATAATTAGTGGGATGCCACAAGGATTAGTGCTAGGGCTTCAACTATTTGCAATCTATATTAATGACTTGCATGAAGGAGCCAAATGAATTGTGGCCAAATTTGCTGACAATACAAAGATATGAAGAAAAACATAGTGTGAGCGTTTTCACTCCTGAGGCGGGTAACGCGAACCAGGAATTTTCTTAGCTTGCTGCACCAGATTTGAGAAAAGCTCCCCTGAATAGCAGGTTCTTCACTTTCGGCAGGTTGGATCAGGCCCACTGCTTCTGGTTGCAAATTAGAAGTCATCACAGGCATCTGAGTATCATGGCAGGCTGTTTGTAAGACATGCTTTCATTCCAGTTGTTTGCTCAAATTTTAGGCCCTCTTGCCATCCCCCCACCCCCATCAATTACTTATTCATGCCAACTTATATTCAAAGATATGCTCCTCACCCATTCCCAATGACTTCCTCATACTCCTCAATGCTAACGCATTGACCCACTCACTCTCCATGGACCCTCACATTCTAGATGCCAATTCATGACCCCTTATTGCTCCAATGCCAAGTCATCCACCACTCTTTGCCTTTACTTCCCCCATGCTAATTCACCCAGTATCCACCAAGGGCAGAACTCAGGTGATGAAAAATATTTAAAATATCTGTTACAGCCTTCGCTATATAAAAAAAAGCTGATACTAAACTTCTCAATTCCCGCAATTATGTAATGCCTTATAAAGCAAACAGGTTATACTCCTAACCCCACATAAAATGCAGCTAATCCTTTCGTAACCTCTTTGAGTGCCACTGAAAATTTGAACCCAGGGACCCATTGTTGGGTTAATTATCAGTTGTGGAAAGCAGTCAGTCATTAATAATGACACAATGATAGCCCTTAGGCTAATGCCAACAAATAACTATTATTACTGCTAGATCTGATTGTTTTTCCTCTCACTGATGCAGGATTTTTTATTTTTAAAGGGCTGGAGGTTTAAATAACTTGACAGTTCCACAGACCCTTTCTGCCTTTCAAGAGCTACTCTAAAAAGATGTAACTTCCATACTGCAGGCTATGGCCCTTGCTATAGCAAACAGTTTGAATTCAGCCCGGCCCCATTTCCCCCGCCAACAAAAATGACATATGTCGGAAATGTGGCTAGAACATCCAGATCCTAGTCCCACCAGCCATTTTGGAAGGTTCATGGGGTCTCTATGACTCTGTGATAATCTAGGTGAAATAATCCACAAAGGATATGGATAGGTTAAGTGAGAGGACAAAAATTAGGCAGATGTAATATAGTGTTGGAAAATGTGAGGTTGTCCATTTTGGTGGGAAGAATAGAAAAGCAGAATATTATTTAAAATGGTGAGAGGCTGCAGAATACTGTGATACAAAGGGATCTGGGTGTCCTTGTACGTGGATCACAAACAGTTAGCATGAAAGTACAGCAAATAGTTGAAAGGTAAACGGTTTGTTACCCTTTATTTCAAGATGGATGGAATATAAAAGTAGGGAAGTCTTGTTACAACTGTACAGGGCATTGATAAGACTGCATCTGGAGTACTTTGTGTAATTTTCGTTGGCTTACTTAAGGAGGGATACACCTGCATTGGAACCAGCTCTGAAAAGGTACAGTAGGTTAGTATCTGGAATGAAGGGGCTGTCTTATGAGGAAAGGCTAAGCAGGTTGGGCCTGTGGTCACTGGAGTTTTGAAGAATGAGAGGTGATCTTATTGAATTGACTTGCTTGGTTTGAATTTAAACAAGAGCTTGGGAGATAGTTGTTCGATGGTGCATTCTCCATGGCAATGCTTCTACCAATCAGAGTCCACTTGCCAACCAATCAGCACCCTTTTCACATGCAGTATAAATTGTTATTCTCTTCAAAATTTGGTATTTTTACGATTCTGCCCTGACTGTCAGATGAAAAGCTTTGACAACATATCTCTTTGTTTTCAGCTATGCTCAAGTTCATACCACCAAGCAACCATTGCTAAATGCCTACATTTGTAAAATGAAATAATTTCTAAAGTAAACTAAAATAAATTAATTTTTACTTGCTGCTGCCTCCCCTGGCTCCTCAAGCCTCCAACTCATTACCTGTTCCATTCCCCAACCCTTCACCTTGCTGCACCTCCTGGTTGCCACTGATTGTACCCGCTAAATTGTCCGCTCATCGGCCCTCTCCCCCTTTAAACTTCCCTTTCACTGACTCTCCTCCTCATGCACCCTCCCTCTTGCTGAGCCCCCTCCTCACTGCTTCCCTGGCTGCTGCTTCTCTTTCCCAAAAAAAGCCTTGAGCGAGGACTTTTGATATGAGCAGCGAGCGACAAGAAGTTCAACAATTCGCACCTCCATTTGGAGATTAAAATCCAACCCCATGTTTCAGCTCACATCACTGGGTGGAACAAATAGGCCATCCCTTCTTGTAATAGGAGCGTCAAAAACAGGAAACATCTACCAATCAATTCTGTGACCAATGCTAAGCCTGGGAGACATCTGGGGCTGAATTTTCCCTGCCCTTAAAGATGGGTTGGGTAGTGGGGACACTGGTAACTTGGTAAGGGAAGATTTCAGGAGGGAAGTCCAACGTCTTCCCACTATCAAAGCACATTGCCTGCAGTGGGATCCTCAGTGGTGCAGCTGCTCATTTTATGGCCTACTTTTATGAGCTACTTAAGGGCCTCATTAGGTACCACTTCACTATCCTATGCGCATTTTGTCTGCTTCAGTAAGGCCTGCGAACTCATGGGAAGACAGCCAAGTAAACCTGGTGTTTCTCAGTGAATTCCCAGGGGCACCCTTCTTGATGGGAGTTCCATGGCCTATCGAGGAGGCCCCTGTGGTACTGGTTGACCTCAGGCAAAGTTGCCTGAGCAATCCGCCCCCTCACTAACCAGTCATTGAATCCTTGCATGTCTCTTTCTTAACTGACCCACTCCTCAAAAATCTCCAGGGTCCTGCTATAGCCACTGCTGGGCTCCTGACTAGAATTCAACCTGGCTTCAGCATTGGTTCACTGAAATTCAGCAGCATGATGACTTTGAAATTGATTTCACCAATATGCAGTTATGATTATTGTGGAGAGACGGATCACTGAATGGGCAAGCGGTTTGTGACTCCGTGATAGTTCCAAACGCTGTGACAGCAAAATTGTTCTTCTTTGTGGCACTCCCAAACTGAGAAGTTAGTCTCCATCTGCAGAAAATCAGTCATTAGATGTTGTAAGTAAAATAGCAATGTTTAAAAAAATAAATGAATTGATAGAATGGATTCCTGCTTCAGCGTGCAAAACTGTAGAAAGTAGTATTTATTTAAGCCCACAGTCTCCAGTCTGTAGATAAACACACCCTTCTTCTCCAGAACCCAAAAGTACCATCATTCCATTTGGGACATTATGATAAATTTAGGAAGTATTCCAGAAATGAGCTTCACTAGTTTCAAGGCTGCACGATAGGTGGTGTACCTGTACATACAAACTCCCTTCCTAAGTAATAATAGTTATTAAGAGATTTTTTTTGGCATTTTGGTTGTGTACAGTTGATCTTTTGTAATGGCTTCAAGGTGTACGTAAAGAGATTAGTCAACAAGCTGTAGCAAGTGAACTTAATAACAGTCCTAGATCCATATTAAGCATAGAGGCTAGAATGGTTAATGTTCCTATTTAGAAGATGAAAGATGCAGCTCAGACAGCATTTGTGGGGGAAAAACAAGATTTAATTGATTGAATTTTCTGGCCCTGTGAAGATGGGGGTGAAGGGGGCTGGAGCTGAGAAAAATCGGAGATGCACGTTGGGATGGCTCCTCAACCATTCCGACCTCCAGAGAAGTTTTCCAGGGCAAACAGGGAGCAGAATTAGCTGCCTGCTCCACAGAGGCAACCAACCAGAATTAAAAGATGAGGTGCTGCTTCTCAAATTGAAGTTAAGCTGCATTGGAGCAGCACAGGAGACCGAGGTGGAGAATTAAATCGATGAGCTGTCTGATTTCCCACTGCTCCCAGAAGAGCAAGCTACTTATTGGTGCTAGATTTGTGCTTGCAACTTGCTGCTCCCATGAGATCTAAGCTTGACCAGTGAAACATTTCAGACACCTTGCTTGTTGTATAATCTGTTTATCGTAACCACCCTTCCCACCACCCGCCTGATGTACACCCCATTTCAAAATCACTTCTTATGGAAGAACCTGATGAGACCTATATGCATTGGAGATGGCAAAGAAATAGGGGTCAACTAAAGGGACAGGACTAGGTTAAGTTGTTTCAGCATGAATGGATGGCAGCAATGCCTTCAAGCTCTAACTTAGTGAGCTTCACTTGTATGGACCAATATTAGTTTATATATACATATCTTTTTTAAAGTTTCCTTAATGACACACGAAGTAAGAGAGAATATACTAAAAGTTATTTACCCCCCCCTCACCCCAAGAGTACATCTAACTGCCAAGATCGGAAGTACAATATTGTCAATCATTCACTTAAAAGGAGCACAAGTATGTATCAATGAAGGTGGCTAACCAAATGGATATGAACATCTTTTGTTTCTTTTTCACAGACCCAGAACAGAATGAAGCTGATGGCAGATAATTATGAGGAGGACCACCTGAAATCCTCAGCACATTCTGAACAGACGAATCATAAACTCTCCCCAGAACAGGTGAGAACCATTTTGTTATCTAAATGGGAGTTGAACAGTTAGTGCTTAGGGTTTACATTGTACTGTTAACCTTTCTCTTGATGATGTGTCTGTGTTAGGAATATCCTCTGCAACAGACCTGGATCAAGTTTGGAGTTTAGTGATTTAAGACTAGGAGCAGCGTGAAGGGCTACAAAACTGCACAATGAAAGGGGATATTACTTAAAATTGCAAAATCATTAGGCTGGTTATGTTCACTATCACCTTATGTACATTAGAATATTGTCATATGATTCCCTTACCCTTTACTTGAGCAACAATGAGGCCAGTAAAACTGAGATTGATGCCCTTTGACCTAGTTGGCACTGCACCTGTGTGAACTCAACCCATTTGTTTTGCCCACAGCAAACCCAGATTGCAGTCAGTTCATTTGCTGGCACAAGTCTGAGTGCACATGGAAGGATTAAGCATCAATGAGTTCCTCTAAGAACCCCACCAAGTCTGTATCCCAGACATAAATAACACATGGTGGAGCAGATCAGTTTATTTCATAATAATGGAAATAAAATCAAGTTCACAATTATTTTCAGATATTTTTTGGACATGAGACTAGCAATGATTTAGCAACTGAACCCCAGGGGTAGAGGTGTGTGTCTATGGGTAAGAATGCCTGTAGATAGATATATATAATTATACACACCAGAAACTCACTGGTTTTACTCTAACAATAGCCAGCTTGTTTTTCAAAGGATGATTTTATTTTTTATAACTGCAGGCCATTTAGTAAACTGTTATTTTAAAACATTGTTATAATTAAAGTTCAAATCATTTTAAAAAAATCATAAGCAGGATGACTACATCTTTTGAAAAAACCCATCTCACTGATCAGTGTCAACAGCTTATGAGGTACATTATTAAAATCCACTTAGACTCACGTTAAAGCCTGTGTGTTGTCCTAAATATATCTGTACCTCAGTTCTTTTGAGTAAATGGACTGTGCCGTAAACCCCTTGACAATATACCCAAAGAAAGCATGCACATTAAAAAATATGCAAGCACTTCTGACTTTTTAAATGATGTAGTGGTCACACATACATGGTCTGGACTTTCTTCCCCCATACTGCAGCTCATGTTGTGGTTCCTGTTCCAATCACGGTCAGATGTTTATATATACGATTCCTAACCAGTAAATGGTTTTCCAGGTACCCATTTTTTTCCAGTTCAAGTAAGTGCCATTTACTGGCTGCTGATTGTTACTCATTTAATTTTGGCTTTCCATGTCACATGATAGACAAATGAGCAACAATTGAATTGATTGTTGGAATTTTGGGTGTGAAAGGACATGCCAAGCACATTTTCTGGTTTCTCAATCGTCACTCAACCATTTTCATCTTCTGTATTTTTTGCGTTTTTTGCAAACAGCCGGTTTCCATTTTTGTAAAATTATATCCCCAGACTGAATTGTTGCACAGCTTAATTTAGTGAATATAGTCCAAGCAGATAAACACTAACTCAGACACTTGTCCCTTCCCCTTAACATGTTGATATCCAAACTTAAAATCAGGATGCTCTTACTCATTCTTTTTCCTTTGTCAAAACTGTGAACTTGCTTGTCTCCCTCAGTTTTGCTTCTCAGCTACAATCCAAAGGCTTTTAAAATCTAAATTTGGCATAAGTTAAACACAAACTGCGATAGTTACATTGATTTTCTCTTCACCTTTATTGTCTTCAACCTTAGTGGTTGCTCTGCGCCATGTACAATGACAGAATCCTGAAGTTGATAGCAGAAGAGTAATGTTAGGCTGACAGCAATTAGAGATTGCCATCAGGCTGTCATATTGATAATTACAAAATGTGCAAGTTAGGCTTAAAAAATACGATATTTTGCTGTCCAAATTGGATTGATACCCTCGTAGATCTATCCCATTCCCGGTAAAATTAAAAAGTGTATTACATTTCGGTGTGCCGAGGTAGGCCTGGTTTACAGATGAATCCACTGTAAATGGGATCAAGTTGAAAATGATGACGATGGTTATGATGATCAATGTCAATATTCTAATAAGTAGAGATATAATTGCTATTTTCAAAGAAGTGCAACACTGTGGAGAAAGAAACACAAAAAGAAGGAATGTGAAAAACTTAGTTTTGAAGAACTAGTGCCTCAACAAGCTTGTCTGAAATGAATTTTGAATGACTCAGTCTGAACTTCAAATATGTTTGATTTTCCTGTGATAATTTTGTTTCACTTTACCATTTATACCAAACTCTTCTTATCTTCAGTTTTTACTTCAGCTTTCTGTTGGGGAGTCAGAAATGTCTTGGCCCACACTTAAAATCAATTTTTTTCCACTTAGAATGTTCTCACTTGTAGAAGACCAAAGATCTTAAATAATTTTACTCTCCTCCATTCCAGACACTTTGGGGGGGACTTTTAATCAAAAAAAATTGATTTGGATTGGGCGGTTAAAGTGTTAAAAATCAGAATTTGCAATTCAAACCTGCCTCCAACCCACCCAATTCCAGCTTTAATTGGGTGGGAAGTTGAGTGCATGATCAATCTGCTGTATTAGGGCAAGTTAACACTTCAATTATGATAACTGAATTCATTGTTATTTAGCTTTTCATTTCCAAATGTAGTTGGCTGTTTTTCCCAAGCTTCAGGAAACCCATCAACTACATCAAGATGAAAGCTGCTGGATTTAGGAGATAAATACCTTTACACCTATCTGCAGGATCCAGTTGTCTGGGCAGTCACCAAATTCCCCATCACTCAGCCCTCCAATCCACCCTCCCTATACCTCTTCCCAAGCCATCAAATCCCCATCTCAATTTCCAACCCCTTTATTGCCCCCCAAAGTCTGGTTTCTTTCCCTCGCCTGCAATCTATCCCACCCTTTCCCCAGCCCCCCTCCCCCCATCCCGGGACTCTGAGGTTCTTCCCAAGTCTGTTACAATCCCTGCCCTCAAAAGGCCATTGACCTCATGACTCTTCCCAACAAGGCCTCCAAGCAGCCCTGGGATTAATTGCCTTCGACCACCTCCCAGAACCCCACACCTCCTCCCTCCCTGGGCACCTACTTTCTCTCCCCATGGACAACCCTCTATTCTTTTCCCCACCCCCACAACCCCCCATTAGGAATTCTAACTTCCACGAAAGGAATTGTACAGCATATTAATATGAAAGATGGTCAAGTTAATGGAGATTTTCAGTGTTCTGAAAAATTTTGAGAAAGTAAGTAACAAAAGATCCTTTTATTTGTTGAAAGGATAACAAGGCAGCATTAACTGAAGGTTGTGACCTTTTCAATCTGTGACTTCCGATAACATGGAATGGTTATGACAAGTGGTATTAAGGTTTGAAAAAGAAATGGACAAATATTTGAAACGGCAGAATATAAAAGATATGGAAATAACATTAGAGAAGATAACTGCAGTTGAAGAATTAGCAAAATGGTACCTTCACAACTATATCACTCATGCAGTTTATAAGGTCATTTTCTTTTGGATGCTATTCAAATTTATTGTTGTCATTATGACACTCTTAGACATAGTTCATTTGTGTGCCACAAAGCCAGAAACACCAAATGAAAGCTCTCTTGGAAAGATACAAGAGCCATTTTTACAAATACACACTGCCCACTAGGAGCGTTTATTCTACACTCAGACCTGTGAAACATCATGAGAAACAAAATGTGGTGATTTCAAAAAGGCTAAAAACTTATGATTATTATTAGTTTCAGAATTCAATATGACATCTGAAACACTTTTTTTCTAAATGTACTGAATTTAAATTATTTAATGTGCTGCAGTGCACAAATCAATGTATATGTTCTCTCTAAAGTACTGCTATGAAACATCTTCATTAGGCTATATGAGGTTGCTCCTGGGTAGCAGGCAAAAAGTGAGTGTTGTGCATTCACAGCAATCAAAAACACACAGTTGCAAATGAAATCTAGTTAAATTTATCCCAATCTTATCAACATATGAACAGTTTTGCCTGAATGAAGGAATGAATACTGGGAATTTGCTTGTATCAGTGCACAGTGATGGCTTTTTTTAGAAAAGGACTAATTATGATTTGTTCTTAATTACAAGTGAGTAAGGGCTACTTCTTTCCATCCTCCTCACTTCCAGTTTGGTCAAATGTGATATCACCCATGCTCAGATTTAGCTTCACATTGATGCTGAGATTAGTTTCAAGGTGTAGGAAATCACAGATGCACACCCTCATTCATTTGCTCCAGTAGTAAAGCTCTTTCCCTTTTTATTTCTTTTATCACCTCTCAATGAATGAATACTATCTTAAGAGTATTTCATACAGCCTGAAGTTCCTAGTACTTTTGTGCAATGTTAACTTTGCTCAGACATATGCATGTTAATTACAGTGAATTTAAATTTGCAACCTATGAATGCAATGAAATGACTTTTGAAAGCGGAAGTTTCCTAATTTACAGTATTGTGTTGGAAGCTCAAGATAATATTGCTAACTTAATTGCCTAGGATGTTCTGCATATCTGTTGCATGAAGGTAAGTGCAGGTAGGCAGACATTTGTTAAATATGACAATCGCTTAGCTGCTATCCAGATAGAGGAACAATATTCTGTAGGTATTGCTGTCATCTCGCCTTAGCTATTATAGTAAAATTAACACAGCCCATTATTTATTTAAACAGTAAGAAACAAAGAAGTAAGATTACATTAACTACGACTTGACCTCATTTGGGATGAATTTCAAACATTGGTTTCAATGTAATGTTCTCTGTATCCATTCTTTGAACTGAATAAGAGTACCGATGGACTCAGATTATGCTGCTCATGATGTCACTCGTGGGTAGCTCTGGTATTTGTATTTGTACATTGGGAATTCAGGTCTGTATTTGTCAGCTGTAGTAATGACTGAAGAATATTTCCCTTGGAAGGAGAGTATGCTGGAATGGGCCCCTTTGTGTAGATTTCAGGACAATACTTCCGCTGATGCAAGATTGAAACCAAATCAGTTTCTGTGATGAGTCCACTGTACACCAGGGTGCACTGTTTTGGGAAGCAGTGGGAAAACATTCTGGGTAAACTGGTGCTTAGGTGGTAAAGTGCCACTTGAATCCACCTACATACTTGAAGTGGAGTTGTCTAGATTTCAACCATTAGCAAGTTTTGCTATCTGGGATTCTGTGGAGATCAAGAATGTATTCCAGAGCTATTTATGTACATTGTTAAGTTTGTACACTTCTGATGTTTACACACCTCTGAAGTTTACAGTATCTGTTATCACAGTTGCAGACTGTTATGTTCAAATTTCCATGTCCAGAATAGGAGAACTGGATTTTGTTGTGAAAACACAGGGATTGGATTACCGCCTCGATGTGGCTTATATGCTGTCATGTTCCATCAAGCAATACCATCGACAGCTCCTTGCTCCACTGGGCCATCCATGTCACAAGGTCAGGGAGGTGACAGGAGAAGTTAGGTTCAAAAAATCCTCAAGGGCAAAGCAGGTGAAAGAAGACTGTCCCACACAGAACTGTAAAGGCAGAAGGCTGCTGCTGTGCCAAAGACACCGTGGGCTCGACACATCACCAGAATCTGAGCACCAACCCATCGAGGTATGTGGACAAAGACAGCCCCTACATTAAGGGCACAGGCAGCTTTCTACCAGGGTCCATGCCAAGTCCTGTGGCAATGGGGACAGAGCTGTGAAACTGGGAGTCCTTAGTAAGGAATCTGCACGAGGCAACAGTTGCATGAAGCCCATTGGATACTTCTGTAAAGACAAAAGCGTCTTTGGTGGACAGTGGCATCTGTGGCTGTGCAGTCTCCTTTGGGATACTTTCTGTTCACTGCAAATGGGGAGGGGGCTAAAATAAGTTGTGTCACTTTCTCCTGATTGGACAACCATATCCTGCATGATCACCACCTTCCTGGTCAAAGAAAGAAAGTACTAAAATTTGCAGCTTGGCATGTTAGAACATTAATGGATAATCTCAAGACTGACAATCCAAAATGAAGAATTGCAGTCATATCATGTGAACTATTAAAAATCCGAACTGACATTGAATCATCTTCCTGGGAGAGGAAGCTGCAGGACAAAACAGCAGGAAAGGAAAGGTTGATCTATCGGGTTCGTTTTGCATTCTGAATAGGCTTTTGAATGCACCATCAGAACTTTCCAGTTGTGTAAATGAATGACTTACGACATTTCATGCAGAGCTAATTCATAACAAATGTACCACATCCAGGTGTGGCCCCGATGAGGAAAACCTTTGCTCTGACTTTGATATCCTCACTGCCATTCCATAAGAAGAACAGATCATCATTCAGGTGGGGGTGGGGGAGTATTTAATGCTATGATTGATGGCAACTCCTACATCAGGTGTGGAACCATTGGAAAAAGCCAATGCGAATGGCAGGCTCCTGTTGACAATGTATACTCAGCATGGCCTAATTATTATAAGCACCCGCTTCCACCAGAAGGACAAAAACAAAACTACATGGAGGCATCCTAGATCAAAGTATTGACACATCCATGGTTATTGTTCAGGTCAAAGATCTAAATAAAGTTTGTATTACTCAATCCATGTAGGGGTTGATGCAGCCTGGACAGATCATGGACTTAACTTGAGCACTCACCAAGACATCACAAGGGACGAAGAGAAAGAAGATCAATGTCTGACTCCGAAGGCAGCAGGCTGAACAGAGGAATTTCAACAATAGCTCATGACCAACTTGGAAAATGACCACATGTCCAACTCAATTCCAGAACAATGGGATAAAATAAAGTCTGTTGTACTAGACTGCTGCACCTAGATCATTGGGTTTGAGCATCACCATTTTCATTGAGCCAGTCCCAGTGACAATGCTGAAATATTTGACCTCCTAGAACAAAAATGAGCACCTCCTGTTACCTGGCAAACAACCAAAGGTCGCAAGTCAGGAAGGCAGCATTTCAACAGTTCAAGACTAATGCCTCAAGTCAAATCCAGAAGCTAAAGGTCAAGTGGTGGGAAGAGAAACCTAAAAGAACCAACAATATTAAACCATTATGGACATGCAAAACTTGGTGGTGGAGGCAGATACAATAGGGTTGTTTAAGGAGTTTTGAGAGAAACACGTGACTATGCAAGGAATAGAGGGATATGGACCTTGGGCAGCCATAAGGGATTTGTTCAATTTGGTGCCATGCTCGGCACAAAATTGTGGGCCGAAGGACCTGTTCCTGTGCTACACTTCTCTATGTTTTTCAAAGCCACCAATATACAGCAATGTCAAATGGACAAAATTCCCTTCACTCTCAGGATGACATCTCTCTTCTTAAGGATGGCAATGCCGTCCATGAACACAGGGAAAAATATTTTCATCAACTCCTTCACCATGAAACCACTGTGGCAGCTATTGCTCTTCAGGTTACCCAGTATTCTTTGGTAGAATTTGATGCTGCAACGAGCAATCAGACAGATGAAAAACAACAGAACTCGCCCTTCATATTTCAGCCGAGACCTTCAAAGCTGATCAGTTTTTCTTGCCTCAAAACTCCATGTACTCATCCTACAGATTTGGGAGGAAAATAACTCCTCACCAGGTCCCCCAGCTAACTTTAGATGCAACAATTGTAAAAGTTTTCAAGAAGGGAGATAAAACATGCCATGGAAATAATTGAGCTGTTTCCTCTTTGTCCAAAGCAGGAAAAAACATCTGACACTAATTCTCCTGAATCACCACTTTCTGTGGCTGAGGAAATTCTCCCAGGGAGGTAGTATGGCTTTAGACCTTCCAGACGAACCTCCGACGTGACCTTTGTTGCCAGAAAATCCAAGAAAAGTCCAAGAGAACAACATCAGGAAGTCTTCATTTTATCATTGGCCTGAGCAACTTTACTGAGAATTTAACTCAGTAAATTATGAGGCTCCATAGATGGTGCTCCAAAAGTACGTATGTACAAGAAACTTCACAATCTTGCAATTGCTTCATCATATGACTGCAGTTGTAGAGTCATAGAAATCATAGAAACTGTACAGTACAGGAAGAGGCCATTCAGCCATCGATTCTGTACAGACCACAAACCCACCCAGGCCCTACCCCCATATCCCTACTTATATTTTACCACTAATCCCTCTAATCTACGCATCTCAGGACAGTAAGGAGTAATTTGAGCATGGCCAATCAACCTAACCCACGCATCTTTGGTCTGTGGGAGGAAACCGGAGGAAACTTACGCAGACACGAGAATGTGCAAACTCCACACAGACAGTGACCCAAGTCGGGAATCGAACCCAGGTCCCTGGAGCTGTGAAACAGCAGTGCTAACCACTGTGTTACCATGACGCCCAGTTGTGTTGAGTGGGAGGTCTGAAGCAAACACCTTCAAAATCCAGATCAGGATCATGGAAGGTTGTTGGATCCTCCTCTCCTGTTTGAAGCTACTCTTACCAAAAGATCTGCTGTCATATTATTTCACACTCACCCTACTCATGTGTTATCCTTACTCACCCACAGTAGTTTGTCTGCAACTGCGCTGTGATGTCCATCATCCAACTACACTTATGTTGACCCCTCTCTTCTCTGCTTTACCCTTTAGTAGAGTTCTCTGTAGCTTTTCAACTCTGATTAAATGACGAAATACTGATATTTTTGTTTCTGGATGTCACTTTTTAAAAATTATTTTTGCTCTGGCAATTTCAAGCACATCTTAATTCATCTTATGGTCTGTACTGTAGTGAAACTTTGACTGTGTATCAGCAGCATATAGGAGCACCGAAGAGAGGTTCTATGAGCAATGCCTCTGTCGCAATCTCTAGTTTCAAGGTGAGGACTATTGAATAAATACTTGTGTTCTTCTTGAAACCAGCTCTCCAGACACTCAGGCAAAACTCCTGGAAAATCAACTTTGATGGACTGAACATTATACCCAAATTCTCAAATGGCCAATCTACCAGGGAGAACAGAGAAAACACTTAAGACAATCTGAAGTTTTCTTTGGAAGTGTAGCATTGTTGACCTTAATGATGAGGCAGAGCTTGCCACCAATCATTCAGAGTGCTGACAACTTGCTGCAGTACACTGAGTCACAACACCTTCATGATGAAGAAGAGCAGCAACGGAAATGGAAAGAAAAGGGAGCAAATCCTGCACTCCAGACCTCACTACCACATAGGATATCCTGCCCCATGTGCCCAAAGATGTGCAGATCGAGAATCAGTCTGTTCAGGCGCAAGACAACCATGGCAGAAACCCATGACTCTGAGTAGATGCCATCCGTGAGGGACAACCATGATACCAATATTCATTCAAAATTCAGTCTAAACAGGGAGAAGGAATCTTAAACTTACTGACGTGTAACATGCAACAAAACATAGTTGACCAGAAGGAAAACCTCTTGTTTCACTTTATAGAGCAACAACTTTGTTCAATCTGTTTCTGAAATCTCTTTCTGATGTTGACAGTTCTGTAGTGCAGTGAGAGTTACACTTATTTGAATTGATATAATCAAATCGCAAGATCCTTAGTACCCTTCAATCAAACTCTGACAGATTCATGATGTAAACTGTTGTAGTAGTGTATTGGCACTACTGGTACGTCCAACAAGCTGTTCTACCCAAAAGTGAAAAAAAATTGAAAGGAAAAATGATACACAATCCGCCCCCCAACAGCCCACTTCAGTGAATGTATTCTGTATTTTGGTGCATGTCAGATAAATAACACTCTGGTGATTTGATTCACAGGAAATTGAATATGTGTTTGCCCATACTCTAATCCATTACTTTGTCACAAAACTGGCGGGAGAAGAGATCATTGGAAAGTCACCACTGCTTATCTTTATTCTAATGTACAATCTGGTTGTTGCCTGCATATTACTAACTTGATCTTATTTTGTCCCCACGCTATCATTGGCTGTCCTTGTCATCTGCAACCAAATAGGATGATGAGGAGGGCATATGGGCATAGCCATTCAGATGAACTTAAGCAGCTATTTTGTTCAGAATGGTGAGAATCTGTTTTGACTCCTGCTTCTCACAATCACTTGCACACGTTGATTCCAAATTGCTAAATCCTGATTTTACGTGTGAGTGTTCTTCTTTTCATTTGAACTTCTTTATTAATTCATTTATGTGTGTATGTTTGGGAGTGGGTCACTTTTACTGGCTTGCAATTTCTTTTCACTCACACAAGAGAACACTGTCGACTTGGCAGTTAGGTTTAAAATCTTTGAACACCATTATTAAAAGGATTTAATTAATGTGGCATTTTTATTTTAAGTGCATATTGACCACCAACACCAAACATGCAAAGCATACAACAGGGTTTCATGATAATTGTGCTGTTTGGCCATCACAGTAAATTGTTATAAAAGGTGAACAATTAAGAAAGTTTGATAACTGTAAAAGTTGAACTGCCAGAGGGTAATGCACAATAGGAACTGAAAGGTGTGTACAGTTCAACCTGGTTTCACCCTGAAATTATAATGACTCATTGCAAATAAATATGTATAAGCATATATGGGAGCTGCAAAATAGATATAATTCATATGTAAGTACAAGTTTTATCTGCACCAACTGGTATTATAGATTCCATTCTATAGAAGTGGGAATGGTTAACAAACAATGAAAGGAAAAGAGCCAGGACAGGAAATCAAACAAGTTTTATTAGGTTGTAAATGACATCCTAACTTCACTTCTGTTTTAAAATGTACCACTGTGCCATCCTTACTGCATCACCACCTTCTTGAGGGCATTCAGGAATGGGTAGCAAATACTCTCTGCCAGTGACGTTCAAGTCCATAGAATGTTAAAAACAATCTAGAATTTACAGCACATGAACTGGCCATTTGATCCAACCGGCCTATGCTGCTCTTTATGACTCTTGCAAGTCTCATCCAACTTTATCTGCTTATCTTTGTATGAGCAGTGATCATCTCTATGCCTGCTTATTTTTTGGCTTGCATTGCTTACAAGTGAAAATTATAACTTACATTAAGTCTGCTGTGATTGGACAGAGGTAGCTGCTTCAGTTGACTCCTCTAATTTCCCTGCTTGCCCTGAGGAGAAGTGCTTAGTTTGTGCTCTGTGCTTCTCTTAATGATATGGCTGCAATCGCATGTTCAAAGAACTCTAAGACAATTGCATTATTTAGCATTAGCCTGAGAGCTTTGGTGCCTGGATGTTCATTATCATTTTTTTTTCAATTATCTCATTGAGTTTTCCAAAGCAGTTCACATGCAATGCCCATAACTTCCCAGCACCCCAGACTTGGATTTGGAGGGGTATCTTAAAGATATGGCTGGGGAATCCCTCTGAGAAGCTCTCGGGTAAGAGTTTACATGGCAATTGTCCAGAAATGCTCATAACCACAGTAAAATTGCACTGCACTGGGATCTGTTTGACAAATCGTCTAAATCACTAACCTCGGATGGCTCTGCCAATGTTATACTAATAGCTACTCTGAAAGAATAAGAAATAAAACCACTTCTAACTTCAGCATAACTATATTAAAGGTCCAGATGGGTTCCTGCATAGGACACCCTCCACCTTCCACATTCCTGGTCTCCCAGGGGACTTCTCCAATCCCCTCCTCTAAGCAGCCCCTCCCCATATCGGCCAAATCCCATAACTTATTTTTTTCCCTGGCCTGTTGTGGCTCGTGCCGTAAAAAATAGGGGCATCTCCTTCCTCACTCTTCTTCTTTTGGAATCCAGCAGTGGCATCGGGAGCGCACTGCACGGCATGAATTTCACCCAGCCTGAGTCATGAAGATCTGGTAAGACGAGCACTTTAAGAACTTTAGTGCAGTTAGGTAGGTATACTGATTGCCACTCCGAGGAAGTTATGGCCCAATTGATTACTTTTGAAGTGCAAACACTGTTGTTTTGTAGGCATGTTGAGAAGTCAATCTACGCACAGCAAATTCCTCCCAACATCAATTAAACAAGTGGCTGGTTAATCTGTTTTCGTGGCATTACTTGAGGAATAATTATTGACCAGAAGATCGGGAGGGCATCCTTTCTTTAAAACTGTACTATGTATTCTTTTAAGTTCATTTCAGCAGGCAGATGGGATCTTGTCAATCTCTCTGTCTAAACTCATCCCTTCATCAGTTGCTTCCTGCTTTAAACTCTTAAGGTCTGACTTTAAGACACTAATTGCTGATAGGTATAGTCTAACAAATAAAAATTACAAACAAACCATCAAATTATTCCCTTAAAATGCTCTCAAAAAACTGTCTCATCTCCATGGGTTGAGGTAGAACGCCCTTTTATTCTTCGAATTATGGGGATGCAGATATTTCTCATGGCAGATTTTGGGTTACTGTACTTGAAATGCACAGAAATGGTTTCTGTACATGGAATGCACAGGAATGACTGCCTGTACCTGGGATTAACTCAGCAAGAAATCCCTCAATACCAGGTTAAAGTCCAACAGGTTTATTTGCTAGCAAAAGCCACTAGCTTTCGGGCCTCTGACCCTTCGTCAGGTGAGTGGAGAGTCCTGATCACAAACAGGGGATGTAAAGACGCACACTCAATTTATAGAATACTGATTAGAATGTGAGTTTTTACAGCTAATCAGCTAATCAAGTCTTAAAGGCGCAGACAGTGTGAGTGGAGATAGCATTAAGCATAGATTAAAGAGATGTGCATTGTCTCCAGACAGGACAGTAAGTGAGATTTTGCAAGCCCAGGTAGATCATGGGAGTCACAAATAGTGTGACATGCACCCAAGATCCTCATGAGGATGGCCTCAACCGGGATCTTGGGTTCATGTCACACTATTTGTAATCCTCGTGACTTGCCTGGGCTTGCAAAATCTCACTTACTGTCCTGTCTGGAGACAATGCACATCTCTTTAATCTATGCTTAATGTTATCTCCACTCATATTGTCCGCACCTTTAAGACTTGATTAGCTGTAAAAACTCGCATTCTTGTCAGTATTCTGTAAACTGAGTGTGTGACTTTACATCCCCTGTTTGTGACCAGAACTCTCCACTCACCTGACGAAGGATAAGAGGCCCGAAAGCTAGTGGCTTTTGCTACCAAATAAACCTGTTGGACTTTAACCTGGTGTTGTGAGGCTTCTTACTGTGTTTACCCCAGTCCAACACTGTCATCTCCATGTCATGTATGTGGAATGCACAGGCATGGCTGCCTGTACGTGGAATGCACAGGCATGGCTGCCTGTACGTGGAATGTCATGATGTGGAAATGCCGGCATTGGACGGGGGTAAACACAGCAAAAAGTCTCACACCACCAAGCTTTAACTTGGTGTTGTGAGACTTCTTACTGTGTATACATGGAATACACAGGGATGGCTGTCAGTATATCAAAGGCACTGGGATAGCTGGCTGTACGTGGAATGCACAAGGATGCCTGTCTGTACATGGAATGCACAGGGATGGCTGGTAATTGTCTTTCAGTTGTTCTGGTGAAAGAAACATTTGAAATAGACTTGAAGCAAAATCTTTAATTGGAGGCATTAAAGCACAAAAATACAAGTCAGTGGATAAATGTATTCACACAATAATGTAATCTGTGTTCTTTGTTATTTCCAGTAAAGACACATCATATTTCTAACCTCAAGGTACAAACTTTACTCAGTGTAAACTAATGTGCAGCAAAGATGGCCAGAGGTGAGACGACCCAGATTATGTATTCAAAAACCGCCTAATTTTCTCAAGCGGACATGTGAGATGGACATTAAAATGGAAATTATGTCTAGCTCAAATCTTAAAAAGCTTATTTTTTGCACTAATCTTAAATCAAATATAGTTGCTAAGGAGGCTAAATGTCAACATCTAATGAGTTGTTGCTGAACCTAATTCAGGTGCTTCCAAGTTTGCTTTCGCAGATTGCTGGATGTATATTTAACAGTTCTTTTGAGTAAATAACTAGGTTCCCTCACTTTTCCTTACACTTACTAAGTGCGCATAGCTGATGAGAAATAGCTCCAAAGGGTGCCTCAGTCTATTTCATAAAATGTTTTATGCTTACAGCAATGAAAGGTTTCATGTAGCCAAGATTATTCATTTGCACAAGATAGACTAGACATTGATTAATATAATTTACTGAGCCAACCTCCCGTTATGTAAGTTTGTCACAAAACCCAAAGAACATGTGCACAGACTATCTTTTCCTCTCTCCGCACAGCTGGAAACTGGCTCTGAAATTTACTTAAGAATAATGCCTTAACCTTTCCCCAATTTGTAACAGGTGCTCAGTTAGAACTAGAGTTTGCACTTTATTATGACATGATTACAACATCAACAATTAACTGTTAATCAATCAACAATTGCAATAATAAGGTAACTGGAGGGGAAAGAGCAGGACTATCCAAAAAACCTATCTACTTGAAATAAATCTCTCTGGTGAAAATATCACCAAAATAGGCAAATTTACTAAATGATCTCCAAATGTAGAAATAGACAGCAGGATTCCACTTTTAGCACAAATCAGAAGCAACACAAATTACACATGACTTAACAGGCAAATTACACTTCAAATAGAAATTTCACTTCAAATGGTCAATGTGCCAAAGATAAGTCTTATGTAACCACAGGTTTTTGCATCACTATCCACAAAAATGTAGCACTACATAGCTACACAGTTCTACAATTATGCTGTTCTTTATTCATGCCAGGTAGATCAAGAATCATATTTGACAAAAGCTTCACCAGTTTCATGGGTAGAATTAATGAGCGCAAGGCACACTTCTATGAACCCTCTCTCCCTCAGATCACCCAAGTCCTAATGGTGAAGCTTTCCAAAGTTTCTTTTCAATCAACCAGTAGCTCATGGTTTGGCCACTTCTGGGAAAACATTCAGCACTTTAGTGTTTCTAAGCTATCCACACAGCTTTCCAGGTTTTAGACCTTTTCAGCCAGTTCACACAGTACTTCCAAGAGCTTCCATCTCATTTTCTACCAAACAGAGAAACTAATTTCTTCTTAAGTGATTTACTCCTTCTCCTCACTGGAATTCACTGTGTTTCTCTTTCCATCTCTTCCTCTTGGTGTCTGCTAGCTGTATGCTAGCTATTTTACTGACCTCTTTCCTATTGGTTAAGTTTCCAGATCAGGGGTCACCAGGTCATATGGACCAGTATTTCTTATTATCCAAGAAAATTACAAATGATTCATTTATAGTTAAACAAACTCTCAAAAATCCTTTTCAAACATTTTTAAAAACAATTAAAGATTCCATAAACCTCTAAAAAAAATGACAAATTTTCCTTTCTGAACTGCTTCTGGGCCAAAGGTCATCACAGTGGTTATTGGACACCTTTCTTTCTTCATCTCCTTTAAGCATTCCCAAGATGATGTGCCATTTATTGGTGGGGAGTAGGCACCCTCTTAAACTTTACAACTATTTACCCCATCATTTTCCCTTTCCTGTCAAGAACTGTCTCATACCTGTGCTATACATCAATATAGTTGTAGCTAAGATCAGAAAATCACACTGTAGAGCAATACAGAGAACCTCAACATGCCAGCACTCTGTGGCAACTGGGATTTGAGCCTGCATTGTGTACTTTCTAATACTTCCAAAAATAAGTCAGAGGGATTTTTGATTTCAAGCAGCTAAGTATAATTTTCGGAGGGTGGAACAGTATACTAGCTTAGTATTTATCCTTAAGATAGGAAAGAAAGAGTTAACATTAAATATGTAGGAAGGTTGCTGCAGAACTAGTTTGAGAAGAAGAAATTCTTGAGGGGAAACAAGGGTATTAAAATCTATCTTTGTCCATTCGCACCACCAGAAACGGTCCATCCCCGTATTCATATGCTTTTTGAATCAGGTCTCAGATTTTGTCTCACTGGAGTTTAGAAATGCAATGCTTCAAAGAAATATTTGTGAAGCTTATGACAATTGGATTATAGGGGATCTACGTTTTAACTCTGCCAATACGAGACGCCTATGTCTGGGATGTCTGTCTCTGTTCTGTGATTTCTTCAAATACTGTGCATCCTGTAAACTGATCAAAATGCAGTTACAAAATTTGTTCCCTCAATTGCACTTTGTTAATGAGAGCCTAAAAAGTGCAATGTAGACCAGGTAAGATCACCTATGCACTTATGACATCATAAACAAACCAGCAGTTGTAGAATAAACATTGTTCAGCAATGTTTATTTGATTTTGTTTCCTAAACTCTGATTAAATGTTAACCCTCAGCTTCTGAGAAAAATATCTGAAAAAAAGGTAACAAAAAGTGAAGTGTAACCAGAATACATGTATTTGAATTTCCAAGATTATTATTAAACTGATATTATAATTTGACCTTCTATCTTGCTCCACCCCATTTCAACAGTATAAAATCTATCACATTTCTACCACTCTAGCCCTGAAGAAGAATCACACAGACTCTAACTTGGTTTCTCTCCCAATAGGTGCTGCCAGACCTACTGAGTCTTTCTGGCATTTCCTGTTTTTAGTTTGGATTCCAGCATCTGCAGTATTTTTGCTTTCATTATAAATGGTTCCCTCTCTGCAGGCACTGTTCCCTTACTTTCAAAACAATCACCACTTCCTTTCTCAAAATGATCATGTTTTTTTTTCCAAACCATAACTTTATTTGTTGTGATGGTACACTGGTACTTTATGCAGTGCTGGAAGAAGCCATTGTGGAATGCCTGGGCTTTGGGGTGGTCCCTTCTCGGAATCCATTCCTGAATCGACGGTACACCACCTCCAGGTGCCTCATGCGGCCTGTACCAGTTGTGTTTCTCCTTTTGGCCTTAGCACTCCAGTTATACTTCCTCTTTCTCTTGGCAGGATAGGCACATTTACCACAGGTTGATTTCTGCAGGTGAAATGCTTTAGCCCCACATCGCTGGCAAAGAGTGTGGGTCTTGTTCCGCCTCTTACCAAATGACGATGTTCCCTTCGTCATTCTCACTGCGCGCTCGAGAGCAAAAAAAAATCATGTTTAACCCCTCGGTTTTAACCCCAACTGTCCCACCTGTAACTTCCATTCATAACATAAGAACGTAAGAAATAGGAGCAGGAGTAGGCCAACTAGCCCTTCGAGCCTGCCCCGCCATTCAATAAGATCATGGCTGATCTGTCTTGGCTCAGTTCCACATTCCCGCCCTCTCCCCATAACCCTTAATCCCCTCTCTTATCAAAAACCCATCAACCCGCGTCTTAAAAATATTTAGCGAAGTAGCCTCTCCAATGTTCTCGAGTTATGGATGGTTCTCGGGTTAATTCATCTCTCCTTTAACTCTGTTTGAAATCTTCCACTGGGTTTAATTTCACATCTGATGCATTATCTCTCTACATTCTCTGAATCAGAAGATCACGTGATATTCCTTAGCTCCAGTGGTATTAATTGTGTCGTAACTGGGGCTTCACTTGTATTGCTATAAACAGGAACAGACTGTGGTGGTTGGGTTAGGAGGTGCAAGTCTGTAATGTGTATTTCTATTTAAGGGCGTAGCCTCAATTTTCAGGCTGTAGGAGTTCTGAGGTAGAGGGGAAACCAGAAAACTAACCCTGCGCGTGCATTGGGCAACCTCCTTTTAACTTTAGGTTATTGATCGGATTGGCTTTCATTCTATTATTCACTAGTAGACTGTCTGAAGCATAACAGGTGGACTATCCCCACTGTTACCTATCTGATTATATGACAGAGGGGAGCCAGATTTGAGAAACAATCATTTAGCCAATTGAAGTTCATCGTATTGTGGCACATGATTGCACTTTAAATACCATTTTTAGCTTATTGTTTTGCTTTGCAGTGTATTCCAATTGTTTTTCATTTTGAGTGATGTTTCTTGGAATCTGATCTAAACGATCCAATTTTTGACCATTTAAGGGCAGTTTCCTGCTCAGCAAAATTGTCAGGAGGAGTTCAAGGGTAGAGAGTAAGTTGGAAAAATGACCCTTCCTTGGGCAAGGTTGGGCTCCATCAACAGCCTCCTTTTAACTTCAGGTTCTTGATTGGATTGGCTGGCAGCTCTCTGAAATGAGACCTGTTCTCCAGTAAAGAGTGAAAATCCCACCTCCAGCTGAATAAACTTATTGGAATGTTAGATGAATGTGGGGCAGGCAGTATCAGTGCAAATGTGTTTTTCGCTGATTCCTGGAATGGAGGAAGGGAAAACCCCACCATCTTAAAATTCCTGGCCCTTACATATTCACTCCCTCCACCATCAGTGCACAGTGGCAGAAATGTGTACCATCTATATGATGCACAGCAGCAATGCACCAAGGCATCTTAGACGGCACTTCCTAAACCTGCGACCTCAACGCCTTGAGGGACAGAGGCAGCCAATGCATGGGAATACCACCACCTACAAGTTGCCCTCCAAATCTCATTGACTTGAAAATATACTGCTACCTCTTCAGCGTCACCGGGCCAAAATCCAGGAATCCCTTACCTACGTTTGAGAAAGGATCTACACCACACACAGAGTTTCAAGAAGGTGGCTCATCACCTTTTTAAGGGCAATTAAGAATGGGCATTAAGTGCTGACCTAATCAGCAATGCACACATTCCGTGAATAAACAAAGAGACAAGTTACTATTTTCTATACAGCAATGATTAATCTCTGATTTATTTTTCATAGTTCACCATGTTTTACAATTGGAATCAGTTGTATTACTTGAACACATTATTTTGGTTACAGTGACAAGATTGAATAAGGTGGCTGGGAGGGATGCGGATGACAGCCTGTTTGTGAGCTGTATGGTGCATGCACTGGCACTTCATGGGGATTTGGAGAGGCTAAGCAAGTAGGCAAAAATTTGGCAGATGGATCACGATGTGGAAAAATGGAAATAGAGAGTATTTAGAAACTGGGAAGTACTGAGCTTCAGTGGGACTTGGGTGTCCTTGTCCATGAGCCACTGAAAACTAGCATGTATGTACAGCAAGCAGTGAAGAGAGTATGTTGATACTTATTACAAGAGGATTTGTGTAAAGAAATAAAGATGACTTACTGCCATAGAGAGAGTGCAACAGAGGTAAACTAAATTAATTCCTGCAATGGAGGGATTGTCCTATGAGGAAAGATTATTCTATGGAATTGAGAAGCAAGAGAGGGGGCTCATTCAAACATTCAAGATTCTTACAGGATAGATGCGGGAAGGATATTTCTCTTGGCTGGGGGTGGTCTAGAACTGGGGACACAATCTCATAACAAGGGGCTGGCCATTTAGGACTGGGAGGAGGAGCAATGTCTTCACTAACAGGGTGGCATCTTGAGGGGAACTGCTGGCATCTTGAGGGGAACTGCTTGATTGAGCAGACGCAGCACGGTTTCGTTAAAAGGAAGTCGTGTCTGACAAATTTACTGGAGTTCTATGAGGATGTGTCTAGGGCGGTGGATAGAGGAGAGCCGGTGGATGTCGTCTTTCTTGATTTTCAGAAGGCGTTTGACAAGGTACCTCACAAGAGGTTATTGCAGAAGGTCAGGGGGCATGGAGTTGGGGGTAGGGTGTTAGCGTGGATAGAGGACTGGTTGTCAAATAGGAGGGAAAGAGTGGGGGTCAATAGGTGCTATTCGGATTGGCGGATGGTGACTAGTGGAGTGCCCCAGGGGTCGGTGCTGGGGCCTCAGCTATTTACCATTTATATAGGTGATCTGGAGGAGGGAACCGAGTGTATGGTGTCGAAATTTGCTGATTACACCAAAATTGGTGGAAAGGCAAATTGTGCAGAGGGTGTGGAGAGTCTACAGAAGGATCTAGATAGGCTGGGTGAATGGGCCAGGAAATGGCAAATGGAATTTAATGTTGGCAAGTGCGAGGTGGTCCACTTTGGTAGGAATAATGATAGGAAGGATTATTACTTACGTGGAGAAAAACTGCAGCAGGCGACGGTGCAGAGGGACCTCGGGGTCCTTGTGCATGTGTCACAAAAACCCAGCTTGCAGGTGCAGCAGGTGGTCAGGAAGGCGAATGGGATGCTGGCCTTCATAGCGAGGGGGATTGAATATAAAAGTAGGGAGGTCTTGCTGCGGCTGTATAGGGCATTGGTGAGGCCGCAGCTGGAGTACTGTGTGCAGTTTTGGGCGCCGTACTTACGCAAGGATATTTTGGCCTTGGAGGGAGTGCAGAGGAGGTTTACTAGGCTGATACTGGAGTTGAGGGGGTTGAGCTATGAGGAGAGGCTGAATAAACTAGGTTTGTACTTGTTAGAGTTTAGAAGAATGAGGGGAGATCTCATTGAGACGTATAAGATGATGAATGGGATGGATAGGATAGAGGTAGAGAGACTCTTCCCGCTCAGAAAGGATAGCAGGACTAGGGGGCACAGCCTCAAGATAAAGGGGGGGCGGTTTAGAACAGAGTTGAGGAGGAACTTCTTCACTCAAAGGGTGGTGAATCTCTGGAATTCTCTGCCCGTTGAAGTGGTGGAGGCTACCTCGCTAAATATTTTTAAGACGCGGGTTGATGGGTTTTTGATAAGAGAAGGGATTAAGGGTTATGGGGAGAGGGCGGGAATGTGGAACTGAGCCATGACAGATCAGCCATGATCTTATTGAATGGCGGGGCAGGCTCGAAGGGCTAGTTGGCCTACTCCTGCTCCTATTTCTTATGTTCTTATGTGGTGAACCTTTGGAATTCTCTGCCCCACAGGGCTCTGGAGACTCAGTCATTGATAGATTTCTACATGTTACAAACATCAAGGGGTGTGTGCATAGTGCAGAAAATGATGTGAAGTGGAAGAAGAGTCATGATCTCATTGAATGGCAGAGTGGCCTCGAAGGGCTGAATGGCCTACTCCTGCTCCAAATTCCTATGTTCAAAATTCCTACGTGCTCTGTTTTCCATTTCTGCATTTAACAAACAACATCTTCCCCCCCATTCATTTTAATCAGGACTGGCAAACACAGAAGCAACTATCCCAGTCCAGAGTAAATCCTGAACATGACTACTGTAAACGTATACTCTGTACTCTGACCATAGATTCTAGCACAAGGTAGTTTTTTTTTAAACCAAGCCTACTTATGTTGATTTGAATTGTCGAAGAACTTACATTTTTTAGCACAGTTACGTTTTTGGTGATTGATGTCAAATTTATATTTTGTTTAACAATTAACTACTTAATCCAAATGAAACAAACCATTTTGTCTTAATGATGCGTATAATCTTAAAACAAAGGTGTGTGAATCCAGCTGCTGGACTGCTAACTACATTCTGAAAGATGACTAATGCTAAAAGAAAATGTGTAAACTACATGTTGCTTTCTAAGCATAAAGACTGCCAACAGGAAAATTAAACTAAGTCTAAAATTTCTAATTGGCAGTGTGATTTATATCAATGTGTTGGATATGAGCCTGTCTGCATTTGAAGTACATGCAAATTCCACATATATGAAATGATGAAAACACATTTGATTAGAAACAAGGACATTGAAGGAGATTGTAAAACGCGTGATGAGCTTTGAACACAGCCCACATCCAAATCTACTTAAAAAAAAACATAAACTCTAAAGATCTGACATTTACATAAATATTCAATTATAAAATAACATAATATACATTACATATACCCACTTCAAGCTGAAAATGTGAGGAAAATGGGTTAGCGTAAAATGTAGGTTTCCTCCTCACTTTGGAAAAAGAAAATAAGAGATAGGAGCAGGAGTAGGCCATCTGGCCCTTCGAGCCTGCCCCGCCATTCAATAAGATCATGGCTGATCTGTCGTGGCTCAGTTCCACTTTCCCGCCCTCTCCCCATAACCCTTAATCCTCTCTCTTATCAAAAACCCATCAACCTGCTTCTTAAAAGTATTTAGCGAGGCAGCCTCCACCACTTCAACGGGCAGAGAATTCCAGAGATTCATCACCCTTTGAGTGAAGAAGTTCCTCCTCAACTCCGTTCTAAACCGCCCCCGCTTTATCTTGAGGCTGTGCCCCCTAGTCCTACTGTCTTTTTTGAGCGGGAAGAGTCTCTCCACCTCTATCCTATCCATCCCATTCATCATCTTATACATCTCAATGAGATCTCCCCTCATTCTTCTAAACTCTAACGAGTACAAGCCTAGTTTATTCAGCCTCTCCTCATAGCTCAACCCCCTCAACTCCAGTATCAGCCTAGTAAACCTCCTCTGCACTCCCTCCAAGGCCAAAATATCTTTGCGCAGGTGCGGCGCCCAAAACTGCACACAGTACTCCAGCTGCGGCCTCACCAATGCCCTATACAGCCGCAGCAAGACCTCCCTACTTTTATATTCAATCCCCCTCGCTATGAAGGCCAGCATCCCATTCGCCTTCCTGACCACCTGCTGCACCTGCAAGCTGGGTTTTTGCGACTCATGCACAAGGACCCTGAGGTCCCTCTGCACCATCGCCTGCTGCAGTTTTTCGCCACGTAAGTACTAGTCCTTCCTACCATTCTTCCTACCAAAGTGGACCACCTCACACTTGCCAACATTAATTATAACAATAAAATATTCATTATGTGACCTCTGGCTGCAATGTAACAGAGAAGCTTAAAGAAAGAAAGTCTTGTATTTGAATATTGCCATTCGTGAATTTAGGATATCACAAAGTGTTTTACAGACAAGGGATTGCTTTTGAAGTGTAGTCACTATTGTAAAGAAAAGAAGGCAATTAAGATGCACACAGTAAGGTTGCACTAAGGTTGTAATAATGACCAAATCATAGAATGGTTACAGCTCAGAAAAAGGCTATTCAACTCCCCAAATCTGTTTCAGTTCTGTTACTACAAAATGTGACTTCTGATTGCAGGTGTGTCTGCCACTGGAAAAGGGTTTGAGGATGTAGATTTTCAATCCTCAACTTCTAAGTGACTTTTGAAAATCAAAACTTCTGTAAATAATATTGGATAGCTGTCATGAGCTAATAGTTACAAAATTGCAATGGATTCATGTGGACTGATGGGGAAGACAATGGTGTTATGGTAATGCAATTGGATTAGTAATCCAGAGGCCCAGGCCAATAATGGGGACATGGGTTCAAAACCCACTGTGGCAGCTGGTGGAACTTAAATTCAATTAAAGCTAGTTCCTGTAATAGTGACCATGGAACTATCATTGATTGTTATAAAAGCCCATCTGATTTGTTAGTGTTCTTTGGAAAGAAAATCTGTCATCCTTATCTTTTCTGATCAGTGTGTGATTCCAGACTGCCCTCTGAAGTGGCCTGGCAAGCCACTCAGTTCAAGGAAAATTAGGGATAGCCTAGCCTGGCCTGGCCTGGCCTGACCTGACCAGCGGCGTCCACATCCTATGAAAGAATAAAGAAAAAATAATTTTACAGTTTCTTACAGAATCTGTGTTCTTTAGATGAATACTGAAAGCATTCCATGAAATGTTTAGGATCCATTATGTTTTCCTGTTTTCTGCTGCGTCATTAAGGCTTGCATTATCTATCACCTTACCCTGAATCCCTCATGTCTGATCAGTATTATATGGTCAGTCATGATGGATGAAATTTGCCAGATTGGCAGAAGTGTGAGATGTAGAATTAGTGTGTTGAGGTCTTGTTAGAATATGGCAATGGAGCTTGTTAAGAAGCTTGAGAAAGAGAGAACAAAGCCTGGTAATTTGATGAAGGAGGCTGTGTGATGTAAGTTGAAGTTAAACCCAGGTGGATTCCTAATTATTGCATGAGAAAAGGCTCAAAAAACAAATTCTGCATTGCCAGGTGGAATGGTTGCTGATACATGGACTACTGAGAATGGGCAGTGTGTGTAGATTGAAACCGCAATTAAGCATATTTGTTAACACCTTATGACCATCTTGGTCAGGGTAATCCTTGCTCTATGTTTGATTGATATGAACAATGAAATTGCTTTTAATTCATTTGTATGTAGATAATTTGCTAAAAGCAGTAATCAGAAATACCCTGAGAGATTGCAGAAAGTAACTTTAAATTGAATTGGGATTGGCTGCAGCATGCTTCATTTTAAAATAATAAATGTCTCCTGGTGAAATGTAGAGCTGCTTGCTTAAACATGCTCCTGTGCTGACAACTGCAGCTGAGTGTAAAACCAGCTGGTACAACAATTAGCTAGTATTGTTTTTAACAAAAAGGAGGACTTGCATTTATATAGCACCTTTAATGATCACAGGATTCCAAAAAGGGTTTACAGCCAATAAAGTACTTTGAAATGTAGTCACTGTTGGAAATGTAGGAAAGACAGCAGTCAGTTTGTACGTAGCAAACTCCCACAAAATGCAACTTGATTTTTTTTCCCCCGTGATATTAATTGAAGGATAAATATTGGCCAGGTCAACAGAGAATTCTTCCTTTAGTCATGGTTTCCACTCACAGTGGTTGGCAGGCCTCTTAACCATATCTGACTCATCTGCCATGCCACTGCTCTCACCCACTCCCCTGCTCCCAGAATCAAGATAGAACATAGAACATTACAGCGCAGAATAGGCCCTTCGGCCCACGATGTTGCGCCGACCAGTTAAAAAAAACAATGACCCTCTAACCTAAACCAATCCCTTTTCGTCCATAAACCTATCCACGGATCTCTTAAACGCCCCCAAACTAGGCGCATTTACAACCGCAGCAGGCAGGGCATTCCAATCCCTCACCACCCTCTGGGTAAAGAACCTACCCCTGACATCCGTCCTATAACTACCCCCCCTTAATTTAAAGCCATGCCCCCTCGTGCTAGCTTTCTCCATCCGAGGAAAAAGGCTATCACTGTCCACCCTATCTAAACCTCTAATCATCTTATATGTTTCAATAAGATCCCCTCTTAGCCGCCTTCTTTCCAGTGAAAACAACCCCAAATCCCTCAGTCTCTCCTCATAGGACCTCCCCTCCATACCAGGCAACATCCTGGTAAACCTCCTCTGCACCCTCTCCAAAGCCTCCACATCCTTCCTGTAATGTGGGGACCAGAACTGCACACAGTACTCCAAGTGCGGCCGCACCAGAGTTGTGTACAGTTGCAACATGACGCTGCGACTCCTAAATTCAATCCCCCTACCAATAAACGCCAAGACACCGTATGCCTTCTTAACAACCCTATCTACTTGATTCCCAACTTTCAGGGATCTATGTACACATACACCTAGATCCCTCTGTTCATCCACACTATTCAAAGTCCTCCCGTTAGCCCTATACTCAACACATCTGTTATTCCTACCAAAGTGAATTACCTCACACTTCTCCGCATTAAACTCCATCCGCCACCTCTCAGCCCAGCTCTGCAACCTGTCCAAGTCTTCCTGCAAACTATGACACCCTTCCTCACAATCTACCACACCTCCGACTTTGGTGTCATCAGCAAATTTACTAATCCACCCAACTATACCCTCATCCAGATCATTAATAAAAATTACAAACAACAGTGGCCCCAAAACAGATCCCTGAGGCACACCACTCGTAACCGAACTCCATGACAAATATTTACCATCAACCACCACCCTCTGTCTCCTATCTGCTAGCCAATTCCTGATCCAATTTCTTAGATTACCCTCAATCCCATACATCTGCATTTTCTGCAGAAGCCTACCATGGTGAACCTTATCAAACGCCTTACTAAAATCCATATATACCACGTCAACTGCCTTACCCCCATCCACCTCTTTGTTCACTTTTTCAAAAAACTCAATAAGGTTAGTAAGGCACGACCTACCCGCTACAAAACCATGCTGACTATCTCCAATCAATTCATTACTCTCCAAATAACTATAAATCCTATCCCTAATAATTTTTTCTAAAACCTTGCCCACAGCAGAAGTGAGACTCACCGGTCTATAATTCCCAGTGAAGTCTCTGTTCCCCTTCTTAAACAATGGGACAACATTCGCTAACCTCCAATCTTCCGGTACTATACCAGAGGCCAACGACGACCTGAAGATCAGAGCCAGAGGCTCTGCAATCACTTCTCTTGCCTCCCAGAGAATCCTAGGGTAAATCCCATCCGGACCAGGGGACTTATCTATCTTCAATCCCTCAAGAATATCCAGCACATCCTCCTTATCAACTGGAATACTGTCTATTCTACTCCCCTGCAACCCTGTGTCCTCTTCAGCTATATTCTTGTCCCCCTGCGTGAACACCGAAGAGAAATATTGGTTCAATGCCTCTCCAATCTCTTCCGGTTCCACACATAACTTCCCTCTGCTGTCTATAACTGGCCCTAATCTTGCCCTAACCAACCAAGATAGGGTCCCACTTGTCCTCACTTTCCACCCCGTCAGCCTCCACTTTCAAAGGATTATCTTCTGTCATTTTCACCAACACCAGCATGATGCCACCACCAAACACACCTTCTCCTCACTGCCCCTGTCTGCATTCTGCAGGGACCATTCCCTCCAGGGCACCCTGGTCCACTCCTCCATCACACTTATTATCTCACCCCCTGCCCACCGCAGCTTTCCATGCAATCGCAGAAAGTGCAACACCTGCCCCATTACCTCCTCCCTGCTCACAACTCCAAGGGTCTAAACACTCTTTTCAGGTGAAGCAGCACACTATGTGCACCTCCTTTAACCTGGTCTATTGCATTTGCTGCTCTGAATGCAGTTGATTTTACCTTAGAGAGACCAAACGCCGATTGGGTGACCACTTTGCAGAACACCTTTGTTCGGTATGCAAGCAGGACTCAGACCTTCCTGCCACTTGCTATTCCAACACCCCATCCTTCTGTCATGTGACTATCCTTGGCCTGTTGCAATGTTTCAGTAAAGCCCAACAAAAGGTGGAGGAACAGCATCTCATTTTTGATTAGGCACTTTGCAGGCTTCCATTCTTAACATTAAGCTCAACAGCTTTAGAGCATGAACTCTCTTCTCTGCCTTCACCCCATTTCCATTCATTTTGTTTTATTTCAATTTATTTGTTTTTTATTTTCATTACTTCCATCATTTCATTTGTCCACTTTTTTAAAATCTCACTTTCCATCTTTTTTCCCCACCACTGTTTCCCCATCCCTCTTGGGCCATCTGTTACATGTCTCAGATTGCCCTTTGACACTTTGCTTACCTTTGTTCTGCCATTCACATATCCTGATCCCTTAATGGCTGCTATCAGCACTTTTCTTAGCCATGATCCCCACCATTCATATTCCCTTTGTCTTTTTGTCTATGACATCGTTGTCAATTTCCCCCTCCCCCAGCTTAACAGTATAAATTTCATTCTATTTCCTATTGCCTTCAGCTTTGATGAAGGATCATCCAGACTCGCAACGTTGGCTCTATTTTCCATTCACAGATGCTGTCAGATCTGCTGAGATTTTCCAGCATTTTCTGTTTTTGTTTCAGATTACAGCGGCTGCAGAGATAACTTATCTGCTGTTCTTCATAATCATAGCATTTTTAAAAATCTTTTCCTGAGAGTAAACAGGTTGCTGTCTGACTTCCTTAGCACTGTACTGGAGGGTCAGTATTGATTTTTGTGCTCAAGTGTTGGAATGATTTTCAAATCCACATCCTTATGACTCACGTGAGAATGCTACCAACTGGGTTATAGCTCTCACACAGTATATCACTAGGAAAGGAGCTTGTTTAAACAGGTCTTGGCTGCATCTGGAACCTGCTTAACTATTTTCAAATCATATGTGATATAAGGCACATAAAACAATACTTTAGACAAAGATTTCCATAAATGCATCATTGAAAAATTCATTTAGGTTTCTCCTCCATGTAATGCACAGCAGAATTTTTTTTCTGTTTGTCTTGACCTGAAGAGGTGCTTTATTAATCAGTGTTAATAATTACACTTTTGCAATTTCTTCCAATGATGATGTCTTTACATCAAGTTTAATGGCGGTTCAAAGTGGTCACTGCAAAGTCAGTAAGAAAATTTGTAATAAAAATATCGTGCCCAACGTATGCATTGTAAAAAGTGTAAACACAGTGTACCTTCACAATCAAACTCCTGTGAAGTGCCTGTGATAGCCCATTTACCTTCACAATGTAACTGTTCCACATGATTCAGTGCAAATTAACATTTGATTGCATGCAGTGAGATTCAAGTATGGGTTCAGCGCCAAAGAAACAAAGTGTATTTTGGATTATAACAACTGCCAGCCATACCATAGAAGTTTTGTGTTATTTATTATTATGGTCCTGATAGCAATGTCCTTTTCCAACACCCTCCCCAAACCCCGCACTCCCAGAATTCAATCAAATATGACTGCAAAGTTTGTTCTCAAGTTTAAAAAGCTCAACATATACATAAAAGGTAAATCAGCTTTATTGAGAGATTAGTTTATGTGATTCAGCAGAGAAAGGATTTTCCATTGTGCAAAAATATGCTGACTTCTTGATATCCTAGCAGGGACAAAATGAAGGGCACCTGATATAGCTGTACTATTTTAATTATTGTTGGTCTGTTGTAAAGAAACATCATGGGCAAACTATATTTGCAAACCATATGGTTTCCTTTTCATGCAGCCATCACAGGCATGGCTCATTTTATTGATCTTTTTATGGATTGCTGGAAACTCCGCTTTGAACTATTTTCTTTCTTCTGATATTCTGCCTTTACTTCTCTGCAGAAGCCAAGTCTTTTGCTGGTAGTATACAGTTTCACTTTTATAAATGTCATTCTTTATGTTAAAGAAGCTGTTTGCACATGGCGGGCATCACAACCAAACTCTATGCTGTTCATTTGACCCCCACACATACACATTTCCTTGCAAATGTCATTGGATAGTGAATGTGAAAGGCAGTAGGACCATGGCAAATTATGTTTCTCCCCTTCCTAATCCTTGGGGCCACAAAGACCACTTGTTGAGATCATTTGCTTTTCTTACTGAGATCAGCACACCCAGCACAGACCAGAATTAAAGTTGTACTTTCTGGTCCACATGGTTTAGTACCATAAAGATATCATGCCCAACGTATGCATTGTAAAAAGTGTAAACACAGTGAAACTTCACAATCAAATTTCTCTGAAGTGCCTATGATAGCCCATTTACCTTCACAATGTAACTGTTCTACATGATTCGGTGCGAATTAACATTTGATTGCATGCAATGAGACTCAAGTATGGGTTCAGCGCCAAAGAAACAAAGTGTATTTTGGATTATAACAATTGCCAGCCACATCATAGAAGTTTTGTGTTATTTATTATTATGGTCCTGATAGCAATGTCCGTTTCCCCCCACCCCCTCCCACCCTCCCGGAATTCAATCAAAATATGACTGCAAAGTTTGTTCTCAAGTTTAAAAAGCTCATTAAATTTATTTGCATTAAATTTATTAAAAGTTCAATCTTAGTAAAATGCAGATCAGAGGGATAAATTACGGTACTCTAGTGCTGACCTTAAGTTGAGCAAGTATATGGATTTGCCTCCCATGCCCCACTCCTAACACTGTCACGCATGCACAGATTTATGACCCTGCCTCGGCTGTTTGGTGCAGTAGAATGAATGAATAGCTGGCCTGTCAACCTGCAGTGCTTCTGCTGACCTTCTAAAAAGGAACAATGGCAGGTGCACATTCACAGGCTGCGTTTTGCCTTCTCCAGTTTGAGAATGTTATAAAATGAGGACAGACCATAAAAAAGGGAATAAATGAAATATTGGCAAAGGCATTAATCATGGACACATAAAACTAACATTGAGAATATACTTGCAGTCCTCGGGTGTGATCTTACCAGTGTGCTGCACCTGTCGAATAGTATGGCAAAACTTGGTGAAAATCAGATTTATGCTCAGCTCCCAGATCTCAGGCATGACATTATGCCGGAGTGAATTACAGGTGCTCAGTAAACTGTAATGAAGCAGTAATGAAGAGGAGCGAGGAGGTGAGTATCACTGAGCACCAACTGGCCCTGACAGATACCATGTGCCACCACAGACTGCATCTCAGTAAGGGGACAGTGTGGATCTGGGTGTCCTCATGGGATAGGAAGACACTCACTCCCGGTCGCCATGAAGGTCATGGTGACCCTCAACTTCTACGCCTCTGGGTTCTTCCAGCAGAGATGCTGGATGCCTGGAATCTCCGTGTACATGCTTCTATGTGGTGACAGAAGCCCTGTACATCCAGGCGGGTAGTTACATCCACTTTGACGTGGGCCATGCTCAACAGGAAGCCTGTGCTGCAGCTTCGCCATCTTTTCTGGGATGCCCCATATGCAGGGAGCTGTAGATGGCACGCAGTACACCCTGTGGTCCCCGCATAATCAGGCACTGTGCTTCATCAACAGGAAGGTGTTCAGTCCCTGAACATTCAGATTGTGCATGACCAGTGGTTGCATGTGTGTGTATGGCACCCATGGAGTGTGCATTATAGCTACACCCTTTGAAGTTCTGACATATCCAGCCTCTTTGAGGGGCAGCCCAGGCTGCCAGGATGGCTGATGGGGGACAAAGGCTGCCCACTGAGTTCTTGGCTGATGACTCCAGTGTGGAGGCCTGAGATCAATGCAGAGACCCATGCTGCCACCCATCGAGCTCTTGAAGATGTGGTTCTGCTACCTGGACTACTCTGGCAGTGCCCTCCAGTACAGCCCCCTGTTGTGCATCCTGCATTGTGGTGGTCTGCTGTGTGCTCCACAATCTGGGGCAGCAATGGGGAGATATCCTGGAGGAGGAGGGGAACCAGACAGATGCCACTGAGGAGGAGGAAGGGGCCCGGGGAGTGTGGAAGAATTGTTGGACTGCATTCGTTCAAGTAAGTGGAGAGCATTCCATCACACTCTTGATCTGTGCCTTGCAAATGGTGAGCATGCTCTGGGGAGTCAGAAGGTGAGGCATTAACCTCAGAATACCCAACTTCTGTCTGCCCCTGAAGCCAGAGTATTTGTCTGGCTGGCCCAGTTAAGTTTTTGGTTAATAATGACTCCTAGGGTTTTGTTAGTGGGATGATTAAGGGTAGCAACACCATTGAATGTGGTCATGGGGACGTGGCCAGACACTCCCTTATTGAAGATGGTAATTGTTTGGCACTTCTATGGCATAAGTACTTACCACCTTTCTGCCCAAGCCTGGAAGTTGGCCAGATCTCACTGCATGCAGAGTTGGACTGCTTCATTGTTTGGAGAGTTGTGAATAGAATTGGACGGTGTGCAATTATCAGCAAATGTCAGCACTTCTGACCTTATTTAGGAGGGAAGTCAATGACAAAGAAGCTGAATATGGTTGGGTCTTGATCATTACCCTGAGGAGCTCCAGCTGCAGTGTCCTGGAGCTAAGATAATTGGGCTTAACCAACAGCAACTATCTTACTGTGTACTAAGTATGAACCCAGCTAATGGAGAGCTTTTCTCCTAATTCCTATTGACTTCAACTTTGAGAAGTCTCCTTGATTTCACACTCAATCAAATGCAGTTTGATGTAAAGAACAATCACTTTCAGCTCTTTGTCCATGTTTGGATCAATGTTGTAATGAAGTCTGAAGCTGAATGGTCCTGCTGGAACCCAAGCTCAGTATCAGTGAGCATATTTCTGGTAAATATTGCTTGATGGCAATATTTCTGATAAATATCACTTGATATCTTCCATCATTCTGCTGATGACTGAGAGTAGTCTGATGGAGAGATAATTTGGCTATGTTGGATTTGTCCTGCTTTCAGTGGACTGGACATATTTTGATAATTTTCCATATTGCCAGGCAGATTCAAATAGAAGAGATAAGTTAGGGGCTCAGCTAATTCTAGAGCACGGTTGTTCAGCGTTACAGCTGAGACGTTGTCAGGGCCCATAGCCATTGCTGTGTGCAGTGTGCATGATGTTTCCTGATGTCATGTGGAATAAAGTAAATTAGTTGAAAAGTGGCATTAGTAATGATGAGCACTCTAGGAGGAGGTCGAGATGGATCTACTTGACAGTTCTGGTTGAAGATGTTACAAATCTTTCAGCCTTGTTTTTGCATTCACATGCTGATCTCTGCCTTCACTGAGGATGGGGATGTTTGTGAAGCCTCCTCTTTCCTTTTTTTTAAAGTATCCATCACAATCCATGACTGTGTGGTAGACTGCAGAGCTTTGATCTGATCTGTTGGTGGTGATTCTGCCTAGCTCTGACTAGAGCAAACTTTGTATAGCATGCAAATAATCCTGTGTTATGCATACCAAGTTAGCATCTTATTTTTAGCTCCCCTGGCATGATCTCCTGCGCTGCTTGTCAGTTGCCTTGGTGACAATGGTAGAATGGGTTATGTCAAACTATGAGATTGTGGTGGAATACAGTTCTGCTTCTGCTGATGGGCCAGTGCTTCACAATTGCCCTGTTTTGAGCTGCTAGATCTGTTCTGAATCTATTCTATTTAACACAATGATGGTGCTACAGCAAGAATACTTCACCTCCTCAATGACTGTGTGGCTGGTCTATAATAGACCAATGCAGCTTTAACAGATGGATTTGTGAAGACAAGGTCATGTTTCACCAATTAGTTCTCTCACCATCTGCTGCAAGTCCTGTCTGACAGCTATATCCACCAGGCTTCGGGCAGCTCCTTCTGTGCCCTTGCTAAATACTCTCTATGCTCAACATGGAGGAGCACTGGTTCATCAGCTGACACAGGATACTGGGTGACAATCAGCAAAAGGTTTCCTTGCCCATATTTGACCTGATGCCGCAAGCTTTCATGAGGTCTGGATTCAATGTTAATGACTTCACAGGCAACTCCCACCTGACTATATGCCACTTTGCTGCCATCTCTGATAGGTCTATCCCAGCAGTGAAACAGATCATACCCAGCGATTATCACTAAGGAACCTGGGATGTTAGTTTAAAGGTATGATTCTGTGAATATGGTTATGTCAGGCTGTTGCTCCGCTAATTTTAGCGCAAGTCTCCAGATGATAGTATGGAGAACTTTGCAGGGGTGACTGAGCTCAGTATGCCTTTGTCATGTCCAGTGCCTAGGTCAATGCTGGGTGGTCTATCTGTCTGTAATCTATGTTGGACATTTTCATTGCAGTTTAATATAACTTGCTGGGCCACTTGAGTGGATAATTTAGAGTCAGCCACGTTGCCCTGGGTCTCAAGTTACATATATCTGTACCGAGTAAGGGTAGCAGATTTCCTTCTCTAAAGGACATTAGGGAACCAGATGGGTTTTAATGACCATTCACTAGTTTCATGGTCATCGTGACTGATACTAGTTTTATTTGTTTTAATTAACTAAGTTTACATTTCCCAGCTGCCTTGGTGAGATTTTCATACCAGGCCATTAGACAGGCCTCAGGATTACTCATGTGGTAACATAACAATTTTGTACCCACTTTTTTTTAACCAAAATGTTCTATCTAAAAACTTACTGATATTAAATTCAACCTGTCAGTTTTTTCCCTTTACATTACATTATTTAATTGCTGTTCACTTACAGTTTCCTGTGGTTCTCAAAATTAATGATTCACTATGCCTTATGAGCCTTATCTATGGACCCAGATTTTTGCCCTGACAGAGCGCTGTCCAGCCGTCACCCCTAAGGCTACCATATACCTTTGCAATGACAACCAATGTCACCCACCCCCATGGCCCTTCATACTCCTATGCTAACCCATGCCCCTTTACCCACTCCCATGATCCCTCAGACCTCTATGTCCCACACATCCCCAAGGCTTTTTATAGCCCCAGACCAACCTACTGTTGATTTGTGCCAACTGATCACTCACTACCCACACCCTTTGCCTTATCCCCTACATGCTGAATCACTCAATATCCTTTGATATTTCCATAATAGCTTTGATAGTTCCTTGGCAGCTTGACAATTCCCATGAGTTTATACACTTTTTTATTACACATAACCATGTTTACTTTTAACAATCCCAAAGGTTGTTTTAGCTCACCTAAAGGGTGCTTTCCCTCCCCCAGAGGTGTTCCAGGACCAGATCTAAAGGATCTATCTATCCAAAAGAATCTATCCCCCATCTATCCAAAAGAATCCACCTTTCAGACTTTCACTTACCTGCTCTAATCTGCACACTTTGGGTTTCACATTCCTGGCTTCCCAAAAACTGCTTCAATGGAGGCAGCTGATGACGTAAATGACCAGTTGCCTTCTCAAATCAAGCATGTGCAAACCCTGGTCTAACTCCAGTCCCACCCTGTGTGAGTGGAATATGACATGTTCAGGGGTGAGCCTTAGGATTTCTGGCTATTTCTAGGAATTTCATCATGTTGGAAAGCCTGTCTGGTGTGGCAAAAATCTGGGCCTATATTGATTGGGTTCATAGTTTGGATTTCAATGAAATGAGTTACGTTCACATTGATAGACATTAATTCTGAGGACCCAAGGGAGCTGTAAGTGGATAGTAACTGTTCTACTGCTTTTGTTTTATTCTTTTTTGATTTTTTAATACACAGTAGTGGAGTACAGAGCCAGACTTTTCACTTAGCCTGCCTCAGCACTTGGCAGTCTCTATGCTCATTCAGCAGATCAGACTCTCAATCCAGCCCATATCGCTGGAATGGAAATCCAATCCTTGGGCAGCAATTGTTAAAGGTCAGGTTTGCAGAGTGGGGAATTCTTCTGTCTCTATTCACCTGACTCAGAGCATACATCTGGGCCATAGTGTCAGAACAGCATCCTGTTGAACACCTACTTTGGTCCACGTGAAATGCTCTTGGGTTTTAGTCACAGTTTCCTCTGCTGATGAGTTTCGAATCCAATTTGCTGTCCTTCTCTATTTCCATCCCACATAATCTTACCTGATAGTCTCTTCTGGTGTTCCACATCCAATCTGTTTGCCCCATCTTCCACATCTCTCACTCACTGTGAGCACTCAATCTGGTTTGTTAAGCACATTCTTGTTTTCTGAAATCTATACTGGCTGCTTATTTTTTCTTCATTTAGATTTATAGTAATTTCATGTTTTAACCAAAGATTCTACAATTTCTCTGACCACCGTTGTTGAACTGCATGGTTTGTAATTACTGACTGAAATATCTATTACATTGACCAGCACTGTGTTCTACTTCAGCTGGACTATCTCTTATTTATTCCGTATCACATTTTGCTTTTAACCAATTCAGAACTTAACACCTCTCGAGCATTATAAACACTGATTCAACATGCTTGTTAAATGTTTCTGTATAAATTTTCATTTATTCTCTACTAACTCACCATTTGTTGCTCTTGGGTGTCCCACCTCATATTTATCAATTATATTTTTAATTGTATATTGTAGGATTCTGCTCTTTTCAATATTTCCCTAATTTGCTCTAACCTATTTCGTTGTTTTCTTGTATAATTGTTCATTTTTTATTGTACCTATGGGATCCATATGTTCTCATACTCACTTTTTATTTATCTTAACCTTTATTTATCCACAGAATTCTGACCAAAGTGGCTTCCTCTTTTAAGAAGTACATATTTAGGCTGCGATTCTCCCGAATTGGGACTAAGTGCCCACTCCAGTGGGAAACCTGGAGGCCTTGCCACTGCCATTAGCATCGTCTATCAGGTGGGATTCTCCCACGTAATGGATGCTGACTTATGCATCATGGACACTTGATGGCCAGCCCCAATGTTCCGAACCAGGCTACCATTTTTAAATAGTTTTTCTGGCCCCTTCTCCTCAAAACATGAAATGGTGCCCCACCAAACCTTCATCAAAAGCCAACCCAAAATGGCCCACACCTTCCACTCAAGTTCCCCTTCCCCCTCAAACCCCCACTCAGGCTCTCCTTCCCCCTCAGACCCCCACTCAGGCTCTCCTTCCCCCTCAGACCCCCACTCAGGCTCTCCTTCCCCCTCAGACCCCCACTCAGGCTCTCCTTCCCCCTCAGACCCCGACTCAGGCTCTCCTTCCCCCTCAGACCCCGACTCAGGCTCTCCTTCCCCCTCAGACCCCGACTCAGGCTCTCCTTCCCCCTCAGACCCCCACTCAGGCTCTCCTTCCCCCTCAGACCCCGACTCAGGCTCTCCTTCCCCCTCAGACCCCCACTCAGGCTCTCCTTCCCCCTCAGACCCCCCCTCAGGCTCTCCTTCCCCCTCAGACCCCCACTCAGGCTCTCCTTCCCCCTCAGATCCCCACTCAGGCTCTCCTTCCCCCTCAGACCCCCACTCAGGCTCTCCTTCCCCCTCAGACTCCGTCACTTCAGGCCTAGTGAATGAGAAGGCTTTGCTTGGTCAATTTCTAAAAGCCTTCCGAGACAGCCTCAGCTGTGAATGCCTCTGAAATGATGTCACTGATCCTAACCACAAGCTAAGCCTCGCTGACTGTCTGTGGTTTCTGCTTTGTCAAAGAGGAAGTGAGACATGTTTGGGAGTTTGAGGGTGACAGGAACCTGAGTGTGGGTTTAAAGGGGGCTAAGTGGAGGGTTACCCACTGCCTACATGTTGTGGTGTGGGAGAATACCCCGCTTTGCTGAGAAGTTGGTGATGCCCACTGGCCCCTAGGGATCCAACATGCCAGGTCAATGACTGTGAAGACCTGTAGTGAAACCCATCCGATGTCAATCCAGCTGGAGAGGGGGCTGCAAAGCAGGACCCACTAATGAATGACATGGTAAAGAAGCCAATTGAATATTGATTGGGTTCCTGCCCACTCTGACTGGGAACCCAATCACGGACAGTGGGCAGAGCGGTAGCATCATGCTGGCTTTGGCACCTGGCGCAAAACCTGTTGTTGTGTTGATGCCTGACCTTCCAGACCATAGCGATTCGCAATCAGAGCTAGCAGGCCCAGAGAATTCCAACCCCCTCCCCCATCCTCTCCCCCCACTATTCCAGACCCCTCTCAACTTTTTTTAAAGAAGTATTGTTGTTCTCTACTCCTGTACATCTATTTCTCTTTCTGTTTCACTTTGCTAGTTCACTGCTCAGCTTACTAAAATTAGCCCTTTTTCCAGTCTGTCACCCTTTTACAATTTATTCCCTATCCACTTGGAACTTAAACCACATCATATTATAGATATTACTGCTGAAGTGCCCAGCCGCATTTAATTCATTTATCTGATCTATTTTGTTACTCGCAACTAGATGTAAACTTGTAAAAGACTAGCTGGCAGGGATTGGCAGCTGTTTCTCTTCGGAAAAGTATTGGTCTGTCATTTGTTTTAAAGATCTGCAGAGTATGCTAGTCAAATAAATCCATTCCAAAGTAACTCAACTATTTCATTTATTATTGCAAGAACTGATTGAAAAATGCTGTGTTACTGGCACTAATCTCAATTTGCTGATGTTACTTGTCACTGTATATGACTCTATCTGTGAATGAATGTGTTCCATAGCTCAGTTTGCTGCAAGACTGTCAGCCATGACTGATACAGTTTTCTGATATAGATGTGTGATGAAAATAATCTATGCCCAGTCCGTTGGCAAGAAGTAAGTCTAATATTTGCCTTCAGCTTGTTATCCCAGATAACATAAGAGACACTTCCTCCCCTTTTTTGTTGGAAGTGGCCTTTTCCTTTGCAACATAGCAACATTCAGCCACTTCTGGTACCCCTCAATTGGGAGATTTCTTCCAATCTCAGACATGTTGCATTAGGACATACTCTCATTACGTGGGAAGAAAGTACCTTTGGGTTAATCGTGTTCTTCTGGCCAGCCATTGACACAGTTCCTGGTAGATGGCTGCATGCCATCTGGAGACTAAAGGAAAAGGAGATTCAAAAGTTGAAAGATGAAATTGAAAGATGAACACACATGCTTCTCTTGTACCTCAAAGAATGAACTTTAAATAGACTGTAGATACTGAAAGGAAAAATTGAATTTAAAATATTAGAAGCTATTCCTGACTTATATTGAACTCAGTTAAATTTGTAGAGTAAAGCAAATGGATTCTTAAGTTTTCCTTTCCAAATGACAAACTTCTTGTACTTTTAAAAAAGTTTCACTTAATCCTCAATTGGTGAAAGGGATAAATATATCATGTGCTGTTCCACACCTCATTTCAAATCAGTGAACTTGTTTTGTTGATAGCTATCTTAATTTATCAAGTGAGAAGAGATGAACAAAAGTACAAAAACAAAATGCTGAAATACTCAGCAGGTCTGGCAGCATCTTTGGAGAGAGAAACAGATTAACATTAGTCTCTGTCATAATGTAGAACCATAAAATCATAATGATTTGGAAGTACCAAACAGAACCCCAATTAAAATACAAGATTTGTAGTGCACATCACTGTCAGTTTCGAAAGAGACAAGTCAATGCATTATACATAGTGCCATGGCATATCAAAGTGTTAATATGGGAATGTTTTAGAAAAAGAGAGTAAGCAGTAAATGTGGAGGAGAACTGTGAATTTAGATTCTAAATCTGTAGCACTGTACATCTTAAGAAAAGAAAACAAGGAAAGCTGTGGAAGCAGGAGGCTAGATCTACACATTTCCATCACATTTTCTCATCCCTCACTATGTGACTCATTGTTTGACTCACCTTAACTACGTAACTAATGTAAACTTTGTCTGATTGAGTGCAGGAAATGAGCTAACACATCATTGTCATTCAAGAATTTCCTAAGACTTGATTATCTTTTCCATTTCTAAGTCAGACAGATGAATCAGATTTTTTTTTGTCATTCTTTCATCAGTTGTAGGTGTTGCTTTTGCCCATCCCTAATTGCCCTTGAACTGAATGACTTGCATTGCCATTTCAGAGGGCAGTTACTAATCAAGCATGGATGGTGTGAGCATGGATTCGCATGTAAACCATGTTAGGGCCCTGGACCCAAACCCCAGTCTAAATTCCAACAATTTTCTATTTTGGCATAAATGTAAATATAGGATGCTTCACTCCAGGAGTACTTCAGCTGACAAATTAGGGATCTTTTATCAAAACAAGCTTTATTCTTCACACAGTTTAAATATAACTCCAACAAAGTAAAACAGCTTAACTATTAACTGTTGAATAATGGTTAAAAAAAGGAAGGAAACAATTTTAAATTCTAATTTAACACTATTTCAGTTCCAAATAAGCAACATTCCTCTTTGACTTAAATGTCATAGAGGTTTACAGCATGAAAGCAGGCCCTTCGGCCCAACTTGTATGTGCACCCAGTCTACCCCTAAGCTAGTCCCAATTGCCTGTATTGGGCTCATATCCCTCGATACACATCTTACCCATGTAACTATCTAAATGCTTTTTAAAAGACAAAGTTATACCTGCCTTTACCACTGCCTCTGGCAGCTCGTTCCAGACACACATCACTCTTTGTGAAAAAAATTGCCACTCTGGATCCTTTTGTATATCTCCCCTCTCACCTTAAACTTATGCCTTCTAGTTTTAGACTTCCCTACCTTTGAGAAAAGATGTTGACTATCTACCTCACCTATGCCCCTCATTATTTTATAGACCTCTATAAGATCATCCCTAAGCCTCCTACATGCCAGGGGAAAAAAGTCCCAGTCTATTCAGCCTCTTCTTATAACTCAAATCATCAAGTCCCGGCAGCATCCTAGTACATCTTTTCTGCACTCTTTCTAGTTTAATAATATCCTTTCTAAAGTAGGGTGACCAGTACTGTGCACAGTATTCCAAGTGTGGCCATATTAATGTTTTGTACAAGTTAATCAAGACGTCCCAACTCCTCTACTCTATGTTCTGACCAATGAAACCAAGCATACTGAATGCCTTCTTCACTACCCTGTCCACCTGTGACTCCACGTTCAAGGAGTTATGAACCCGCACTCCAAGATCTTTTTGTTCTATAACTCTCCCCAGTGCTCTATCATTAACTGGGTAGGTCCCGCCACAATTCAATCTACCAAAATACATCACCTCACATTTATCTAAATTAAATTCCATCTGCCATTCATCGGTCCACCGGCCCAATTAATGAAGGTCCCATTGCAATCCTAGATAACCACTTTCACTGTCCATTATGCCACCAATCTTAGTGTCATCTGCAAACTTGCTAATTATGTCCCATAAATTCTCATCCAAATCATTAATATAAATGACAAATAGCAGTGGACCCAGCACCGATTCCTGAGGCACAACACTGGTCACAGACCTCCAGTTTGAAACACAGCCCTGTACAACTACCCTCTTGTCTTCTGTTGTCAAGCCAATTTTGTATCCAATTGGCTACCTCACCCTGGATCCCATGAAATTTAGTATCATGCAACAAGTACCATGTGGTACTTTCTTAAAGACCTTGTTAAAGTCTATGTAGACAACATCAACTGCACTGCCCTCATCTACCTTCTTGGTTACTCAATTTAAGTATGGTTTAAATACAGTTAGCAAACCCAGGCCTACTTGCTATAAATTGAAGCTTTCAGAGAGGTTTTGAATTTAAGAGTACCTTGCAGACTTCTGTCTTTAAACATCCCCAGCCAGAAACTGAACAGAAAACAGTTTCTCTCCATGCTACATACTCCTTCCAAGAACCACATTATTGCATAATCCTGTAAACCTGAGCCCAGCCAGGAGATCTTTTATTTTGTAATCAAGAGTGCATTAGCCTTCTTCTAAATAAACACCACCTGGCTAAAATGAGTAATTATCTTGCTGTCCTAGCATCTGAGCTGTGTTCTTGCCAGACATACTGACTGCCCATTGAAAAAAAGCTGAACTTTAAAACAGTCCCTTAACCATTAAATAAGTCCATAACACACTATCATTACAACCAGACCAGACAAGGATGGCAGTTTTCCTTCCAGAAAAGACATTAGTGAACCAGATATGTTTTTACAACAATCGATGATGGTCTCATGGTTACCATTACTGATACTGGCTTTTCAATTCCAGATATATTTATGAATTCAAATTCCACCAGCTGTTGTGGTGGGATTTGAACCCATGTCCAAAGAGAATTTACCTAGGTCTCTAGATTACTGGTCCAGTGGCATAACTACTACACCACTGTCTTCCCTAAACTTGATTTGAGGGAGACAGACGAGGAAGATTCTACTTTTTATCATAGCTCATCACCCTGCCAAACACCAGTTTATAGATAAGCACCCTGGGTGAATTACACAGTGAAATAGAGAAAGTGTTGGATCGAGCGCAATTGAAGAAGAGCAGATGGCCGCGCAGCCATAAGTCAAGCTGTTTGGAGAGTTGGTTCATGACTTATCTCTGTCAAAAAAAGAGATGTGGATCTCAGTGCAATTTTTAATGGAAGGAATACTTTCTGAAGATGAGATTATTAAAGGAATTGGACTGTTTTCCCAGGTGTTTTCAGTACAGAGTTGTTAATGTGGTGGGTTCCAGTATTTCCATGTGGGGTCCAAAAGCAAGGCCTTGAAATTCTTCAGTCTATGGTATCAAAACTCTCAGCAGGAGAGGACACTGCCGTATGGTCTTCAGCTGAGTCCTATAACAGAATCTGTGACAGTTTAGCATCTCTCAGGATTGTTCACATGTAGCTATGAAAGCTTTGGGTTGAACTATTTCTTCCACCTTGGCGGACTTGAAGATTGGACAGAAAGGGACTTCAGCCTGCTCACTTCATCACTTGTTTCTTTTATTGAACTTGATTAACTGGTCATTTGTCTCAGTTTCTTCTGAGAGACATTTATGTGTGCAAATCAATTGCCTTAAGTGCTTACAAAAGAACAGTGGCAATGCTTAAAAATAATTAATTAATTCTGCAGTGGTTTGCAATATCCTGACAATTTTTTTTTAAGTTGGTAAGAAGATAGAAGATAAACCCTACTGTTGGAAATATTCTCACTTACGCTGATTGTAATTATTGGCACCAGTGTTATTCAGTAATTTAGTACCAGCTCTTTATAAATAGTGCTGAGAGTATAGTATAACTATACGTTACAATTTGCATTATTCAACCCTATTACATTCCACATATAAAATTTCTGTTGTCCACACAAAAACCATTGTTCAGATTATCTTCAATTAAGAAATGGCAAACCCACGTCAGTTGCTGTTCATTTAAATACCAAGAATAGTTTCATCACAATGCTCACAGCTGTGATTCATTCTGAAATTAAAGTTACAATTTCCTGCCAAAAATCAAAATAATGCATCGATCGCAACATGTGCAAACCAAAAGAATTTCCTTAATACCCCACATGCCATTTGACCGGTGTCTGCACTGCATTTAGTATTTATTCTTATCATTGCAGTTTTGTACAGCCATTGTCTCCATAAAACAATACCAATCACTCCAGACTTCTTACCGATGTGTACATTTAGACAGTAACACTAATCACTTTGGTACCATTCATTAATCAGTGTGTATAGAGGGTAATTTTCTGAGGATACGCCTACTCTAGCAAATGTAGGCCATATAGCTGATAATGCAAGTCACTGCACTTTCATTTAGCAAAATGTCCAGCCCAAAATGTCTGTTCCAGCTGTCTGTAAAATCCTGTAGTTGCTCAAGTGGGAGGCTAACCGTACCCAGTGTAAATATAAATTAAATTTGATATTCAATTTGACTAGTTCAACATGTTCTGCAGAGCATATTTTATCTCGTTTCCATGGTTAAGTAGGTCTCCTCTATAATAATTTATGTCATAACACAAAAATATTTTTAGATGACTGTTTCATGCATTGTATGCGAGATTTCTCAATTACAGAAGCAAAACAGTAATAGGAAAGGCTCTGGTGTACCAGAGTGTGTTGTCGCTAAGGGTATATTGTAGGGTATATAAGGTTTCCATGTTAGAGAGGAACAGTAGCAATCTGCATTACATTAGACCCAGCGTAAGAAAATGTTTTGCCTCCATTTTCATTTTCTGGTGTATTACTTCAACTGAATTCTGAAAGAGTTTAAGTTCCTAAATGTGATTGAAGTGAGATCAGTGGACACTTAGCACAAAAGAACTCTATACAGGTCATTTCAAATGATCTCTTGAGGCAATGCGGACCCTCCTAAAGTGAACTTTAACCTTAGCATGAACTGTGTAGATAGTGAGTTTATTTATGGATTATCTGGCTGACAAAGCAGCACATTTGGACAACATTCTGCAGAAGCAAGCTGACGAAAAGCTTAGATCGCTCATCCAGCTGAAGCTGAATCAGTCTTTTTCAATGTAACTTAGTCTAATACTTTCAACCTGCTTTTGGCATTTTAAAACACCCCAAGCAAATGCACCTACCTGAGGGAAATGATTTGAGAAATTTTGAGACTGCTTTGTTGATTTGAAAGCTGGTAAATGATATATAGCAAATAAACTACATTTGCAAACAGATTTTATTTGCAGACTTAAATGATCTAACAACAAATTACAACTGATATTTAAAAGATTTTAGTTATTTATATGAATAAATTAGTTCATCTGATATGTCCTCACTGCTCTCATATGTGAAGGAAAGCTGTAGGATCTTTCTTGCAGTCCCAAACTGGATACAATAAAAGCTGATCATGTCCACATTCTTAATGAACCCCTACCTTTCCCTTCCAGCTGCACACATCTCCATCTATCCATCTCTCTTTAACCCTGTCAACATTTCCTTATTGTGCTGATATAGATACAGTTATTGCTGCTTTAGTGCTTCCTGTTAGGTTGCTCGTAAGTAACGTCCATCTATAGAATCTTAATGCTGCTTAATTTTGCTGTAATTCAAATGTGTTGAAATCACGACTATTTCCAGTTCAAAGCCATCTTTCGCAGGACCTGAATACTGAACTCCTTAATTCACATAGTGTTTCCTTCCTCCTCATATTCACAGACCTATAAAACCCAAGGTGAATATTATATAACCAGTATTAAAAACAATAGTTGTAGATCATTTGCACATCAAGCTTGCTCTTGCATATCCACAAATGTTGTCATACATAGACATTATAAAAAAAACTAGCGTAGTGGCAGAAAAACTGAGAGCTCTTTTAATTTTTCATTTGTACATGAGGACCGGAATTTTCCCAAACAAACTGAAAAAATGGGAGTCCACTGTTTTCGGCAAACTCCACTGCAATCTTCCCAAGTCAAGATGGTGTGTGATTAAGTGGGGAATTTGCAGATCGTGAAGTTCCCACACACTTACTGACATTCTTCTAGATGGTAGAGGTGACAGGTTTGGAAACTGATTTTGAAGGAGCCTTGGTGAGTTGCTGCAGTGCAATCCAGCAATGGTGCGCCAGCAATTGAGAGAGCAAATGTGTAAGAAAGAGGATAGGATGCCAATACTTTGCCCGGGATGATGTTGAGCTTCTTGAATGCTGTTGGAGATGTGCTAATACAGACTAGCAGAATGTAGCTTTCTAAATGGTGGAGAGGCTCTGGGGAATTGGGAGATGAGATACTCATCACAGAGTATCGAGCCACTGACCTGCTATTGTGTTACAGTAATTAAGTGGCTTGTCATACATTTGCGGATAAGAATGTTTACAGTAAGAGATTTGGTGATGATAATGTTGTTAAATGTCAGAGGGATGTAATTACATAGAAGTAGGAGTAGACCATTTACCCTCTTGTGTCCTACCTCCTATGTACCTGCTTTTGACCCTTAATAACTTTGGTTAATAAAAATATATGAATCTTAGATTTAAAATTCACAATTCATCTAGCATCAAACATTGGGCGCTATCTTGTGGTGATGTGGATCTCAGCTGACCTGCTGCATGTTGTGTCACTCATGCAGTAGTCAGGCCAATGGCAGGCCTTCCCCTGGGGTCGGAAGTACAGCCAGCTGAGAGTTGCCAGCCAAAAGATTTGACAATTTTCTGTGCTCAGTGGGATCACTGGGAAGGTGGTGGTTGCTGCCAGTGCTAACTCACTTGAGGCCTCAGCTCAACAGGGAATCCAGGCCACAGGTGAGTGACAGTGGAAAGGGGGTCGCTTGTTAGAGGTAGGAGAGTGGCTTTCCGTGCCCTCCACCCAACCATCCAGACATCAGATCCCTTGATCAGTCACTTAGTGCTTTGAATGAGGAGCCTATCCTTCATAAACAAGCCAAAGTTTGCTTGTTGTGCTCCCCAGATAACAAGTCCCTTATCCACCACTTAGTTAATGCCAGAGGTGGTGGGGTGAGGCACTTTTGTGGGAGTTAGTGGTTCAACAAGGGCCTCCATTGGTAGCTGGGTTGGCAGGCTGTCCACAAGCTTCTGACCATGGTGGCAGGGTCCCTTCTCAGCTTCTCTGCCCACGCGCTCTTCACCTGATTAAATGAAACCCCCACCAGCAAACTCGCCATGGGGAAGCACAGATGATTCTGCATACCGTCTGTGAAAAGAGGTCATAGAGGTTTACAGCATGGAAACAGGTCCTTTGGCCCAACTTGCCCATGCTGCTGTTTTTTTTAAACTCCCAAGCTAATCCCAATTGCCTGCATTTGGCCCATATTCCTCTATACCCATTTTAGCCATGTAACTACCTAAATGCTTTTTAAAAGACAAATTGTATCCACCTCTACGACGACTTCTGGCAGCTTGTTCCTGACACTCATCCACCTCTGTGTGAAATAATTGCCCCACTGGACACTTTTGTATCTCCCCCCTCTCACCTTAAACCTATGTGCTCTAGTTTTAGACTCCCCTACCTTTGGGAAAAGACATTGACTATTTAAGTGATCTGTGTGTCTCATTATTTTATAGACCTCTATAAGATCCCCCTTCAGCCTCCTACGTTCCAGAGGAAAAAGTCCCAGTCTATCCAGCCTCTCCTTATAATCCAAGCCATCAAGTTCCAGTAGCATCTTAATAGATCTTTTCTTCACACTTTCTATTTAATAATATCCTTTCTATAATAAGATGACCAGAACTGCACACAATATTCCAAGTGTGGCCTTACCAATGTCTTGTACAACTTCAACAAGATGTCCCAACTCCTGTATTCAATGTTCTGACTGATGAAACCAAGCATGGCGAATGCCGCCTTCACCACTCTGTCCACCTGTGACTCCAATTTCAAGGAACAATGAACATGTACCTTTTGATTCCTTTGTTCTGTAACTCTCCCTCGTGCCCTACCATTAACTGAGTAAGTCTTGCCCTGGTTCAATCTGCCAAAATGCATCATTTCGCATTTGTCTAAATTAAACTCCACCTGCCATTCGTCAGCCCACTGGCCCAATTGATCAAGATCCCATTGCAATTGGAGATAATTTTCTTCACTTTCCACTATGGCACCAGTCTTGGTGTCATCTGCAAACTTACTGACTATGCCTCCTATATTCTGAAACAAATCATTAATATAAATGACAAATAACAGTGGACCCAGCACTGATCCCTGAGGCACACCACTGGTCACAGGCCTCCAGTTTGAAAACAACCCTCTACAACCACCCTCTGGCTTCTGTCAAGAAGCCAATTTTGTATCCAAAAGATGTGTTTCCTAATTTAAGTCCTGAAAGTCTGGTTCTTTCTTTTAGCTTAAGAGTCCCAGCTCCATACCTCCTAACCAGTAGAAATAACTTCTGTCTACCTTAGCTGTTCATATCACCTCTGAATTTGAACACCTTCCCATCCACAACCTTTGTTATGTGGAAGGACAAAGACAAATAGGAACACCACCTTCTCCAAATTCTCCTATAACCATACAATCCAGAATTGGAAGTATGTTGCCATTCCTTTATCAGCACCAATCTGGAACTATATCACTGTTCCTTCACTGTTGCTGGGTCAGAATTCTGGAACTCCCTCCCTAACAGCACAGTGAGTGTATTTACACCAGATGGATTGCAACAGTTCAAGAAGCCGGCTCACCACCGCTTTTCCAAAGGTAATTAAGGGTGGCTGACACATGTTGGCCTTGTCAACAATGTTCACATCCTATGAAAGGATAAAAAAATGTTGACTTCACTTACCATGTTGGTGGTTGAGATAGAAACTATTAACAGTAGATTGGATGGGTGGAAAAGCTAGGGACCTGAAACAAAATATTTTGAGGCATAGAACTAACATACGGAGGAAAAACACTGATATGGATGGCTCAGAGCAAATGCTTTGCTTCCTCATTGTAACTACTATGTGGACATTGCCACTTATAATGGGTAAAAAGAAAGTACATATGATTGCAAGAATTTTTACTACGAAGGTAGATATTTGGCAACATTTTCCATTATAAATCCACAACTTGTCTGTATGTTTTGATCACATACGACTGTAGAATTTCCCATGTGCAAACTTTGCACTAACAGGAGTTGAAGGGTGTGTCTCCAAAAACTGAGAGAAATGGACAGCTTCTCTTGCCTTTTCCAAAATACATTGAAAATTCAGTCTCTGGTTTCTTTCAAAGCTTTATTTCACACAAATCATGACATTTATTAAGAAATGCTGTTTTCAGTTATGAAGTGCTCAGACAGACAATCTCTGGGTGATAATATTCATGAATCATTGCCCCACTTTCTTCATTAACAGTTATAAAAGAAAACAGAGATTGTTTATTGAGTATGGATTCCTGTTAAACATTCATTTAAATAGCCTCCCAAAACATTTGCTTGTGATGTGTTTTACAGACTGGTCAGCAGCTGGCACTGTATGGCAGTGATCTGTGAAGAATTTAGTATTAGTGAATGTGTGGGATTGGGCTTGGGTGGTATCTTAAATGTGCAAAAATTCTGAGGGTGCCAGGGAGGGGTGGCTAGTAGGCAGCAGGAAGGCCACCCTTCTATTCTGTTCTCCCCCCCGCCCCCCCACCATCCATGCACCTTCAAACCCAGTGGTGGGGACATGAATAATCAAATCCTATACGTTTTCTTTTCTCTATTCTACTTTACCTCCTCAGTTTTTTTCTTTCCCTTCTGTTTGCCCTTTTCCTTTCCTCTCTTTCCATTATATTCTTTTCTTTTATTCCCTTCCCTTCTTGCCTCTGACCCTCACAAAGTCCGACTGCTGCTTCACTTTGCCACCTATGGATTTTACCCTCCTCCTCCCTTCCTACTCTATGTTTATTTTCTGTTTTTGAGACCTGCTAGTTGGGAAGGTGTTGGTTACAAATGTACGTTTTAAAGACGTCTCAATACTCTTCAATACATTAATTGTAGATCTTTATTCACTAATCAAACTATTAATATATGTACAGTAAAGCCTGGAGCTGTCTCATAGATGTACACATCCATGCTCAATGTCATTCTGTCCCTGTGCCTGGATCATGTGTTTTCTTAAATCGCTGTGTAGGCAGTACTCAGCTCCACATTAATCCTGTAAGCACCAGACCCTTAAACTAAATCTCCCTCCAAGGCTTTATCCAGTATATTTGGAGTTATACTGGTTTAATTATTATCTTACATTGTTACTAGCCCCATACCTTTGCATTGTTGTTACTATATTATCACTACTACTACATTAGCACAACTTCACTGCCCAACCCCCACCAATTTCGAGAGTTTCTAGAGGCCTTATAACCTTTCCATATCTCGTTTGCAGTTCTTGTTAGCCAGTTCTGTCAGAGGAGTGGTAAGCTCTGACACTGCTGGTTTGGAAATTGGGCTGACATCTGAGTTTGTTTCCATTCCTTTGTGCTGAGCCTAACTTGATCAGTCTGGTTGTTGTGTTGATCAGTAATAGCTGCTACTTTCAGTTGTTCCTTGTGGCGAGGTGGGGTAGGGGGCAAACGTTGTTTTTGTTTTTTCCATCATTGTGTTGGGTGTCTCGATCACTCTCATGGTTACTTTCTGGGTGGTTGGCTGGTCTGACCAATGAGGGTTTTCCGGAACCTGTAACAAGAGCTGATATGGTTCCACCAAGAGAGAAGACAGTTCACAGCTGAAGTCCCAGTTTGGATACTTTGTATTGTTTAAGTGTAGTTTTGTTTGGTTAATGACAGTGGTTGTTTTGACATCAGCTGCTATCATTAGGAGAACCCTGCTCAGGGAAAAAAAATGGCTGGTTACAGATGATGTTCTTCAGCTGAAAGATCTGCCATACCTCAGTAGTTCCAGGATCATGCCATGACTGGAAGTCAGATTCCCCCAGGCCTGTAAAGTGGTCCATTGTTCGAAGACAAAGGTCTTTCAGTTCCTTGTCTGATAGGACTGTTGTGCTAATTCTTGTAGATAATTTAAAATTTGTTAGATAGTGTTCTTCTTTTACTTTTAAAAAGAAAGGACATTTTAAAACATAATTGGCTTTTAAAGTTCAGCATTCATGCCAACAGTGACAACGTAGGCTAGCAGAATGGGCATACCAGTGGCAAATGGAATTTAATACAGAGAAGTGTGAAGTGATGCATTTTGGTAGAACAGATAGAGAGAGGTAATATAGACATAGTGGCACATTACTGAAATGTATGCTAGAGCTGAGGGACCTTGGGTTCGTGTGATCATTGAAGATGGCAGGGAATTTTGGCTGGGATTTTGCACTCTGTAGTGGTGGTTACCCCCAGGACAGATGCGACAAGCCATGCAAATCTCCGTTGACTTTGGTAGGACCAGAAGGTTTATGATATCGACTAATGCCTATGCATTCATAACATACACATTTTAATTTTTTGAGGAATCATTAACTACCATTAACTACCATTTGTACTCTGCAACTCAAAGTGTATAATGTTGGACAGCAGAATTGTATTCCACCACAATCTACGATGTGAAGATGCTGGCATTGGACTGGGCACAGTAAGAAGTCTCACAACACCAAGTTAAAGTCCAAGAGGTTTATTTGGTAGCACGAGCCTTTGAAGTGCTGCTCCCTTACCTGATGAAGGAGCAGCACTCTGAAAGCTCATACCACTAAATAAAGCTGTTGGACTTTACCCTGGTGTTGTGAGTCTTCTTACTGTGACCACAATCTACGACCTCATGGCCCAGCAGATCCCTCACTTGGCGTTACCTTAATGCCAGGGGGATAAACTTTGCTTCAATGAGGAATGTAGGAGGACATGCCAGAAGCAGCAGCAGAAATATTTAAAGATGAGATGCCAACCTAGTGAAGCTACAACATAAGATTACTTGCATGCTAAATAGCAGAAGCATCATGCAATAGACAGAGCTAAGTGATCCCATAACCAACAGATCAGATCTAAGTTCTGTAGTCCTGTCGCATTCAGTTATGAATGGTGGTGGGCAAGTAATAACTAACTGGAGGAGGAGGCGACACAAATATCCCCATCCTCATTGATGAGGGAGTCCAGCAAAACTTCTCCAACCAACACATATATCCATATAATGAAGAATATTTACACAGCCACTGCAGTCCCCAACGTAATGTCCTTTCGGACAGTTCACATGGACATAGTGGGCAGAATTTTCCCTTCCTGCCTGCCATGGGAATCGTAGTGGGCAGAGGTGGACCATGCAAAGGTCCATTGACCTTGGGCAGGAATTTCCGGTCTTGGGGCAAGCATGGCTGGAAAGTCCCGCCCAATGAGTATGTCAGGGGGATGGTGGTTTCACAGAGGTTGCTTTCTCATTTCAGGAACCTTTTCCTGAGTAGCCTGGCGGGATTCTGGAAGATCCTGTTGCTCAGGGGGTCCCTCTCAGACGGGCTGTAGATGGCTGGTGCTACTGATGCTGTTTTCTCCTTTGGGGTGACTGACTCTGACTCTAGCTTGGGCAATGCCAATGGGGCCATCTGGACAGTTCTTTCTTTCGTGAGACTTCATTCCTTTGATGCTGTGTTGTAACCAAATGGTCAGCAGGTCTCCTCCAAACCAGTTGATCCCTGCTTTGTACTGTGTAGGACAAAAGTCTCATTTGGGTAACAGTGGTACCCGGCATCCACTTCTCTTCAGATGTATGATTCCTGGCCAGAATGAACACCCCTTGTTTGCAGTTGTGACATTGGTCCTCTCATTTCCAACAATTTGATTCCCTGTGGCCTGTCCTGTCATATCAGCAGTGTTCTGCTTACAGTGCCAAACCTGCAGGGCTTTCATGATCTTGTGCACCTGGGCTGCTCCTCTGGCAGCCAACTCCATACAGGTTATGATCTCCAACATGGACTTCAACTCTAAATTCTTTTCAACTAATAACGTCCATTGGATGGCTTCATGCTGGAGGCCACACACCAGCCAGTCCCATAAGGCATCCCGAAGTATAATTCTGAACTCGCAGTGGTCTACCAGTCTCTTCAGTGTTGCCAGAAATTGAGCAATGGACTGCCTTTCGAGTTGGTCGCACTTATAAAATCTGAACCCCTCTGCCATCATCAATGGCTTGGGAGCAAAGTGAGCTTCTAACACATCACACAATTCTTGCTAAGTCTTCTCAGGTTGTTTTCGGGTTGTACCAAACTTCTTAAAACAATGATGGTCTTGCTCCCCGTGGTACGTGAGAAGGCTGGTACAATCAGGTCATCACGCACATTATTGGCCATCAGATAATTACTGAAGCGCTCTATTTGATATCCAGCCCTCTGACTCTTCGTCGAACGAGCCTATGCCACCGAATCTGGCCACTATTTTGTTTTGCCGCCAGCGAGAATTTTTCCCACCAAACGTGTGTAGGCCCGAAGCCACCTCCTGCTGTTGCCAGCAGCCACCCACAGCCCGCGTCCACTCAGCACCCACTTCCATACAGGTCTAGGCCCAAAGCCTCCTTCAGCCAATGCCAGCAGCCAGTTGCAGCCAGAGTCCCCATGGCACTCGCTTCTCACAACTGCAGCTCCCTCGACGACTGTTGTTAGTGCTCCTTCGCTGGCAATGACTGCAGGCCGAGTCCCCTCTGTGACCACTTCCCGTGATGTTTTCAGCTGGCTTCCAGGCAAACACTACCTTCCCACTGAACAGAATGGTCAAACGAAGCAACAGCAGTTGGAATACTCTTTACCGTTCTTTGCGAGTTTACCACACTTTGGTACCTTTCTAGTGCCATCCAATGAAGTGCAGTGTGATGCTGAATCCCTTCCACCTTCACCAGATTGGAATGCTGCAGAATGTGTGTGTAGGCCATAGAGCTGCCTCACCACCAGTTATTATGTTTGCACCTATCGACTTAAGGTGCCTAAAGAATAACAAAATAGGTTTGATAATGTGAACACTGGAGTGTTCTTTATTTTACGTGTGCACTGTTGCACAGTCAGATCCAAGACTGCACAACTGGGTCCTACACTGGGAGAAGCTCAACCCCAAAAATCACCTGACCCACACTCTTAAAGGGCAGTATACACCCCAAACCCTAACAATTATATACAATTATCACAGTAGCTGGTTCACAAAGCATTCTGGATCTCCTTGCAGGTTTTGGTCTAGTCAGGTTTTGGACTGTTTGGCTTTATTTCAGCTCATTAAAGACCTGTTTTTTTACAGGCATTTGCTTATATTTGCTTTCTTTCAATCCACTTTTATATTTTTGCAGTTCACAGTTAACAGACTGTGTTTTCAGTGTAGGTTCCTAGTTAATTATCTTTTCATAATTAACTTTCCATTTCATTAGGTCTTCCTCCTTCTCTTGGCTTAGTTCCAGTTGCAATCTTTTGTTTTCCTTTTCATTAAAGTCTGCATGAATTCTTCCAAATGGATAAGTTGTCCATAACCACAGTTGCATTGGAGTTTTTGGCTGCTTGTTTCTCTAATTTTGGCAGATAATACATTTGCTTACCAAGCCAATAACAAATCTTATTGCTCTGGGTTTCATACAGACTATTCCTGTGTGTTGAGTATGGAGTTATGCTAGAATCCTAGCTGTCAAAGAACCAGGTACCACCCCTTTGTGATCACTTTATACAATCATTATGACAATTGTAGAATGGTTTCAGTTCCTTGGCTGGCCAACCATTCAATGTCCGTTCGTAGATGTTTTTCAACACTGGGTCTTTCTGAGTTCTAGCTGCAATTTGAAAAATCATTGTTTGCTGCCCCTACTAGGATGATTGCACTTTCGCAGCCTATACTTGAGTCCTCATGTGGCAAATGCAATAGTACTTCAGTGATAGAATTCTCTTTCAAACTGCACTATTCAATGTTGTAGTTGTACTGTCAAAGAAGCAGCCCACTGCTGCATCCTTAATGATATCACCATTGATATTTGAAGGCTTTGGTCCCGGGAGTTATGATATGTTACTCGTGTGATGTTACCATTCAACAAAAACTGATAAAACTTTTTTATTCTGAAAATATTTCAACTGCTTCCTTTTCTATCTGTATATAATTATGTACACTTGTTGTCAGAGTATATGGGCTTCTCTTGCCCACAGTCTGTGACATGACTGATCACTGCACCAGCTGCATAGTTTGAAGCATCACATGCTTACTTCAGGTCATAATTTATGACATATTTCTTAAATGCATCATAAGAATTTTGTTGCACTTTGCACCATTTCCATTTAACATCTTTTTTCAATAGGGCATGTAATGGAACTAAAACTGTTGCAAGCTCAAGCAGACATCACGAATAGTATTAGACTAGAAAAAAAACTTTGTTCAGACACATCTTTTGGCATTGGGACATTGATTGTGGCCTCCATCTTCTCTTCCACCACTTATTGCCCATTTTCATTGATTCTCAGGTCAAGGTACACTACCTTGGATTTCATGAAGGTACACTTGCTCCTTTTCAACTTCATTTTGTCACCATTGAGCCTTTTTAACATTTCATCTAACACTTGAAGATTCTCCTCTATTGTGGTCACAATCAACGCATCATCCTGATTGCACAAGCAATCTGGTACTCTCTGCAAAATCTTATCCATTGCAACTTGGAAGATTTTTAGAGAAGCCATCACACCATATGACAACTTTGTGTAGGGATATAACCACGTCTGTGCTTATTGTAACTTACTCTCAATTCACACTGAACTGTGCATAAACCTGAGAGAAGTCCAATTTTGTCACTATCCCGTTAACTCCGCAAACATATTTTGAGAAGTCGGTAATGGATACTGCTCATTATTCATTGCCTGCTTGTATGAAACCTTGTCATTCATGAGAACATAAGAAATAGGAGCAGGAGTAGGCCATCTAGCCCCTAGAGCCTGCCCCTCCATTCAATAAGATCGTGGCTGATCTGAAAGTGGTTCAGTTCCACTTACCCGCCTGCTCCCCCTAACCCTTAATTCCCTTATCAATCAGAAATCTATCTACCCGTGACTTAAGCATATTCAACGAGATAGCCTCCACCGCTTTAATGGGCAGAGAATTCCAGAGATTCACTACTCTCTGAGAGAAGAAGTTCCTCCTCAACTCTGTTCTAAACTGACTCCCCCTTATTTTGAGGCTGTGTCTTCTTTTTCTTGTTTCCTTTCTAAGTGGAAAGAATCTCTCTGCCTCCACCCTATCCAGCCCCTTCATTATCTTATGTCTCTATAAGATCACCCCTCAGCCTTCTAAACTCCAACGAGTACAGGCCCAATCTACTCAATCTCTCCTCATAAGATAACCCCTTCATCTTCAGTATCAACCTGGTGAACCTTCTCTGTACTCCCTCCAAGGCCAATATATCCTTTCGCAAATAAGGTGACCAAAATTGCACACAGTACTCCAGTTGCGGCCTCACCAGTACCTTGTACAATTGCAGCAAGACCTCCCAGCTTTTATATTCCCTCCCCCTTGTGATAAAGGCCAACATTCCGTTTGTCTTCTTGATCACCTGCTGCACCTGCAAACTAAGTTTTTGCAATTCATGCAGAATGACCCCCAGGTCCCTCTGCACAGTAGCATGTTGTAATTTTTCACCATTTAAGTAATAGTCCATTTTACAGTTATTCCTTCCAAAGTGGATAACTTCACACTTCCCACATAGTTTTGTTTGATTAGGGCACTACTATGCTTGGGGTCTCCAAACGCTGTAGTCAGTTACTGCAAGCACGCTATTTCCCTGCAGCTTCTATAGTTCTTGGATTTTGGGTTTATGGATTGGACAAACTAAAACTGTCCTGAATAAAGACATTCAAGCTGTGGTACATAATTTTAAGATGTTCTTTGTACTTTTTAATTTGCACCATGGGTAGGTAGAGGTTTTCAGCATTCTAACTGATTAATTAATTTGAGGATAAGAAACCAGCTGAACATTGCAGTAAACTCTTCTTGCGTGAGGCTTGATTTGCACATGCACTTGGCACAGTGCTTAGCAGTGCTGCCTCACAGCACCAGGGGATCTGGGTTCAGTTCCAATCTCAGGTCACTGTCTGTGTGGAATTTGCATATTCTCCCTGTGTCTGCGTGGGTTTCCTCTGGGTGCTCTGGTTTCATCCCACACTTCAAAAATGTGCAGGTTAGGTTGATTGGCCTTGCTAAATTGCCCCTTAGTGCCATGAGAATTAGAAGGGTAAATACATGGAATTACGGCGGTAGGGCCTGGGTGAGATTGTTGTCGGTGCAGGCTTGATGGCCAAATGGCCTCCCTCTACACTGTAGGGATTCTGTGATTCTGTTCAATAGCTGATCAAACTTTTCATCATCTCAACTTGAAAAACATACTTTGAGTCTAACTTCAGCTTGTGAAGCCTTGCTACAATGAGTAAGTTAAAAGATACGTTTATATTGGACATTGCTCTCCATTTGTCTCCACGTTTTTTAATACCTCACCAGAGTAGGTTTATAATTTAACTGTGCTCTAGTTAGAACTACTTCGTTGAATTTGCTCTCAAACATACCTCTACTTATAATGAAATAATCGTTAGACATATTAATGCTCATGTTGATTTGCCAACACGTTTATATAAAAGTCTCTATCATTTGAGTGATTGCTCGTGCTAAGATGCTATACAGAGTTAACTCCTCTTTGCCTAAACACTCTGAATTCCTTTGTCTCTCCAATAGCTTTGAATAGATGCTTTTGTCCGCCAATCCACAAGCAAAGCTGTCATGAAATGCACAGGCTAAGTATGTACCAAAGCTCCAATATCATGAATTCTTCAGTGCCATAATGCACTCACCAACTGTTCCACTACTTTTCTAGCTTCTGACATCAAATTTGTTGCTTTCTGTATTTCTGGTGGCTTGGAATTGAAATGTTCCTTCAACTTGATTGGTTTGCAAGGAACATTGTTTGCCTAGTTGAAAGCAAGAAGATTTGTTTGTGTACCATGCATCTCTGGATCAATTGCCTCTAGGAAAGTTATTTTCTTGTACTCAAGAATTGCATTGCTCTGAACATGGACTTCTTTATTTTGACCTTCAGGTTCTAAAATACTATTAGCTCTGAAAATCATGTACACACTTCCATTACATGAACTGAATGGCTGTCATAACTCTCTCGTATGTTCCTAACCTTCGGATCTATAGAATCATAGAATCTTACAGTGTAGAACAAGGCCATGTGACCCATTGAGTCCACAGCACCCACCCTGCCTCAACTCAGGACCATGAGCAGTTATCGCACAAATCCAAGGAGAAGATGGTTTGGCCACTTTCTAAACTGATCCTGATGTAGCACCAACTTCCTTAAAGTGAGGAAGCAAATAAAAATGGGTTAAGATATAAGCTAATAAAACATTGTGAAGTGATTGATAGGCTCTTAAGAACTATTTTAATAAGTTAGTTCATACAAGTTGCCTAGTTTGTTTTAAGTTGTAAATGCATGAGATCCAGCCAGGTTTGCCATCTGGACCTAGCAGGTGATCAGGAGTGGACTACTACTTAACCTATCACAAACCAGATCTACACAAACTTTCCATGTGTCAGTGAATGCTAACAGCAGAGCTAGGTCTTGTTTTGTGAATTGCAATGGGAACCAGATGCTGGTTGATTAGGGCACATAGATGACAAGGGAAACTGCGCTGGATTACAGTACATGCTTTCAGTCTGCATCAGATGGTTTTCATTAGCCCCTTTTTACTCGGTCCAAATTAACTATGTTTTCCCCCTCCCCCACTCAAGAATGGGATTGTGGATTCCGATGTTGTATGCAATGTGCCCCTCATTTATTCTACCAGTACTATTTTGCCAAACTTGTCCTTTCATGACCAGCTGTAGGAAAAAAAATATTGTACTTATATGTTTCCCTTGATTTTTATACATATAACAATTTCAGGCAAAAGATGCCAAAATTATGCCTTCACAGTGGGTTTGGTCAAGAGATGACCGGTCATATTTAATTAGTGATTTAGGATCAATGTTTGACCTGCTATGGTTTAATTTCATTGTTAAAAGTGTCCTGAAGGATAGAGGTGACTTGGTATGATTAAAATTGTATCCAGTGAGAATTTACAGTTCATTTTGAATCTAGTTATTGTAAAATTATATACAAAATAGATTGAAATGTCTCTTTCCATCACATGGTGATTCTGCTGCAACAAAAAATGTTTTTGGAGTTCTTGTGCACAACAGTTAAGTTATTAAAATATGTACATGATACGTGACTGCCAGGTGGCACAATGTTTTGCTGTGTTAGCAAGAGGTAGATTTATCCCCTCAATTCCCCAGGTTGGAAGGTTCCCAATTTTTGTAATGGTTTCAGATAATGGTCAGGCACTCAAATTATGAGTGAGAAGAAAACAGCCACTCCTCCTATCTTCTCTAAAGTTTATACTGTAAATTGTATAAAGATCACTGATGCATAAGGGGGAACAAACGCTATTCAAATTCCATAAAATCCTGGCTCACTCCTTCTGTCTAAGGTAAGAGAGGAATAGTAAAATAGGACTGTTAGATTTTATGCTTACACCTATTTGGAACTTAAAAGACAAACACTTTTTGAAGAGGAGATTGGAAAACTAAATTTAGATGCTGTAAACCACTCTTCAGGGGCCAATAAAAAGACCCTGCAGCTTTTAAAACAAAGTCCTGAGTCTGCTATTTTGCACAGCAGATTCAGAGATGCAAAACATGTGTAGTGGTGGCATGACCCAACTTCTCCTGCAGTGTCCCATGCCTGTCATTCTGAACAGAAAAGGATTGCTGTGGTAGCTTTCCAAAACAGCTTCATTTTGCTTAGGTGTTAATAGGTTCACAATGTTGATGTATGCAAAATAACTGATTTGTATTCAGAACATGGCCTGTAATTTAAAGGACAAGTCAAATGAAATAGAATAAAAATTCAAAAAAACCTCCTTGTATAGATCTGGGTTTACAAACCCGTTTAATTAATTGGATTTTTTTTTTGCAATTTCCTCCATCATCCTCTTCCCTATCCTGAAGGTGCTCACATAAGTCATAGAACAGATTTGTGACCTGAAGCCTACTGGGCATTCCTTCAAATGATCTTCTGCTTTTGTTGATGGAGGAAAATTAGTTAGGAAGTACCATTGCATTACTCCCACCACATTTTAAATGCACTTTGTAAGTTTGCATAAATGCTGCATGGGAAAAAGTTACCCATTCTGCAGTACGCCTGCACCAGAATACATTGACAAAGGCAATGCTATCTCCACTTGAGTTAAGAACTTTGCTTTATGAAGATGGTCATAATTGAGGCCTTAATGTGACCTACACTTTTACCACAGTGACTATGAATGTCATACCCACCGTGAATTTTCATGCTACAAGTATGATAACATAATTCTAGGCTGCTACTTAAGCCCTTGATAATATCAACCAATGATCAATATTACAAATACAAAAAAGTAACTTGAAGATACATTGGGCTATGTTTTACTGCGGACTTCGGAACTCCAAAGTGGGTAACTGGTGGTCTTGGAAAGTGCAGTAGATTAATGCTTGTGATCTTGGTGTAGATTTATTGAAAAATAACTTTGCATTTCATGATTAATTTGCATTATACTGGTGCTTAATGATTCAGTGATTGGAATGGCATGTCAATTTATACAAATTGTGCATTCTCTACCCACTCGATATTGAGCAGCATTTGTGAAACTTGGAAGTCGTCATGTTGGGGGGGGGGGAAAAATCTGAGATTCAATGCAAGAATTTGTTGTCAATGTTCCAGAAAATGAACAAGAGTTTGAGTAAATCTAAGTAACACGGAACATGCATAAAAATGCATGTTTTACACGGGATTAGTATGAGATTTGAGTGTGTGTTATGTGCAGGATGTATTTAAATTAAGCTAACCAATGCCATTCTCTGTCTATTTCTCTCTAGCATCAGTCTTTAACAGATTTGGAATAAGTGAACGGTAAAAAAATAAATTAAATGCAATAATTAGAAGAGTTGCATTGCACTGGCAGTACCTAGTCTCAAGGGTTTTTTCTACTTTGGATGTCTCGCTCATTATCCTTTTCTACCTCCCTTCTCCATATCTGCTTATTCTTTTTCTGCAGTTTTGGCTCTCTATCTTTTCTTATGTTTGATCCTAACATACTATCAGCCAGATAATGCACTGCTGCACCATCAGAAAAATAGATAAGATTGCTGGCTGCACAGTGGTTAACATTGCTACCTCACAGCGCCAGGGACCTGGGTTCAATTCCAGCTTCAGGTACCCATCTGTGTGCAGTTGGCACATTCTCCTCTTATCTGTATGGGTTTCCTCCGGGTGCTCCAGTTTCCTCCCACAGTCCAAAGATTGTGGGTTAAGTTACCCTTAGTGTCAGGGGGATTTGCAAGGGCAAATACATGGGGTTACAGGATACGGTTTGGCTGGGATTGTTGTCTGTGCAGGCTTGATGGGTTGAAAGGCCTCCTTCTGCACTGTAAGGACTCTAGGATTCCATGATTCTATGCTCTTTGTGGTCCAAGTGATTTCAGCATTTTTCGAAACAGTTTCCAATGCAGACACTTCTTCAAAATGGTTTTTCTTTCATACTTTGTATTCTAACAGAGCTCTTGGAAAGAAAGGTCCTGAATTACTGGGATTGCTGTTCTCCCACTGAAACCGGAGCCTAATGTGTAAATACTTTATTATTTGTGGCAGATTGTCCATGTCTGTATAGGTGCTCACACAGTGTGCCCAGTGGAAGCACTGTCATTCCAACAAAGGAAGACAGAGGCCCCTGTAAGCAGGTAAGGACCCTACTTGAAAAAAACAAATAAAATTCCCTGAGGAGACTTGGACGGAGAGATGGCAAATGGAGTTTAATCTGGACAAATGTGAGGTAATGCATTTTGGAAGGTCTAATACAGATAGGAAATATACAGTAAATGGCAAAACCCGTCAGAGTATTGATAGGTAAAGGGATCTGAGTGTACAGACACACAGTCACTGAAAGTGGCAATGCAGGTGACAAAGGTAGTCAAGAGGGCATACGGCATGCTTGCCTTCATCGGCTGGGGTGTTGACTTTAAAAATTGGCAAGTCATGTTGCAGCTTTATAGAAGCTTAGTTAGGCCGCACTTTGAATATAGTGTTCGATTCTGGTCACCACACTACCAAAAGAATGTGGAGGCTTTGGAGAGGGTACAGAAAAGATTTACCAGGATGTTGCCTGGTATGGAGGGCATTCGCTTTGAAGAGAGGTTGGAGAAACTTCATTAGCTCTCACTGGAGCCTTGGAGGTTGAGGGGAGACCTGATAGAAGCCTACAAGATTATGAGAGGCATGGACAGAGTGGATAGTCAGAAGCTTTTTCCCAGGGCAGAAGAGTCAATTACTAGAGGGCATAGGTTTAAGGTGCGAGGGCAAGGTTTAAAAGAGATGTGCAAGGAAGATTTTTTAAGAACATAAGAACACAAGAAATAGGAGCAGGAGTAGGCCATCCAGCCCTTCGAGCCTGCCCCGCCATTCAATAAGATCATGGCTGATCTGTCGTGGCTCAGTTCCACTTTCCCACCCTCTCCCCATAACCCTTAATCCCCTCTCTTATCAAAAACCCATCAACCCGCGTCTTAAAAATATTTAGCGAGGCAGCCTCCACCACTTCAACGGGCAGAGAATTCCAGAGATTCACCACCCTTTGAGTGAAGAAGTTCCTCCTCAACTCCGTTCTAAACCGCCCCCCCTTTATCTTGAGGCTGTGCCCCCTAGTCCTACTGTCTTTTTTGAGCGGGAAGAGTCTCTCCACCTCTATCCTATCCATCCCATTCATCATTTTATACATCTCAATGAGATCTCCCCTCATTCTTCTAAACTCTAACGAGTACAAGCCTAGTTTATTCAGCCTCTCCTCATAGCTCAACCCCCTCAACTCCGGTATCAGCCTAGTAAACCTCCTCTGCACTCCCTCCAAGGCCAAAATATCTTTGCGCAGGTGCGGCACCCAAAACTGCACACAGTACTCCAGCTGTGGCCTCACCAATGTCCTATACAGCTGCAGCAAGACCTCCCTACTTTTATATTCAATCCCCCTCGCTATGAAGGCCAGCATCCCATTCGCCTTCCTGACCACCTGCTGCACCTGCAAGCTGGGTTTTTGCGACTCATGCACAAGGACCCCGAGGTCCCTCTGCACCGTCGCCTGCTGCAGTTTTTCGCCACGTAAGTAATAGTCCGTCCTACCATCATTCCTACCAAAGTGGACCACCTCACACTTGCCAACATTAAATTCCATTTGCCATTTCCTGGCCCATTCGCCCAGCCTATCTAGATCCTTCTGCAGACTCTCCACACCCTCCGCACAATTTGCCGTTCCCCCAATCTTGGTGTCATCAGCAAATTTCGACACCCTACACTCGGTTCCCTCCTCCAGATTTTTTACACAGCGAGTGGTGGGTGCCTGGAACCCGTTACCGGGGGAGGTAATGGAAGCGGATACGGTAGTGACTTTTAAGGAGTATTTTGACAAGTACATGAATGAGATGGGAATAGAGGGATATGATCCTTGGAAGGGTGGGAGTTTTAGTTAAGTTGGCCAGCATAGTCTATGCAGGCTTGGAGGGCCGAAGGACCTGTTCCTGTGCTGTAATTTTCTTTGTTCTTTGAAAACAAGGGCCTGAATTACAAGGTCTTATATACCTTATAAAATTAGATTATCAAACGAGAAAATCTTTTAAGGAGTTTTGGAAAGCTTGATATGAAATCTGCATCAATACTTATCCTCTAGACTAAGTATGGCATGCTAGGCAAAATTTATCGGGGAGCTTGAAATTACCCCCAAAATTCACCGCTATCATGAAGGCAGGGAAGGCAGACCAACTTATTCATGCTGACAGCCTCTCCATTCTCAGGCAATCAGGATATCTGGTGCTCTTTTAATGGAAGAGAAGCCAAGCAATTCTAGGTCCTACCCCCATTTCCTGCCATCTACAGATAACCTGCCTGTATTGGGCCGCCTCCTACCCTAGACCAACCCTAGAACACCTAAATAACAAAGACACCTATGTCAGACTCCTATTCATACAGTACAGCTCAGCCTTTCACACCATTGTTCCTGAGAGACCTCCAAACTTCATGGCCTGGGGCTTGGCTTCTCCCTCTGCAGCTGGATCCTAGACTTCCTAAACCACAGTCCATAGTCAGTAAGATTAGGCAACAACACCTCCTCCATGATCATCTGTGACACTTGTGCTCTGCAAGGCTGTGTCCTCAGCCCCTTACTACTTATGCACCTCTGAATGCATGGCCAAATTCCTTTCCAACTTGATTTTTAAGTTTGCTGATGACACCACCTTTGTGGGTCGGATCACAAACAATAATGAGACACAGTACAGGAAAGAGATAGAGAATCTGGTGAACTGGTGCGGCGACAATAATCTTTCCCTCAGTGTCAACAAAACTAAGAAGACAGTCATTGACGTCAGGAAGTGTAGTGGCGGGCATGCCTCTGTCTACATCAATCAGAATGAAGTAGAAATGGTCAAGAGTTTCAAGTTTTTAGGTGTCCAGATCTCCAGTGACCTGTCCTGGTCCCCCCACGCTGGCACTATAGTTTAATGCCTGTACTTTCTCAGGAAACTAAGGAAATTTGGTATGTCCCCTACAACTCTCACCAACTTCCACAGATGCACCATAGAAGCATTCTTTCTGGCTGAATCACAGCTTGATATGGCTCCTGCTCTGTCCAAGATCACAAGAAGCTACAGAAGGGTCATGAATGAAGCCCAATCATCACTCAAATCAACCTCCCATACATTGAAACTGTCTACACTTCCCACTGCTTCGGAAAAGCAGACAGCGTAATTAAGGATACCACGCACTCCAGACACACTCTTCTTTGCTGCCATCAGACTTATGAATGAACCTATCTCACATTAAGTTGATTTTTCTCTACACCCTAGCTATGACTGTTGCACTACGTTCTGCATTCTCTCATTTCTTTCTCTGTGCACAGTATGTTTTGTCTGTTCAGTGTGCAGGAAACAATACATTTCACTGTATACCAGTATATGTGACAATAAGTCAAATCAAAGCATTTTGTTCCATGTTGTGTGAATGTCTGCTTTAAAAAATGACATGACAAAGGAAGGAAGCACTTTGGTTGAGAAACTTTGTGGGTTTGGTTTCCACAGGCCAACAGAAAGCAATGTCACAGCCTTAATGTGGCTGCATAGTTCAAAAGAAATTTCATTGCCGAGAGACAGTGAAAAACCACCCAGTCTATAAAGAAATTGTAGCATTGCTGGTGTTTCACCTCAAAATTGTGAAATGAATGTTTTTCATTATACGCATTTCAAAGGAACCGCTGGATTTAAGACTTGTAAGACTAAATTGCTCTTTAACTGGCAGCTTAAATTGTGATCAGAAAAAAAACCTTGTGTGAAGACTTGAGAAAATGAGAAATCTAACATCCTTACAAGATTGTGGCTTCTTTGCAAATTCTTGTTACTCACAAGGTGAACCCTTTATGCGCCTAACCTGGAGAGTTTATCAATGCTTTATTTGATCTGTGAGTCAAACCGTTCCACTTGCGTAGTTCATTCTAAAAAGTATGGTGGTCACTCCACCACAACACCCACTTATTGTTGTGTTGGAATTGAATGATTTACACTGCCTTATTTCTCATTAATAGCCACTCATTCTTGAATTTTCTTTGGAAAATCCACTCTTGAATTTTCTTTGGAAATTTTTTAGGTAAGGAAATCTTCCAAGTACAATATTGCTACGGCATATTGGAAGAAAATGGTGCAATACAAGTTCATGTCATCTTACATATGAAAATATGTAAAAGTGAGAAATGATCTTGGTTTGGAGGATCAAGATATAGAATCAGTTTATGTGGAGATAAGGAATAACAAAGAAAAGACAAAGTCAATCGTGGGAGTAGTGTATGGATCCCTGATATTAGCTGTATTATAGGACACAGTATACATCAAGAAGTAATTGAGTTTGTAAGAAAGGCACTACAATAAATGTGGGCAATTTTAATCTTCATATTGATTGAACAAATCAAATTGGCAAAGGTAACCTGAAGGATGAGTTCATAGAGTGTATTTGGGACAGCTTCTCAGAGCAATACATTCTGCAACCAACCAGGAACAGGCTATTATAGACCTGGTAATGTGTAGTGGGGCAGAATTAATGACCTCATGGTAAAGAAAGGAACAAAGAAAATTACAGCACAGGAACAGGCCTTTCGGCCCTCCAAGTCTGCACCCAACCATGCTGCCTGACTGAACTAAATTCCCCTACCCTTCCGAGACCGTATCCCTCGATTCCCATCCTATTCGTGTATTTGTCAAGATGCCCCTTAAAAGGCACTATCGTATCTGCTTCCATAACTTTCCCGGTAGTGAGTTCCAGGCACTCACTGTGTAAAAAAAACTTGCCTGGTTCATCTCCTTTATATCTTGCCCCTCACATCTTAAACCTATGCCCTCTAGTAATTGACTCTTCCACCCTCGGAAAAAGTTTCTGACTATTCAGTCTGTCTAGGCCTCTCATAATCTTGTAGACTTCTAACAGGTCGCCCCTCAACATCCATCATTTTGGTGAGAACAAACCAAGTTTCTCTAATCTCTCGTCATAACTAATGCCCCCCATACCAGATAAATCTTTTTTGTACCCTTTCCAAAGCCTCCACATCCTTCTGGTAGTGTGGCGACCAGAATTGAACACTGTATTCCAAGTGTGGCCTAACTAAAGTTCTATAAAACTGTAACATGACTTGCCAATTTTTAAACTCATTGCCCCGGCCGATGAAGGCAAGAATGCCGTATGCCTTCTTGACTACCTTCTCCACCTGTATTGCCACTTTCAGTGAACTGTGTACCTGTATACCCAGATCCCTCTGCCTATCAATACTCTTAACAAATTTATTGGATTTCTATCAGGATGTGACTAGTGCGGTAGACAGAGGGGAACCAGTGGATGTGGTGTTTTTAGATTTCCAGAAGGCGTTTGATAAGGTGCCTCACAAAAGGTTGCTGCAAAAGGTTAGGGTGCATGGAGTTGGGGGTAAAGTGTTAGCATGGATAGAGGATTGGTTGTCTAATAGGAAGCAGAGAGTTGGAATCAATGGGTGCTATTTTGGTTGGCAGTTGGTGACTAGTGGAGTGCCGCAGGGATCGGTGCTGGGGCCTCAACTGTTTACCATTTACATAGACGATCTGGAGGAGGGGGCTGAGTGTAGGATAACGAAATTTGCTGATGACATAAAGATGAGTGGAAAAGCAAATTGCGTGGAGGACGCGGAAAGTCTGCAGAGAGATCTGGATAGGCTGAGTGAGTGGGCAAGGACCTGGCAGATGGAGTATAACTTTAGCAAATGTGAGGTTATCCACTTTGGTAGAAATAATAGTAGGAGGGATCACTATTTAAAGGGTGAAAAGCTGCAGCATGCTACAGTGCAGAGGGACCTGGGGGTCCTTGTGCACGAATTGCAAAAACTCAGTCTGCAGGTGCAGCAGGTGATCAAGAAGGCAAATGGGATGCTGGCCTTTATAGCGAGAAGGATAGAATATAAAAGCAGGGAGGTCTTGCTGCAGCTGTACAGGGCACTGGTGAGGCTGCAGCTGGAGTACTGTGTGCAGTTTTGGTCGCTGCATTTGCGAAAGGATATATTGGCCTTGGAGGGAGTGCAGAGAAGGTTCACCAGGCTGATACCGGAAATGGGGGGGCTAGCCTATGAAGAGAGATTGAATAGACTGGGTCTGTACTCGTTGGAGTTTAGAAGGCTGAGGGGGGATCTTATAGAGACATATAAGATAATGAAGGGGCTAGATAGGGTAGAGGTAGAGAGATTCTTCCCGCTTAGAAAGGATAGCAGAACTAGAGGGCACAGCCTCAAAATAAGGGAGGGGGGGCAAGTTAGATCAGAGTTGAGGAGGAACTTCTTCACTGAAAGGGTGGTGAGTCTCTGGAATTCTCTGCCCATTGAAGTGGTGGAGGCTACCTCGCTGAATATATTTAAGTCACGGGTAGATAGGTTTCTGATAGACAAGGGAATTAAGGGTTATGGGGAGAAAGCGGGAAAGTGGAACTGATCCACTTCAGATCAGCCATGATCTTGTTGAATGGTGGGGCAGGCTCGAAGGCTAAATGGCCTACTCCTGCTCCTATTTCTTATGTTCTTATGTTCTTAAGGGTTCTGCCATTTACTGTATATTTCCTGTCTGTATTAGATCTTCCAAAATGCATTACTTCATGCTTGCCTGGATTAAACTCTATCTGCCATCTCTCTGCCCAAATCTCCAACTGATCTATATCCTGCTGTATGCTCTAATGGTCCTCATCACTGTCTGCAAATCCACCAAGCTTTGTGTTGTCTTCTTCAGCCTGCCAGTGCTACACCACTGGATTCATGATCAACATCACAGCTCTGATGGCAATATCTTCTTTTATATAGTCTCAACCAAAAAGTTTGATTTCCAACCTCACTGTCAGTTTCAATTTCCTTAGCAACTGGGAGGGCCAGTGAATCTGCTTTATATAAATTTGAATACGTTTCAGTGTCATTAACCACCATCCTCTCACCAGATATTGAGTTTGTGCTGTATATGGTATATACAGTAAAAAGTCTCACAACACCAGGTTAAAGTCCAACCAGTTTATTTGATAATAAACCCACAAGCTTTCGGAAACACCTTCCACACACCTGACAAAGGAGCAGTGTTTCCGAAAGCTTGTGGGTTTATTATCAAATAAACTAGTTGGACTTTAACCTGGTGTTGTGAGACTTTTTACTGTGTTTACCCAGTCCGATGCTGGCATCTTCACATCATGTGTATGGTATATGGCATGATACCACATCAGTGCAGGGTTACAATAGGTTCACCTGGACATGAATCTGCCATGGGGATCTCTCTGGGATGATAAGGTAAGTACAGCCTCCAGGGGGAGAGAGTCATAGCCAGGCAGTGCCCACTACCATTGCCCCTTGGTACAGGTTGGCACTGCCAGGTTGGGTCCCAGTGGATGCCTCATGGGGCAGGGAGTGGATTCACTTGCATGTGGTGGCAAGTGGATGGAGGAGCTGGCGATGCTTGTGATGACCATTGGTGGTGGTGAGGGGGTTGCCAACTCTGATCGGTGGCGACCAGGGTGATAGGGGAGCCCCAGAGACATCCATGGTCGGTTGGGTGGAGAGGGATTTATACATGTTTTGATTGTGGTGCCCTTTAAACATGGTGTCCCGATTTCAATGCAGCTGGGTTTGCTGGCGTGTTGATCTGCCTCCCACCCCCTATATGATGAAACACGCCCCTTGAATCTCTTTGGCAGATTGTCGTAAGATCTGGAAAGAAACATGTTGTTTTTCTCACTGGAACAGATCTACCAAATTCCCCCCTCTCCTCCTCCTCTTGAATGTAAATGGGTCCAGATTTAGATATGGTTTAGGAATATGACTTGTGAAATGTGATCAGAATGCCAATATGAATGACTTTTTCATGTAAATCAGATTTCAGACAGAGAAAAAGGGGTGGGGATTAATACTGATGAAGTTGCAAAAGATTTAAGACTCCAGCAAAACTTTGACCAACTTTAGTTGTTTTAATCTGCCAGATGAAGTCTTGGTAAAGTGGCCCAAGTGCACTGCAATCTACATTTATTTCAATATTGCCCAATATTGCATCTGCTCTACGAGTGTTGCAGATTGCACACTCTATACCATACATCAAATGACTATCTGGAAATGCCTGTATATTCTATATATGCAGAAAGGCTGTGAAGTTTGGCCAGTGCATATGTGCACATATGTGAAGTGCTGACGTGCTGATACTATTCCAGACATTGGACTGGTGCTGGCATACTGCATTCATTGGACCCAGGAAATGCAGTTCCACTAATCCAACAGAAAAATCTGCTGACTTCAGCTCAGTTACCACCAGCTGATTGAGGCCAACACTTTAGGAGTCAGCAACACACAAATAATGTGAAAACAGCTGTTTGCACCTAAGAAGGATATTTATTTTATTTTGGCTCTTGCCCAATGAGTGATCTATTAAACTGGGAAAGCCTGTAATGAATTGAATGAGAATTGTTCAACAAATTGTTTGTGCGTATTCTTCTCCTCCCCTCCACCCCTGTCAAGTAAAGACAGAAGATTGTGCCATCTTACTTTTGGTGATATGTTTGGTGTTTTTAAAATCTTTCATCGGAAGTGGACAAGCTGATAAGGCCACCATTTGTTGCCCATTCCTAATCACCATTGAAAGACACTTTCCTGAACTGCTGCTGTTCACCTGGTGCAGTTTTCACTGACAGTGCTGTTAAGAGGTGAGCTCTACTCACTGGAGTAATATCCAACACAAAGGAATATGATGCTGCTTATTGAAGCCCAATCATCATAGCCCCAGACCACCGTTTCAGGAGTTCCTCAGGGTACTACTGTCTGAGACCCAACCATTTTCAGCTGTTTCATCAATCTAAGGTCAGAAGTGTGGATGATTGCCAATGACTGCACAGTGTTCAACATCATTTCCAACCCCTCAGTTTGCCCACACATACCAAGCCTGGACAGCATTCAGCCTTGAACTGAAGCGTGACCCTTAACATTTGCATCACACAAGTGCTAAGCAATAACTATCCCCAACAAAAAATAATTTACTCAATCTCCTTTAACATTCAACAGCATTACCGTCACTGAAACCCCAACATAAACTTAACTAAATCAGTCAGATAACTACAGTAGCCATTAAAGCAGTTGAGAAGCTGGGAATTCCATGGTAAGTAACTCATCACTGACTCATCAAAGTCTGTCAGCTACCTACACGGCACAAGTTAGGAGTGTGATGGAAAGCTTTCCACTTGCATGGATGAGTGCAGCTCCAGCAACACTCAAAAAGCTTCATATCATCCAGGACAAAGCAGTTTGAAGAATCACGCCCCATTTACCATGTTAAACATGTACAGTCCTCAAAATCGGTGCACAGTGGCACAACTGCCACCAGTAGTGGCAGTTGTTGATCAATTTGACAATGACATCCACTCACGATTATGAGTTTCTACCATGTGACTGAATACAGTGATTCCCAACTGGCAAATCTTTGGGCACATGGGACAGGAAACTGCACAAGCTAGTGGATTCCAGAGTGTAAGATTCATCTCATTTTCTTCCTTTTTCTGTAACTACTCTGCCTGTTCAGGACACTGGGGCTCAAAGCATGATGCTGCTTAATGGACAAGTTGTCCATTGTAGCAAGCTCCTTCCAGTTATTATGTCAATGCTGCTGCACTTCAAGGAGAACCTCAGTGTTATTGAAGCATTTCCTTTGTCCTCCTTGGAATGTTGAGAGGATGCAGCTGGTGGGGAAAATGCTTTCAGCTGTCTGGACACAGTGCCAGCCCATTTGTTGGAGTTTTTCTGAATGTTGTGCAGCTGCCTTCAAGAAAAACACTTGGGGAAGAGATATATGCTCCACCATGGCAGAATCTGAGGTGTGTGGCATGGGGGGATCTCAGAGAATTGGGTTATCCTGCCATTAGGACTCCAGAACCCTCTCCCCCGGATCCCCTACTCTCCCATTCCCAGGTTCCCTGGGGCTTATCTTTTTGGTGCGTTGAGGCCTTGCCTCCTGCATAACAGCATGAAACATGCCCCCTTGAATTTTTTCAGCAGTGTTGTAAGATCTGAAAAGAAAACTGGCATGTTTCTCTGGGGTGCTGCAGTACTGCATCTGGCCACTGCAGCGCTTTGCCTGGCTGGGTTGAAAAGCTGTCACTCAGTCAGATTGACTGACAGCTGTGACAGGCAGGACTGCCTTCCAAGGGCAGATGGAAGTCCTTCCCACAGCCAATCAAAGCTCGAGTGAAAGTTAAATGGTAATAGGAGTTCAAGAGTCAGCAACTGTGCTTTAAGCACTCGGGATGGCGAGTGCAGATCTCTTGCCATCCATAAAATTCTACCTTCAGTTTTGTTCAACAGTCCTTCCATTGAATCCAGAATGTGCAAAGATGCATTGCTGATGGAATTCCCTTATGTGTCACTGATGCACAGTTCAGGTCTAACTGCAATACAGGAGCATAGTGATGATAACTGCTCTGTGCACTACAGTTTTTATTGACATGCGGAGACTTTTGTTATCAAACACTCTGCTGTACTTTGTAGAAAACTGAACTAGCACAGCTAATCTGTTGTTCAATCTTCTTGTTAATAGTGGCCTTTTCGAGAGAGATAGCTGTCAAGGTTTGGGAAGTGCTCAACATATTCCCGGTTCTCTCCTTCGACAGATATGGGAGGTGGAATATTTGGCAGCCCAGGTGTGGGTTGATATGAGTTTTATTTTGGCAGTATTTAAGGTCAGGCCAAGTTTCTTACATGTAAAATAGAGGAAATCAAGAGTGGCTGGTTACTGACAGGGCAATGAGTACATTTATTTGCAAAGTGTAGATCATGTATGTCTACGGTGGTCAGTTTGGTTTTGGCAAGAAGTTAGTCAAGGTTACCAAGTTTTCCATGAGACCAAAAGACAGTTAATCTTTGAGATGAATAGCAACTGTCAGGTAAGTTGTAAGCAGTATGGATCTATCACACAGCCTTACTTGACCCCAGTCTGGATTTTGAAAATGCCTATTTCAGATTTCCCAATGAAGACAATTGGAGTCATGACTTCATGAAGCAATTGCAGGATTGTGATGAAGTTTCTTGGACATCCACATTTTTGGAGCACAATCCACAGAAGGCTGGCGATTTACTGGTCAAATGCTTTGGTGAGATCAAGGAATGGAGTGAAGAATTCTTAGTGTTGTAATCAACATTTTTCTTGGATCTGTCTGGCAACAAAGACCATGTCAGAGGTTCCTCTGGAATGTTCAAAGCAACACTGCATCTCTGGGAGAACTTCCTCAGCCACAGGCTGAGTTGTGCTAGAAATAGAGTAGTACTGCAGCAGATCACCTAGAATCATAGAATCATAGAGTGCAAAAGAGGCTCTTCAGCCCATTGAGTCCACGCCAACACATTAGAAACACCTGAACTCCCTCCTGAATCTTAGAACTGCAACAGCACCTTCTACCCCACGATATCTACCACCTAGAAAGACAAGAGTGGCAAATGCATGGAAACGCCACCATTCAGATGCCCCTCCATGCCATCCATCTTCATGACTTGGAATTATATCACTGTTCCTTCACTGTCACTTGGCCAAAAACTTGGAACTTCCTTCCAAACAGCACCGTGGGTGTACCTATAACATGTGGACTACAGCTGTTTAAAAAGGTTGCTCACCATCACCTTTCAAGGGCAATTAGGAATGGACAACAAGTGCCGGCCTTGCAAGAGACTCTCTAGTCCCATGAAAGAATAGAAAAAAATTAAGCGGTGGATTTATTAACATGGATAATATGTTACATGACTTCAGAAAGTTACATGCAGGATACTAGTTTAAAGTAGGGTGGGCAGGTAGGAAAATCAAGTTCATAAGGGTATAAATGAGTGAAAATACAATTAACTTTGGTATTAGGGAGAATTTGTTTTCGTGCAACAAGTGTGAAGGGTCATGAAGATTCTCCCAGAGAAGGTGATAGAGATGAAAATTTGGGGTTGATAAAGTAGGTAAGTGTCCAGTTGGGAAAGATAGGGCAGCAGTGGGATGAACTTCAGTAGATCAGATAGTCTTTGCATATCTTTGGATTTTCTTTTTATGTTTTTAAATCCATTCCTGTTCAGTTACGTTGTGTAAAATTTCTAACCCAAACCAAAACTCAATCATTTGCTTCTGAATGCTCAGTACAGTAAATAATAAACTTTCACTTGGGCAAAACAGATTTCAAGTATCTGAGGACTTCATCACAATGCCTATTCCGTGTTCTAGTTGCTTTTGCTTTTGTTCAGCCTAGAATTCCAAGTGATGAATTCAGTGCACTGATTTACAATCTGGTAGTTTTCATTCCGGGTTTATCCTGATCAAGGAAAACACATTCAGCAAATGCGTTCATCTGCATTTGTCAGGAATTTATTGCACAGTGAAGTTCTAATTTGCGTCATTAATGTTTTAAACATTTTTGCATATTTTCACCAATGCATATCAAGATAGTTTCAGGATAATTAACACTTTTCATGGCATTAACCCAAGTCTCCATTTGTACCCCTGACCTGTTTTCTGACTGAGTTTCAAATTCATCTTGCTATCCACCTAAACAAAACACACCCTGAAACAAAACCAGCTGTGGTATCTTTATTGTGATCTGTTAAACAATGATGTGCAGAAGGACATTGGAGCACCCATAGACAACCAAGCATTTGGAGCATGCATGCACAACATTGGAGTGGTGGGACAGTCAAGTCAGGAGAACATATTAAAAATAGGGAATGCTAACCTTTCTCAAAAACAAGTGCTCAATGTTTTAACTGGTATATGAATCCTGGATGAGTGCACTATGATGCTCATTGTCAGCGCAGTTCTCAGGCAATGGTTCTGGGAGAGGTAGTGCTTTGCAGCCTTATTCTGGGTTTTGCTCTGAACAGCCTGAAAAATTAATCAACTTGTGGTATGTGAAACCAGTAGATGATCTAACCATTACAGTTTGAATATTTTGGAATAAAGTTGTGTAACATATTGGCTCCCACTCTGAATATCTAATTCCTGCTTGGGAACTATTCACCTCTTTTCTGGATTTCAGGCTGTAATGTGGATATTTTTCTCCATGATCTGTTTAATACCACCTTTCACCACAGTTCCAGTAGACCATGTATACCTCCTAGAATTGGCAAGGAGAATAATGGCAGTCAGTCAATTCAAACAAGCAGAATCCTGATTTCTAATGAGGCAGGGTGTTGTGTTTAGGTGCTGCTTTATATCTTAGGAATGGTTCTCAAATGTTGCTTGAAGCTTCTTGCCATTAATTGACAGCCTTACTTAAACTAAGAATAATTCGGACCTTATATTCGAAAAGGATTTATTGTACAGGTTTTTTTTGTGAAAATATACTTCATTCAAAGAATATCTGAAAGAACATTACAAACATTCCAAAATGGTCATCTCACAAAGTGCAATAATATTCACGTTCTTTACATACATCAAGTTACACTCAGAGGTGCTTCAATACAGTCAAAGAAACATTACAGACATTTTAAGATAGTCGTTACAAATGGTGCAAAGGTATTTGAAAGTTGTCCAAATAGATCAAGTTGCTCTCCAAGGTGTTTCAATATAATTGTGATACATGTAATATTCACTGTATACATTCAGTGAGTCATTCAGCTGAGGGATTTCTGCTCCCTTTGGTTCACTTTGGTTGAAAGGTCTTAGACAGTGAACTTCACCATTGCGCCTCTGCAGCAGCTACCCTGAGCTTTTGTGTGTCCTTCAGTTGTCGTCCTGGGCTTTGGAATGTGTCAGTCTGCAACAGTCGATCCGGGAAAACAACCTATATTGGAAGACCAACAAGTTTCAGGACGATGGAAAAGTATCCTTCACCAAGTTGATGATCCTCCAGCAACAGCTGATGATTGTCTCGGAGTGTGTCCCTGGGAACAGCCCTTGGTTTATTTGCTACCAAATAAACCTGTTGGACTTTAACCTGGTGTTGTGAGACTTCTTACTGTGTTTACCCCAGTCCAACATTGGCATCTCCACATCATAACAGCCCGTAGTGCAGAGTCCTGTGTCATGGGGCTGCTCGGGTTGAACCTCGACAAAAACTACTTTGCAAAGGCACATACTACCAGGGGGTGGATAATAGTCTCTTCTCACCAGGGTCCAGCTTTCGACTGATTTCAGTGTTACTGAATGCAGTATAACTAGGATTAAAAACCAGGTGGAGTTATGTCATGAGATGAATCATGCGGATCAGCTTCACTTAATCATGTGGTAATTTTCCTAATTTCAGTTAATTTTTCCCAGTATATCGAGTCATAGAGATTTTCAGCATGGAAACAGGACTTTCGACCCAACTTGTCCATGCCACCCAGCTTTTACCACTAAGCTGGTCCCAATTTCCCACGTTTGACCCATATCCCTCTAACGCGTGTAACTGTCTAAATGCTTTTAAAAGACAAAATTGTAATTGCCTCTACCACTGCCTCTGACAGCTCGTTCCAGACACTCATCACCCTTTGTGTGAAAAAAATTGCCCTTCTGGGCCCTTTTGTATCTCTCACCTTAAACCAATGCCCTCTAGTTTTCCTCTATCTTTGGGAAAAGATGTTGACTATCTATCTCACCTATGTCCCTCGTTATTTCATAGACATCTATAAGATCACCCCTAAGCCTCCGACGCTCTAGGGGATAAAGTCCCAGTCTATCCAGCTTCTCCTTGTAATTTAAACCATCTGGTAGCATCCTAGTAAACCTTTTCTGCACTCTTCCTAGTTTGATAACATCCTTCCTATAATATGGTAACCTGACTGTACACAGTATTCCAAATGTGGCCTCAGTAATGTCTTGTACAACTTCAATAAGACGTCCCAACGTCCTGTATTCAATATTCTGACCAATGAAACCAAGCATGCTGAATACCTTCTTCACCACCCTGTCAACCTGTGAATCCACTTTCAAGGCACAATGAACCTGTACTCCTAGATCTCTTTGTTCTATAACTCTCCCCAACACGTTACCATTAACTGAGTAGGTCCTACCCCGATTCGATCTACCAAAATCCATGACCTTGTGTTTATCTAAATTAAACTCTATCAGCCATTTAATGGCCAACTGGCCCAATTGATCAAGACCCTGTTGCAATCCTAGTTAACCTTCTTTACTGTCAACTATGCCACCAATCTTGGTGTCATCTGCAAACTTACTAACCGTGCCATTATCTCTGCTTGGGGTCCCATAATTTCCTCACTAGCCTCACACAATGTCCTGGGACACATTCCATCAGGTCCCGGGGATTTAATCTACCTTAATGCACTTTAAGACTTCCAGCATCACCTCCTCTGTAATATGTACATTCCTCAAGACATCACTATTTATTTCCCCAAGTTTCCTAACATTCATGCCTTTCTCAACAGTAAGCATTAATGAGAAATATTCATGTTCTCACCCATCTCTTCTGGATCCGCACTTGGATGACCTTGTTGATCCTCAAAGAAGCCCTATTCTCTCCCTAGTTACTGTTTTGCCCTTTATGTATTTGTAGAAACTCTTTGGATTCTCCTTTGTCTTATTTGCCAAAGCAATCTCGTGTCCCCTTTCTGCCCTCCTGATTTCTCTCTTAACTCTACTTTGGCAACCTCTATACTCTTCAAGGGATCCACTTGATCCCAGCTGCCTATGCATGTCATATGCCTCCTTATTCTTTTTGACCAGGGCCTCAGTATCCTAAGTCAACCAGGGTTCCCTACCTCTACCAGCCTTGCCCTTCACTTTAAAAGGAATGTGCTTACTCTGAACTCTGTTTGACACGCTTTTGAAAGTCTCCCATTTACCAGACATCCCTTTGCCTGTCAACAACCCCCCCCCACTCAACTTTTGAACGTTCCTGTCTAATATCAGGCCATCCACACACTGAATGAGAAATTCCTCCTGAATATGCTCAACAAATTTCTCTCCACCCAATCCCCTAATACTATGGTTGAACCAATCAATGTTGGGAAAGTTAAAGTTCCCTATTTCTCGGAGCTGTCTCCTTACACATTTGCTCCTCAATTTCCCACTGACTATTTGGGGGCCTGTAGTACAATCTATCAAAGTGACCTCTCTCTAGATTTTTTCAGTTCTACCCATATAGACTCAGTGGGCAAACCCTCGGATATATCCCCTCTCAGTACTACCGTGGTGTTCTCCCGAACCAAAAAGGCACTCCTCCTCCTGTCTTACCTCCTATTTTATCTTTCCTATATCATCAGTATCCTGGAACATTGAGTTGTCAGTCCTGCTCCCCACCCCCTTTACCATGTGTCAGTAATAGCTATAATATTCCAGTCCCATGTACCTTTCTGTGTTCTGAGTTTGTCTGCCTTGCCCATCAGGCTTCTTGCATTGAAATAAATGCAGTTTAATCTAGACTTCCCTTGCTCTTTGACCTGCTTTCTCAGGCCATCTGTCGTGTCATGTTTTGTACGCTCTGTGTTTTATTTCTCTCAGGCTTACTGGACCCATTCATTGAGTTCTCTACAGTCTCTGTACTCTGTACTGTGACCCTTCTTGATCTTTGTCTTTGGTTTCTCTGCCTTCCACTTTTCCCTTTACTGCCTTTTGTTTCTGTCTCTATTTTACATCCCTCTGACTTCCTGCATCAGTTCCCATTCCCCTGCCATATTGGTTTAAACCCTCCCCAACAGCCCCTAGGACATTGGTTCCACCCTAGAACTAGTTGCAATGTCCCAGGAATTTGAATCCCTTCCTCTTGCACTATCTCTCAAGCCATGTATTCATCTTAGCTAACCTAACATTCCTATTCTGACTAGCACGTGGCATTGGTACAATCCTGCGGTTACTACCTTTGAGGTCTTACTCTTAGTTTAACTTCTAAATTCAGTTTGTAGAACTTCATCCCTTCTTTTACCTATTTCGTAGGTGCCTGTATGCACCATGACAGCTGGCTGCTCACCCTCCCCCTCCAGAATCTCCTGCAGCCACTCCGAGACATCCTTGACCTTTGCACCAGGGAGACAACATACCGTCCTGGAGTCTCGTTTGCATCCGCAGAAACACCTGTCCATTCCCCTTACAATGAGTCCCCCTTCACTATAGCTCTGCCATTCTTTTTTTAAATGAGTCCCTGGCTTGCATTATTCATGTCTCTTGACTAATTGGGAGCTGACAGTACTCCAGAAATTTTATATGTACACTATAATGGATCAATTTCAAAATCACAAACAGTATCATTTTTAATGTCAGAATGTGTTGGGGATATTGGGGCTGAGTTCATTACAAGAAATTACCTTCAGCAGCAGTTTAATTTTTTCATGCAGTGGAACCTGCTAAGTTTTGTGACATGAATCAAATAACTCCACCAATCAACAGATATGACTGTTACTTCACTGATGCTGGTATTCTTTAAATGTAATTTTAATTTTATACTTCATAAAAATGTATTTCTAATTTTTTAGTGCATGTACTGGATTCAATAAATATGAGGACAAGTGTTTAAACCATCACAGTGCCTGTCCAAGTGGGGTTTCTATTTTAGTATAAATTTGGAACTAGTCTTGGGGTATGAGGATCATTTAAACAGTAAGAGCATCTATTCAGTACCTGTGCATCATATTTCAACTCTATTGCTATTCTAAGCTAATCTATTACAGGTCTACTGATAGATAAATTGAATAGAATATGACAGTAAATTAGCATGAGTCATAAAAAAATCTTAAAACATTGTATAGAAATATAAAAAGGAAGGAATTAGGCCAAGTAAATGTGGGCCTTTTGCAGGGAGAGACAGGAGAAATTACCGTGGTAATAAGGAAATGGTACAGACATTACCCTAATACTTTGTATCTGTCTTTATGGTAGAAGACACAAAAAAAGCATTCCTGGAACTAGGAGTCCAGTGACATGAGGAATTTAACAAAATGTGCATTAGTAAAGAAATCATACTGAAGCAATTGATGGGAGTAAAAGTGGACAAATCCCCAAACCTGATGGCCTTTATCCTTGATAAAGAAGTGGCTGCAGAGATAGTGGATGCATTGCTTTTGATCTTCCAGAGTTCCCGGAATTCTAAGAAAGTCCCTCCAGAATGGAAGATAGCAAATGTAACACCCACTGTTCAAGAAAGGAGGACATGAAAGAAAAAAGGAACAAAGACAGTTAACCTGATATCAGTCATTGAGATAATGTTTTAATGTCCTCTCTCAAACCAACTTGCCTAACATCAAGTCACTAATCACTCAGAACCAGCTCCACTAGATGACATGTTATTTATGTGCCTGACACCTGGAGCAACTGCTGTACTCAAAATGCGGTCACGGTGAGGCAACTTCCAGGAGTCAGTGGACTCAAGGGGGACCCTGGCTTGTGACCAATCAAAGGCTAATTTGGGAAAGCACCAAATACATGGAGACACATCATTTGGAATGTGAGGGAGCGCACAAACCTCCAAACAATCCATTTAGCCAGCCCTTCAAACACCACTGCCCCCACGTGCACCAGAGACTGCAGATCTCTCATTAGATTTATCAACCATTGCATTACCCATCGAACCAGAGTGGGAGCAAGTCATCCCCATTCCCTAGGGACTGCTTAAGAATAAGGAGAAGTTACAACCTATTATGAGGGGCGTGGAAAGGGGCATTGAGAAAATCATAATATGATTGGGCTGAATCAACGGGGATTTATGGAAAGGAGATCATGTGTGACACATTTGTTAGCATTTTTTAAGGTCATAAATAGTAGGATAGAAAGGAGAAGCAATGCAACTTGCCTATTTGTGTATTTAGATGTTCAAAAACATCTAAAAAACAAAAATCATTTGATAAGTGTCTCAGTGAAAATTATTATACAAAATTAGGGCGCATGGAATTGGGAGTAATATATTAACACAGATTGAGAATTGGTTAACAGACAGTACGATTAAACAGATCATATGCGTTGGCAGGCTGTGATAATCAGGTACCACAAAGAAAGGTCCTAGGCCTAAGCTATTTGTAAACAATATGAATGACTTAGATAAATGTACTGCACTGAATAATGCAGGGAATGGACTCACTGGGGAGAAAGTGCCACCCTCTGAATTTGCTGGCCAATCAAATTGACCAGGACGATACGCTTTGGGGTTTAGAAGACTGAGATATCACCAGAATTTTCCAACCTTGCCCGCGGCTGGGATTCTCTGGCTCCACTGCAGTAAATGGAGCCTTGGCTGAGCAGCAGATTCTCTGTTCTCATTGGCAGCGGTGATGGGGCGAATGAGATGAGAGAATTCTGGCAGCCATCATCAAAATTCATAACATGCAAGATAGGGTGGATGCTGCAAGTTGTTTGCCATGGATGGGAAATTACAAAGTAGGGATTGTGGTCTCAGAGTAAGGGTTCAGCCATTTTGGACTGAGATGATGTAAAAATCTCTTCACTGAAGATAGTGTCTGTGGATGCTCAGTTATTGAATATATTCAAAACAGATATTAATAGATTTTTGGATACTAATGTAATTCAGGGATATGCAGATAATATGGGCAGATGGAGTTGATGTAGAATGTCAGCATTGAAGGTGGAGCATGTTCAAAGTACCAAATGGTCTGCTTGTACTTCTAATCCTTATCTCCTTATATTCTGTCATACATCTGATGTTGTTCATTAATGCTTAGGCTACTCTGAACTATTGATGTGGTTATAAATTTCTTACCTTCCCAACAAATTAGATCAACCTCTTTAATTAGATACTTAATGTTGATTGCAAGTTGACGTCAAAAATATAATATTTCAACACTTTTTGTAGTTTTCAGAATAGTGACTGGCCAATCCAAGTTACCAACTAATCACGGAGCAATAATGCATGTCTCAAGGCTATCCTGAAGCAAGTTTACAGACATGCACAGGAACCTGTTGGAAAAAATAATTTTAACTTGTAGCAGGGAGGTCGGTGAATGATTAGGAGTGTAAATGCGTGACAAAACTTTGTTTTGTTTGCCCTATTGCAACTTAGATTGCCAGTTTTCTAGGATTGGCCTGGAGTTTCTAATCTCCAGGCCACTGCTGTGTGTGTTCAATCCTCAGAAAAATCATCATGGCATTAAAAAGGATATTTTTTAAAAATCTGAACATTTCTCAGTTCAAGATGTACAAATATTGAAAATGGGAAAAATGGCTGTTTGGCTGACAGTCAAACAGAATTCAGTTGGGTAATGAGTTGTTTTGCTTTCCAGTTGGTGTAAGAAATCAATGCAAGGATGGATGTACTGACTGACGAATGACTAGAGTGTTTTTGGGGGGGCAGTCATGTGATGAAACCGCCAGGAATACATTTAATTACAGTTGACAACCCTAATTACAACAGTGCCTATACTTCAACAGTTCTTCATTGACTGTGAAATGCTTTGGAACAAATTGAGAATGTAACAGGATCTATATAAACACAAGTTCTTTCTTTGCAATAATAACAAAATACTGCAGATATTGGAAATCTGAAATGGAAACAAAGTGTTGGAGGGTATTTCATGTCATGGCGAGAGGAATAGAATTATGTTAAAACCAGGATGAAAGGAATGTACCATTTATCTAGCTCCACTACTCCACAGGCCCCACCAATTGTTTCAAAGTTCAATTCGCTCACCAAAAAGGCCAATTATTTACCCTCGTTACCCTGAGATCCAGAATGAAAGAGACCATAACCAGGCTTCTGTCAATAAATTCAGAATAATTGATTATAAAACAAAACATGTTGGAAGAACTGGTTAGCAAACAATTGTAATATTGAAGTATAACTAATTCTTTCAAAATTCCGCAGTACACACATACATACATACATACACACTCAAACATACGGATACATACATACGTACGCACTCAGACAAATATTCAGAGAACAAACAGATAGGGATCTCTGCAGAGATAGGCAGTTGAAGAGCTGACTTTGGAAAAAAAGGAGAAAATATGCATGGTTTTGACACTAATCTGGAGCATCCACTTGTGAAGGTACATCATTTAGTCCCAGTAGAGGCCTAGAGATTCTCACCAATGGAGCTTCAACATGGAGAAAAATAGAGCCGGATTAATCCTTATCTCAGCCTCTCAGTTTCCAAAGGCAAGTTCCACTGAGATGAAGATCCCTAGCTGGATACTGACAATCACTTGGTTTCAAGCAAGAGACTGTGAGCTGAGCAGCTTTTCACTTTCTCAGTTCAAAATTCAGTTCACATCTCTGTCACGTGGTTTCCAGTAAATCACTAGTCTTTGCCTTTAAACCAGAGTTTTCCCCCATAAGTTAAAATAATTGAAGTGCAAGTAAGCAAGCAGCTCTCCCCCATTAAATGCCATGCTGGCCAGGTGATTTCTTGGAAGAGACATTCTTGTTCCCAGTCCAAAGGTGAACTTATGATTATTTTTAAATCCAAGCATCCAAACAGGGCAATGTCCTTTTGGATTGTAAAGGAAAAATACAGGGTGCGATCTCTGAACCTCGTCGCGCCTGTTATTCAGCGAGGTGATATGATCAGGTGAGAGGCTAAAAATCAGAAATGCACCCAGTTTCTCACTTCCCTTGAGTGTACCGGCCTTGTTTTGCCAGTGAAATTGGCTTTACATCGAAGAGCACAAAGCCAATTTCAATAATAATGATATGTCAGTAGTGAGTCCCAGACACTATCGGCTTTCCGGCCGAGCTTCTCACTGGCAAAATCACAGCTGGTCTCCATTAGCAGAGACCAAGTGTGATGGCATCACCAGGGGATCAGAGGCCATTGAAGCCCCTGGGCGCTCAGGGGCAAGGCCAGACACTGCCCATCTGGCACCCTGTCACTGCCTACATGGCACCCTGTCACTGTCTGCCAGGCACTGTAACTGCCAAGAGCAGTGCCAAGGGGGTGGGGCCTCGAAGGAATGAAGCAATGACGGGAGTGGGTAGAAGAGGAGCTTGCAGGAGTTGTGATCAGGTAGGGAAGGGAACTCTGCAGGGATGGTGATCTTGGAAGGAGGGAACTCTGCAGGGGTGGTGATCGGGAAGGAATGGCAGGAACTCTCTAGATGGGGATGATCAGAGGGGAAGGGAACTCTGCATGGGTAGTGATCATGGAGGGAACGGGAACACTGTAGATGGGGGGTGATCGGAGAAGGGAAATCTCTGCAGGGGTGTTAATTGATGGGGGGGTCAATGTACATGGGGCAGATGGGACATTTGGCCGGAGTTGAGGGGATTGAGCTATGAGGAGAGGCTGAATAAACTAGGCTTGTACTCGTTAGAGTTTAGAAGAATGAGGGGAGATCTCATTGAGACGTATAAGATGATGAATGGGATGGATAGGATAGAGGTGGAGAGACTCTTCCCACTCAAAAAAGACAGTAGGACTAGGGGGCACAGCCTCAAGATAAAGGGGAGGCGGTTTAGAACGGAGTTGAGGAGGAACTTCTTCACTCAAAGGGTGGTGAATCTCTGGAATTCTCTGCCCGTTGAAGTGGTGGAGGCTGCCTCGCTAAATATTTTTAAGAAGCGGGTTGATGGGTTCTTGATAAGAGAGGGGATTAAGGGTTATGGGGAGAGGGCGGGAAAGTGGAACTGAGCCACAACAGATCAGCCATGATCTTATTGAATGGCGGGGCAGGCTCGAAGGGCTAGATGGCCTACTCCTGCTCCTATTTCTTATGTTCTTATGTTCTTATGAAATCTCCCAGTACACTGGGAGATTGGACGCCTATGCAATGGTGTCCCAAGAGCTCAGCAGCTGGCTTCATTGTGTCAGATCATGCCCACAGTTTTTGAAGATTGTGGACGGCATTTTACGGGTTCATTCGTCTGAAACAGTAAAATCCCACCCAAGGTCAATGGACCTTTCCATTGTCTGCCCATCGCCCATTTCGATTCCTGTGGTGGGCGGGGCGGTAAAATTCCAGGCATGATTTTCCCAATGGCTAACATGTCATGTTGATGTTCTGACAAAAGGTCATCTACTGGAAATGTTCATTTTGTTTCACTCTCCACAGATGCTGCCTGACCTGTTGAGTATTTCCAGAATTTTCTGTTTTTCTTTCTTTTTTGCTGGATCTGTGACAATATTTGGAATTTTAAATTTATTTTAAAAATACAGTAAAGTTTTTCTTTTTGTGAAAGAAGAGTCAAAATATTGCACTGCTTAAGCTAGATGCACAAACAGAAGTGCCACTGCCGGATGTGAGCAGCTTAATCCAAATTAAATGAATGCAGAGTAAGTGGTATGTACTGTGAAAGAGCTGGTGAAAGCCTAATACTTGCATTCAGAGGTATGATTGTATGTTCTGACAGGTCTCTTATTTCTGCTCCATTGCTCAGTTGTAAGATCAAGAACCGCAATGAAATTGAAGGAAACTCTTACCTCTGGCAAGAGAAATTGATGGCAATGCTTATGTAAACCACAGTGTCAGGTAACATCTCTGGTAATCCATGCAGGCAAAAATTGTAAAGATCTTCGCTTCAATAGTTGACTTGCCAACAATGCTCTTGCCAAGGCTCATTAGGAGTTTTGGTTTGTGTAGCTTAGTTGAACCAATGACTTGCACTATTCTGTATTTGCCAACCATTCTCACTTTGGTTCATTTATTGCTGCCTCTTTTTTGGGGAGAGTGATAGAGTTTATGAGGAAGGAGATCTTGTATGCAGGAGGCTGTGAGGACTTAAGCCTGTGAGGCATTGGTGCTCAGACATGTCAATAGAGCTGATCTTCTGCCCAGGGACCTTGTGTAGAGTTTTGCTTTTTTCCAGCTGGATCTCTGTGCACCCTTTCTATCCTATCAAGGGGGCATGTAGCTGAGGAGAAGACAGGTGCTGATGCTGGTAGTGTTGCTTCTGGGTATTGTTGCTGCTGTGCTACTGATGGCAATAGTGCAGCCTCTGCTTTTGCACTCATCAGTGGTGTAATGAGCAGCTGCATTAGTTGCTTCCATGCCATGTTGAAGGCTGGCAGCAAGGAAAAGTAGTTGAAGGTGAGAGAAGTGCAAGACCAATGAAGCGCCTTCCAAAATGTTGGCAATCACCTGCCAAGCAATGGAAGCAGTCTTGGAGAAAATGAGTGCTTTGAACAGCCTCCTCTCGATAACCATGGCTGGAGCTCTTCAGTTTCATTCATTAAAGTCTTCCCAGCTTGTTAGCTTCATTGAAGAAGATCTTTCTCCACTGCTGTCCATACCTCTGCCGATTGTTAAATCCAGGACCGAGGTTTTTAAAAAAATTCTTAATTGGCTTTTTTAAGTAACATAATTACATGTTGACAGACGAGGGTTCTCTGCTTACATTCAGTTGCACTCCAGTGAAATCATAAAGTGGGTGGAGGAATGACCTGTTGTCCATTTCAGGGAATTTAACCCCCACGCCCACACCCAAACAAACCTTCCCTTGACTGTGAAAATCTTTCCCATTGGACACGTGGCCAACTGATGTAAACTTCTATGGTTCTATGACACACAATAGACAAATTAAGAGAGTGGTTTTTACAGCGGGAAAAGGGGCCACTCTGCCTCCTCAATTCTTATACCATTCCCTGTAAGTTGAACAAATCACAGAATCATTATGGCTCAGAAGGAGGCCATTTGGCTATTGTGTCTGCACCAACTTTCCAAATGAGCATTATGATTTTGTGCCATTCTCCTGCCCTTTCCCCATACCCCTGCACATTCTTTCTATTTAAATAATCATCTATTGCTCTCTTCAATGCCTCATTGGAACTTATCCCACCAGACTTCCAGGCAGTGCATTCCAAACCCAAATCACTCGCTGTGTGGAAATGTTTTCTAATTTGCTTCTTTGGCAAATCACTTTAAATCTGTGTCCTCTCGTTCTCAATCATATTTATAAGCGGGAACAGTTGTTCCCTATTTACTCTGTCCAATTTTAGACACCTCTATCAAATTTTATACAAATTCACAAATACAAGAACAAAGTGACTGACCCCCAATCAGCCTCTCTCCTCCTGTAGTACAGCTGTGATTGGGGAAGAACTGTATGGATAGACACTGATATGAACCAACAGCCCAAGTGTTGTTCATTCACAGAATCTTTTAAATCCTGTTTGGATACGTTGGTCCACTCTTCTTTGAACATTACAGAAATGCATTCATTTCAGCCAGTAGAATAATAGTAAAACTCTCTACCCTGAGAGCAGTGGAGACAGGGTCATTGAATATTTTTAAGCGAGAGGTAGATGGATTTTGAGAGCCAAAATATATTGGGGATAGGCAGGAGAGTTGAATTCACCATCTGTTTAGACATGATCTTATTGAACGCAGGTGCGAGAGGTCGAGTGGCCCACTTCTGCTCCTGATTTATATATCCATATGTTAATATGATTCATCATCTTTGAAAAGAAAGAGTTACTCCACGATTTAATTGGCAATAAAACCTATATAGAATTCAGCCAATAAACCAGGAAGTGACTGATCCAATTCACATCTAGTCATTGGGGCACTGGCCTTAAATCCCTTTAGACATGGATGAGAAAGATCACAAGACAATGGAACAGAAATAGGCCATTTAACCCATCAGGTCTGCTCTGTCATTCAATGAGATCACGACTGATCTTAAATGATAACTGGAAAAATCAGCCAGGATCAATTTTGTTCTCCCCCAAACTGGACATGTGCATGTATTGATATTGGATGAAATCAGGATGCAGGGTGATACTCTTCACAGTAAAATGGCATACAGATTGTCACTGTCTAGCTAAATAGTGAAGAATAGCTACTTGAGTGGGCTAAAAGAGAGAAATTAAGACAAAGGGAAACGCCCCAGATGTATTCAGTGGGTGGGATTCTCTCTTCTTGTCCTTGGCCAGACCTGTTACAAGCAAGAGCAGGTAATTAAGCCAAAACTCCATTCATTTTGTGTGACACCAGAAAATCCCAGCCGCAATGAGGATGGAAGATTTTCAGAAGAGGGAGAAAAAAGGAAGACCACTTTCTTTTTATGATATTATTCAAAGGGTTAAAAACAAAATGAGGATGAATTGATATTGGAAATAGATTTTTAAAAGTCATCTTCATTCTTACAATTGTACTTATTAAATATCATGATGCTGCACAGTTCCCTTCAGTCAAAGCAGCTATAAATTGCAGCAAAAAATGAAAGGTAAGTGCCTGAGATTGATTTTGTTTTTCTTGTTTTCCGCACCCCCCCACCCCGCTACACACACACATACACACACACATACACACACACACACACACACACACACACACCCTGCCCCTCTGCAGTAATGTGTCACTTGACACATCCTGAGTGATAATGGAAACTTACTTTGTGAGCAACAAACCATATCCAAGAGCTCAGTTTCAGGTTGCAGAATGTGGCATCCACTAGAAAAGAGAAATGGTTATATTTATAGAAGAGGATGTCTGTATGATGTGTACAAGATATATACAGACATAAGTACAAAGTGACTGCTCAAATACAAATCAGCCAAGTACTCTTTTTGCAGCATGTCAGTGTTTGAATAAACGAGACAGCTATTCTTAAACAGCAGTTAAAATAACCATCAATCACATTTCATTATCTACAAGCCTCCCTCTGTACATGCTTTATAGTTTGGATTATAATTTGAGAAAGAGCTTGCTAACCCAGTCCATCATCCTGGAGGAGGAGGTGAATGTCAACATATCCACAGCAAATCCTTTTAAAAAAATGGTTGACGTGTAGAAAATGTCAGTTTTTTTTAGAACATAAAATATAAGATTAGGAGTAGATCTTCAGCCCTTCAAGCCTGCTTTGTCACTCAAAATGATCACAGCTGATCTTCTACCTCAACTCCAATTTTCCATAGCATTCCCATATTCTTTGATTCTCTTAGTATCTAAAAACCTATCATTCTCTGTCTTGACTATACTCAACAACCAAACAGCCTCAACCTTCAAGGGTAGAGAGGTACAAAGATTCATAATCCTTTGAAAAGTTTTCACCTCACCATAGTCCTAGGTAGCCAACCCCAATTAAATTGAATTAAGTGGAGTTCCATCAGAAGTGAAATGGGTGTTAATTTTCAAGTATTGACCTTTGGGACTTCTTCCTGCTAATGTATTTAATTTGGATATCAGTAGTATTAATACAAATTCATTACCATCACCCCTATGCATTAAAAAAAGTATGTCCCCCTTATGTACAACTACAAGCCTGGCAACATCATTCTTTAATTGGTCATAAAAATGTGCATGTTAACCTAGCTTCTGATTTAAAGGCACAATGTTCTATTCAATAAAGAACATGGGCGTGGATTTGCATCGCAATTTCATAACGTGTGAATTTCTCGTCTCAACTGAATCCTATACTCAATCTTAATCTCAGCTATGCTCTCAGGGAAGAGGACACGATAATGTCAGGTATCTCTCTACATGAAGAAAAAGCCCAGGGAGAGTCGAGCTAGGTCTTAACTGGGGACAAGAAACAAAGAACACACTAAAATCAGGATCTGAGAAGAAAAATTAAGTGCAATTAACTGTGATTAATTTCAAACCTCATGATCATCGTAAACTCTTTCGCAGCCTAAACAAAAGTTTATACTTCACTTTAATGAGGATTCTGATTCACAGTTTTAAGGATGCATGTTTTTTGTGCAGTTTTGATTGGAATAGTTGATATTTTCTGAGAAACTTCTTTGCTGTTTTCTTTGATTGCTCCGAATATAGTATGCCCCAAGCACTTGTAAGTTGTTTCTGGAAATTCACTTTCTTCTCCCATTCCACTCTTTCCCTGCAGGAATGTGACAGGATATGCATGTGACTCATTCCCAGATTAGACACACATGAACATGCACACACAGCAATGACAGTTCTGATCAGTGCTGAAACATGAGTGCTTCAGTGAGTGGCTAAATGCTCTGACAGGGTCAGTAAGGCAAACTTTGGGCTCATTTAGAGACCAGATAATATGAAAGCTGTTACCAACCCCCTGCTATGAGTGACAGCACTGATGAAGTTATCAATGAGATAAATTCTGCTCTGACAAATCCCTTCTCCTGCATTTCACCATTTCATTGTTGTCTTTACAAAGTATTGTGTACTTAGTTTCTCTGAGGAAATGTTATGCATGGTATTTTGCCTCATCTTATGACATTGTAGGGTATTTTAATAGTTGTGACCTTTTGAACCATTCTGCCTGCCCTTTATTGTACTGTATCAATACTTTATGACCCCACAGTAGTCTTTTTATTACACACTGCTATTTATAACCATATTAATGATAACAGGTCATTAGGCTAAATGTTATTGGTACTCATACTCAAATTATTGTGTTTTTCAAAGGATCTGTTTACGTTTGAGAACTAGACTTGAAAGAGTTCTGGCTCTACCCATTAGAAATGAGATAATAGATAAGTATATTACAAAGCTGTTATCTATCCATTGCGATTAGGTTATATTGTAACCACAGAAACAAGTTGTGTTGAGTGTAAATGTTTTCCTGAAATGGATTTGAAGCTATAATATATTTTTAAAAGAAAATTGATATGTGTATAAAGCTATCTTTCCCACTTTATGCTCACACTATACTGGAAAAATTGTACTCCATTTCTTAAAAATTCCTTTTCAGATAATCCACACAAAATGTATTTTTCTGTCAAAATAGCACTTGTCCCCTTGACTTTCCGTCTTTGCATCAGGCAGCTCCAAAGTCAACAAGGCATTCAGACAATTTGATTAGAATTAGTCTGTGCTGCTTTTGCAGCCTCGTATTAGATGTTCAAGAATGGGCTATGGTATGATTCTCTTTTTATTTAACTACTATATCCACCCATCCATTTAGAAATCTGTGTCTTGAGAAACATACCATCTCCTGAAACCTTCAATAAGCTGGGTAGTAATTGTATACTGATATTCCATGCAAATATGGGATATGCTAGGGACCAGATTATGTTGACCATTGTGGTTTGATAGCACCCTCATGGAATGTAATGCCAGCCAGAGAATGGAATCACATTATAGGCCAATTTGTCTTACCTCATTTTGGGACCCATAACACTGGTTAAAATGAGGGAGCACATAGAAAAGCACAGAATAATCAGAAATCAGTAACGTGAATTTGCAACACACAGATCATGCTTGATTAATTACATTTTTTTGGAATTAGAATTTATAAATAAAAGAAATGTAATGGATTTTCAGAAGGTATTTGATGAGATATTACAGGAGATTTGTTACTAAAATTTAGCACATTATGTTAAAGGAAATATAGAGCTGATAGATTGCAAAGGAACAGAAAGCAAAAACCAGGGTAAATAGGGGATTTTTTATGGATAAGTCAGATATTTGGCTGATGGAAGTTGGCACTTTTGGTAACAGAGATTAAATGGGATCACCAGCATCCTATGGGACACTGAGGATGCCAACAATCTGGTTTAGCCAGGCAGGGGGGTGGAATCAGAGACTAGCACCAAAATTTTGCTGCCATTTATTCGGACGAGTTTGTACAGTCCCACTGATGTGCACTCCGCCACAGATTTCCTAGTGGCAAGGGGTGCATTCATAAAGGAATCCCATTGACAACAGCAGGACCATCAGATCCCACCGCTTGCAAATGGCACACTGCCATGAAACACACCGCAGAGAGGGAGATAAATCCCACCCTAGGGTACAGAGTTTGTTGTGACGATTAAAGAGGTAGATTAGAGGCAATTTTGTATCATGGAATTAATTAACTGAATTTAAACTACTCAAACCATATTTCTATTCTTCCTATTGCAAAACAATGCTGTACCCACTCTTCAAGGACTGTCATCCCAAAACAGCAAAAATAAACTGTTAGATGACTGCTGATCTGCAGCAGAGAGAAAAAGAGGAACACATGCTGTTCAGCTAGGAAATTAATTGAGCTTTGATTTTTTTTTAGATTTATGTTTTTAACCAGTAGTTACCAGGAAGTGTGTTTAATGAGCTATGTCCTAGTTAAAGATTACCTGCTTTTTTCTGTAGTGTACAAGATTTTAATCGATTGAGTGATATCTGTGTTCTACTTTCACTAAGTATTTCTTCAGTGTCACTACCTTCCCAGTGAAGCAGGACAGTTGTAGTTCATGTTAGTGTGATTCCATCATTAGAAGATGGAAAAGGCCCTTACAAACAAAACTAGCCCAGTTACCCATTTTTTATCCAATGTCCATTGAGATTCTAGGCTTTTACACTTCTGTGAATATGTATTTTGTAACCGTTAAAAAAACAACCCTGGTTAGGCCTGTACATTATAGAAGGGACAGAACAATAATTGGATACTGATGAAAGCAGGAATGTTGGATGCCACTCCATCCCTAGCCCCCCTGCCGCTGCCACCACCACAACCACACCCCCCCCCCCCCCCCCCCACCTTTCCTACTAAAGGATTACTGAGCTTAATCACCTAGTAAGAACATAAGAAATAGGAGCAGGGGTAGGCCATCTAGCCCCTCGAGCCTGCCCCACCATTCAATAAGATCATGGCTGATCTGAAGTGGCTGAGTTCCACTTTCCCGCTTTCTCCCCATAACCCTTAATTCCCTTGTCTATCAGAAATCTATCTACCCATGACTTAAATATATTCAACGAGGTAGCCTCCACCACTTCAATGGGCAGAGAATTCCAGAGATTAACCACCCTTTGAGTGGAAGTTCCTCCTCAACTCCGTTCTAAACTGCCCCCCCCGCCCTATTTTGAGGCTGTGCCCTCTAGTTCTGTTTTCGTTTCTAAGTGGGAAGAATCTCTCTACCTCTACCCTATCTAGCCCCTTCATTATCTTGTAAGTCTCTATAAGATCCCCCCTCAGCCTTCTAAACTCCAACGAGTACAGGCCCAGTCTATTCAATCTCTCTTCATAATCTAACCCCCTCATCTCCGGTATCAGCCTGCTGAACCTTCTCTGTACTCCCTCCAAGGCCAACATATCCTTTCGCAAATAAGGGGACCAAAACTACACACAGTACTCCAGTTGCGGCCTCACCAGTGCCTTATACAGTGCACCTGCTCTGACTGCTGCCCCAGTTGAGATAATTTAACTCCACCCACTTTGTTGCACCTTTATTCAGGATGCGAATCTGGATTACCAGCATTTAATGAAAAAAATCTCAATTCTTATCTGATGCTTATTTATAACGCAACAGACCACATGTATCCAGAATAAATAAGAACATAAGAAATAGGAGCAGGAGTAGGCCATCTAGCCCCTCGAGCCTGCCCCGCCATTCAATAAGATCATGGCTGATCTGTCGTGTCTCAGTTCCACATTCCCGCCCTCTCCCCATAACCCTTAATCCCCTTGCCTATCAAAAACCCATCAACCCGCGTCTTAAAAATATTTAGCGAGGCAGCCTCCACCACTTCAACGGGCAGAGAATTCCAGAGATTCACCACCCTTTGAGTGAAGAAGTTCCTCCTCAACTCTGTTCTAAACCGCCCCCCTTTTATCTTGAGGCTGTGCCCTCTAGTCCTACTGTTCCTTCTGAGCGGGAAGAGCCTCTCCACCTCTATCCTATCCATCCCATTCATCATCTTATATGTCTCAGTGAGATCTCCCCTCATTCTTCTAAACTCTAACGAGTACAAGCCTATTTTATTCAGCCTCTCCTCATAGTTCAACCCCCTCAACTCCGGTATCAGCCTAGTAAACCACCTCTGCACTGCCTCCAAGGCCAAAATATCCTTGCGTAAGTGCGGCGACCAAAACTGCACACAGTACTCCAGCTGCGGCCTCACCAGTGCCCTATACAGCTGCAGCAAGACCTCCCTACTTTTATATTCAATCCCCCTCGCTATGAAGGCCAGCATCCCATTCGCCTTTCTGACCACCTGCTGCACCTGCAGGCTGGGTTTTTGCAACTCATACACAAGGACCCCGAGGTCCCTCTGCACTGTCGCATGCTGCAGTTTTTCGCCACGTAAGTAATAGTCCTTCCTACCATTATTCCTACCAAAGTGGACAACCTCACATTTGCCAACATTAAATTCCATTTGCCAGTTCCTGGCTCATTCGCCCAGCCTATCTAGATCCTTCTTCAGAATCTCCACACCCTCCTCACAATTTGCCGTTCCACCAATCTTGGTGTCATCAGCAAATATCGACACCATACACTCGGTTCCCTCCTCCAGATCATCTATATAAATGGTAAATAGCTGAGGCCCCAGCACCGACCCCTGGGGCACTCCACTAGTCACCAACCGCCAATCCGAATAGCACCCATTGACCTCCACTCTCTGCCTCCTATTTGACAGCCAATCCTCTATCCACGCTAACACCCTACCCCCAACTCCATGCCCCCTGACCTCCTGTAATAACCTCTTGTGAGGCACCTTATCAAACGCCTTCTGAAGATCAAGAAACACCACATCCACCGGCTCTCCTCTATCCACCGCCCTAGACACATCCTCATAGAACTCCAATAAATTCGTCAGACACAACTTCCCCTTAACGAAACCGTGCTGCGTCTGCTCTATCGAACAAGTCTCCTCAAGATGCCTCGCTATTTTCTCCTTGATGACGGATTCTAACATTTTACCTACAACAGACGTTAAACTAACCGGCCTATAATTCCCTGCCTTTTGCCTGCCACCCTTCTTAAACAACGGCGTAACATTAGCCGTTTTCCAATCTTCCGGCACCTCCCCGGAATCCAGCGACGTTTGGAAAATAATCACCAAGGCCTGAAAATATCACCAATAGAAACCTCTGCACCATAAGATGGTAGCTTTGTCTTTTTCTCTGTATGAAAAGTGTGAAAGTTTCCATTGCGCCTGCTACATTTTTTCCAGTTCTCTATAATGTAATACACATTTAACTGCATTTTAGTTGTGATGCAGACATGTGGTGATTTTGATAATGGCAAATCCCTGGAAGCAAGGACCAACCTCCCATTTAACTGTTTTAAAGTAGAAATGGCTTTGAATATATTGAAAAATGACTCCAAAACTTTACTATGATAGAGCAGGATACGACTTTAGAATTTCTCATAGAGCTTTGAAAGTTATCTGATCAGTCCTGGGAGAAGATGATTATATGCACTCTTTTTGAACTCTTTAACATTATTTCCCACTCTCCCTTTCCCACTAAATGCTATTGGGAGACTTTAAAGGAGCCAGAGTAGAAAGCATTTCTACAGTCAAAGGTGTAAATACTCATAAAAGCACAAAGCATTTTCTCCAACTGAATATAGTAGCTCCCAGTCAAAAGAGCTTCTATAAATAATGTTTGATTTGAAAGATTCTTTGAGGAACTGGTGGCGTACAGAACAAGCCTTTGTAACTCCATGGTTGGGTCCATCTTTGTAAGATTAGAGTACACCTGTGAAGATCAGCACTTAGCTCATGGGACTCTTTTGCTTTTAAACAAAGGGACATCTTACAATTAACTGGTGACCGATGAGGATCTTTCCCATAATTTCAATACTAAATCTTAGATAAATGATAGTGTAAAAATGAATTACAGGTGTGCTCCAGGTGAAGATTTCTCATAAAGAAAAAGTTCCTATTGGAAACATTCTGCAACAGCTGCTATACGAAGTGTTACTAATGTGAGATGTAAATTGAATTCAAGATATCATTCACTTTGAAAGAAAATTAATTACCAGGGAAACATTTTCCTGGGGTGATCTATCATTGTTGCTATTTTTTAATACATGTAATATTCTCTCCTGGTCTTCTTTTCACAATCCCCATGTCATAAGCATCCCTTGCCAGTAAAGTGAACAGGGATCATCTTCTGGCATTATAAGTCTGCTCTGGGAGCCGACCAGTACATAAAGATGAAAATTTTTGTTTCATCTCTGGGTTCAGCATCCAGGAGTAGGAACGATGCCAATACTTGCTAAGAGGAATCTGAGTCGGCTGGAGACACACTCGTCAGATATTTTATCCAAGGAAGTGTTTTTCTAACCAGAAGATCAAAAGTAGTTTCCTTTCCACTTTCACAAACCAGAATATTCCTTTTAATATGTAATTTTTAGAATGTTTTTAGGAGAGAATTTAGCACCTAAATTGTTCTGTCCCCATATTAATATTTGGCTTTTAGAGAACATCGCTCAGTCTGACAGATTTTCTGACTCGCTTTACTATGAGAAATGAAGGATGCGGATTTGTGCCGATGAAGCTTATGTTTCTCAGGGCAAGTGCTTTCCCACATCGATAACTGGAGAACTGCAGACAAATCTGTGAGGCCTCTCACATAATTTCTGGTGAACTGCATAGAGATAAAGGTTGACATGCAGGCAGTATTCACATTCTCAGTCAGGAAATAGTGGAGAGCATGATAGGACCTGAAAGGAGGGGATTTGATGAAGAATTCTTGAGAAATAATATCAAATGTGAACCAAATATTAGTTTGTCAATGGCCTTTGTGACAGCAGAATGATACAAGCCTTTACTTGCATTTTTCCAGCTAAAGGTGAAATGTTTGTGAATGTACACCTAACACACATACAATGGGTGGAAGTTTCTTTTTAACTTTCATAATGCTGGCTTAAGTAACAAAAGCAGTGTGCTGCCAGCTTTTCCCACCATATCTTCCAGCACTTTGGCACCCGTCTGTAGTACTTTTTTCTCACAGAGCCTATCCTACTGGCACCACCGCTTTCCAGAGATTGGGACTTTTTTTTAAAAAGAGCACCCTGATCTAACAGTGCTAAAAATAAACCTATGATTCCTCCCTCCCCCAGGAACACGGAGACCCCAACCCCCACTCCACACACACGTGCAACACAACCCCCCTCCAGCCATGCATGCAGGGGAAACCCCCACCATAAGTGCCAGGATACTGCCCAGCCAAGTCCCCCTCCTCCTAGGGGCCTGTACTTACGCTCCTGAGGCTGGTTCTCTTTGCCTAATGCACATTGCTCCAGTCTAGTTGTAAACTTTAGCTAATGATATTGATATGTATTTAAATGAGGTTCCCAGCCTTTCTGTGCATCAGTGGCAGAGGGCAGGGAGGATCGTGTCATGAGATCTCACTGGTGAGCTTCTTTTTTTTCCAAAAATGTACTTTATTCATAAAAATTTCAAATAAATCATTGCAAATCTACATGTCTATGAATTGCAAACAGTGCAGAATTAAAACTTTTTTAGAGTTCTGTGCAAATTACAGTCATGACATTTCAAAACTTAAAACTACATACATGCCTCAAAAATTACTGTGTGCTGTTGTTTCTCAGATTGGCACACAGTTATGCAGGTCGAGGGTATTCTGCAGTTCCCGGGCCCTTGGTCTGCCTCCATTTAAAGGCCTTATAATGTGGCCTTTCCCAATTGTGCCTTTGCGGCGGCTGCCCCAAGCTTCAGCACATCCCTCAGCACGTAGTCCTGGACTTTGGAATGTGCCAGTCTGCAACACTTGGTCAAGGACAGTTCTTTCAACTGGAAGTGCGTCCTTCACCGAGTTGATGACCTTCCAGCTGCAGTTGATATTTGTCTTGGTGTGCGCCCCCAGAAACAGCCCATAGAGCACAGGGTCCTGCATCACAGAGCTGCTCAGGATGAACCACGACAAATACCACTGCATCTCACTCCAGACCTTCTCTGCAAAGGCACATTCCACGAGGAGGTGTGCAGCCGCTTCGGGGGCAGCGTGCGGTGATGTTGAGACCTCGAGCGTGCATATAAGATCTGACGGGGAGTGCCCTTCTCACCACCAGCCAAGCCAGATCTTGGTGCTTGTTTGTGAGTTCTGGTGATGAGGCGTTCTGCCAGATGACACTGACATTCTGCTCAGGGAACCATCCGACAAGATTCGCCATCTCCTTTCCTCTCAGGGCCCCAAGGACGTTACGTGCTGACCACTGCTTAATCGCCATGTGGTGAAAGGTGTGTTTGCGGAAAAATTTCTCCACGAAGGACAGGTGCTGCGGTACGGTCCAACTACTCGGAGCGTTCCGCGGCAGTGTGGTCAGACCCATCCTTCACAACACTCAGGATAGGTAGAACCTCAAAAAGTAGTGGCACTTGCTGTTAGTGTACCGAGGCTCTACGCACAACTTGATGCAGCCACACACAAAGGTGGCCCTCAGGATGAGGACGGCATTGGGAACGTTTTTCCCTCCGTTCTCTGGAGATTTGTGTATCGCTTCCCTCTGGACGCGATCCATCTTTGATCTCCAGATAACTTAAAGATGGCCTGCGTCACTGCTGCAGCGCAGGATTTGGGGATTGGCCACACCTGTGCCACGTACAACAACACGGACAGCACCTCGCACCGGATCACCAGGTTTTTTCCTGTCACGGAGAGGGAGCTTTGCTCCCACAAGCCCAGTTTCTGCCTGGCTTTCACGATGCGCTCGTCCCAGTTTTTGGCGAGATTCTCCTTTTGGGCCTCTCATAAGATTTTACGCCCTGTTGTCATTTACGCTGTGGCAAAATCTCAGCCACTGCCTATGCTGACTGGACACACTTCAAGGAAGGATTGGGTTTGGCATTAATTTGTCACCTTCTTAAATCAGTTTGGAAATGGTGGAGCATGCAAGTGATATTTTTCCTACTAAACTAAATTAATTTTGGTAGAACTTAGAAAATGGTGACCGTGTGCTAATGATTTGTGTTTGATTATAACGTTATGGCTTAATGCCTGTCATTTCCTGGAGAGGATGAAAACTGGGATAATTTGCACAGATGAATTGGGATTAAGGTCTATATTCCCCAGTCATTTTGTTAGCAGAATGCATGCCATTATGTTGAAATGAAACATGCAGATGCAGTGCTATTCAGCCTTTTTTTAAAAAATCAATGGATTGGCAAAGCTAGATGTACCATTAATCATTTGGCTAAGAATTAAGACAAAGAGCTCAAACACTTTCCTCTGGCAGCTGTCAGTATTCCATAGTGGAATTAATGTGGACATTTCAATCCACCCTCAGTGAATATGAACCTACAAACCATCACCCGAGCCATCACTCTGAATTGTTGAGCCACTACTTTCTGCACTTAGCACTCTTTAAGCCAGGTGCTAGGTAGATTGGAAGATACTGGGACCTGCACTGAATGCCAAATACATTCCCGTCAGTGAGTGTATGCTGCAGGCTTGGTTATCTAGAACCAAGAATGCAATTCACTTTTGCTTGCAATTCTGAGAAATTACTTCCCAGTGCCTTTGTGGGTTAATATATTGACATTGACTCAAAATATCTGGAAGGTGCAAGATTCCGAGTGGGATCTTACCAAAAATTGACAATGTCAGGGTCTGAATGAAAACCAGCGTGTTTCAGTCAGAGAAACTGGCAGGTTTTCTCACCAGATCTTATGACACTTTGTCAAAAAAAAGCAGGGGAGCGTGTTACATGCCATTATGTTGAGGGACGTGGCCTAAACAGGCTGGTAAAGCAGGCTGCACTGAGGTCAGGACGCTATTTCTAAAGGGTGCCCCCAATCAATGCCAGCATATCTCTCCCCCACCCCAACCATTAATGCTGCCATCTCTCCCACATTACCCCACAGTACCCCACACTACCCCATCAATACTGGCATCTTCCTGGCCCCAACCAATGTCAGCATCTACCCCAACAATAATCACTGGGATCTCCCCACGGCGCGTGCGCGCACACACACACCCCCCCGTCATTGCCAGAATTTCCATTCCCCTCCTCCACTGAGTGCTGTCTCTCTCCCCACTGCACACGCATATAGTTCCCACTAGCATCCACCCTTGGCACTTTCCCTGGCACAGGTTGACATTGTTAGGTTGTAAACTTTACTGACATACATCATATCGGCGAGGTATGACAGTTTGGTGAAGGGGAAGATCAGACGAGGAAATGTTTAATAATATTCAGATGTATTTAAATGGCTGCAAATCAGGTTCTCACCCAATATGGGCATAAACCTGATTACGTCGCTGGCAAGGGGGCAGCGAAAATCAGAAATCGTGATCTTGCCGGCGAGATTTGCAATTTCTGTGTTTCTACTGACAATCCCACAGACAGAGGGTGTGGGTTCAAGATCGCCCCCTCAATTTCTCCGGTCTCGCCTGCATTTGCTAATTTGGCACAGAAAGCCTGTGAGGCCATGTCCTAAACAATATTTTAGTGAAAAGAAAGCAACATTTGGCAGGGTGGGGTGGGCCAGGATGGGGGAATAAATTTTAAATAATAGATATTGAGAGAATGAAAACAGAAAAAAAGACAGTGGGGGGGAAAAGAAAATGAAGCCAGGATACACTGAAACAAAATAAACCAAAAACCAGGGATTGCCAAGAAGTACTGTGTAACTGAATAAGTGGCAGCCCTTCCCAGGCATCATGCCATCAACCTAGACTTGTTCCTGCAGCTTTATGCAGAATTCAGGATTAAACTTTACATGAACAGGTGCAATCATACAAACTTCATGCTTTTTTTCTTATAAAAATAAAGATGTGCGTGTATTAATTATTTCTATTTATTCAATAAACTAAAGATTTCTTAACGCTTTTGTTCAACTCATTGCTGGGAGCTTGCTTTGTTAAGCAAGTTTTCCATTTCCTAACGCAGGATGAACTGCTTGGCTTATGATCTTTGCAGTTCTACTGAATGAAAAGTAGTTTGACTCAAGAAAATGCTGTCAGCATAGAACAATCAGTGTAGGTTTATAATAGCTGGCACTAATTCAATAGTCTCCTAAGAGGCTGTAGAAAAGAGAGTGTGAAAAATGGAAATGTCATATTAAAGCAGTGGGGAGTTATTCACTTCAGGTCAGTGACTAAGATTCATTGCTAAACTTATGTAGAGAGTGCTTCCTGTTGCATATACAGATGAATATTTTCACTTTTGTAGCAAACTTGGGATTTCAGACTTTTGTTGGTCCTTGAGATGTTTCTTTTTTCTGAAAAGTAACATCAGGTAAGCATACTGATATTGAGCCACTAGATGTCACTGGTACCGTTACATGAAACGCAGCAGTCATTTCCTCCACCTCCACCCCCCCCCGCCCAATATCCCAAAAATTAAGATCTTTCAGGTGCATTACCATTCTACTCTGTAATTCAGACATTAAAAAGACATGATTAGTGAGGACTTGTTGACACAACAACAATCACATTTACACAATACCTTTCCTTTAGCATAATAAAACATCCCAAGGTGCTTCACAGGGGCATTATAAAAGAAAATGCATCAAACCACACGTGAAGATATTGCATCAAATGATCAAAAACTTTGTCAAAGAGGGCAAACAAGATAGACAGTGACCTTTAAAATGAGAATTCCAGATCTTAAGGCCTGGAGAACTGAAAGTCCCAGTGGTGGAGCCATTAAAATCAGGGTTTTCAAGAGATCAGAATTAAAGGAGCATAGTATCTCAGAGGAGATGACAGATGTAGATTGGGACAAGGCCAAGGAGGAACTTTTTTAAAAGATGAGAGTTTAAAAACAAAGGCATTGCAAAACCAATGACCAATGTAGCTCAACAAGCACAGGTGTGAAAGGTCAATGGAATTGGTTTGAAGATGGAAATGAACAGTTTTTGTGATGGCTGGAATATTAGATTAGAAGCTCATTTTGGAGACAGATGTGATACCAAGATTGCAAACAGACTGGCTTAATCTCAGACTTTTGCCAGGGAGAGGGGTGGAGTCAGTAGCCAGGGAATGGAGTTTGGAGTGAGGACGAAACAGTGGCTTCAGTCTTCCTAAGTTTTAATGAGAGGACATTTTTGCTTATCTAGTAAAAGACATTGGAGAAGCAGTCTGCTCACTTGGCAACAGTGAAGGATTCTGGAGAGGCGGTAGTGAGGTAAAGCTGGGTGTTATCAGAGTACGTGTGAAAACTGATGCTGTGCTCTTGGATGTCACTGATTGGCAACATGTAGGTTGAGGGCAAATGAGATATTGGATATATATCTGGGTTAAAGCTTAACTTGAATGTAGGACTTTAAATATTAATTTCTCACCCTACCACCCAACGCATTTTTTGGTTATAAGATTTTGCCTTATCTCTGCACCCACATATCCTTCATACATGTTGATCTGAGTGTTTAATTAAGTCCAGGTGCTTGAATCCATGCAAGATTTTCTGTACACTGTGTTCCCTCAACTTAAAATCTTCAATTTTCCTCAACATTTTTTTGGTGAAACAGAAGAGTTTGGCTCTTCTTGTAATTAACAAAAAAGGCTTCACTATTTATTGCCTTCAAATTTTAAATAAAAGAAGTTTGATCCTCCAACCCTGCGAAATATTATCAGTTGTGTTAGAAGCTTGACATAAGCAAACTGTGTTCCCATGGGAGAAAATTGATGGCTGCGTCATTCTTATTGGCATCCGATGGCTGACCAATTAATGGAATTTTGCAGTTAGCAGCTGGAATTTTGTGCCTTAGAAATAAAAGAGCAGAACATTAGAGGGTAATATTTTTAAAGTGATTGAGAAGATTCATTTTTGTGTGATGCTTTACTCAAACAGAAAATCACCCCCAAAATCTGGAATGCAAGGTTAGGTAGAGGTGCCAAGGTTCCTAGGCCGACATACTCATTTTTATCAAAGCATATTGATTTAAACAAACATGGTTTCCGTAGGAAATAACAGGAACTCAACTGAGACTTTGGACTTTTACACAATCAAACAGATTGCGCTGTTCAAAATCAACTGACTGTGTGAGAAGTCTGTTACTGTGTTTTTCAGGTGGTGCAGAAAATAGCCTGTGATCTTTGGATGGAGAGACATTTCATACTTTCTACCCTTATGCAATGTGACTGCATGAATAACACATTTAAAAAGAGCTGTCCTTGAAAACTTCCACCTATACATACAAGATTATGGATTTTTAACAAAAATTCTCCCTCACCCCCACCCCCGCGTGTATTTTTTAGCATTTCTACTGTGTTTTTTCTGCAGGTTATTTTGGCAGTATCACTTCTTTTAATTTGTATCCATTATATGGAGTAGGTCTGTGTATAATTTTATTAAAAGCTCATCTATCTTGTGCACTGGAAACGAAGACTTAAAAAAAACCTCAATGTCAGCTCACAAAAAGCACAATAACCCTTTAGTGTTTCACTGGATCAATTCACCACTTTGTATTTTCCCTACTTGTTGTAAAATCATACTGCATGTCCTCTTGGTTATATTGCTGGCACCATTTGCAATTATATTATCTTGGAGTTTGCTTAATGACAGATTATGCAAAACTCTTTCTCTGGTTTCTGGTTGTCCACGAATGCATTTTCTTCTTAGCTCATAAACAGCTCCGACATCATCTTCCATGCAATAGGTAAGGGGGAGCAATTGTCACTAAATCACTGCCCATTGCAAGCCAGTGACCTGTGTATCGCCATAATACCCTATTTGTTGACTCCTGGAAGCCTATTAACTGCTAATGATGCTGGGAGATGAAAGGGAGTGGCGCAGTTTTTTGGCATGATGTCTGTCAGCTTTTTCCTTTTCATATGGATGTAGTTAAGTGGGCCTCTTTGGAATGTAATTGGGGGATGAAGGGTTGGGAGAAGGACTGCCTTGAGCTATCCCAGAGGAACACCAGCAAGGCGTGACTCCAACATCCCAGGCACATTATTTATTTGACCAAGAGAATGTGGTTTTGTGAGTGAACATCAAAGTTTGTCTAACACGCCATAATTTACAGCAGTGACATCTAAACCGGATAAAGGCCAAGAGGTTGCTGACGAGCTGCTTTTTTGTGAAGTATTGTTCCCCTCACAGGTATTCCAAAATGGCTAATCATTTTTTTATTGAAACATAATGTAGAACCTTTCCCTCAACATTAAAGCAAATTACCTTAGGGTGTGTAAAGATAAAGTGCACTAAAGATACAGCAGTGTCCACCATTCAGTAAGAGGACATGGGTGTTTTCTGTCCATCTAACATATGATCTGCCAATCTCAGCTATGCAGCTTCATGAGTGTTAGTGCATGGTCCACTGCTGTGGGGATGGGAGTGAAAGATGTATGTGTTGTGAAGGTTGTGCCAAGAGAAAAGGAATGCAAGCAATTCCATTATTTATTTTTAAAATGTAGTTTGACTTCCCATAAAGATGACTGGTAAAGGCAAAATGTATCTTAGCTGTCATTCATTCTGTGGTGGAACTTTAGGCTAACATTTGCTACCTCGGCTTACACATGAAAAATGGTTTGTTTGGGTGAGATAGCAGGCAACACCTACACCTGAGAACCAGTATCTTAATGGAAACCAACAAAGGGCATTCCCACATTGTTCTCAGCCCATTTGTAGCTTTGAAACAGCTGTCTTCCTTCAACATCTCTCCTCCATTGTCCAGCTGAGTGAGACCACACTTGCCAGATTCTAGTCCTATCTATCTAATTATACCCAGAGTATAATGTACAATGGTTTCTGTTCCTGCTCCTGCTTCAGTAGTACTGGAAACCCCAATGCTTCATTTGTTTCCCCCTCCTTATTTCTCATTTACTCGGTGCCCCTCAGTGATGCACAATGTTAGATTTCACATGTACACTAACAGCATCTTACCATCATGGGTCTTGACATCTCCACTACATTTGATCTATCGTAGTGCTCACCTGATATTCAATATCAGGTAAACAGAAATTTCCTCCTAATTAAGAATTGTAAGGATTGAAGCCACTTCATACTTTATTCCCAACTAAAATCTCTATTTCCAGGTCACAGACTCCACACCCTCCCTAGTCACTGTCTGAAGCTGAAATAAGCTGTTCACAACCTTTGCACGTTATTTGACCCTGAGCTGAGAACCTGACCCAGTATCCTCTCAATAACCAAAATCACGTCTTTCCACTTCAGTAGCATCTTTCATCTCAGCTCCTGCCTCAGCCCATCTGCTGCTGAAATCCTGACCCATGCCTTTTTTGAGACCTCACTCAGCCGTCCAATGCTCTCCTGGTTGCCTTCCAAATTTCACCTTCCATAAGATTAAAGTCATTCAAAACTACATTGCCTGTATTGTAACTAGACTCTGTGTTCATTGACCTAGATTGAGCAAAATTCTCATTTTGTGTTCAGCTTTGCCCTAAGCTGCCTAAGCCCTAAGCTCAGGAAATCCCTTCCTCAAACTCTGCTTCTGTACTCCTCTCCCTTTAGGATGCATCTTGTAGGTTTTATTAGACTATGTATTATGCTGGCTTTCAGGTGGAGGACTTCCTCTCAATTACGGCTCAGCTAACACAAAGGCTTGTGGAGACAAGTACTCTGGTAAACTACTTTTTTTTGATCTTCCAAGCTTGGTCAACGTACAAGGGAGAGAGATTTGGGGCAGCTGCAAATCTACTCTGGAATTACATCATCCTCAGTACTCCAAAAATATAATTTTCAAAAGTCATTTGTCTACGCCTTGCTCACCCCAGCCAGCCATGAGCCAATCATTATTAATATAGGTTATTTACCTTGGCCAATAACATTTACCCTGTGACAGCATGGGACTACATGCTCACTTCATGGACTTTGAAAGTTTTTCTCACAGTCACCTGACACTTTCCAGACCTCCTTGTCTGGTGCAGAGTATATCCTATTCATTAGAACTATCTGGGACCCCTGGTGTGTCCTTGGTTAGTGAATATCCATTAATTAGGATTGTCTAGAGACATTGATAAGAGTTTTTCTTCCCTTCGCTTAGTAACTCATTGTTCCAACGAATGTGGTTCTTTTTACTTAACTACTTCCCATCATGCCTTACAGCATTATATCATTAGCCAAGGTATATGCTTTTAATGGAGAGTATGTTTTCAAAAATACGACTAAATTCTCTAACAGTGGTTATAGGTGCCCTTATGCAAATAATATTTTTCGGTCACTTTGTAACTTCTCTGATTCTATTCACTCTGATTTAATCTAACTTGATCTGTTAGTCTTTTAATCCCAAGTTATTCTAAATTCCTTCTTCCACTTCTAATCAATTTTTTTGTTCAGCCTTTGGGATACCGATTCTAATGTTTGTCAAATTTTATCTGATAATACTCATGAAACATTTTGTTACGTTAACTTATGTTGTATTAATGCAAGGTGCTGCTGTTGAAAAAGGGGAACTCTAGGAATATTAAACATAAATTATAGGGATGATGCCATTCTCAGTGCACAAGCCATTGTATTCTAGTATTGCTTGACTTTTCTTGTCACTTAGTGACTTCCTTTGGAGTATGTTTGTTCAGCTAAAATCATCTTTTGTAACCATTTCACCTGAAAGGCTATGATGACAATTTTCTCAACCTCCAATTATTGCAATTCAGAAATAATTGAAAAAGTCAAGTTGGAGTCAACAAGCTGCTTGCAACCTCCCCAGATTATGTCAATCATGCATTGGCCTTACAAACATCCCAACTCAAGTATATACATTATTGACAGAATGAAAAATGGAGAACTTCCAAATATGCTTTCATTGTTGATGAAGGTATTGCACTTGATCTACAAGGGAGACAAGAGTTAATGGGGGGCCTGCAGCAAACATAAGAACATAAGAAATAGGAGCAGGAGTAGGCCAACTAGCCCTTCGAGCCTGCCCCGCCATTCAATAAGATCATGGCTGATCTGTCGTGGCTCAGTTCCACATTCCCGCCCTCTCCCCATAACCCTTAATCCCCTCTCTTATCAAAAACCCATCAACCCGCTTCTTAAAAATATTTAGCGAGGCAGCCTCCACCACTTCAACTGGCAGAGAATTCCAGAGATTCACCACCCTTTGAGTGAAGAAGTTCCTCCTCAACTCCGTTCTAAACCGCCCCCCCTTTATCTTGAGGCTGTGCCCCCTAGTCCTACTATCCTTTCTGAGCGGGAAGAGTCTCTCCACCTCTATCCTTTCCATCCCATTCATCATCTTATACGTCTCAATGAGATCTCCCCTCATTCTTCTAAACTCTAACGAGTACAAGCCTAATTTATTCAGCCTCTCCTCATAGCTCAACCCCCTCAACTCCGGCATCAGCCTAGTAAACCTCCTCTGCACTCCCTCCAAGGCCAAAAGTGACATTAAGGCCACAATCAGATCAGCTATGATATTATTGAATGGTGAAAAAGGTTCAAAGCGTTGAAAGGCCTTCTTCTACTCTTATTTCCGATTATCTTACAATGTGATGCATATGGGCTTACATTGAGCATTTTAATAACTGCCACAAAACAAGTTTTTCAAGAAAGTTAGAGCCCACAGAATAAAGGGGACAGTGGCAGCATGGATACAAAGTTGGCTGAGTGACAGGAGTCACGGTAAATGTTTGTTTTATGAACTAGAAAATAGTTTACAGTGGGATTCTCCAGAGGTTGGCACTTGGATTGCTGCTTTTCTAGATCTATATTAATGACCTCTACTTGAATGAACAGGGCACAATTTCAAAATTTACAGATGGCACAAAATTTAGGAGGATAATGAGCATGGGATGGACAGACATGACAGACAAAATTTAATACAAAATATTAAGCAGTGATACATTTTGATAGAGCAAAGAGTGGCAATATAAAATAAAGGGTTCAATGCTAAAGATGCGTAGGAAGAGAGAACCTGAGTGCATATGATCACTGAGGGTGGCAAGGTAGATTGTGAAAGTGGATATAAAGGACTACCGGATTATGGGATTTATAAGTAAACACATGCAGCACAAAGATAAGGGAATGATCATGAATCTTTTTAAAACTCTGGTTTGGCCTCAGCTGGAGTATTGTGTTTATTCTTTGGCACCACACTTTAGCAAGAATGTGAAGACTTTAGAAAGATGCAAAAACGTATAGGCATATGGTGTGAAAAGAAAAGTGGCAACATAGATGAAAAGTCGCCAGTAGACATGAAAACCAGAATTTTAATGCCCCACCCCACAACTGTCTTTGTGGGTTCTGATGGGGTGGGGGGGGCGGGGGGGGAAGAAGTTTCTTGGATGGGATTCTATCTGGGATCCTGCCTGTCTGGGATCCTGTCCTTCCCAGCCTGATCATGATTTTACTCTCTGGCAGGCAAGGCCTCTGGTAGGAATCCAACCCTTGCCTTGGGCCCTGTCACCTCAGGACATCCTTCCCTGCCTGACCTATCTCCCAAAACTCTGATCTCCCTCCACCACCATCCCCGACCCAGCAAATGCAGATCAGCTTCACTGCAGCCTCCAGCAGGTTTACTGATCAGCTGTGGCTGACACCAACAGAAGGTCCTCTCCCTCTCTCCCCCTCCCTCCCCCACGCCCTATCACCGTTGAAACAACTGGCAGGATTATGGGAGAATTTGTCCCAGTATCTTGCACTGCATTCATGTGAAGATGGGGAAGTGAAGTGCAACGATTACGAAAGGAAACAGATCAGAACTTTTAACTTATAAATTGCATTCTGATGCACCATGCAAGGCACCATGTTGAGAAGTCCTCTAAAGCCACCTCTTCAGGAATCTTCATGTTCAAACCTTTTTAAATTCCAAGTGACAGCAGAATAATGTTTGACAGCATTTTACACAGCCACACCACCTTATTAATGTAGTGGAAGCACCCCTATTAGGCCTCTATAGTTCTGTCAACACTTGTAAAAACATTGCCTCATTGTCATGTTCCTCAGCTGCTGTTCTTTCAGCTTGTAGATAGATCATGATGATCAAGAGCAGCAGGACAACAAGGGATCCAGTTACTACAGAATCTTCCTTGAAGAAATCATTTGAAGTAGAATTTTAAAATTATCAATGTTTTTGATACAAAAAGGGAAAAACTATTTCCTCGGGTTGAGGAGCTGATTATGAGGGATCATCAATTTAAAATTGTGCCTGAAGAGTAAAGAAAATGGTTAGGAAAATAAAGTACTTTGAGAATTATTAAGAGTCTGGAATGTTTTGCCACAGTTGATGCACATACTATTATGTCTTTTAGGCGGAAATAATGATTTGAAGCCAAGAAAATTACAAGACAATGTAGAGAAGGAAAGGTGGTAATATCAGTTTTGAATTGCATTTCCATTGAGCGAACAGTGGCACAACAGGCCTGTCTGAAAGTCCTACTGCCCTATTCAGATCCCACCCCTCTTCAGTGTTGTTAACAATAATTTTGATGCAACATTTCTGAGATTCTTCATTAGTTTCTGGCACATTCATGCAAAACAGAACTGATTTACAATCAGGAATGGAATTGGCTGATTTCTGTAATGTGAATAGTTCAAATCTGTAATCCCAGTGCAACCTTACATAACCACTACAAAAAGCCATTTCTTTTTCAACTCTAATTGTTGATGTCTGGTATGTGAAGCCCAATTTTACTACCATGTCAAGCTGCAGTAGCTGCATTCATAAGTACTGATGTGAAAATGTATGTAGCATGCCAAAAACAGAAGATCATAGCAGCTATGTGAAGACAAGATAACAGGTTATATTTTTCGGTCAACTTTCTGAACCTCAGTTCCCCAGTACAGACTGTTTGACTGTTAGCACTTTTTATCAAGTCTGACTGACCATGATTTTGCATTTCAAAAACAGTGCTTACTTCATCTCATTTATGTAACAATAATGATCAGGAGCTGGTGTCTGGCCTTAGGAAGATTAAGATCAGTCAAAACACAGGACACTTTAAACCTCAAACCAAATCTTGCACTCAATTTGAGAACAAGATCTGCAACCGCTCGGGAGTTGCCCCCTAATCGACGTGGCCACCATTTGTTCCTTTTCTGACTGAGTTGATCTTTTTCTGTGCATGTAGCTTGCGGTTTACAACTAACACTATAACCACTAAACACGTGGTTTGATAAACAGCGCACATCTTTTAAATTGGAAATTGGTCATATTTTACTTGAATCCTCTACCCAGATGTTGGGTTCCATGAAGTTCACCAACCTTGAAAATAGCATGAGCACCAGACCTCACTTCTCTTTATGATCACTGTCTGAGTGCTGTTATGTTGTACCGTTAATGAACTGAAACATTGAGTAAGGCTTTGAGAGTCCGCTGAAGTTGTTTTAGCTAACCTACTTAGACAATAATGCACTGGAGGATGGTTAACCAATGAAACTTGAGAAAACTGACAAATCAACTTCAAACCCCAAGACAAGATGTGAAAACCCATTTCCAACTTCCCCTTGTTTTCCTTCACTGTTTTATCCTCTCCCAAGTCCCCTTTTCTCTGCCAACCCTGAACCTTTATTACTTTGTCCATTGGCCCTCACACTTTCCAAACTAATAACATGAGACCAACCTCCTGTTTCCTTGGTCAAAAGAACTGAAGGGGCCAGCTAGGTGCTTTATGCAGTATTTTCTATATTGTTTTTATTTATTAAATCACAATGTTCATTCCCTCAGCAAGGTGGACCAGACACTCTCACCCCCATAGTGTATCGATTGCAGTTTGACTCTCTTCCCCAGCACTGAATCAGTCCTAACACAATACGTAAGAAGCCTCTCAACACCAGGTTAAAGTCCAACAGGTTTATTTGGTAGCACAAGCTTTCGGAATGTCATTCCTCCTTCAGGTGAGTGACGAGTTGTGCTCACGGACGGCGTATATAGGCACAAACTCAATTTATAAGATTATGGTTGGAATGCAAGTCTTTGCAGGTAATCAAGTCTTAAAGGGGCTGGGGAAAGGGTCATCAATCTTCATCAATCATCACCGGAAGAACAAGCAGAATCCCCACTAAATTAAGAAGCTCATTTTCAGTTCTATAATATACAGCTGTTAGCTATTGTGGAACAGTCAGCTTACTTATCTTTTTAATTTAAAAACGTTGGCCAGTGTGGAACAGACTTATATTGAGTAAAGCAGATCCAACCTCGATTTTTGTTGTTATAACATCCACCAGGTGGTGTTTACCTGCTTTTGCCAAAAGCAGCTGCTGAAGGGAATAGTAAACATACCATCCCCAGATACAGACAGACAAAGCCAGACTTTGTTAACCAAGTTAACCAAGATATGTTTTAGGTTAACCTTGAAGCAGTGCTGTTGGCAAACACAGAAAAGGAACAGCAGTCTCCAAACTCTTCAAGCTGCTGGCTTGCAAGAATATAACTGTGGTCACCAATTAATATCCCAAAAGTTAGCTGCTGTCCACTAGTTTCCTGATATATTAGAAGGAATCTTACCAAAAAATGGCAGACTGTTGTTTCCGGTGACAAAACCGGTATGTTTCTCCAGAAAAACACGCCGGTTTTCTCTCCAGATCTTACAACATACTGCCAAAAAATTCAATTGGGTTTGTTTTAGGCTGTTATGTAAGGGGGGTGGGGGGAGGGGGGGGGTGGGGGGGGGGTGGAGCCTCAACACACTGGCATAACCCGGCTGTAATGAGATCGAGGTGCTACCTTGGAAGAGCGCCCTGATCATAATAGAAATAAAAAAATTCCCCCTTCTCCAGGTCTCAGAGCCCCCACCTCCCCCAAGTCATCTGCCCCTTTTCCCCCAACCAGGCCCCTCTCCCCTGGGAGCTGTATTCACCTTTACCCCCAGGGAGATCCCCACAACAGATTCACATCCAGGTGAACGAGATGTAAATAGTGCCAGCATGATGCCATACAGTGCTGAATATCTGGTGAGGGGTTCTGGAGAGATTGCTCATTAATGACAAGCTTAATCTATTAAAATGAGTTTCCTGGGGTCCCGTAGTGAAGGGTCTGGAAGTTTGGAATTCAGAAATATGCCGGCGCAAATCGCACTCTCTGGATTTTTAATGCACCACAGACAGAGAGCCCAGCCTCAAAATGCTCCCCCCCCCAACCCCCGAGTCCAGTTCTGACACAATCTGACATAGAACATAGAACACTACAGCACAAACAGGCCCTTCGGCCCACGAGTTGCACCGATCACATCAACACTTACCAATCCATAGACTTATCTATAACCCCCAATCCCACTAAATCCCATATACTCATCCAGAAGTCTTTTAAAAGACCCCAGCGAGTTCGCCTCCACCACCACTGACGGCAGCCGATTCCATTCACTCACCACCCTCTGAGTGAAAAACTTACCCCTAACATCACTTCTGTACTTGCCTTCCCGCACCTTAAATCTGTGTCCTCTCGTAGCGACCATTTCAACCCGGGGAAATAGCCTCTGAGAATCCACCCTATCTATTCCTCTCAACATTTTATAAACCTCTATCAGGTCGCCTCTCAACCTTCGTCTCTCCAGGGAAAAGAGTCCCAGCTCCCTCAACCTATCTTCATAAGGCATGCCTCCCAATCCAGGCAACATCCTTGTAAATCTCCTCTGTACCCTTTCAATAGCTTCTACGTCCTTCCTATAGTGAGGCGACCAGAACTGTGCACAGTACTCCAAGTGAGGCCTGACAAGGGTCTTATGACCTGACATCCTACTGGAGAAATAACTTATAAACATTTTTATTAGTAAGTGTTAATAACTGGACAATGCCCCAGAACCATACATTGCCCATGCAACATGCACCTGATTGACATCTGTGATTGATAAGTGTGAAATTTGCATATTGCTGAATGCCCAATTGAGGGCATAATTACAAAGAGCGAGCCATGGATACGAATTCACACCATTATATAATATTGATGATGTCTATCTGTCCCTAAAGCAATAAAACTCCACAAGAGACCAAATCTAGGGCCTATATATAAGATTTCATGCTCTGTGCAGTCAGGAGACTTGAATAGATATTGTAATAGAAAGTATAGAATCCAGTCTAGTTCTGCCAAGTAAATATTCTGCCAACAAAAACGATACGAATACAAAGGGGATGGTGAACTTGAGTGGTTTTTCAAACAAGCTTTTAAACATGGCTGTTCATTTTTATTCAGAAGGGGTCAACCTATGATTCAGAGAGAGACAAAGAAAGAAACAGATAGACACTGCCCTATTGGTAATATTTATAATTCAAAAACAATTCACTATTTATCTAAGATTTGTTTATCCAGCTGCATTGGGTGAGTGAAACTAATTATTTGCTGTGCAGTAGAGAATCCTAGAAATTTTATGATGTAATATTTTTAGTACATTGAGCTGATAAAGTTAATTTTGTTGTGTTCCGTTGTTATCCTAAAAAAAAACACAAAATAATGATTTCTGAGGTAATGTCTGGAAATGTTTATGATTGACATCACTATAGCAATTCAGAAAGTACATTGGCTACTGGTGCATCCACCAAGGTACACTTTCCAAATGATGCAGAAACTGCTGATTCAGTTTTGCTGGTTAAAACCTCATTTTACCAAAGTAGTCTTGTGCTTATTTGCTGTTCTGAGAGATAGAAGATGGAGTTGATGTGTGGCCTGGATTTTCTGGGGCCCGGACAAGTTGAGAGGCCTTTAGAATAGCGGGTGGGATCTGATTCCGTGATTCCCACCCTTGTTGGCTCCTTTATAGCTTGGGCATTTCAGACATCCCCCTCTGCAATTTTGATGGAACTGGGCTCATTCTGTTAGAAGGCATGGTTCGTGCCTTTCAAAGGTAACCACTGAGGAGCCTTAGTCCCAAGTCGGAGCCAAAAAGAAGCTATTCAGCATTCCCTTTAAAATATATTGGCCCTTTTACATTCTCATAAAGCTGCCATTCAAACATAACTCTTTATTGTATCAATGGCAAAAAGCTTTCATCCACTTAACACTTTTTAATTTTGTGTAAGTAAACACACAGGCATTCAAAAAACTCTTCAAAGAACAAATAACTTGTTACAAGGCCAGCATTTGTTACCCATCCCTAATTGCCCTTGATAAACCTTGAGCTGCTGCCTTGAACCATGTCATGTAAGTACACCCACAGTGCTGGTTAGCTGCTGGTTGGTTTCTTGCTATGATTTTCAACCACTGCTTTTTACTGTTGTTTCAAGTTGCAAAAGTCTACAGGGAGTCATGTAGCAAGCGCGTAAGGACTTTTTGTTGACCGTGAAGCTTCTGCACAAATTAATTACTCCCACACATGAGTGCATTAGTAGGCATTCTTCTTCGAATATGGCACTGATACTGAACAAGGCTGCAGAGAACAGGAGAAGCTGGTGGAAAAGGGAGAAGTGAGGAGGGATCTCAGCAGAAGGCCATTTCTGCCTGAAGGTATTGACAGAGAAATTGTCTGACCTGAATCTCAATAAGGAATATGCGTAAGATGTCTGTGCTTCATTGAGGTTGTGTTCTTGCAGACAGCCAGCATTGACATGACAGGTCACATGGCCTCCTTGTGTGCTGTAACTATCCTATGACATCCTGTTTTAAATCTGCCACCTATTGCAGTTCATGGCGGGACAAGAAACAAATTACCAGTGACTGTGAAGGTGACTGTGATGCTGAACCTTTATCCAGTTAGACTGGAGCTGGAGACATTTGCAGCCCTCTGCCATAAGGGAGATCACTAAGATCAATAACATATCCAATAAGAACTAACTAAATTTCATCTTTTTAAATATCATAATGAGATGGGCAACCTCATACTGATTTACAATTTCAAACTGAACCCTGGCCGACTGGGTATCCCAAATCTCAGGAAACTCAGTAGCTAGAAGAAACTTCATTATGAAGTATGGTGTTTATCTATCCACCTAGCTATAGTAACAGTGTCAGTCATTTATTTTCCAGGAACCAATCAAAAATAATTTGATTTTCTCTGGGTAGTGTATTTTTTCCAAAAATATATTTTATTCATAAATCTGTGAGAACATTACAAACATCCCAAAATGACCATCACACAAAAGCAATAATATTCAGGCTCTTTACATACATCAAGTAACATTCTGAGATGCTTCAGTACAGTAAGGGAAACTTTTCAGACATTTTACAATGATCTTAGAATGTTGCAGTTACTTTAAAGGTTGTCTATATAGGAAAGTCTCTGGGTAGTGCTGTGGTAAATCTCTTCCATTGGATTTGGGTGTTGCTGGTGAAGTCAACAGCCCATGAGAAGGTGATGTTATTTCTCACTGTGAGTTACTGCATGACAGAGCTGTTTGATATTAATTTAAATGTACACTTATGGGAAGGATGATTCAGTTGGTGGTGTTTCCTAGCCCATCACCAAAAGGATTGTCAGGAAATGCATCTTAGTTTATCACAGCAGTCCCACAGCCATTTAACACAACTGACTGGAGACAAGGCTTCTGTCCCTCACCTGAGTGGAGGTCCCATTTCAGGGGGCTAGCAGCCAATCCATTTGGTCAGCAGCTCTATAGTCCCTGTAATGCCAGTGGTAACAATGGGTCTACATACTGTCCCCAGATTGTAAATCTCGGAGTCCTGGAACAGATATGTTCTGGGCTGGTGAGAGGGGTGAAGGCGTCTAAAATGAAGAGGGAATGTGAGGCCAGGGGCTGAAGAGAATGGGAGGATGCAGAGAAGAGTGAAGTAGAGTTCTTGATGGAGAAGACAGTGGGAGAGGTGCGCCCCATGTGGAACAGACTCTGGGGGAGGGCTGCACCTGATTGGAAATGGGAGGCAGACCATCCCCTTTGCCACTTCCCACCTAAGAGCTGAGCAGGATGCTGCTGGGCTTCACCTTGCCTCTAAATCCCTCTCATCAATCTCAAGGGGCAACATGGTAGCACAATGGTTAGCACTGCTGCTTCACAGCCGCAGGGACCCAGGTTTGATTCCCACCTTGGGTCAGTACCTGTGTGGAGTTTGTACGCTCTCCCCATGTCTGCGTGGGTTTCCTTCTGGTGCTCCAGTTTCCTCCCACAGTTTGAAATACATGCTGGTTAGGTGCATTGACCCAAACAGGCGCTGGACTGTGGCAACTAGAGGAATTTGATAGTAACTTCATTGCAGTGTTAATGTAAGCCTTACTTGTGATTAATAAATAAACTTTAAAATGGAAGCAATGCTACTTTGTTTTGGATTTAGTGAATACTTTTTTAGATATTTGGGCGATTAATGTGACAAGCATCAGTGTAATCCCATCAGCCCTGTCTCTTGTTATTGAAGGAAATACGAGCCCTCCTAACACATACTGAGCACAAATACTGTCATTCACAGAGTGCTAGCTGTTGAAGTTATTAGTTCAACAATGTGAGAGACAACCCAATTAGTATACACTTAAAGAATGTCAAGATTTGCCTAAATGCCCAGCTCGAGCATGGGTTCAGTAACTCACCCCACCCAGCATGTGTTGTAAAGGTTGTATACATTAATGTGAAAGCAGTATTCTCACAGTGCAGGCTTGGTAATTCTTTCCAGCTACTTTCATACTATTATTATTTTAGTTCTTTATTAGATGCAGGTTTAGCAACTCCTCCCAGTCAACAACTGGATTTGGGTGTTGGCTGGCTAGGTCAGCATTGATATTAATCAGCGATATTAAAGGACTGTATATTTATGCTGATACTCATCCAGCTTTTTTATACCTTTTAAGCTCAAACTCCTTTTGGAAAAGTTTCCCATAATAATATATTAGATATTCATAATTTTTAAAAATGGCCTTCCTTTGCCCTCCTCCAATCACATAAAGCCTCAAAATTAAGCCTTGCCACACTTCTGTAAACTTGTCTGCCACCACTCCAAACCAAATAGCCTGTTACTCCACCTTCAGCTCTTTGTGTATCTTCCTCTCCCTTCAACACGTTGTCAGTCATACTTCGTGCTGCAAGGGGACAGCCTCCTATATTCCCTTACTCGCTCCCCCCCCATCCCTATCCACTAATATCCTCAATAAAACTCATCCCCATGACTCTTGCTAATAGCTTTTCCTTTGGCTTAGTTGTCTTTTCCCTGTGAAATACCTGAGGGTGCCTTTCTATATATATGCATGTTGTTAGTGTTAATTCCTGCTTTCTACTTGTTGAGTGGTGTGAACCTATTTCTCCAGTTGCTTTTTGATGCCTAAAAGAAATCATTAGATATTTCAAGAGTTGGAAGCTCAAGTAAGCTTTTAAACTCAAATGTAATAAATCAACAATCAACTCGGAGACCTGACTCAAGCCATTGGGATTTTGCAGTAACATTTGATGTGCACGTTATTTTCATTGTTCATATGTTGCTTCCTATTCACCAATAAAGTTGTTGTCTAGACAATGAGCCAGTCAGAGACAGCTGATGCTTACAAACCACTGCATTTTTTGTACACTGAACTATTAGAAACATTTTTGAAATTCCACACCTTTCAGCTCACATTCACCTGGAAAATGACATCAGTTATGAAGCACTAACATCATCAGAGGTCATGATTGATATGACTCTGAGACATGCCGTGTTGACAGACTGTGGCTGCTAGCTGACTTTGCAAGTATGTCATTAGAAGAGGTCACAATTTGATGCATAGCAAAAACAGAATTAGTTTTCAAATGAGATTTTCTTCCTTGCAACTTAGATAAAAGGGCTGTTCTACCTTGAAGAGGGTCATCTTGTCAACATTAATACTTTTAAGTTAAAGAAAAGCATTGCTAACTTTAACATTTTGTATTATTTTTGATCATTTGTTTAAACAAAAGTATTCAATGAACTGTGATTGTGTTATTGGAGGAAAGTGTGTAGAGGTTACTTAAAGTACCATGAAGGATTTTATTTGCTATCAGTAGAGTTTACCTGAATGGTACTGGATATTTCTGATTACTTCTGTTAAATGTGGTGCTTGTTAATTCTCCTCCACACTGCCATGGTTAACAGCAATTCCTAGCCCTTAACAGTAAAAATATATACTGCTGAAATAAATTTATGAAAAAGTATCCTGGTGACAGAGATTCTTCCCTTAAAATTGAGTGAGTAAGTATTTGTAATTGTATTTTGTTGTGTGTGTGTGTTGCAAAGCAGGGGCTCTTTGTTTTCTTTTAAAGTATTTTCTTTTCCATCCCTTGGTTGGTTTTCCTCATGTCAGACATTGGGTAGAATTCTCCTAAGGCCCCATCAGGAGATTTGATGGCGGGAATGGGGGAAGAATGTGGCAGGCAGCCAGTTTCAAACTGGCGTGAATTTACAGCGGGATCTTGCATTGGTGCCCACAAGGTGTGTTGGAAAACCCACCAGAGGACAGCTTGAACCTCATTTGCATCCAGTTAATGGATGCAGATGATCCACAACTCCTCCCCATGCCAAATTCTCCATGATGCCAGCAGGAAAATATGCCAGCGTGAAACCGGTTAGTGCAATGTGGTGTGCAGATGTCAGCACTCACCTGATGAATGCTTGGAGCTGTCTCCAGTGTTCAGGATGGGGGCCACCCACAATTCTGGACCTTGAAACACCTCAGCAATGTGTCAGTGGTGCATCTTCAGATGGGTCTTCCAGATTCCGTGCCCTGGAGGGGGTCCATCTTCCTACCTCAACATTCCTGGAGATCCAGCTTCATTCTCCGGAGATCCATCTCCTGGTCTCAGAGTGCCGCTAGAAAACTATTTTCATTTTCTGGTGGTCTACCTTCTTCCTTCAATGGCGAGTCAGTGATATTGGACACCTTTTCGATATGGCCCCAGAACATGACAGTGGACAACATGCCATCCAGGCCTGCCCATAACTGAATATGGTATAAAATACCTGGGTGCATAATAAATGAGCTCAGGTCCAGAAGATATGGTATGTATTCCCATCAGCTGCCGTTGTGGGAAACACTCCACTTTTCACTTCCTGCCATGGCACCAAGTCTAAAAATGGGAAAATTCTACCCTCCATCTCTGGCTGTTGACAAGAGTTGACAAGAAATCTTGTTCTTAAGTTCTCTAACAATACTTCTCTGAAACTGGTTGTTAGCTGATGTCTGAGAGTGAACCATGATCATTCTTCTTTTAATTCCTCTCCCCCCCTTCTTTTGAAAAACATCTGATCACAAGTCACTGCAACCTTGGGATAGCAAATTGAGTTTGGGAACTCATCGTAGGTCAATCAGCTTGCTCCCACTCAGCCATGGCACACTAGGGCCATGATGCTCAAACAATTACTTAAATAGTCTCAAAAGCTGGGATATAAGGAGAGTGAATATTTCCAACTGAACAGAAGAACTTAACTTCCAGACACAGCAAGTCATTACTTTTTAAAGTACAAGGATCAGTGGTAACATTTAACTTTGTTTCATCGCAACAGAAAATGTACCATCTCTTTATACATCTCTCTGCACTGTGGACACTATCAAGCTCACTCTTCTTCTTTTATATTTGTAATATGCATCATTCTACAGCTTCACTTACTTAAGTGTCAAGGAAAATGAAACAAATTTCACACTTAGCTCTTTACTCAAAGAAAGGAATCAATCCTCTTTCTTACCCTATTGTTGCATGCATGCCCCAGCCCTTCCACCTTCCCACATCCTGTCTTGCAAAGTCCACACAAAAGCAATAAAGGTCATCATCTTTCTGAATAAAAGGCATTCCCGCTCCTGATCTGTAAGCAGCCTGCAGGAAGCCTATCACATTACATCATCTGGTTAGGAAGGACCACTCGGAAGATTTCTCTGGCCAGCTGGCATAAAGCTGGATGAGTATTATCAATTCTGAATGCTGACTGCTATAGTTAAACACAAGCCAACTGAGCTGGCCAATCAGGATTGAAACTTCATGTTTCAGCACTGCATTATAGAATGGGAGGATGTCAATTTAAATTTGTTATTCATTACATTGCAAGGCTCTTTGAAGGGAGAAATTGAGGATGAACTCAAGTGACAGTAAAATTTAGCAATGGACAATGTAGTGGCAGTCACTTTGGTACATCATAAGACAGTATGGCATCCTGGGTGTACTGTTTTATACTGTGACTCCAACTGCTGTGTCAGGATCAGCACATACACAACTGAGTCCTGAACGTTATTACAGGAGTATGGCAAGGCTGCATACTCTTTCCATTCCTCTACCTCTTGTTATTGATTTCATCATGTGAAGGAAATGGTGGGAGCAGACTTTGGTATCTTTTGCAGCACCACCAATTCATGGACATGGATTTCACAGATGACATTTCATTCAGCTGGCTGAAGAATTATATGCTCAAAGGCATGACAACCACTCTTGAAAATAGGAGTACCAAGGTTGAACTAAGCAGCAGCCCAAGAAGACCAGGACAATGACAACTAGACAGCAACAAGGGCCTCCCATCACCATCGGTTAGCAAACATCAACAATTTCCTGCTTAGGAAGCATAATTTCCTGTGACATCTACACAAGAATCAGTCTTCCAATAGGTCCAAAAGGTCTGGGAATCCAGTACCCTCAACACAGCCATGAGGCTGTATGTCCATAGAAATAGAAATACAATCACAACCTATGTCAAAACATGCAATAGAACAGCAAAAGATTCACATTTAAGTTGGGTGTCTTTCACCAGCGCTACCTACATATGATCCTGGCATCACTAAAAAATAAGTTTTTAAGAGGACTGGTCAGAGGTGCTTATGGGATAACATTTTGCCTTCAGGACATATGACCCACCAGATTGGTAGTAGAATGGACACTATCACATGGAAGAAAAAGACCTGGCGGAGTACACTTAAGGAGCACTTACAGGAGTGGAACATCACCTGGGCTGGAGTGAAAGAGATTGCGATGGACCAGGGCTAGTGGTGGAGTCTTGCTGCCCATTGTCCAACATGAAAGTCTGAGTCAGTGGAATTACCTTCATTGAGATATGCGAGCTGATCACGTGCCTATCACCTTCGAAGGTTTGTACCTGTTACTAACAGAGGGGAGAAGGGAAGAGTGGGAACATAATTTAATTGCTATTTTTAAAGTAGTATGATAATCATAACATGACAAACCAGATGTTTAATAAACTCATCTCTGTTTCTACTCTGTGGACCTGTCATTCAAGCAGGTCAGCCACTGAGCCATCAGAACTGAGCTACATCGTTACATTTAACAAACTTTAGCTATGTAATTGAACAAGGCACAAAAACGGACATGGGGATCACTATCTGTTCTTTTAAGTGGTTGTGGGGTGCAGCCAGTGCTGTGCGCACAATTGAGTAGCTGCGTGCATGAGGAGGGGCTGCAAAATTATAATTACATTATTTAAAACCAACAAGCCTTCTTAAAGAGGGAGGCACACTGTGTTTGGAGCAGGTATAGGAAGTTACTCCAGTAGTGATTTTAATATGGGGAACACTCCATTATAAAATGACATGGCAGACTGAGGCTCCAAGATTTTGCATCGTATTCAAAACCCTTATTGCAGAGAATGGTGATGAGGAGGGCCAGAAGATTAACTGGAAGAACTTTGTAAAGACAGTGGGACCAGCTAGCCCTGACAGTCAATATCATGAGTCCTTGCATGCCTGCCGTCCATATGCATATGTGTTGCTGAACAAAATCATGATGCATGTCGTCAGAGGATAGACTTTGTTGCTCAGTAGCCACTCTTTACTTGATGATAGAAGCTCAAGCAGATGCAATGAACTGACGGAGAATTAATCATAAATGCTTCCAGGTTATCAGGAATTGATCTATATGATTCGCTACATATGACCACTTGCCAACTAGAATTTGATTTCCCTGTGACTACATGGAGTCTCTTTCAGCTGAGGTGAGACATGGTGCTTGCAAAGTAGCAAACAGTCAATGGCATCCTGCACATGGAGATGCCTGCAATTATCACAAAGCCAGGAGCTGTTGTCTGTTGTCTGACAAGATCAAATGTATTCATCTCCATTGGAATACAGAGCTGTCAAGAGCTCCATCATGCAACAATGGATAACAAACTACAAGATAGAATGATTAAATCCTGACAGCACAGAAGGAGGCCATTTGCCCATCAAATCTGCACTGAATCTCTAACACAGATCTTACCCAGGCCCAGCCCCCTCACCCCATTCTCTTAGCCCCATGCATTTACCCCATTAATCCCCCTAATCGACACTGCAATTTAGCATGACCAAACTACTAATCTGCTGATCTTTGGGCAATGGGAGGAAACCACAGCACCCAGAGGAAACCCTTGCAGAAATGGGGAGAACACACAAACTACACAGGCAGTCACCCAAGGCTGGAATCAAAGCCAGGTCACTGGCGATGTGAGGCAGCAGTACTTAACAATGTGTGGTACCTATGGTAGCATACTGGTTAGCATTTAAGATATTAAGAATTTGTTCCTGGGAAGAACCACTAATGTTCATTGCATCTTCAAAGAGGCTGCAATTCTGGTTCATCCTGGAGATTCAGGGAGGAGAATTGCCTCCTGAAAAGTCTGGATTCATGTGGTCTCCTGCTGAGTAGCACTTCTCCCCTTCCTGTTCATCTGCCAGTAGCTTGTCCTGCTTTGTATCTTGGCTGCTCATTCTCCATGCTGTGGTTCATAGGGAAAACAAACTCCATTTTTATTTACTCAAGAAGTGTGGGCGTCTCTGACTAGGCCAACATTTATTACTAATCTTTAATTGCCTTCAAGAAGGCAATTGTAAGCTGCCTTCTTGAATCACTGTAGTCCATGTGATGTAGATACATACAAATTGAAGTTAGGGATAGAGTTCCAGAATCTTGACCCAGCAACAGTGAAGAAACGATATATTTCCAATCAGGATGGTAAGCAGCTTTGAGGAGAACTTGCAGGTGGTGATGTTTCTATGTATCTGCTGTCCTTCTAGATGGCAGTAGTCATGGGTTTGGAAGGTGCTATCTGGGGAACTTAGATGAGTTCCTGCAGTGCATCTTGTAGATGGTACTCACTACTGCCACTGTGTGTTGGTGATGGAGGAGTTGAATGCTTGTGCAATGGGTACCAATCAAGTGGGCTGTTTTGCACCCACATCTGGGAGTAAGTAGTTTGTGCAAGTTCCTTGAAGTTAGGACAACTCGCTCAGGGCATGCCCCACCACTCCCTGTAAGTTTTAGAAACTTACACAATTTTAGAAACAATCACTTTACAGTTGCAGCAGCAGACAGTAGAATTAATCAGCGATTAAACTGAAGACAGTTGATTATCCCTTTAAATAACATTGGTGATGTCTGAGTGAGAACCAAATCCTTCCTTAACAATGTGCCACACTAGCCTTGTACTTTCAACTTTAAATAACAATACAAATCACAAAATACTTCTACTAACCAAACACTGAAAATCGATAAGTAACTAACCTGAAATTAGTTGAGAATTTCTTTAAACATCAAAATACTTGCATCAAATCAGTATAATACACAGACATCACAATCTGCTTATTTTGCTCACCAGGGATGCTTCCTGCACACATAGTAACACCTTACAAAATTGGCATCCGGTGTTGCTCGCACGAGCCACAGATGCCACTTTGGAGTCAAAATGATACTTGCAACATTAAGTAACAAGTACAGAGGAGCCAAATTTTATAGCTTCACTCTTTGTCTATCTCTGTTTTTCTCTCTGTTTATTTTCCTGCTCCCTCAGTAAAAGTGGGATTACACTGGGGTATGATCAAGAGCTCCAGCTAAAATCCTCCACTCCTCTCTTGTGCTCCTTAATGTCATTCATAATATTCACATTGGCTGAAATAGAGTTGTTTACAGAGGCCAGCAGCTGTTAGTGTACCAGTGCTTTTGCTGTTTTCATGTCAACCAATGAAGGCATAATTATCTCAAAAGCTTTGTTCTATTTCCAGGGAGTGTCATAAAGTATTCATGTGGAATTTGTTTGTGCTTGCGTGGAATTGTATAAAGGAAGAGCCTCCTCTAATTACTCCTTTTATTCTTCATATATAACTTGCCCTTGTTTACAAATAGCAACCATCTCGATTGCAGTGACATCATCAGTGAGATAAAATCAAATTGTGACGTACATAGAAGATACAGCATCAATCCTGGTAAAAATATTTATCCAACACATGGAACTATCTCAAAATGAATGTCTAAACTTTGTAGGACATCCAGCCAAAGTTCATCAAGCAACCCAGTTCTTTCAGACAACCATTCAACTGCTTTTCAAATATTTTTAGTTTCATTTGTCTTCAGAATCAGATTGTTACAAACATTTATCTCTTCTGAATTGAAAAAAAACTTTCTATTGTCTGGTTTAATTTACTTTCACTAATGTGTATTCAAGTTTTGTAGTGCTACAAACCTGACTTACTTCAAAGTAATAGCCTGGGTTTATTTATCTGTTCCACTCAGTACTTAGACACCTGAATGAGTTTTCTCCTTAAACTTTTCTCTGAGCTTGATCCTCTAATCGTTAACCATATCTCATCGCTGTCGTATTTGGCATCATTCTTGTTTTATTTTCTCTATATCCTTTCCAATGCGTATATGTCCTTTTCCTAGCCCAGTGACCTACATTCAACACAGTTTTCCAGATGTGGACCAAACAGTACATAATAAAGCCTTAGAGTAATCTCTTTATGCTTGTATCTTAAAACCAAGTTCCTTGTCGTTTTTGAAGAAAAGTGGAGAAGTTGCCCTGTGTTCTAGTCAAAATTTGTTCCTCAATCAATTCCACTGAAAACTGAATACTCTATCATTAGTCATCTTGCTGTGTGCAAATTGGTTACCAAAACAACAATGTCTACCTTTCAAAAATGCTTTGCTGGCTTTGGAATATCTTGAGTTGTGAAAGGTGCTATATAAAATTTAGAATCTTTTTCTCGTTTGATACAGAGCAGTTTGGTGATGATGGTGGTGGGAACAGTTAGGTTTTTCACAATTAGGAATGATCAGAAATGAAACTCTCGCATTAAAGGTAACAAGCCAAAGAGTGCAGAAGGTGGGGGAAGCCTACTGTTTCAAATCATTGCACCTTCATTGTTCTAAAATGATTGTGATTTTATCGTGCTGCCCTGATTTTGTTGCTTTTGTTTGATAGGAGGCACTGTGACTGCTGCCATGTGATTTAGATCCTTTCATAACTCTTTGTGATGTTGGGTGTCAGTAACTCATTATTTTGTGTTCATTTTTACATTTCTGTACATGGCTGCATTGCAAATTTTCACCCCTCTCCCGCCCATGCTTCTCTTAAACATCAGCTTTGTGGTGGCGGCTTCCAAGTTTTGCTTGTTCTAATGGTGATGGCCATATTTTCTGTGGCAACATATCCCTATTTCCACTGGCTTATATCTACCTTTTCTCTCCAGCAGACCATCCAGTCACTATTAGAACTGAACCAGAATCGCAGTAAACTGAAGCTGTACATAGGACACCTCACGGCTCTGTGTCAGGACCGTGACTCCCAGATTCTTCAAGGATTGACACCACCCCCAGCATATGGAACTGATAATGACAGGGCAACGTGGGAGGAAGAGTTGCAAAAGATGAGCTCAGAACAGGTAAAAGAAAAATGTAATAATTGCTCAAGTATGCTTTGGCATTACAGACAGTCCATTGATGTTTGCTACTTTCCCACTTTACATCCATTCCCTCCTCAGCTATCAACTACCTTTCCACAGTTGTCAAAATAGTGTAATGATTAAAAGCCTTTTGAATTGATATACCTGTAAATTCACAATATAATGCTTATTTATTTCTGCTGCATAAAAGGTTTATTGGAAAGTCATGGTTTGAAGCAATCATTTTAAAATGATTCCAAAGTCAGGAGTTTGTTACTCATGTTGTGATTTTATGCTGCAGTGGGGACCCAATAAACTATAAAAAGCCCCAGGGTGCTTCCCTGATTCCTAATATAAGTGTCAACACGCTCAGCTAGTCTAGTATCACAACAGTTACCATAATATGCTACCCATTAATTTCCCAAACTCCCAGGATTTTGAAAGGAGACAAACTGAAATCTTTCCCTTCAAAGGATGGGCAGGAGAGGGAGAGAGAACAGAAGACGATAGTGCAACTGAGGTGCTTGGCTGTATTCTGCCATGGTTGATAATACAGTATAATAAATAGAATCATAGAATCCCTACAGAGCAGAAGTAAGCCATTAAGCCCATCAAGCCTGCGCCAACAACAATCCCATCTAGTCCCTTTCCCTGTAACCCCACATTTTACCCTGCTAGTCCCCCTGACATTAAGGGGCAATTTAGCATGGCCAATCCACATATTTGGAGTGTGGGAGAAAATTGGAGCACTCTGAGGAACCCATGCAGACACGGGGAAAATGTGCAAACTCCACATACAGAGTGACCTGAGGTCGGAATTGAACCCAGGTCCCTATTGCTGTGAGGCAGTAATGCTAGCCACTGGACCACCGTGACACCCAGATATGTTATGCCAAAGATCCTTAAAGAAAACTGGAATGATCTTGTTGATTTCAACACATTTGTTCATGCCTTTCTTGAAGTTAATTTATACTTGTTATAGAAAAATGGGTGGAATCACAGGATGAAAATATGGAATGTAATTGTCAGCTACAGAGTTCTATATATTAAAAACAGAATCTCATTGATCGTTGCTGATGTGTAATAAGAGGAAGAGGGAATACTCCAGGAGAGTATTCATATTGATGCTTCACATTTAATTCAACAAATTATCTGAGGGAACAAGTATTGTTTTTTGAAAACATTAAAGTCTTGCCAAAGAGAGATCTTTTTGCAATATTTGTACGAAAACAATGAGGTTTACTGCAGTGATAAAGGGTTCAATATATTTGCAAGCAAACGTTAAGCTTTCTTAATGTTTCTAAGATACCCAACAATGTATTTGTTAGTTAGCTGTTATTATTTCAAGCTTTAATTTGCATTTTGAAAGAGGTTATCACTTTTCATTTATCTGGTGAGGTTCAAAGGATCCCTCCTGTTTGGAAAATCAAGAGGGCAATCAGTATGGTTTTACATTCATCAATAAGTTGAGACAGTTGAGCACAAAACCAGTATTTTAGTAACACTTAATTCTTATTTTATATTCTGTTAACAGCTACATCTTCTATTTACTAGCACCTTTGAAGTGACAGAATGTCCCAAAATGTTTCACAGGATCATTATAAAACATGTATTATAAAAACCTGTTAATGCAGTGTGAGCATCAGCTTAGGTAGAAGCTAAACATCAAAGCATTGACACAAGAGACTGGTATCACAAGTTGTTTAGCACTCTTCAATCACCTTTGGTCTTCAGCATTGTATTTGGTCAAAATTAATTTTCTCCATCCGCAGAGGATAACACAATATTTTTCTGCTTCAAAAGTATAAATGCAACCAGTATATTGTGACCCATCGAGCAGTTTTTGTAACTCTGTAGTTGTAACACTTGCTCACCACTTCATCAATTGTGGGTTGGCTGATCAATTTGTGAAGATGTTTATCACATTTTGTCACTGGTCTCAATGTCCCCTTTGTACTTTTACAATGGATTTAAGCTATTGAAAGTTTATTTATTTGTGTCACAAGTAAACTTACATTTAACACTTCAATAAAGTTCCTGTGAAAATTCCCTAGTTGCCACACTCCGGCACCTGTTCGGGTACACTGAGGGAGAATTTAGATTGGCCAGTTCACCTAAGCAGCATGTCTTTCAGAATGTGGGAGGAAACAGGATCACCAGGAGAAAACCCATGCAGACGCGAGAAGAATGTACAGACTCTGGATAAACAGTGACCCATGCCAGGAATTGAACCCGGGTCCCTGGGATTTGCAAACTTTAAACCTTTTATCATTGACCTTTAAGTTGTCAACATGCATCTGCATTGATGATTGAAAGCTTCATATTCATTGTCTTTATGAATTAAATCCAAAAAGAACCTTTTTTTATTTTCTAGGTACAGTTGTACCGAACAGCACCTTGAATAAAAGAGTCACTCCATATCATTATAGTACTGTCTTCCGAAAGCCACATTTATCCATATAAACTAGGTTTCTGCTGCACTTCTGTTGAAATTACAGTAGCAGAAATTCCAGATAATTCAAGACCGTTGTCTATTGCTTTTGATTCAGGTAGAAAGTTGTTTGGTTTAAAGTTGATCTACTGTCCTCAATGCACAATTATCCAAGAACATAAGAAATTGGAGCAGCTGTAAAGCATATGGCTTTTCAAACTCGCTCCACCATTCAATATGGTCATGACTGATCTTCTGTCTCAATTTCACTAACCTTTTTGCATTAGTCCTTGATTCCTTGAGAGATCAAAAATCTGTTTATTCCCATCCTTGAATATCCTCACAGTAGGACATCCTCAATCATGTGGGGGTAGAGATTTCCTCAAGGTAAAGAAACTCTAAGTCATCGCAGTCTTATATAATTAACTGTTTTCTGTGACTGTGCACTCATGATCTAAAATTGCCAAGCCCTTTCAAGATCTTACATGTTTCAATGATATCACCTCTCATTCTTCTAAATCAGAGAAGATAGGCCCAATTTACCTGACATCTCTTCATAGGAAAACCCCTAATCCCAGGAACTAATCTAGTAAACCTTGGCTGTATTGCCATCAAGGTATGTATATTGTTGCTTAGTTATGGAGGCCAAAACTGCACACGATACATCAATGTATGGTTTCCCAAAGCCATTAAGATTTCTTTATTCTTGCACTTTAACCTTGCAAAAAAGGTAATATGTCATTTGCCATCCTAATTGCATATTGTACCTAAATGTTACCTTTCTATACTCCTTGTACAAATCCATATTTTATCCCTTTTCTCTGCTTTCTGTAAGGTAACCAATCCTTCATCCATGCTACTATGTTACTGCCAACTCCATGAACCCGTATCTTATGCATTAACCTTTTGTGTGGCACCTTATCAAGTGCCATTTGGAAATTTAAGAATACAATGCCGGAACTTTCCTGCTGTTCATGCCACAAAAGCAAATTTACAAGATTCTGCTGATGAAATTTTAACATACTTACTAAACAAGACAAATGAACTATATTACAGCTGACACAAAATTTTGAAAGATTTCAGTACAAACACAGAAAATGATTCAAATATTCACATTCATTCACTCCAGCTATATATTACATACACAAATTTGGAAAGATAAACCAATATATCATATCTATCTTATACTCTAATATTCATAGTAATTACATGCAGTACATGTGACCCAACTACAAACTGTGGTCAGACGGACCACACTCCAAAATAAGTGACAGAAGCAACCAAAGCAGATTCTATGGATTTCTCCACAATCAATCTAGACATTTATCACATTGTGAGTTAACCAATCACGTAGAAACTTTGGATGGAATTCTCTGGCAATGCACATTCCATTGCCACTGCCAGTGAGAACAGAGAATTTGACACTAAGCCAAATCTTCCTTCGCTGCCGCGGGACAGGAGAATCCTAGCTGTGGGTGAAGTTGGAGAATCCAGCCTTTTGTGTTTATCACAAGGGCTTTCAAACTTCACGTTTGAAGAACTCGCCTTGGAATTCTTTCCAAACATCACTCCCCCTCAGACAGTTTCAACAAGGATTCACTTAGATCTCCGAGTACGCTCACAAGCCACTTTCCAAGCACACTTTCAGATCTTTGGCATTTTTAAGCAGAAAGCCACTGCTCCAAAAGGGTACCTTTACCTTTACAACTGGCAGCAAAGAGTCATCACCCTTCGACTACTATCCTGGATTTTCTGGGGTATCTCTCGAGCCCACTTCACTTCAAATTTGCTCCTTGCAGCTCTCTCTCTAACTCAGAATCTATTGCTCTTCTCCTTTTGCTCAACTTTACTTAACAGGATTTGTTTCTGATCTCTGTCCTTGTCCCTTACCTGGGACTGTCTTCTGGGATGTGTTTTTGATCCCTGTCATCATCTTATGCGATCCCTCTCTGCCCTACTCACTGGATTGGGCCACTTTCTTCATGTCTTGCTCCCTGTGACACTTTCAGCTCAATGGTCCTCTGGTCCAACTCATCTGACCTGCCTTTTTGCTCCATTTCACTGTTTTCCTTGCTTCTGTGTATATGTGCAGGCCAGTTCCCAGCCTGAAGATGTGAAAATGGTCCAACTGTGCATGAGTGGCCACTTCCCAGCCAGTGTGTGCACAGAAGCCCCAAGGCCTACTAGGAACTGGAATTCCCGTACTGCGACTTTGTTTTAAACTTTAAGTATTGGAGCTCGTTCCATCTATTACTTGTTCTAAAAAACCTATTGTATTCTTGTTTGACCCGTACCTCTGCTCCAACCGACTCTCCAGCAACTGCTTGTTCTTCTGCAGTATGATAGTCTCAAATGAAGGATGCGTTATGCTAATTTTATCTGAAGCTGCAATAAGATTGCAAGCATAAGAACATAAGAACGTAAGAAATAGGAGCAGGAGTAGGCCATCTAGCCCTTCGAGCCTGCCCCATCATTCAATAAGATGATGGCTGATCTGTCGTGGCTCAGTTCCACTTTCCCGCCCTCTCCCCATAACCCTTAATCCCCTCGCTTATCAAAAACACATCAACCCGCGTCTTAAAAATATTTAGCGAGGCAGCCTCCACCACTTCAACGGGCAGAGAATTCCAGAGATTCACCACCCTTTGAGTGAAGAAGTTCTTCCTCAACTCCGTTCTAAACCGCCCCCCCTTCATCTTGAGGCTATGCCCCCTAGTCCTACTGTCCTTTCTGAGCGGGAAGAGTCTCTCCACCTCTATCCTATCCATCCCATTCATCATCTTATATGTCTCAATGAGATCTCCCCTCATTCTTCTAAACTCTAACAAGTACAAGCCTAGTTTGTTCAGCCTCTCCTCATAGATCAACCCCCTCAACTTTGGCATCTGCCTAGTAGACCTCCTCTGCACTCCCTCCAAGGCCAAGGTGGGAACAAGATTGGGTTTTGCATGCTTTCAATGATACCTATTGATTCTAATTCATAGATGCTCAGTTTGACTTCTGAATCAAACAATTTTAACAAGTTTATCCTTTTGGCATGTTAGCTTGCCCACTTGTGTAACTATATAAGCCCATTCTTTGCATGGGGACCATAAGTCAATAGGAGAGAACATAGAACACTACAGCACAAACAGGCCCTTTGGCCCACAAGTTGCACCGATCACATCTATACCTACCAAGCCATAGAACTATCTGTAACTCCCAATGCCATTAGATCCCATATACTCATCCAGACGTCTTTTAAAAGACCCCAGTGAGTTTGCCTCCACCACCACCGACGGCAGCCGATTCCACTCACTCACCACCCTCTGAGTGAAAAACTTTCCCCTAATATCCCCTCTGTACTTTCTTCCCAGCACCTTAAACCTGTGTTCTCTCATAGCAACCATTTCAGCCCTGGGAAATAGCCTCCGAGAATCCACCTTGTCTATTCCTCTCAACATTTTATAAACCTCTATCAGGTCGCCTCGCAACCTTTGTTTCTCCAGGGAGAAGAGACCTAGCTCCCTCAACTTATCTTCATAAGGCATGCCTCCCAATCCAGGCAACATCCTTGTAAATCTCCTCTGCGCCCTCTCAATAGCTTCCACATCCTTCCTGTAGTGAGGCGACCAGAACTGCGCACAGTACTCCAAATGGGGTCTGACAAGGGTCTTATAAAGTTGCAGCATTACCTCCCTACTCCTAAACTCAATCCCTCGATTAATGAAAGCCAGTACACCGTACGCCTTCTTGACCACATCCTCCACCTGCGAGGCCAATTTAAGAGTCCTGTGGACCCGGAGCCCAAGATCCTTCTGCTCTTCAACACAGTTAAGACTCCTACCCTTGATATTGTACTCCTGCATCCTGTTGGTCCTGCCAAAATGGACCACTACACATTTATCCGCATTGAAATCCATCTGCCACTACTCCGCCCAGTCTTGCATCCTACCTATGTCACGCTGCAACTTCTGACATCCCTCCAGACTATCCACAACACCACCAACCTTCGTATCGTTGGCGAACTTACTAACCCATCCCTCCACTTCCTCATCCAGGTCATTTATGAAAATGACAAACAGCAAGGGTCCTAGAACAGATCCCTGGGGCACTCCACTGGTGACCGACCTCCATGCAGAAAAAGACCCATCCACAACCACTCTCTGCCTTCTGCAGGCAAGCCAGTTCTGGATCCACAAGGCCAAAGCCCCTTGGCTCCCATGCCCTCTCACCTTCTCAAGGAGTCTTGCATGGGGGACCTTGCTGAAGTCCATGTAAACCACGTCCACCGCTCTTCCTTCGTCAATGTGTTCAGTCACATTTTCAAAGAACTCAACTAGGCTTGTAAGGCACTTGACAAAGCCATGCTGACTATTCCTGATCACTCTAAACTTCTCTAAATGCTCATAAATCTTGTCCCTCAGAATCCTCTCCATCAACTTACCAACCACTGAGGTCAGACTCACCGGTCGATAATTTCCCGGGCTATCCCTGTTCGCTTTCTTGAAAATAGGAACCACATCCGCAGTCCTCCGGAACCTCTCCCGTCTCCATCGACGATGCAAAGATCATCGTCAGGGGCTGCGCAATCACTTTCCTCACCTCCCACAGTAACCTGGGGTACATCCCATCCGGTCCCAGCGACTTATCTACCTTGATAGAACTTAAAAGTTCCAACACATCCTCTTTCTTAATATCCACATACTCAATCTTTTCAGTCTGCCGCAAACCTGTAGTACAACCTCCCAGATCACTTTCCACCGTGAATACCGAGGCAAAGTACTCATTAAGCACCTCTGCCATTTCTTCCGGTTCCACACAGACTTTTCCCCCTTCACCTTTTATAGGTCCTATCCCTTCTCTTCTCATCCTTTTACTGTTCACATATTTGTAGAACGCCTTAATCTTACCCACCAAAGCCTTCTTATGTCCCCTTCTGGCTCTCCTAATTTCCTTTTTAAGCTCCTTTCTACAAGCCTTATACTCTTCGAGATCCTTAACATCTCTTAGCTCTCTGAACCTTTCATATGCCTTGCTTTTCTTCCTGACCAGGTTCACCACAGCCTTTGTGCACCATGGCTCCTGCGACCTACCAAAACCTCCTTGTCTGTTCGGAATGTTGTCGTGCAGAGCTCTAGTCAAACATTCCTTGAAAATCCGCCTTCAGTACTTTTCCCCAAGAACACCTCCTTCCAGTTTACTCGTCCAATTGTCTGCCTGATGTCATCATATTTCCCCTTACTCCAGACAAACACCTTCCTAGCCTGCCTGATCCTATCTCTTTCCAATGCTATCGTGAAGGAGATAGAATTATGATCTCCATCCCCGAGATACTCTCCCACCGAGAGATCCGTCACCTGTCCTGGTTCATTAGCCAGCACCAGGTCAACAGCCTCCCCTCTCGTAGGCTTATCCACGTGCTGTGTCAGGAAAACCTCCTGAACACACCTAACAAACTCCTCCCCATCCAAACCCCTTACCCTAGGGATATTCCAGTCAATGTTTGGGAAATTAAAGTCTCCCATCACAACAACTCTGTTATTACTACATCTCTCGAGGATCTGTTTCCCTATCTGCACCTCAACTTCCCTGTCACTATTGGGTGGCCTTTAGAAGACACCCAGCAAAGTTATTGACCCTTTGCTGTTCCTAACTTCCACCCACAGAAACAGTCCCTCCACGGCATCCACCTTCTCTGCAGCCATGACACTGTCCCTGATCAACCTTGCCACTCCGCCACCTCTTTTGCCCCCCTCCCTGTCCTTCCTGAAGCATCTGAATCCCGGCACCTGAAGTACCCAGTCCTGTCCCTGAGACATCCAAGTCTCTGTAATGGCCACCACATCTCATTCCCAAGCAGCAATCCACACCCTAAGCTCATCGACTTTGTTCACTACACTCCTGGCGTTAAAATAGATACACCTCAGACCTCGGTCTGGGTACTTCCCTTCTCCATAACCTGTCTAACCTCCCTCTCATACTGTTTACAGTCCTTCTCTATCTGGGAGCTAACCTCCTCGCTCTCAGTCTCCTCATCTCTATTCCCTCCCCCAAACCTTTCTACTTTAAAGCACCCCCCCCCCCCCCCCCCCCGCCCCGTAGCCCTAGCCAATCTTCCCGCCAAGATATTGGTCCCCTTGGGATTCAAGTGCCACCCGTCTTTACTGAACAGGTCACACCTGCCCCTAAAGAAGTCCCAATGATCCAGGAACCGGAATCCCTGCCCCCTGCTCCAGTCCCTCAGCCATGCGTTCACTCTCCCGCGGCGCAGGCAGCAATCCTGACATTACTACCTTTTGCGTTCCTCTTTCTCAGCTGTCTACCTAATTCCCTATAATCCCTCTTCATTACCCCTTTCCTCTTCCTGCCTTTGTCAGGAGCACATGTTGGTACCTATATGAACCACAACCTCCGGCTCCTCGCCCTCCCCTTTCAGGATGCCTGGGACGTGTCCAGAGACATCCCGGATCCCAGCTCCAGGGAGGCAAACTACCATCCGTGACTCCCGTCTGCGTCCATAAAAACGCCTGTCTGATCCCCTCACTATGGAGTCCCCTATTAACACTGCCTTGCTGCTCTTTTTCTTTTTTGAAGTACTGGGTCAGGCTCAGCTCCAGAGCCCTGACCACCACTTCCTCCCCCAGATGTGCTGTCCCCCCCCAGCAGTACTCAGACAGGAGTACTTATTTTGAAGGGGGACATCCACCAGTGTGCTCTCCATCACGTGAGCTTTCCCCTTCCTAACCGTTACCCACTTGCCTTCTTCCTGTTGCCCCGGTGTGACCACTTGCCGGTAGCTCCTGTCAATTACCTCCTCGTTCTCTCTAATGAGACGAAGGTCCTCGAGCTGCAGTTCCAGTTCCTTAACCTGATCCCTTAGGGACTGCAGCTCCACACACCGAGCACAGATATGGATGTCAGGGAGACCAGGAGTCTCCAGGACCTCCCACATATTGCATTGGCAACAACATACTGGCCTCACACTCATACTTGCCCTTTTTAGAATTACAGAGAAAAAAGTAATAAAATCTTATAAACTTACCTTGCCTCACCCTTTTTGCTTTGGCCCTGTGAGTCAAAGCCCTTACAGCTCACACAAAAACAAAAACAAACTTACCTGTTCTCACTCCGAGCCCCTCTCTCTACCTGTGTAGAGTATCAGGATTCCTCACCAGTCCAATTTATGGTAAGGAAAAAAAAACTACCCAAGTCCCTTTGCAAACTGCTTCTGTTTTCCGGTATAAAATTTAAAGAAAAAAGAACTAGCAAAGTTAGCTTTAAAAATCGCTTTAACTTACCCACAAGCTCTCCTCTTACAAATCTCTCCCGCGAGGAACTGATCTGTTTCTTAAGATTTTCAGGTTCTCATTTGATCTGGTCCCAACCTACTTTATGATGTGAAATCAGTTTGCAAATTGAAAGGCAGTTAGGTCAGATTGCAACAGTGAAAGGTATCAATTTCTATTTTTAGATACTTGTTAACTGTCAATCAATTGACAGTGACCTTTTCCATCACTAAGGAGAAGGTTCTGGGGAAACTGAAAGGTCTGCAGGTGGATAAATCGTCAGGACCAGATGGGCTACACCCCAGGGTTCTAAAAAAGATAGCTGAAGAAATTGTGGAGGCATCAGCAGCGATCTTTCAGGAATCACTGGAAACAGAAAAAAGTCCAAAAGGACTGGAAAGTAGCTAATGTAACACCACTGTTTAAGAAGGGAGGGAGGCAGCAGACGGGAAGTTATAGGCTGGTTAGCCTGACTTTGGTTATCGGCAAGATTTTAGAGTCCGTTATTAAAGATGAGATCGCGGAATGCTTGGAAGTGCATGGTAAAATAGGACTGAGTCAGCATGGCTTTGTCAGGGGGAGATCATGTCTGACAAATCTGCTAAGAGTTCTTTGAGAAGGTAACAAGGAACTTAGATAAAGGAGAACCAGTGGACATGATTTATTTAGGTTTCCAGAAGGCCTTTGACAAAGTGCCCATGGCGTTAAGGGGAAGATCCTGGCATGGATAGAGGATTGGCTGACTGGCAGAAGGCAGAGAGTGGGGTAAAGGGGTCTTCTTCAGGATGGCATCTGGTGACTAGTGGTGTGCCTCAGGGGTTGGTGCTGGGATCACAACTTTTCACAATATACATTAATGATTTGGAGGAAGGAACTGATGGCACTGTTGCTAAGTTTGCAGATGACACAAAGATATGTAGCGAGACGGTAGTATTCAGGAAGTAGAGGTGTTGCAGAAGGACTTGGACAGATTAGGAGAGTGGGCAAAAAAGTGGTAGATGGAATACAATGTGGAAAAGTGTGAGGTTAAGCATTTTGAAGGGAGGAATGGAGACATAGACTTTTTTTTTAAATGGGAAAATGCTTAGGAAATCAGAAACACAAAGGGACTTGGGAGTCCTTGTTCAAGATTCTCTTAAGGTTAACGTGCAGGTTCATTCGGCAGTTCGGAAGGCAAATACAATGTTCGCATTCATGTTGAGAGGGCTTGAATACAAGAGCCAGGATGTACTTCTGAGGTTGTACAAGGCTTTGGTTAGACCCCATTTGGAGTGTTGTGAGCAGTTCTGTGCCCTGTAACTAAGGAAGGATGTGCTGGCCTTGGAAAGGGTCCAGAGGATGTTCACAAGAATGATCCCTGGAATGAAGAGCTTGTCACATGAGAAATGGTTGAGGACTCTAGGTCTGTACTTGTTGAAGTTTAGCAGGATGAGGGGTGGGATCTTATTGAAACTTACAGGATACTGCGAGGCCTGGATAGAATGGATGTGGAGAGGATGTTTCCACTAATAGAAAAAACTAGAACCAGAGGGCATAACCTCAGGCTAAAGGGATGATCCTTTAAAACAGAGATGAGGAGGAATTTCTTCAGCCAGAGAGTGGTGAAACTGTGGACCTCTTTGCCGCAGAACGCTGTGGAGGCCAGGTCATTGAGTGTCTTTAAGACAGAGATAGATTGGTTCATAATTAATAAGGGGAAAAGACAGGAGAATGAAGATGAGGAAAATATCAGCCACGATTGAATGGCAGGGCAGACTCAATGGGCTGAGTGACCTAATTCTGCTCCTAAGTCTTATGTTCTTATAATGTTACTTCAAGGTACTGTCTACCAACTTTAATTCAACCACACACTTGCTCACGTATGACATAAATGCAGGAGTGATTGAGATTGTTATATCCAGGCTGATACAGGTGTTAATCCAGGCTTGTAAATAGCAGGCAGACTTTAGGGAAAAGCAATGTTATCTTTTTGTAATTTATTTCTTGTCTTCTCCCTCCCAAAATAATCTACTTATTTTGTTCCCTATCTTCTTTCTCACTGCTCTGAAGCACATGAAATAGCCATTAATCTAATCTCTGGTTGTTAAATTTTGAATTTTTGGAGATTTCTGAGAATCATGTAAAGACACTATATAATATGAGTACCATTTTTGCATATCCTCCTGTGCAAAACTCCTTTCACAGCCTGAAGGACAGTTTGTGATCCTGTTCCTACTCTTCTGCTAAAATTGCATCTAGTTCGCTGTAGGATTCATGTGCAGGTTCAGATGGTTCTCTTGCATCTTTAACCTATCCCTCTTGAGTTCACTCAGCTGCTTTGAAATGGAAAGATTAAGTTCGGAACCTCATAATAGAATCATAGAATCCTACAATGCAGAAGGAGGCCATTCGGCCCATTGAGTCTGCACCAACCACAATCCCACCCAAGTCCTATCCCCATGACCCCACACAGTTAACCTAGCTAGTCCCCCCGACACTAAGGGACCAATGCACCTAACCCACACATCTTTGGAGTGTGGGAGGAAACCACAGCACCCGAGGAAACCCAGGCAGATATGGTGAGAATATGCAAACCCCACTTAGACAGTGACCCAAGCCAGGAGTCCAACCTGGGTCCTTGGCGCTGTGAGGCAGCAGTGCTAACCTCTGTGCCACCATACCACCCACGATAATACATGCCCTCATTGACATGAACCTGCATTCTGCCACTCCATATCTGTGTGTTCAAGATTTTAGATTGACCATTTTTAAAGTCCAGTTGTATTTCCATTTCTCTAGCCCTGTTCAGGCTAGATTTCAGGTCATAAGCTTATTTGATACATTTGACTTTCAATGAATTGCAAAATTTTAGGTTTTTCCCTCTTCCATTTTCTGTTACATGGTATTTTTCTATTCAATAATGACATTGCAGTTTTAAAGTTTATTGGCATAAACTGAATTTACAATAAACAAATAAAGGGAATTCAGTGACATCAGAGATTCACATGGTGAATCATAGTTGATGATGGCTGTCAAGGAGAGGCTGGCCAGTTCTTCCCAGGGGAAGTGTTATTCTGAATTATTAATGGACAGCTCCTAGTGACCATTTCAAAACTTATTTTTTGGAGCCCTTGGGTATCATAGGGTGTTGGAACAGATAACTAATCTTTAGAGAGGAAGGAAAAGATACTGAGGATAGGGCAACAGAGGTAATTATAGATGTTTAAATGTTCTAACTCGGTAGCTGTAGTTGAGCATTATTATTGTCTTGTGCTTCACTTGTCATCATAATTTTGAATAGAAACTGGAAATGCAAAACAGGTTAATTGTTATCTGAAAAGAAGAAAGATACGTTATGTAATGTTGGTGCATACCCTTCAGGAGAACACGTTGTAACCAGCATTGGAAAATTGGTTTGTTCTAGTGTTCCAGCCATTTGTAGATATCCTGAACAGCACAGTAAGTGGCAGATAGCCTTTTATCTACCAATAATGAAACTGACACTTTTTTTTACATGATTTAATCATGGGCTGAAAGTATGGCACACCACAATCCTGGAAAAGCAAGTATTGTGCAGTAAGAAATCACGTTTCACCACAGAGGTTAACAACCAGATTCATAAAAAGTTTTCTGTCAGTGGAAATTTCCATTTCGCAAAGTATACAGATCTGGTTGGTAAAATTACTGAGGAGATGACATCAGCCTGCATCCTGTCAAGTCCATCTTGAGTAAATGTTACTTTGTACCAGGTTAATGTTATAAATCTTTAATGTCATCTCACCCTGGGGCTTTACAGGGATAAAAGTTACTTAATGATATGTGGACCTGTGATTGATGTCATACTCATTTATCTGGTGAAGGGGTGACAGTACACTATTTCCAAAGTGATGTCAATTTCAGGAAAAAATTAAAACGTCTGTGTGTGCTCATAAATTTTCAGCAGAATCCTCCCCATTAGATACAAGGTTATAGTGTGGTGTAATTAACAGTGCAATTTAATGGCCTGGAATCTGCAATGGTAATGATAATGGAACTGTCAGTGCTTGCTGTCATTACTCCTCTCAAACCAACAATAACTCCTTAAATACATACATATTAAATGCAGAAATCTCAAAGCTGTTATTAGTGATTCTGCAGGATGTGCTACTGAAGTCCCCGCAGACTGAAATAAATTAGAAGTCATTAAACCAATGAGAGCTTCCACTATTGCACTATTTGTCTTGCTGTAAAGATTGTTGAAATAGTTGCAGTTTATTAAATGACGTGTAACTGAGTTTTTAATGAGTACTAAGATCATAATTACTACTGAACAACCTCTCTGACTCTGAAAAATTAATTTTATATGTATAGAATTGTTATATTTCTCCATTATGATATACAAATTGTACATATTTTCAAAAATGTTTGATATTTTTATGATATCTCACCTTCTACCTTAATCCAACTTAGCTCTATGTGCTGATCTGCTATGTGGTGGAGAGAGTGGATCCTGAGTTGGTTCATCTTTCAATTTATTCCTGTATTCAAGAGAATCATTAGAAGTTCCCACCATAGTACAACTACAATTGAAAGCTCAGTATCAGAAATCGTAGCAAATACGTCATTGGCAATCAGCCTTCTGCCACTCATAAAATTATGGGTTGCATTAATAATGTGTGCGCAACTTTGTTACATTTGCAAAATTGACAACGTTCATCAGATAAGTCCTCTATTCCTGCTCCCAACCTGAAAATGGAGAGTTCATAGAGTTGGGGGTTCAGTTGGGTCAAAGAGAAAAGAAAAAGATTCAACTGGGAGTTGAAAACACTGACTGATACTGCTTTATCAGGAACTTCATATCCCAACAGGAATCACAGAACCTAATTTTTCGGTGTCTCTTGTCAGTACTGGGTTAAAAATCTGAAGTATTTCGTAACAAAGACCATGAGAACCATCCCAATAAGGGCTGCAGTAGTTCAGGAAAAGCATTCCTTGCTATCTCCTCAGAACAAGTAGGGATAAGCAGTAAATGCTACCTTGCCAGTACCATCTGTATCTTGAGAAATAAAAAAAAGGCCAAAGGTTGAAACACCACAACATACTCTCAGCAAAAGATCATGAGTTTGAGTACGTATTATTTCAGCTAATGTTTTACATCATGCCATTCTAAAGCAATGATGAGGGGTGTTTGGGAAGGTGTTTTGGATTTGCTGCACTTTATAAGATCAATACTTCTGATTATCAACACTATTATAACTGATAATGTCTACTGAAGAAAGTCTATGGAAAACATCTCCCTGACTTTCTATTGTAAAATTATGTGAGATAGTCTGTTTGAAAAAGAAGGGAAAGAGAGAAATGGGCAGAAAATCTAAGTAAAACCCAAATGGATTTTCTGTGAAACTCTGACTGAGAAGTGTGTGTTTATTCCTATCTATGCAAAGAGTTAAATAAGATGTAAAAACTCCCAAGTAATAGGTAATTAATATTGTCAGCTGTGTGCATGAAACACATGGGAAGCATTAGTAAAAGTGCACAGAAGGAGAAGTTATTTGGATGCAGAAGGTTAAGTTTAACAGGAAGCGACCAGCCACTAACATTTTTACAGCGCACTTGGCCCTTGTAAATGTCTTAGATATAGAAGAAAAGGTTTTATATTATTTTTAAAAATGTTGAACTTATCAATTATTAAGAAAGAAAATAATTTTTTACAATGAAATAATAGGTGGAATTTTCCCAAAAAATGACAGTCTCGTTTCAGGCACGAAAACTGGTGCGAATCCCACCAACTTGGGCGGGGCACTCCTAATCGCGATCTTTCCACAGGGCCTTCACCTCCCCACCCCCCCTCATACCTGAAACATGGCAAACTCGGGTCCTCAGGCGTCTGATTCACCTGACCTGTGGGTCAATGAGTACTTCAGTCAAGGGGGACTGCATTGAAATGGTTCCTCAGCACTGTCTCCCAGTCAAGCCAGGAAAATGGCTGTGAGGAGACTTACATCATGTTTCTTGGAAGGGGACCTAACCTAACATGGTGGAGAAGAGGTGATCCACCATTTTGTCCTGTGTTGGAAAGAGACCCCAAAGTAATGTAACTGCTGCCTGGGAGATGGCAGCTGCTGTCAATATCAGCAGCAAGATCAGGAAGGCTGGCGTCCAATGCCGCAAGTAAATGAATGAGCAGGCCAATGTTGAGGCCTTCAACACCATGGTGCAGTCAGCCTCCAGGATTGGCAGCACCAGGCGATAGAGGCTTCTGGAGCTCACTCCAGCTTCCCCTCCCTCTCATGGAGTAGCTCAGGGGCCTATGAGCATGTCAAGGGAGGAGGAAAGGCTGGAGCCAATGTCAGGGCCTTCCACCAAGGAGACACTGGCCATCTGCAGCTCTTTTAATCCCCCTTCTTGACATGGACACCTCTCAGGGCAGAACAAGGTAACACAGTAACACCAGTGCCACCCAAAGGTTGGCTGGGGCCCTCATGGTTCAGCCCTCTAGAGGACACTGGTGTAAGCAGAACCTGAGGAACATCACAGCTTTCCTCATAGCAAATCATCATCACCCTCCTGCCTTGCCAAGCAACCCTCAGATACTACCAAGCCAGGACTATCACCCTGATGAGATGTCAAAGAGACTTTCAGACTGGTGGAGGTAACAGACACCAAGCCTCCTAATCTGTGAATTTGGGCACTTTCAGGGCCTCTCGCATCCTCCTGGCCTTTGTATCTTGGCTGCCGCTTGTTCTCCATCTTCCAGGCCTTCCTTAAACTTATTTTCCACTCCCTCTTCAGTCCCCCTCCTCAACAAAGGAAGAGGCATGCTCCTTCTGCTCTCCCTCCTGAATGTTACCCCACAGTTGCACCAGATTGTGGCAGGCACAGCAGATTGCAACAATGTAGGTCACTCTCTGGGGGTTGTACTGAAGAGCACCACAGGAGCGGTCAAGGCAACGGAAACGCATCTTCAGTCCTGCGCACCATTTGATTGTTCTCTGAGCCTCATTATAACAGATCTCCACACTGGCATCATTGGCCATGACCTCATCGGGTATCCCTTATCCCTGATGAGTTGTCCCAGCAGCCAAGGGTGGTCCTTGAAGACACTGAGGATCTGTGAGTTCCCCAGGATGTAGCTATAATGAGAAGCATACACACACGCACGATGTTTAGGCAGTGGTCACATGCGAATTGGACATTCAGGAATGAAACCTCTTCTGATTGATGATCTATAAGACTGGAACATCTGATTTTATTCTCACAAACATGAATATAATGTATTCAAGTAGATTCAAATCAGGTTCTCCCCGTTCCTGGGTGTAATATTGATCACCGCAGCACAAAGGGTCGTGGCGATCGCGATCCGAATTTCTACCAGTGCACATCCCAGCTTTAGCCTCTTGTCAGATTTAGAGGCCAAATGAGATTTGCGCCCATGGCTGAAGGCGATGGAAAATGGCCCCCAATGTCTTTATGTTCAGCTGTCCTATGCCAGCAGTATTTACTTTATTTTTTTAAATACTAACCACAACAAAAATAAGGAATCATTTCAGATGTTTTTAATCCACAGAGAATTGCAAATCAGCTTTACAGAATTTCTGTTTTTGTATAAAATACTATTTTATACCTTGATTATCTCCACTATTAATTCAATTTCTGATCTCTTGCATTCTTTGAGATTGTTTCCAATTGACTGTCGTTCTGCATGGAGTCTCACATTAGCAGCCTTCACTGTATTTACTGCCAATGGGCATCAATCTCTTAAATCATTTGAAATCAATAACAGGCAAGGATGTAAAAGAGAAACAAAACTTACAAAGCTAGACTTTTTGTAAATAGTGAAACATCTTAGCCAACAGTTTGTTTTGGAAAATGTCTTCTGTCTTCATAATGGTATTTTGGCTGATTTCTTGCTGCTCTGTGTGTATCTGTGTGTGTGTCCTTGCCTGCATGTCTCTGTTTGCTTGTTTATTTTAAAAGCAATATCCTCAGAGAAGTCAGCTTGTCCCAGGAAATTTAAACTGTATCCTTATGGAAGGAGAGCGCATAATAAAATTCCAATAACACAAATTGTTATCTTTTTTGAGGGCAAGTCTGGAGGAGGATCCAAATGACTATCACTCTAAGATATTCCCAGATTTCTTAAATAAATAGAAAATATTTTTTAGATGGACCACACAGTTTGATGGTAACTTTGTTTCATGTTGTATTTAAACTTAAAATTTTCTCAACAAATTATTAGAACCATACTAAGTAGCATTAGTTATAAATAAGATTGCAATCTAAATAGGTTAAAAGGGCCCAAAATAAATAAATGCACATAGCTGGTTGGCGTTTGTTTCAGCGTAGTAAAAAAGACTAAAGAGATTTATGAGGCATTAACAATCATTGACGGGGTCACTGGACATGAAGGAAATACCATTAGACTAGAAACAGGCTAACGTGATTCTGCACTTTAAAAAGAGTGATTAAGATGACTGACAACCACAGATCCATTAAACTTGTATCAAATAATGGAGTTGTTTTTCAGGAAGACATCTTATTTGGCCAGTTTTAGTTAACTTAAAATTATGTGTTCTGTCAGCGTTAAGAGCTGCATAGAGCTCCTCCCATTCTTACAATAGAGTAAAATAAACACTTCTACTTGGTACCAAATCTCCTTTCACAGTGAAAGCTTTCTCATTTTGGAGTACTTTTAAAAAGAAAGTTCTGGAATCCTGTTGTTGCTGCACAGAAATGTTTGTACCTTCCCCTCTTTCTAGCTTAAAGTAGCAACTAAGTAAATTGCAGTCAGCAGCAGTGAGGCCAGCCTGACCAACTTGCTTCAGAAGGTGACAATTCAAGCAAACAGTGGAAAACTCTACGATGTGTATTACTTAGATTTCCAACTTAGCATTATTCCATATAAAATGCTATTGAATAGGCTCAGAATTGTGGAGATCCAGGATAAATATTGAGATGATACGTTGGCTAGATGTTAGAAAAACATGGGTACTTGTTAAAGTTGTGTTTAAATTTGTGTTTAAACTTGTTAAAGTTGTGTTTAAAAGAGAGGTAGTGCTTGATCGACTAGCGGGACTGACGGTGGACAAGTCCCCAGGACCGGATGGAATGCACCCCAGGGTTCTGAAGGAAATGGCAGAGGTGATAGTAGATGCCTTAGCGATTATTTACCAGACTTCGCTGGATTCCGGGGAAGTGCCAGAAGATTGGAAAACGGCAAATGTTACGCCGCTGTTTAAAAAAGGTAGCAGGCAAAAGGCAGGGAATTATAGGCCGATTAGTTTAACGTCTGTAGTTGGAAAAATGCTTGAATCCATCATCAAAGAAGAAATAGCGAGGCACCTGGAAAGGAATGGTTTGATAGAGCAGATGCAGCACGGATTCGTTAAGGGGAAGTCGTGTTTGACAAATTTATTGGATTTCTATGAGGATGTGACTAGTGCGGTAGACAGAGGGGAACCGGTGGGTGTGGTGTTTCTTGATTTTCAAAAGGCATTTGATAAGGTGCCGCACAAAAGGTTGCTTCAGAAGGTTAGGGGGCATGGAGTTGGGGGTAAGGTGTTAGCGTGGATAGAGGATTGGTCCTCTAATAGAGGCAGAGAGTTGGTATCAATGGGTGCTATTCTGATTGGTGGTTGGTGACTAGTGGAGTGCCGCAGGGGTCGGTGCTGGGGCCTCAGCTATTTACCATTTATATAGATGATCTGGAGGAGGGGACTGAGTGCAGGGTGACGAAATTTGCTGATGACACAAAGATGAGTCGTAAAGCAAATTGTGCAGAGGGTGTGGAAAGTCTGCAGAGGGATCTAGATAGGCTGAGCGAGTGGGCGAGGACCTGGCAGATGGAGTACAATGTTAGCAAATGTGAGGTTATCCACTTTGGCAGGAATAATAGTAGGAGGGATTACTATTTAAAGGGCGAAAAGCTGCAGCAGGCGACGGTGCAGAGGGACCTGGGGGTCCTTGTGCATGAGTCGCAAAAACCCAGTCTGCAGGTGCAGCAGGTAATCAAGGCGGCGAATGGTATGCTGGCCTTTATAGCAAGGGGGATAGAATATAAAAGCAGGGAGGTCTTGCTGCAACTGTACAGGGTACTGGTGAGGCCGCAGCTGGAGTACTGTGTGCAGTTCTGGTTGCCGCACTTGCGCAAGGATATTTTGGCCTTGGAGAGAGTGCAGAGAAGGTTCACTAGGCTGATACCGGAGATGAGGGGGTTGGACTATGAACAGAGACTAAATAGACTGGGTCTGTACTCGTTGGAGTTTAGAAGGATGAGGGGGGATCTTATAGAGACGTATAAGATAATGAAAGGGATGGATAGGGTAAAGGTAGAGAGATTCTTCCTGCTCAGAAAAGACAGCAAGACTAGAGGGCACAGCCTCAAGATAAGGGGGGGGGGGATGCAGTTTAGATCGGAGTTGAGGAGGAACTTCTTCACTCAAAGGGTGGTGAATCTCTGGAATTCTCTGCCCGTTGAAGTGGTGGAGGCTACCTCGCTAAATATATTTAAGTCATGGGTAGATAGGTTTTTGACAGACAAGGGAATTACGGGTTATGGGGAGAAAGCGGGAAAGTGGAACTGATCCACTTTAGATCAGCCATGATCTTATTGAATGGCGGGGCAGGCTCGAAGGGCTAGATGGCCTACTCCTGCTCCTATTTCTTATGTTCTTATGTAAATTGAATGGGGAGAATTATTAATAGGGTGCTGGGATCATTTCTGTTTGTAATTGACATCACTGCATGCACTCAGAGGAATGTGCTGGAGCCAAAATCGGAGGAGCAATGGTTTTAGAGAAGCCGGCTCAAAAATTGCAAGGTGAATTGGAAAAAGAAGGAGGTGTGCAGTATAGTGGCAGATAAAATTTAAAGTGTGGAACATTACGCATGAAAATAGTCATGTGGCAGGATTTCTGACACTTGCTATTGAAATATCTTGATATAATTTGTATTAAAAACTGATATTAAATCAAACTAAACTTTTAATTGGAGAAGTTGATAAATCTTGCCTGGACTGAATATAAAAGGGTTATCCAGACCAATTCCACTTTCCATTTCTTGGTCCGGAGCACTACAAGTACGGCACTTGAAATGCATGTCCGAGTACCTTTTAAATGTAATTAGGTTTTCTCCCTCACTGCTGCTTTGATAGGTTTGATAGCTTTGGAAAAATATTGAAGCAATGCATTTTGGGAGAACAAGCAAGTCGAAGAAATACTCAATAGGATGCTGATGTATGTTTTAAAGTTTAAAGTTGAAGTTTAAAGTTTTTAAGTTTAAAGTTTATTTATTAGTGCCACAAATAGGCTTACATTAATACTGCAATGAAGTTACTATGAAAATCCCCTCGTTGCCACTCTCCGGTGCCTGTTCGTGCACACCGAGGGAAAATGTAGCATGACCAATGCACCTATCCAGCACGTCTTTCAGATTGTGTGAGGAAACCGGAGCACCCAGAGAAAACCCACGCAGACACAGGGAGAATGTGTGAACTCCACACAGGCAAAGACCCAAGCTGGGAATCAAACCTGGGTCCTTGGTGCTGTGAGGCAGCAGTGCTAGCCACAGAGCTACCATGTCGCTGCAGGCAAAGGAAAACAGGAACGTTGAATGTATGTTGAAGATCCCAAGAAGCAGCAGGACCTGCTAATAAGGTGGTTAAGAAGTAAACAGAATGCTTTCCTTATTAGCCAGTGCATAGAATATGAACTGGCAAGTGATGCTAAAACTGCATAAAACACCAATTTGGCTATAAATTGTGCACTGCATACAGTTCTGGTCACCACATTACAGAAAGTGCAATTGCACTAGAGAAGATGAGGAGGAGATTTGAGAGGGCATTACCAGGAACTGAGAACTTTAGATATCAGGAAAGATTAAATAAGCTGGAGTTGTTTTCTGTGGAACAAAAATGGCTGAGGGGGCGGATATAATCAAGGCCCTTCACTGTAGCAAAAATCCTGGAAATGGACAAAGATCTTGACTCCGGCATTTCCATCTTTGTGGCAGCGGGACTAGAGTTAGGCCAGAATTCACACGTGATTTGTGGAGGAAGCTGGCCACTTAACTCACCAGTTGCCTCTACCAAATTAGAAATTTGGAAGAAAAGGAGTGTGGAATCCAGAATGTGCAGAATAGAACAGGCAATAGAACATAAGAACATAAGAAATAGGAGCAGGAGTAGGCCATCTAGCCCTTCGAGCCTGCCCCGCCATTCAATAAGATCATGGCTGATCTGTCGTGGCTCAGTTCCACATTCCCGCCCTCTCCCCATAACCCTTAATCCCCTCTCATCAAAAACCCATCAACCCGCGTCTTAAAAATATTTAGCGAGGTAGCCTCCACCACTTCAACGGGCAGAGAATTCCAGAGATTCACCACCCTTTGAGTGAAGAAGTTCCTCCTCAACTCTGTTCTAAACCGCCCCCCCTTTATCTCGAGGCTGTGCCCCCTAGTCCTATTATCCTTTCTGAGCGGGAAGAGTCTCTCCACCTCTATCCTATCCATCCCATTCATCACCTTATACGTCTCAATGAGATCTCCCCTCATTCTTCTAAACTCTAACGAGTACAAGCCTAGTTTATTCAGCCTCTCCTCATAGCTCAACCCCCTCAACTCCGGCATCAGCCTAGTAAACCTCCTCTGCACTCCCTCCAAGGCCAAAATATCCTTGCGTAAGTACGGCGCCCAAAACTGCACACAGTACTCCAGCTGCGGCCTCACCAATGCCCTACACAGCCGCAGCAAGACCTCCCTACTTTTATATTCAATCCCCCTCGCTATGAAGGCCAGCATCCCATTCGCCTTCCTGATCACCTGCTGCACCTGCAAGCTGGGTTTTTGCAACTCATGCACAAAGACCCCAAGGTCCCTCTGCACCGTCGCCTGCTGCAGTTTTTCGCCACATAAGTGATAATCCTTCCTACCATTATTCCTACCAAAGTGGACCACCTCGCACTTGCCAACATTAAATTCCATTTGCCATTTCCTGGCCCATTCGCCCAGCCTATCTAGATCCTTCTGTAGACTCTCCACACCCTCCGCACAATTTGCCTTTCCTCCAATCTTGGTGTCATCAGCAAATTTTGACACCCTACACTCGGTTCCCTCCTCCAGATCATCTATATAAATTGTAAATAGCTGAGGCCCCAGCACCAACCCCTGAGGCACTCCACTAGCCACCATCCGCCAATCCGAATAGCACCCATTGATACCAACTCTCTGCCTCCTATCAGACAACCAATCCTCTATCCACGCTAACACCTTACCCCCAACTCCGTGCACCCTAACTTTCTGAAGCAACCTTTTGTGCGGCACCTTATCAAACGCCTTTTGAAAATCTAGAAACACCACATCCACCAGTTCCCCGCTGTCTACCGCACTAGTCACATCCTCATAGAAATCCAATAAATTCGTTAAACGCGACTTCCCCTTAACGAATCCATGCTGCGTCTGCTCTATCAAACTATTCCTTTCCAGGTGCCTCGATATTTCTTCTTTGATGACGGATTCAAGCATTTTTCCAACTACAGACGTTAAACTAACTGGCCTATAATTCTTTTGTCTGCTACCTTTTTTAAACAGCGGCGTAACATTAACCGTTTTCCAATCTTCCGGCACTTCCCCGGAATCCAGTGAATTTTGGTAAATAATCACTAAGGCATCCACTATCACCTCTGCCATTTCCTTCAGAACCCTGGGATGCATTCCATCCGGTCCTGGGGACTTGTCCACCATCAGTACTGTTAATCTATCAAGCACTACCTCTCTAGTGACAGTAATCGCATTCAGGCCCTCAACTCCTACCATCCTTCTATTTTTAATATCTGGCACACTATTCGCATCCTCCACCGTGAAGACCGAGGCAAAAAACTTATTTAAGGCCTCAGCCATTTCATCATCTCCCACCACTAAATCCCCCCTCTCATCCTCTAAGGGTCCAACATTCACTCGAGCCAGCCTCCTCCTCTTTATATATTTGTAAAAACTCTTACTGTCCTTTTTTATATTTAGTGCTAGTTTAGCTTCATAGTCTATCCTTTTCTTTATCAACTTCTTAGTCATTCTTTGTTGATTTTTAAACCTTTCCCAATCTTCTAATTGCCCACTACTTTTAGCCACTCTGAATGTATCAGCTTTTAATTTAATGCTGTCCTTTATTTCCTTCGATAACCACGGCTGGTTATCCCTTCTCCTACATTCCTTCTTTACCATCGGAATATATTTCTGCTGAGCACCGAAATGTCCTTCTGGTAGTACGGTGACCAGAATTGGACACAGTATTCCAAATGTGGCCTAACCAATGTTTTATATAACTGTAACATAATTTGCCAATTTTTGTACTCAGTGCTCCGTCCAATGAAGGCAAGCATGCCATATGCTTTCTTCACCACCTTTACTACCTGTACTACCACTTCTTAAGGCTCTGTGGACCTGTACTCCCAGATCTTCTGTGTGTCGATGCTGCTGATGGTTCTGATATGGAGATGCCGGCATTGGACTGGGGTAAACACAGTAAGAAGTCTCACAACACCAGGTTAAAGTCCAACCAATTTATTTGATAGTAAACTCACAAGTTTTCGGGGTTTGCCCCTTCATCAGGTGAATTCCTGATGGTTCTACCATTTATTTTATAGCTCCCACCTGAATTGGATCTACCAAAATGCATCACCTTGCATTTGTCCGGATTAAATTCCAACTGCCATTTCTCCACCCAATTTTCCAGCCTATCTATATCCTGTTGTATTCTCTGACATTCTTCGTTACTATCCACAAATCCATCAATCTTAGTATCATCTGCAAACTTACTAATCAGACCAGTTACGTTTTCTTCTAAGTCATTTATATATATTACAAACAGCAGAGGTGCCAGCACTAGTGGAATGCCACTAGTTATAGACCTCCATTCAGAAAAACACCCTTCCACCGCTACCTTCTGTCTTCTATGGCCAAGTCAGTTTTGAATCCATGTAGTTAGTTCCTGATCACGTGAGATTTAATCATTTGCAGCAGCCTGCCATGAGGGACCTTATTAAATGCCTTACTAAAGTCTATGTAGACAACATCCATAGCCCTTCTCTCGTCAATCATTTTATAAGGCCTAAACTTAATCAATTATTATGACCTTGGTCAAGACCAGTAACTTTGTTCAAAAAAAATCCAAAATTCCAGCTATTTATTGAAAGAATGAAGCCACAAGATTCCATGATTTAAAACATCATGTTTTGTTGCATTACAAAGAACTTGAGAATGCTTACAAACTCCATCAGACTCAGACACAGATCATCCTTGAATCACTTCTAAATAAATATATTTCACAATATCCATGTTCGTCATCTTTCGCAGATGGTAGGATGCTTCCACCGATGACAAATTTGGTGAAATAGTCATGTAACACATTTTTTTAAACTATCCAAATTTTTTATCTCTCTGATGTTTATTCACAAAATTTTGCTTTTGTTTTGCTGTCCTGAAAGCATTCATTCATTCAGTTCCACGATCAGTCATTATTATTGCTGTCTCGTAATTCACCTTAATAATCACTGTAAAAATGTAAGTCTTTTCCGTCTAGCTGTGGAAGGCATTACAGCCAAGCTGAATCCTGTCCTTAATGTCGACACTTGTGCAGTTCAGGTATTGTTAGACTGGATTTTAACCACCCTTTGGGGATGGGCCGAGAGATTAGAGGGCCTACAAAATAGTGGGGTAAGGCAACAGTTCGAGTGTTCATCACCTTCTGCAGCCCATCTCGTCAGCGGCAGTGAAGGTGGCGGACAGCCCCCTCCACCTCCCACCACCACCCCCCCCCACCCCCCCCAAGTGCACAATTGAGCCATTTAAGTGTCCAATGAAAGGCTCCTTCCCACTTCCACTGACATTTAATTGATGGTGGGGAGAACAGAAAGTCTCTGCTATATGGTTTGACCTCCAGGTACATCGTGGTGGCCTCTCAGTTCATTCCAGAGAAGACCTTTGCAAGCACTGTACAGCTCAAAAAGGGGTCTCAACTGCAAAGGTATGGCCTGTACAAACAGCACTGTCTATCTTCAAAAATTCCCTACTCACCAGGGCTTGCATGATAGATCAGTACCGCCACAGCCCCCATGTATCTTGTGGTGAGAGTGTATGTCCATTAGTTCTTCCTCCACGTGCAGTGGTGGCAATGACTACCACTGCTGCTGATACTGCTAAGCCACCGACCTTCAGACTGGTTGGCACCTCTTGGAAATGGGTGGTCGTCCTTAATAGGACAAGATGCATTCCTGGGGCCCACTGAACACCAAAGCAGGATCTCCCTCCACCAACTTTCTGACTCATCAGCTGGACTCTTGCTGTCAGCAGTTAACTCAGCCAATGGTGAATGGGGACCATATAATTTTGTCCCATTATTAGTCACTTCCCTACCACTATATAAACTAATAATTTATAAAAATAAAAACTTTCAGAAGCTAAAGTATTTGTGTGAAAAGCGATTGGCATGGATTAGGGAATAAATCTGGGAACTTCCTGACATATGTGACTTATGTACAAGGAACTGAATTATATTTTGAGATTGAAAATGTTGATAGGATTAAATGCTCTTTTGTACTGATCACTCCTTTATTAACGAGTGTAATAATGAAATAATGCAAGATTTACTGTTATAATTATTTTGCTGCAATTAAAAGGACAAATCATGACCTAAGCATAAAATACTGACACAACTCAGAGACACCATCAGTTGCCCTGCCTTCACCACAATTGACTCTAGATAAATCTATGGCTGATCCAAGGATAGCATTCCAATGTATAAAATCACTTCCTGTTCACTCCCATTCTATAGAATTCTTGATCCAGGCATTACACTTACGGTATAGTCTTGCACTGGGCAGAAAACGGCTGCGGCAATTATGTGTGTTTTGATTGTGCAGCCTAAGCACAGCATGTCGATCATTTCACACACTTTCCTGGCCTTCGAGGCAATTCTTTTAAATCTTTTTTTAAAACTGGATTTTTTTTTTGGTTTAGCTTTAAAATTATTTGCAGCTTTATTGATAAAGTGAGATGACATAGGAATATTATAAGTTCATTTTTAATATTAGAAAACAACTAATCCAAGCAGAAGTTTACTTGGCAAACTCAGTATGCATTAAATCAGGATTTAGATGTAGCTGATAAGTGCCCCAATCTTAATTGGACTGATTTGGGAAGTTTTTTGGATACTATGAGTGGTGTCATTCCCTAGTTATTGTTGGCGCAAATGATGTTGTGGGGGAGTGTGACACAGTGGGGATATGACTGGCCTTGAGTGTGCTAAGACATGTTATTTAATTAAAGTTCCCCCAAACATGCACCTTCCCGCAATAAGCGTTTGATATTTTCCGACTTCCATGCATTTTGTTTTTATACTTTTCTCAAAGAAGTTCAACAGCTGCAGACTAGAAATGAGCATAAATATTTGTTCAGATGAAATTCCAGAGGCATTTCATGAAACTTTATTTATTACATATATAAATCTGTTTAATAGTTTGTGTACTCATTGTGCAAATAATTATTTGTTAATCATTATCATCACTGGACAGTTACATTGGACAGTTTCGAGATCTAGATATTTTAATCTGTGGGGAAAAACTCCAAAACTGGATTAGAATGGCTACGGAACATGGGAAACCATTCAGTCCAATATATACTTGCTAGATCTCTAGAAAGCAACTCATTTAGTCCCACTCCCACTTCCCACCCTCTTTCCCTATAGCCCTGCAATTTCTTTCTCTTCAGATGCTAATCCACTTCCATTTTGAAAGCCCAGATTGATGTGCCTCCACCATACTCTCAAGCAGTGCTTCCTAGACCCTAACCATTTGGTGCATAAAAACATTTTTTTTCATAGTGGTTCTTTTGTCAATCACCTTAGATCAGTGTCCTTTGGTTTTCAAGCCTTTTGCCCATAGGAACTGTACTGTAGGGGGTTAATTTTAAGTTAACCAGATACTGCGTACATCATCACAGGAAGTGATGCAGTGTCATATGGTTTGCTGTCTCTTGCAGGTAAGATGCAGCCAACACAGTAGGATGTTCCTCAGTAAAGTTTCTGTTTCCCTTACCTTAACAGTCTTAGTACATGTTGTTTATTAGTCTAACGATACCAAGAATCTTATATGGCAGCAGTTATGGAAAAGAACAGTTATGGAAAAATCTCTAACTTTAACTTTACCTTTACCTTTACTGAAAAGCTTCAAAAACATTACAGATCTCAACCAAGTAGATGTGTGACTGAATTGGTGTTGGAGAATTACTAGATAGTGAATAATGTCCAGTCTCACTATGAAGTGGAGTAACGAGCAGATCGGTATGGTGTTATGTGTGATGGGCAGTTGTGCAACTGATGTCCTCACCAGGCAGAGAATATCAATGAGGAAAAGCCATCTATGAAGAAGTAGCCAAAACCTTTGCATACACAACAACCACAACTCTATCAGCAGTTTGGTGGCTAAATGAAGTCAGGTGCACAAAAATCAGATGAAGAATGTGCTTAGGTCAGAGAGCAGTGTATGAAAGGATGGCCAGGATACATACCACACAATCCCATTCTCAGACAGTAATATGTTCAAAGAGGTCACCTCAGTGTAGTTGATTATTTAGTCATCTATAATGAGAAGGTGGTGATTCTAAGAGTTCTAAGACTCAACATACTGCAACATTGACACCTAGGACATGTTGGCATCACTAACATGGAGCCAGAGCAAGACATTCCCTTTGACAGCCATGTCTGTCGAGGTTGTTGGAAGAGGTGATATCAAAACATATTACTTGTGTTATTTAACGTAAAGAGACAAGAAAACCATTGATGTTATCTTCCTTTCCATCAAAACCATGGAAATATCATGTGATGAACTCTTCAAACACAGAGGTAAGATGTTCTTGATTGTAGTAGACTACTACTCCAGATGGATAGAAGTCAAGCAACTGGAGAGTCACACTTCTGAAGCCATAATTACATCACTGATGGAGATATTTACAACACATGTAATTTCAAACAATGGACTGCAGTTTACCAGTGGACATTTAAGTGTTCACTGCATTACATGGATTTGTCCATACCTTAAAACCAATGATGAAGCTGAAAGAGGCGTATATACAGTGAAAGCACCGCTAAAGAAAAAAGGACACAATCCTGCACTTCTGAGCACTCGATCAACTCTACTCCAAAATGATTCAGCACCATGTGAACTCAAGAAGATTGAAAACTCAACTCTACTCCCACACATACACTCCTGCAAGTACAAGCTGGTGACTTGGACAAGGTGAGAGAGAAATTGGGCAGATATCACTCCAGCCAGATGTATAACAATGACACATGTCAGAAAGCACACAACCCGTCAGCCTCCAAACAGGAGTGACAAGTTGGATCTGAGACTGTACAATGGATAAGTGGTTGAATGTCCACAAACCTCCTTCTTCCAAAAGGATAATGGTACAATGAGAAAGAAGAGATGTGCACTGATTGCAAAGGGAATTTGCTTCCTGTGCTATGGAAACAGTCAGCTACCCAACTGAACTGGCCATAGCTGCATATGTCTGCCATTCCAGATGGTTACTAGACTGGAGAACCTGAATCAGCTGCCAATTCCCCTCTTGCTCATAGAGTCAGACCAGCTGTAGGAGCAGTACAACATGCCAAACAATGCCAGATCATGACAATGGAGTCAGTGAATATTAGGAATGATTCAATTAATGATGCTCCAGGATTAATTCTGGGTCAGCCAGAGATCCATCTGACTGAACGTTTAAAATTTTTAAACTTACTCTTATGTGTTAGCCATGGTGGTGGGTCTAATATCCATACAGCAATTACTCAATTATCAATTGGGCTAGAAATTGTTTTGTGTTGGTCTGCCAACACAAACTGGGACATAGGAATTAGGAGCAGAATTTACCTGCTCTGCCATTCAGTCAGATCATGGCTGATCTCTCCATGATCCCAAGTCCACCTCCCCACCTGTTCCCCATATCCCGTTATCCCTTTTTTTAAATTAGAAATATTTCTTGAAACCACTCAATGATTCAGACTCCACCATGCTATGGGGCAGCAAGTTCTACAAATTCACACCCTCTGCAAGAAGTAATTCCTCCTCATCTCAGTTTTAAATCTACTGCCTCTCAACCTCTACACTGGGCACAGAAAACAATCCCTGCCATAGAACTGATAGACCCAAGGCACACAGTTTTTGCATGGTGCCTAATTTAAATGAAACCAGTGAATGTTGGGGATCACCAGGTGGAGCCAGCAAATCAACAATGGGTGAAATTCTCCCAATCAGTGGCAGATGTCCAACAATTGGTTTTACAAGAGTGTGCACTTCCTGCAGGATCCTCCACTAATGCCCACCATGGTGGATTAGGAAACCCACTGGTGACCGACGTGAAAGTGATCTGCATCCTGCTGATCGAACAGAGATGCCCTGGAACCTGGAACACCACAGCAGTGGATGGTGGGAGCATCTATGGGTGGACTTTCCAGATTCAGTGTCATTAATGAGATACATCTTCCAGCCTTGGAGAGAATCTGGAGATCCATTTTTATCAGGAGGTCTATCTTCTTTCTTCAACAGTGGGCACCTTCTCAAGATGGCACCCTGATATGACATTGGCACCCATGCCACTATGCCCACTCCACCCACAGAATACAGGGGTTCAGGTACATAATTAATTAGGTCAAGGCCAGAACCAATGGCATGGTTTCTCCTCAGTGGGAAACATTCCAGATCCCCGCCCCAGATCCCCTACAGGACTTAGTCCCTGTTGGAAGAATTCCACCCATTGTATTTTGGATTTGAATTATTGATGCGATCTTAGATTGTTCCAGGATTGTGGAATGCTGGGGAAGAAGCTGAGCTGGGAAGAGAGGAAAGTGATATCAAAGGGTGATTTGTTGAGAGTTCAAGTGATCCAGGGGGTGGGGGGGAAGAGTGATTAGGAGGAGGGATGGATTGAGAGAAGCCAAGCAGGGACCAGCAATGTCCTTGGCATTGCAGCAGGACTCCTGCATCTCCAGGTTGCAGATTCAACAATCATTGTTCAGCAGGCTAATCTCTTTGGGTGGTGGTCTCCAGCAGTTCTTTTAAGACACGTGTAGGTCATGTTTCTCTAAATGCAGCCTGACCAGCACAAGATGTATTAAGAGCAGCCCAATAAACGGACATTTGTAATGCAAAGAGTCCTGACATCTCTGTTTTGTTTTAGTAATATTGTGCACATCAGCTGCTCTACCATTTTAGATGCTTACCTAGGAATGATTCATGCTGTCTTTGGATCCAGCTCCATTTATCATCACTGACCTCAGTGAATAGGAAGAATTTAGTTTACAAATGTATTTAAAACACTGGTCATAGAAACATATAAATATAGTTGGAAAAGCATTTATTTTCTGCTAGTTTTGTAAGTTCAAGAGAATACTTGCTAAAGTAATGAGAGGTTTGCCAACCTAGACAAAGCAATTGGCGCCAGATCTTGTACATCTCAAGATATTATGGGTATAAACCAGACGTCCATTCTGCAGTCACTCACAGACTAAGGCATTAAAATCAACAGCATCAAATCCAAGCTTAGTGAGTACAATTGGTCAGGGCAAGCCAATCACTGGCTACTTTACTCAACTGGAACAAGGATAACCCGCTTTGGTTCAATAATTCCTAAATTACTGCCAGGTTGTGAACTACTTTGATTTAGTTTGAGTTTTTTTTTAATTTAACAATTTCCCAAATAGTCCAGTTATAAAAACAGCCATGATTATGATTTCACAGGAATAATTTTTTTAAACTTTTTTGTATTGCTGGAGTTGGATTTGACAGATCCGTAGGTGAAAGTTGAAGAGAGGAGAAAGTCCTCGATTACAGAAACATACACCCAATACTTTCCTTCTGTTTCAATACTAAACAAAAATCCTATGTCTTCTGAATGTGAGAAGAGTTGGAAATTTCAGCATTTCAGTTTTTCCCGTTGAACCTTACTAGAAAATTAAAACTTAATGTTTGGACAAAGAGGAAAGCGATCCCCGTACTTAAGGTTAAATAAGCATGACTCCGTTCAATCAGATTAAATCAGTGATATAATGTTGCTCGCTCATTTCTATTTATGAAGGAAAGCAATCCTAAAGCAAAATGATAAACACCATTTGAATCAGAATGCCCCATTTCAGAAGGAATGTACAAGCGGGTAGTAATAGAATCACAGAATCCTGCCATGCAGAAGGAGGCCATTCGGCCCGTCGAGTCTGCACCAACCACAATCCCACCCAGGCCCTATCCCCATAACCCCATGTATTTAGACCAGCTAATCCCCCGACACTAAGGAGCAATTTAGTATGGCCAATCCACCTCACCCTCACATCTTTGGACTGTGAGAGGAAACCAAGCACCCAGAGGAAACCCACACAGACACAAGGAGAACATGCAAACTCCACACAGACAGTGACCAAAGCCAGGGATCGAATCCGGGTCCCTGGCACTGTGAAGCAGCAGTGCCAACCACTGCCATTGTGCTGCCCACAAGAAAATTTGTAATCTGCAGCAAATGAATTTCTTCTCGCATTGCAGCTTCTCGTAGCAAAGTCAGTAAACTGTACTGTCTCTATATTAGACCGTGCAAATATTTTGATGCTCTGCCAAGCAGGTGTGAAGTGTTGGGCAATTTCTGCTATAAGTTCAGTTCCATTTCTTGACAGTGAAGGTCAGTGAAAGCCAGCTGCAAATGACAGCCACCTCCTTTTCCTCATCCTCTATCACTTAACCAGCGTCCTGTAATCCAAGCCACAACACAGCAAATATGTGGATTAGTCTCCTAATGAATGTTTGGGTACATCATTGTGCATCATTATGGCAGGAGAACCACAAAGAAGCATTGCAACAGAGATTTCAAAGAATAAAAGATAAGAAAACATACAGATTTCACAATAGACTTATGAAGGCTATAGATATCTCTTCCTTATTTCATTATGTATTTCTGTTGACACATATCACATCCATGGGGTCCAAAATTTTCCATCCATTCTTTATTGGAAAATCATAGCTACATTCCCACAACTCTGAGAGAACACTCCCCATTGGGAGCATTGAATCATGAAACCAGTAATCTCCAACATGACGAGAATAAATGTAATAGCAGCAAATTGTTGTAGTGCATTGGAAGCTGCTATAACTCAACTGTTTGTCACACTGTCCAAGTAATTCCATCAAGTTTGATATGCTACTTTTGTAGTGTTGATGTCCATGAATTTTGATTATAATTTTATTTTTACATTCTCCATGCTAAACTAGAAATACAAATTTTAGAAATCCTTTACTACAAGGTACAAGGTATTAATCTGAAGTTAACATCTATATAGAGAAGTATGTTTAATGTAAATTTCTAATAACTGATCAAGTTATCCAAAATTTTCTGGAATGTTAATCACACTAAGGGTGGAATATTTTCTTCAGTGAGTTTGGAGATGGGGGTGGGGAGTATTTAGTCAGGCAGGAAGTTGAGGGGTGTGTACCCCACAGTCTTCCCATTAAATTCACAGCAGGAAAATTCATTAACCTTCCTGCCTGATGCTAATTAAAATCCTTAGTAAGCAATTCAGGCTCATTTAGGGGCCTTGTCCCGAAGGCATTGGATTTGAAACAGTGATGAGTGGCAGTTCATCACATGGAATACCAAAAGTCAATCTTTGGGCTCCCAATATCATGTACCTTGTTCAGAGATACTCAGTGCCTGATTGAGGGGCCTGATATCAGAAAGAGAGGTCGTGTTGCAAGCCCACCCATCTGCATTTTCTTCCAAACCTCTTCTCACTCCCATGCCTGTGGCCTGGGTCCCCCAGTGATCCTAGGCTTCTGGTCAGCGCATTGTTGGTAGCTGATGGATAATGGAAAACTTATGGCCTTTGGCTGCCAGATGTCCAGAGATGGAATTTCCAAACCCAGGGTTCTAAATCCCAGGGAAAGCCATTGTTGGCCAATTAAGTGATTGATGGGTAATTAATACAGCAAGCCTTCCCCATTGTAGCAATACAGGACCCTTGCCTGCCCTCCAGCTGATACGTGAGACCCCTGTTACCTGCATTAAATTTAGTTCTAAATATGGGATTTACATGGGAGGCAGAAATTGAATCTTTTGAAAAGAAAGGGAGCCGATATTTCATTGACTGCGGATAAGCAACACTGAATGATGTCATTAAAGAAAGAGATTATCTGTGTTGTAATAGTAGACAGATATGCAGGAATTTCTTTGTCCCCATTTCGCAAAGTTCTTAACTCATTCTACAGCATACAGTGAAATTTTAACCTTTAAATTACTTTAATTACATATGTTAAACAAAAATGATCTGTCCGATGTTTTCATGTTTTTTTACATCTTGAAGTGTGAGATTTAGCCAAATATTTGAAACCTGATGGATCTTAATTGGATTTTGAGAATGTGAAGGTGCAAATTATTCCAGCACGTTGCATGTTTTTGTCAGCCAGATTCAGAGCTGCATTGGCATAGGACCAAGAGCTGTTCGCATGTCTGCTGTCATGCTGATGAATGCTGGTATAATTAGATGTGTGGGAGGTGGGTTGAGAGAGGGAGTAGAAAGAGAAAGATAATGGGTGGGATTTTTCACTCAACCCAGCACATTCTTCACAGCAGCAGAGGCGGCCCACCATTCTTAGGATTTCCAGAAAACCCATGGCGGGGGTATACTATCAGCAGGACCGGAAGATCTGACCAGTGTAGTGGAAAATCTGGCCATTGTGTCTGACAGTAAGCAGGTCATGGAGTCATAGAGCTTTACAGCATGGAAACAGGCCCTTCAGCCCAACTTGTCCATGCTGCCTTTTTTTTAAAACCCTGAAGCTAATCCCAATTGCCCCCATTTGGCCCATATCTCTCTATACCCATTGTACCTATGTAACTATCTAAATGCTTTTTAAAAGACAAAATTGGAGCCACCTCTACTGCTACCTCTGGCAGCTTGTTCCAGACATCCCCCACCCTCTTTGTGAAAAAATTGCCCCTCTGGACAGTTTTGTATCTCTCCCCTCTCACCTCAAAGCTATGCCCTCTGGTTTTAGACTCCCCTACCTTTGGGAAAAGATATTGACTATCTAGCTGATCTGTGCCCCTCATTATTTTATAGACCTCTATAAGATCATCCCTCTTCTTCCTACGCTCCAGAGAAAAAAGTCCCAGTCGATCTAGCCTCTCCTTATAATCCAAACCATCAAGTCCCAGTAGCATCTTAATAGATCTTTTCTTCACACTTTCTACTTAATAATATCCTTTCTATAATAAGGTGACCAGAACTGCACACAATATTCCAAGTGTGGCCTTACCAATGTCTTGTACAACTTCAACAAGACATTCCAACTCCTGTATTCAATTTCTGACCGATGAAACCAAGCATGCCAAGTACCTTCTTCACCACTCTATCCACCTGTGACTTCACTTTCAAGGAGCTATGAACCTGTACCCCTAGATCTCTTTGTTCTGAAACACTCCCCAATGCCCTACCGTTAACTGAGTAAGTCCTGCCCTGGTTCAATCTACCAAAATGCTTCACCTCGCATTTGTCTAAATTAAACTCCAACTGCCATTTGTCAGCCCACTGGCCCAATAGATCAAGATCCCATTGCAATTGGAGATGACTTTCTTCACTGTCCACAGTGCCATCAATCTTAGTGTCATCTGCAAACTTACTAACCATGCCTCCTATATTCTCATCTAAATCATTAATATAAATGACAAATAATAGCGAACCCAGCACTGATCCCTGAGGCACACCACTGGTCACAGGCCTCCAGTTTGAAAAACAACCCCCTACAACCAGGTAATGGAGAAATTTGGAGTATTGTCACACTTACTGCAAATCATAGAGAAAAGTTCTCTTTAAAACTTCCTGACAGTTGGCAGCGTTGATGGAATGTTTGGTCTGCTACATTCCTCTACGGCAAATGGGGACATACGAAGATGCTCAATTTGTGACCTGTACAGAATATACTACCTTCATCAAAACAAAGTTTGGTATTAGAAAGCAAAATACTAAGTTAGGTAAATATTTTCAATATAAAGAACTACTAAAACGGAAATTCTAATTTCAACTATAACATTATGGAATAACATTGAAAGATGACAGTTCACTTCACCAAAGAGTAAATACGCAGTAAATGACTCCAACAGTCCTGCCATTTTGCTTGGGTTCTGTATCTGTTCCAGTGGATCTTGACAATAGTGTTTGTTGCCTTGTAAATGTACCCACTTAATGGGATGTATTCATTTAATTTTTCCCCTTCTGTACTACAGTAGCAATTTTCTGGCACAGTGATAGCATCCCTGTCTCTGAGTTAGAAGCTCCATGTCTTATCCCAGGACTTGATGACCAGGAAAGATGCATTCATAACATGGCCAAAAAGGTTAGTTACCAACCTGCAAATCCTTCCAAGACACATCAATGGCAGGCAGTAAGAGTGGGATAGATTCCTGGTCAGCTATGTGTTGGAAAATATTGGTGCCTCTCCCATCATGATTCATTGCTCTAAGCTGCAACAGGCATGTAAATGTGTACGTTGCCACAACAACCTGGACTCCTTAATTGATGTGTAACACACCACTGCTATCTGTACTATAATAGTGAGACAGTCATCTTTCAAAATGTTGGGGGCAACTTTGAGCCTGCACTCTCCTATGGAAATGGTGGCACGTGCTCAAAATCCAGAGAGTGCAATTTGCACTGACAAGTTTCTGAGTTCCCATCCTCACTAATGGAGTGGTAAAACACACCGTGGGACCACAAAAAGCTCATTTGAATACATTAGCATGTCATTAGCGAGTATCTCTACAGGACTCACCTCCTCCCACCTCCCCCCCCCCCCCACACACACACACACACACACACACACACATATCTGCCAAGATATTCAGTGGGCACAGGTGTGACAGCACACTGGAGTCATTTACAACTGGTTCAGCTAGATGTGAACCTGTAGTGGGGGCCTCCTTGAGGACATAAAAGTGAGTGTAACCCCATGGGGAAGTAGCCTGACACTGCCTGACCCCTGGCACTGCCCATTGGCATAGGTTGGTACCATGCCCACAACATGGTAGTGCCAATCAATGCCAGGGGGCTATTGACAGCCTCATGGGGAAGAGGGGTGGGATTCATTCAGATTTGATTGTGGCTGGGTGTAGATGGAGGAATGCCTGTGATGACTGTTGTGGGGAAGACAAATGGGTGCTAGCTGTGACTGTGGTTAGAAAGACCAATAATTGGGCACAGGAGTAGAGATCTGCCGACTCCAATTTGATGGTTCGATGGTGGGGATGGGGGTCCCTGAGACCTCCATGGCAGGGGGTGAGGGGGGTATTCAAACCTGATCAAGGCGCCCTTTAAAGATATCACTCTGACCTCTGTGCAGAGGGGTTTTGCTGTAGAGTTCAGGCCACACCCCTCCCTCCCATATAATGGCACGAAACGTGCCCTCTTAATTTTTTTTGGCAGTGTCATAAGATCTAGAGAGAAAGCTGATTGGTTTCTCTGGAAAGAAACACACCAGTTTTCTTACTGGAAATAACACTGCTGTTTTTGGTAAAATTCAACGTGCTCTTTGACAACATAAGATTGGAGGAGGGAGAAAAAAATACTATTACCAGTTGTAGCTGCAGTAAATGTGAGAAAATTGGGAACACCTGTGAATAATAAGAACAAAAAGCTTTTAAAATGGTTGTCCAGAGGTTTTTATCTGTGCTGCAATTAAATACAGTATAGCGTACAGTTCGACTTGATCTCAGAGCAATATTTCCTAACCTCAGATAGATCATGAATGTCTATTTTCCATAAATGTCTTTTCAGTGTGCAGGTGAAATGTTTACACCTTTAAGTAATGGAAACTGGAAGTTGTATGTTAGTCCTTTGAGACTTGGGGTCAAAGTTGGAGGCAAAAATAATGGATTGTCAAAAGGGAAGAATGAGCAAAGTGTGAAACCTTGCGGAATGCATTTATGTACGTAAGACTGGAAATGACTTTGTATATTCTTATCAAATAAAAGTTTAATGCACTGACATCAAGTTCCCCTCAATGGAGGTATTAACTCACGTATTTTAAACAGCTTAACACATGTATTAAAATAGCAGGAGAGAAATTTGATACAGCTGTGTTAAGTGTTCAAATGATAACATCACTTACATTTCAAACTGAGGTTGTTTCAGAAGACGTTTCTTTCAATGAAGCCCCATCAGAAGTTTGGTTGTGAAAGCATGATACTAAGAGGTCAATGCAAAGGAATTCAACAGACACGTAATTGTTGAGGCCACTGAAGTCAAGCTAAAGCACCCAACCTGCCAAAATGTACAAATGTTTCATATTGTCAGAACATGTCAATATCTGTAATAAGCACACATTTAAAGTTTACAAAAAATTCAATATTCATCAGCCAATTTATTGAGTGTCGGCGCCCATAATTTTAGAATTGTAGATAAAGCCCCAATCTGTGACTTCAAGATGGTGGATTTGATATCAGCCACTGGGATGTTTTCATTTGTGCTTTTTGTGGGTTGATTTTAATTTCATCCTTCATACAAAAAAGTCATGAAGACTGCTGCTCTAAATTGTCCAGCAATAACAAATTGAAAGGAACGTAGCAAGATCAGACGGTCTGTTCACCCTCTTCCTACTTCCCAAACCTCAGGAGTTATACTTCTGAAAACTGCTCAAATCATTAATGCTATTGTCATAATTATGAGTTCCTTCACATCCCTGAAGGAGAACACATCATCTTAAAAAGGAATATGTGGAACTTTGGTGGCTGGAAGACTAGATACTGCACCAAGCATGCATTGAATTATACAAATAATCTTTTTTGAAAGTCCCCTGAACTTTTGTTTAAAGTAAATGCCAACAGTAAATGCACAACCTCAAGCTAAAGGGACGATCTTTTAAAACGGAAATGAAGAGGAATTTCTTAAGCCAGAGAGTGGTGAATCTGTGGAACTCTTTGCTGCAGAAGGTGGGGAGGCCAGATTATTGAGTGTCTTTAAGACAGAGATAGATAGGTTCTTGATTGATAAGGGGCTACGGGGAAAAGGCAGGAGAATGGGGATGAGAAAAAAAATCAACCATGATTGAATGGTGAGGCAGACTCAGTGGACCGAGTGGCCTAATTCTGCTCCTATTTCTTATGGTCTTACGGTCAAGTATTTGGGGAAGAGACTGTTATAGGGAGCACTGGCCAAAGCTGCAGTGAGTAGAAATCCACTTGCACTTTTCTGCCAAGGAACAACATAGGTGGAGCGATAGATGCAATGTTTTTACAATGTTGAATAAACACATTCCTCCTTCTCTGTCTGACTTTGGTGGACTGAGGTACTTACAAAGATGTATTTTGTCTGCTTTTGCCTTAAAGCTGAATGCTGAGCTGGAACAGTGTGAAAAAGAAAGTTCAGAACTTCAGGACTACGCGAATACCATCTTACAGCAGATTGCGGACCACTGCCCTGACATCCTTGAACTGGTAGTCAATGCCTTAGAAGAATCCTCGTGAGACCTCATGCCTGGACATCAGTGCTGAGCTAAGAAATGAGCAATGTTGCTGCCGTTTTTTAAAATTTGTATTCTTTCTTGCTTTACAATTTATTATGGTTAAGTGACATTGGCCACATTTATTGCAGTGAATTGTTCTATGCAACTTTTGGTAAAAAAGAGTAATGCATCAAATTCGATTGTTTCTACTGAAAGCTATAGATGCTAAAATAAGCATAAGCTCCCAAATTGTAAATTCAAAAGAAGTTGTGAGTATAGAAGTTTCTTAACTCTCTTGGGATCTCTTAAGCATCATATTATTGATACTAAAAATTTTCTCTATTTGGCACACACAAACCAGAATGTCCCTAATAGTACTCAAATTGGTTAAACAGTGTACATCAAATCTTTCTTGAAGATGGTCAGATTCTATTTGAGATCTCATTGCATGTAGATGAGACAGTGATACAACGCTTCACACCTCTGAGACTTCAGGCAGCCATTTTTTTTAAAAAAGCTGCAAAGGAGCAAAGAAAAACGGATTAAAACAACAATAATAGACTGACCCTGTTGTAAGCTAGGGAAATTGAGGACTGCAACCCGATTTAAGTATGGACCTCTGGTTTCATCTTTCAAATCAAGTTGAATGTCCTTGGTTCCCCAGAACAGGGATTGGTGCTAACTTTTCATCCTTTAAATTAATTGTGCCTGCTCCAAATTCCCCAGTAGAAGCTATTGTCCATTATTTTTACCAGATCCCCCAAAGGACCTAGACACTAAATTTGATATTTGTAAAACTTTTTCTGATTTCTATAGGGTTAATGCTATGCACAAACACACTCTCATAGGTGAGGATTTTACAATTGACCTGTTAGAACATTGAATTGTGTTAATATTGCTAATAATCATGGTACATGACTTTAGAAATTTGTGGCTGTAAATTTCTAAACAAACACTACATAAGTTTGTTTTCTTTAGATAGTGGAATCTCCATTGTCTGCCATAATAGCAGATCATGAAAATTGGTAGATAATAAAGAATCTCCAATTTTACTTTAAATCTAGGTTGCAAATATAAGTACAGTGAAAATAGCATGAATTTAATTTCATGTTACATGGTCTACTCATTAGGAACTAGTTTTAATGCACTGTGGTATGTGATTTCTTTGTGCAAGCAATTGACCTGTGAAACTTCTAACAAGTAATAAGGAAGAATATAATTGGAACATGGATGATGGAAGTTGCACTCATAGGATAAATACACTTGTAACATAAATTCTGCATAGATCCACATAGCAAAAATACTTAAGAGCACAGCACTGCCAATTCTTTACTGCTCGGTCCATATATGAAACACTGAATTTGTGAACAGCATCCCTCTCCCTAGCATTACACTTGAAAACATTTATCTCCAATGCAACATTACGAATTCAAGTACCAGAGCAATTGGTGTTCTTTCATGGCATGGTTTTGGTTGTGCAACAGAGTGTATCTGCAATAGGTCACATCTTTCATGAAATGAAGTGCATTAAAACAGATAGTTATTTGAATGTCCAGTCTTTTAAAGTGCAACTGTAACCAAGAGAACCGTTTATTTATCACTATTTCCTAGAATTCCTTTAAAAAAGATGCATTGGAGAGGAAAACTACCATGGAAAAATATCTGAAATAATTTGGCAATTGAAGGAATTTCAGAAATGATTGAAACGTGTTTCCAGCTGTGATAAATCTACAACAAATTATTGAACACAAAAAGGTCTGTTTTTAAAAGCTGTAAAATGACTGATGGGTCTTGTGTACATGTTAACCCAAAGGGTGTTTCTTGCACAATACTCAAAAGTCCTACAGAACTACAAACACACTTTGACATTGACTTCAATGACGTTTGTGAAAATTCTCAGAGCCTGCGCCTCATGTTTTTCTCCATTTCAGCCTCTTTTTAAGTTGAAAACTGATTTGAGCAGTGCACTGCACACTGGTGTACCTCTTCAGATAATATTAATTACCAAAGAACAGCCTGGAAGTCTGGTTTCTCTGTAAATGTGCTGCAGCTTATTGATATCAAAATGTAGCAACTCCCTAGAGAATCTGTATGAAAGAGTGATTAATACCACATTCGGACTAGTAAACCAAAAGCACTCTAAACAAGGATTTCAGAGCTACTCTTCAGAAACGATTAAGACTGGTTTTGTGCAGTGGGAGACTTTTAAAATAGGGACAGGTTCATTTTACACAAAGAGAATTAAATTTGGAACTGAGATTGAAAGTAGAGAATTTAAAAACTCACATCACAAGACTATGGTGGAAGAACACTTCATTATTTTTGTATCAAAAATGTTTTTGAATAACAATCATAAAATGTATCTTCACATTTTCTTCGGTACCTCAACAAGAAATCTATGTAAAGACTTGCTAAACTTTCTGTTTCTTCATGTTAATCAATAGATACTAATTGTAACTTAATATACTATAAAAAGCAAATACACCTCGCAAAAATCTCAAATTTCCCTCTGCAAGACTTGTATTAATGGTTGACTGTTAAAAGTAGATACATTTTAAATCCTGTGACTCTGTAATATAGAGGGTCTGTTAATAGCAAAAAGAATTTCTTGCTCAAAATACCTCCCATGAACTTCCTGTGTACAGAAATATTAATTGTTGGGAAACTATAATTTAAACCATAAGGGGGAACCTTGTGACATTCCATCTTCATTATCTAAATCCTGAGATTAGATTACAGCCTTATATTTACAGTCTACAATTTTCTGATTTTGAGGTGAAATCTGAGTTTTTATCCCTTGCTCCTCAGGCCACAAGCGGAATGTGGCTATTAACATGGACAGGCAACCAGCTTCCAGATCTCTCAACAGTGCCACCCTGACTAGATCAAAAAGACTTGGCTGCATGAAAGAGGCCCAGGAATGACATTTAAGTCTCCAAGGTTCTTTCATTCACTACCTGTAGGAAACTCATGGTTTTCTGATACTACAATGAGAGAGAGCTTTTGCAGACTGTTTTATAGAGCTGTAACATTAGACGGAATGATTTTCCAGTTCTTAAACAGAATGTTAAGAGAATTGGTAGCTTAGTAATTTTGGTGCTGATTTTGTAGATGCAATGAACTAACTTAAATCCAGATAACAATGGTACTACAGTAGTGTAGAAGGTGTGCTCGTGGTCACAAGATCTTACTTTCAACTTCTAGTTCCAAATACATGTACAATTCCATGTAGCAGTGAGGTAAAATTTCCTCTGGTGGATAGTTTTCCTTCCGATTATGCGGAATGTACAAATTAGTCCATAAGATATTGAAAATTTGTTGAGTTGTTTTTGTGAAACACTGCTTTTTTTACAGAGAGAAATTTAGCAGTTTTTAAATCAATTTTTTCAAGATAACTTTTAGTAAATCTGATTTAAAGCAAAAATGTGGAATTTAGTCTCTTACTGTTTCCAGCTAGTTAATGTTCTTTCTCAGGTGTCAGGAAAATATGGTTCCATAGCTAAATAATTTAATATAGGAAATGGTGATAAGCGAGGGAGAAATAGATTGAAAAAATGTTTTGTCTTGACACTTAAGTTTTTGCTTTAAACCGCTGTACAAGTCTGCTGTTCCCTCTCCCAGCTAGAATTTATGTTTAGATCCTTGGCTTACCTGTTGTTCGACCTGCTTCACAGTGGGAGTTCTTCTATACGGTAGCTGATCTTAGTAGTTGATCATCAGCTGCTGCAGTATTGAAGAAAAAAATGACACGCTCCTTTAAAAGAAAGCATCAAAAAATCTATTTTACACACTGTTGTGCATATGAGAATGGGTGTCACTCGCTTGATCACTTTGGTATTTGTCATCCATCCCTAACTAAGTAAGAAAGACTCAACCGGGTTGCTGTTAGCCTGTAATCGCATCAAACAACCATGATTCTCAGAATATTGTTCAGTTGTGTTTTTAGTGAGCAGGAGGGTGACTTGCTCAGTGAAACAAGAAAAACAATTTGCTGTTTGTTACATTCTCTAGTGGTGTTCTCTTTGGCTGCCTCTAACTTCTGATATATCCAGATCTGTGGGACCACTTTGTGAAGAGCTGTGAATACAGGACCAGCTTTTGGAGGGACAGCGACCCAATTGTTTTTGAAATTTTCTTGGAAAATCTAACTGGTTTTCTTGAGCTGGTAGTTGGCAATGTTCATGAGCTTCTCTGAGCGAAACTCAGAGCAGTATGGCTGTCAAAGATAGTTGTGCAATATTGACAAGCAGAGTGATGGAGCAACATGCAAATGTATTCAGCTTTTATTGCACTAGATTTGTTGAAATGAGACACATAGGGCACCAGTAATAAAGCAGAATGATAGGAGGTTGGTCATTAGCTAAAGAGCTATGCACTGACATGGTGGTGTGTAGACACACTGGGACATGGCAGTGTGTCGATTCGCTGAAACATGGCTGGGTGTGATACACGGGGACATGGCAGGGTTGGATACACAGGGATATGGCAGGGTGTGGATACACTGAGACATGGTGAGCTGCAGATACACTGGGACGTGGTTGGGTGTGGGACATGGCTGGGTTTGGATACACTTGCACAAGCAACAGATGTACCATTTACTAACTTTCTATCAGTAGTAAGCACCACTAAACAAGCTGACATCATTCAAGATTTTTTTCAAACTAATTTCATCCAAAGATGTGCAGGTTAGCTGCATTGGCCATGCTAAATTGCCCCTTAGTGTCCCAGAATGAGTAGGTTAGAGGGATTAGCGGGGTAAATATGTGGGGTTATGGGGATAGGACCTAGGTGGGATTGTTGCCGCTACAGACTCAATAGGCTGAATGGCCTCCTTCTGCACAGTAGGGTTCCTATGATTCAATCTTGAATTAGACCTGAATATAAAAGTACACAACAGAAAAACATAAAAATGAACATTAAAAATTACTAAGCCAGTTGATGATCTTAGTCTCTGTACATTATAAATGTCTCTTAGAAATTCACCCAATCCAATACCAAAAGCCAGCCCACCCTTCCCTCTGGAGCTGGAAATGTATGTTTTACTCATTTGTATTCTGTAGCCTGGACTAACCCAAAGAAAGGGACTCACCTATGCACCAGAATCCTTAGAACGTGCCATTCTGCTGTCAGCTAATCTCTTGCAGTTGCTTCAGTTTATCAGCTCTCTGAACTGATGAACTGAACTGACGAAGCCAATATTTCAGGAATCTGTGGCATGCATCCCTCCTTGACCATCTGAAGAAAAGCACCTCCATTTTCTAATTCCATATTCTAGCTACATGACAGTAATCCGATGATTTGTGCCTTTGCCTTTCTAACTTACTCTTCCCCTCCATAAATGGCTTTGTATGCATGTGAGCCTTTTTTCAATAAAAACTTTAAAAGAAGCTGCAAGGGGGTGGACACCAATTTTAAATATGCTAATGAGACTATAAACGCATTGTCATGCATCTTTTGTAATCAACAGCTGTCAGTTGGGTTTCCTGAGCATCAGATAATCTGACAGCTTCCTCAAGGAGAAAACTTGGTGGATTAATGAGGTAAATACCATTATACTTACTTCTTGAATCCAGGTGTCTACCTGAGATACCTCTGAGATCAGCATCCTCCTGCAATGATCCCCCCAATGAAGTCTCTGACCAGCACCCACCACCCCTCCACCAAACTAGGCCCTGCTCTCTCCACCAATCAGGCCCCAATCCTCCCTTCTACACTCGGATCTGATCCCATCCAAAGCCAGGCCCCAATCTCCAACAACCATCAGGTTTAGTTCCTTATCCCTACACAAATCATCACAGACTAAGACTTCCAAACTTGCCCTTCCAAGCCTCTGACCTCGGGCCATTCAGGATCATCAGTAATCATGATTGCTTCTTATCAATGGTGGCCTAGCAGCTATGGCCATTTTTTAATAAAAGTTTGTTAAAGGGGCTGAGTGGCCACCTCAGTACGGAGGCACCCTCTCTCTCCCTTACTTGCAACATCAGCCAATAGGTAGTCTATTAAGGTCAGTACACCAATACCAACTGTAATTTCAAGTTGGTATGAGGGCATCCTGCTGAGGTCAAAGTACAGCCTAAAGGTGGAGGCAGCCTCCAGTTAGCTGACCAGGGAACTAGCACTCCATCAACCATTCATAAACTCCCCGTGGCTGCGATCACATAGTGATAACAGTTTCTGTGGGGTTCTATTTCCACAGAATGGCCTGGTCTGTGTGGCCAGTTTTACTTTACACCTTTTCAAGTAGGGAATTTTCGCAGTAACTTCATTGCAGTGTGAATGTAAGCCTGCTTGTGACACTAATAAACAAACTTCAAACTTAGTCTTCAGAAGGTCCTTCCATTTTAATGAACCTGATGATTTGTCAGTGCTTATTGACAATTCAGACTCTGGACCCTGCCCAAGGTCCATAATTATATGTTAAATATGTTCTCTGGCCACTAATAGACCAGCTCATAAACAACCACATTGGGGATCAGGAAGCAATGCAATGCAGGATTGGGACCTGGAAATGCAACTGACACGGGGTCCCGATCCCAGAAATAAAATTCAGCCTAAACTTCTCTTTCTCTGCTTCTAACATCATGGTTTCATGATTTTAAATTGATCATCAATGCATGCCAGAGAATTACATCAGGATGTTCAAAAAATATTGATCTTTTATATTATTTAGATTTTTTGACAAAAGTCAGCAGAAGACATTTCCCTTTTAAGGTTTGACATACCGCTGCCATTATAGGCTCACTTTGGTAGTTTGCTGTGTTACATTTAAACGGACCCAATTCAACAACTAATGTTAGAAAAATTTGGATGGGGGAGGAAAAGTTAGACACTTTTCGACAGAAGTACTCCCTTTATCTGTCAGTCAGAATCTTCACTGCTTACCCCCCTTTAACATTTGAGTGCCCCTCAGCTGAGAATTCATTTTTCACAAAAGCTCCATCGTTATTCAGACCTCCTATCCACACAGCTGAGTTCCTGCAGTTAACCTCCCTCAGGGAATGCTCCAGGAAGCCAGTTGATCAAAAGCATGTTTTCTACCTTCACTTTTTTAAATTGTGGTGCCTTATCCTGAATTCCCTTAGTGTTTCCAACATGACTTCTGCCGAATCATTATCAGCTTTAATTAGCAATTTGTACTCATCACAAACTTCTACCAAGCATTCATTTAGATACCCATAAATCTACTTTGAAATCCTTTAATACCACTCCTGGATTGTTATAATACTTCAACTGCCCCTTTTGATTGAAGCTAACTATCCAGTAATGTACATTTGTTGTAATTGAAACGCAGTGACTTAATCATTCTCCCCTTAAACTGCAGAACAGTCATGAGTGACATCCCTGACTCCAGCTTGATACTGCAGCCCACTACTTTTCAAGGCATGAGACAGGCCAGGAGTGGAGTTTTGTTAGGGCTGCCCCCTCGCTAATAAACAATGGAGAAGCTGTGTAGATCCAAAAAGAAACCACCTTTTGAAAGGAGTATTGATACAAAATTCAGGATTGCATCTCTGTAGTTGTTTTAAGGTCCAGAACTTCAGATCTCCAAGGGTTGCATCCCAGAGGTACCACAGAAGATGTGCTGAGGGACCCCTGGAAGTTCCAATGGGCAAATGCCCTGCACTAGGAACCATCCAAAACTCCAGTGTAAGTAAAAGCCTTTGGATGGTTCTGATTCTCTTAGCAGAATAGTTACCTAGCAAATGTTAGAAGGATTAAAACCACTTCTAACTCCTGGGCAACTTTAGAACTAACAGCTGGACTCCACACCCACTGGATTCTCCAACTACCTTAATGAGCCCCACTCTCCAACGCCTGTCTATTCAACAACCCCCCTCCCCAACCAACTGCATCCTGACTATCACCCTGCCTCCCCTCCTACCGCCCGCCATTCTACCCAGTTACATTATACCCTTCATCCTGGATTCTCAAAGTGCATTTAAACACTGGGATCTTTAAATTTTCCTAGGCTTACAGCAACTAGTGCTATAAAAATGAGATGTGTCTTCACTGCCCTGCATTGGAAGGCCTTGGGACCAGGTATGTTGCACATTTCTCACCAGGCCCAGATTGGAAGGTTGACCAAGAAATGTGCAGCTCCCGACTTGGGTAATTGAAAAGAAGCACAGTGATTGCCACGGCATAGAAGTTCTGGCCCTTATGTTCCCTTTATTGTTGTGTGAATCGTTGTGTATTTATCTGACAAGCATATTTGTCACAGCAGTATCATCCTTATTGGAATGTGAGCTGGTTCGACACACAGGATTAAAATCTTGGCAACTAGAATGACATTGTTGCAAGGTCACTCCAAATGTTAGATTTTAACTTTCATAAGGTGCCTAATGCTGTGGTAGCAAACTGGGAAATTTCTCAGTTCTAGTCCCTTACTTACACCTTTCAAACTATATTCCTTCTTCATTTCTCATGAACTATATTTGCAACAAGCGATTTTTTTTTAAACCAATCCACTAGCCATTTCAAGATGACATGTTTTTCATGATCATTACCCTTTAACTAGAGTTCTCAAACAAAATGAACTTCCTGAAGTTTGTTCTTCAGTGTAATTCCCATCATTGTATTTCATTGAAGTTTGGCCACTTTGACATTTCATGCCTTCAGTCAGCAGAAACCGTCAGTTTATCTACAAGTTATACTAAGAGCCATTTCTCCTGTAATTAATTTATACTGTAAACCTCATACTATATAAATTCCACCCAAAAGTTGACAATCTGTCACAACATTGATCTCAATGTAGCACATTGTGATAATAGGGCGTGAGAAACTAGTGTAATCAGGAAAGACAAAACATTGACACATCTGGGAAAACAGAAAGAAAAAGGATTTTACAGTGATGGTAAAGTTATTTTTCGGGAAATATGTTTGCGGCAGTTAGAGATCCAGTAATGGGTGCGTAGGAAATCAGCTATTTAAAATTGGAAGAGAGACATTAGGAGAAATTTCCTTTTGTAGGGAGCTATTAGAGCATAGGCTGCCTGAGCACTATTGCATCTTTTAAGGAAAGAATAAGTAAACATTTAATGCAGATAAGAATGCAGGACTCTGGATAGAGAAAGTTCCTGCGATTTATATGGATTATTCTAGCCAGCATATGATGTAAACTTTTATGATTTTATCTTGCTCTGCTTTTCTCAGTCACAATCTATGATATGAACCAGAGTTGGATCTGAAATCATTGTTGAACCCTCAATATTACCTGCCAACAAAGGTCAGATAATCTCCTAGGCATGCTCCAGGATCTTAACATCATTGCAGCATTTGCATTGACATCCCATAGTGAACAGCCATTTTCACTCTGGGTATTAGTTTGAGATGATTAAGCTTTATGTATCCTTAAGTGGGCCAAGCTTTAACGTATACATTTATCCATTTATACTGTGTGTTTATATACACACATCAGATAGATTGTTCTCAATGTGTAAGCCTTTCTTTAGTCTCATACTTTTATTTTATAGAACAATTACTTTGATTTATTATTGTGTGTTTAAGGATTGTCAGATTTCCATTCAGACGAAAGTGCATCGGTGACAGATAATTGCCTAACATGTGTTTTTCCAGACTAGACATTGTGCTCATATATTGTGCAACTTAACTTTCGTCTGGAAATTGCCTGATTTTTACTACAGTACTTTTAAGAACGATCATATGCATTTTTCACTAAGCACATCACCCATAATTATTCACTGCAGGAATCTGAGACTACTTAGAGAAAAAAGAATTTACTGAACCAGTCAGAGCACAGTGAACTCTACCTCACAATCACAAGCTGTGTTGGCTCATGTCATCAACATATATGGGCAAAGACAGAGGCATATTGATGTGTAATAAAATGATGATCCAACTGGTCAGGGCACAGTAATCTCTATCCCACAGTCACTGATTTAGGCGCTCCCAGTGACATATATGGACAAACATAAGTCATGCTGAGACATATAAAATTTTAATTCTTCAGTATAACCGTAGGATTTCTTTATTGATAAACACAAGAATGATTAAACTCTCCATAAAAGTCCTGTTAGAATATGTGCCCCTCTTGGTACATTTGCAAATGTTTATGTACAACATCAACAGCATATATACGTCAGAAAAATAATTATCTTTTGCTCTATTTGATATTCTTTCTCAATTATACACAGAAATCTATTACTAGGTCCATTGTACAACTGTTCATTTAAAATTAATTCTTCCTGCCACCAATGTTATTATCCAGTGGTTAAACATCAAACTATGATGCGGTGTTATGCAAACTATTCAGCTAATTGAAGTATTTTGTTTAATATTAGATTCAGTGTTAAAACAGAGTGGGTTCCCACGTTGATTGGTAACCTGGGTGCAAATTGGGGTTGAAACTGGGTTTTCAAAGTGAAGTTGCGATTCAAGTTTCTAGTCAAGCTCATTTGCATCATTACAAATATAAAATTGTCCATGAATCAATGCAGTCTGGCAGCATACTAGACCATCGTCTATTTTTCCTTACAAGGTTGAAAGCCTGATGTGGTTTCATTCATACAGCTGAAAATTGATTGTTCACAAAAAGTAAGAATTTTATTACCAGTCTCTATTCCTGTAACTTGCTTTTAAATCACTGAAAATTACTTACAGATAACTATACTGACCTGTTAACTGTTTCACTTGTTGCTTAGTAATTTTTTTATATCTAAAAACTTTTAAAACGTGACTTTGTACTTGAAAAAAGCAATTTAAATTGAAGACCCCGCTGAAATGGTCAGAAACATGCACCATCGGTGGAAACTCGCTATGAACATTATTTCAGTCTGGGGTATGGTCATATTTTTGGGACGGCCAGTTTCCAGTGCAGTCTTTATAGATCATGGAAACTGGAATTATATTCAATATAATTTGCACTTAAAATTCCTCAATCTTTTATGCTGGTTTGGCTGATTTCTGTCAAACAGAACCAACAGAAGCTACTTATAAAAGGATCTAATCTCTTTCACTTTTAGAATAAATAGTCAAATGGGGGATCATTAAACTAAGTTCTTCTCACTTCATTTCAGTTTTATGAAATCCACTTCGCCATGACAGACCCACACTCACCATTCTAAACTAAAACAAATAAAGCACATTGTCTACCTTAAATGAACCCATTTTAAACAGAATACATTTATTGCAAGAGATCAAGATAACATATTTCAGGCATGTCCCATGAACTATAGAAAGACAATGGCCAGGATGTTCTGCACTCCCCCACCCTCCTGCCCCAGCCACCAAACAACAATGTGTCTTGCAGCCACAGAGGCAGTCTGCCATTGACTGACTCCTGCCTCTATCAGTGGGGTTTCCTGATCTATGCTCTCCTGCCACCGGTTTCCCCACAGTGGGGAGTTCACTGTGGGAGGGACCGAAAGATTCTACCAATGAGAACAGCTGGAAAACTCCAGCCAATAGATACTTTGGCAACTCCTATTCAGAGAAAATGAATCTGATTTTTAAAGAACGGTTCTAATGATCTGTGTTGACACCATGTGCTCTTCAGAACTATTTTTTTGTCCTCTGATCTCCATTTCTGTCTCCCTTTTGAAATCTTATTTGCACCAAACCCATTTCCCTTGGTGTGACAACTGTCTGTGGAACAAAAAGAACTTGCATTTAAAACATATCATTGAAGTCTCCAGAATGTTTATTGCATTTCTGAGATAATGAATTACTTTGAAGTATAGACACTGTTCATTTGCAAGCAAATACAGCCCATTTATGCACAACAAGATGCCATAAATGGTATGACTGGCCAGTTAACTTGCTTTGAAGAAGCTGGTTGAAAGACACATGTTTGAAAGAACATTGTATTTTGCTTTAACAATGCCACACAAACAAGCACACATCTGAAAGACAGCAACTCTGACGATGCGGCACTCATTTAGCACAATATTAAAGTGTCAATTTAGATTACGGGGCAAAACTCCTCAACCCTATGAACACAATTCCACCATAAGTCTAATGGGAGTTTAAGTGGATCCCAGCCTTGCCCACCAATTTCCTTGTAGTCTGGCTTCAGCAGAACTACCTCCTTCCCCAAGCAGTGTGGCTGGAGGAGTAATTGCCCAGCCTTGTGTTCTCTTGCCCCTTGTCTATATCAGAACAATGGTAGACAGCAGCTCAATGACACTGGGGTGGGAGAATTTTATTGTTTTCTCCCCCTCCCCCTCATGGGCATGTTTGAAGTGGGGTGTATGTCAAGTAGGATAGGCTAGCCCACCGCCATCCCACGCACCCCTGACTTGTTCCCCATAATACAGCAGGGTAGTAAAGCATCAGCCAGCCCACTCACCGTGGCCAATTAAGGGCCTAATACCCCTCTGTTGCCATAATACGGTGGGCAGTGGCAGGCAGAGAAAAGACACCAGCCCACATTTTCATCAACACTAGTGAAAAGACAGGAAAGAAGAGGATACCTCCTTTTGCTTTTCTGCTATGCCCATCAGGAGCACCCCCTAATCTGGTACCCCCATTTTATTTCTCTCCTGCTCTTCAAAACACATATACAAGGGTTTCCTTGTAGTCCCAGCATCAGCTACTATCTGCTCCTGGCACTGTTAGGACTGTTCAACTCCTGGCCAATCAGATTAGCTGGCAAATTTTGAGGATGGGACTTCCTTTTTCTGCAGGGTAGAAGTTCCTCTCTTACTTGATTAAGGCCACACCCAGTACATATTATCACTGCGGGGCAGTCTTTTTTAAAGTTGATGGGTTCGTGATTCACTTCCTTACTGTGGAGATGCTGGCATTGCACTGCAGTGGGCACAATAAGAAGTCTCACAACACCAGGTTTAAAGCCCAACAGGTTTATTTGGAATCACAAGCTTTCGGAGCAGTGCTCCTTCATCAGGTGACTCATCTGATGAAGTAACAGTGCTTCAAAAGCTCATGATTCCAAATAAACCTGTTAGACTTTAAAGCTGGCGTTGTGAGACTTATTACTGTGTATTTCCCTACTGGGGAGGGTGAGTAATATGCCTCCCCTAAAATTGAGCCACAGGTATGCCAACTTATGCTCAGTAGCCTTGTATACTATTGCCCCATCTCTAACTTACCTTTCCTCCCATGTATTTGAATGTGTCATTGCCTCCAGGATCACTGTTCATCGCTGTGCAACTCTACATTCAAACCTCTCCAACTGAGCTTGCACCACTTACACAACATTGAAACTTAGTGGAAAAAGATTGCATATTTGACTGGGCTGTGGTGAACTATTCCCTCCTAATCCTTCTCCATCTTTGACATGGTTAACCACATATCCTTCCCTAACATCTCTCCTCCACTGTCCACTTGAGTAGGACTGTGTTCAACTGATTACATCATTTTCTATCCAGACAAAGCCAGAGAATCTCCTACAAAATAGGATCAGTTGTTGACCCATCCTATTTCTCACTCTTCAGTGGGATTGTCCAAAAACATATCAGTTTCTTATAATCCCCAGAGAGACCAATAGTCTATAAAAAGATACTTGAATTTCCTATAACTGACAGAAAGGACACATTACAACTTTTCAAATGTTAAGACTTTTACTAAAAGAAACAAACTAAAAGTAAATGCTTAAATTACTTAATCAAGTAATGCACTAAACTACAAAGAAGAGATCCCTTCCTTTAACATTGAACATGACTGGAAATCCCATGCCACAGTTATACTTAATGCCCCGCTCTTTGCAGAATAATAGTTTTTTACAAGAAACAATCCAACCTCACTCCCAGCTTGCAATGGGCTCTGCCTGTCTGTGTGACCGACCACTTTTCTCTCCTTTCCGTCCAAAACTCAGTGATTGAAAGTATATCCACAATCAGCACAACTCCTCTTACCATCGTTTACAGGTGCATCTTGTTCCCAGTAAGTCAACCCCCTTAAAGAAGGATAGAGTGGCAGAGAGATTTGTAGAAAGAATGCTTAGAGTTTAGGCTGAAAGCTCAATATTCAATAATTGGACAAGGGAAATGGGGGATCCACAAAAGATAGAATTGGGGGAACATAAAGTTTAAAAGATTGGAGAGCTGGAGAAGACTGAAAGTCATTTTGATCTTAGGGTACTTTTGACAGTATAAAGCTTAAAGGAATTCCATGTATGTGGTTGTTTTAAAGCTGTTGCTTCAGCCACTTTTAAAACCATCTTTTAGGCAATTGATTGCAGAACTGTTTTGTTGCCTCTAGAAGCCCTACCAGAGGCCATTTTTCTTGGCCACCTTTTCTCCAAAGTATTCCATTTAGCATTTACATTGGAGCCTGCTAGAACACTGCCAGCAGAAGCTTGGTTAAAGTTGATATACCTTTATAGTGCATGTTCCCATCAGTTTAAATGAGCAACTGTTTAATGTAGCCAATTGTGTGTGAGCCAAACATCACAGAAAAAAAGATTTCACTTTTAATCCTTGGTCTGTACTAAGGTAACTGATCTCATCTGGGAAGGCAGTAAAGCTCCATGATTACCATTGATGCCCCGACTCTAGAGTCCCTAATACTGACTGTTCTCTAGTGAATCCTGTTGAAAAATGCACTTTTGGGAAATCGTGAGGATATAGTGAACTGGCCTCCATGGTCAATTAATCTGTCACCATTATTCACTCTCTTGGTTCATGGTGAAGAATGAGTGAAGTACTGGAGGGCTTCAGCTCCAGCCACTCCATCCCCTTCCCAACCTGTGAAACCATGAAGATGGAGGAAACTCAGAGTAAACAAAATGACCATGTTGTACATGCAAAAGGGACAAATTCTCTTGAAGTAAGAGACATTTACTTTTATATTTTGACATTGAGTCAATCTACAATTAAATGGATTAAATTATACTTTGTGGATGAGGTCATGAATGAGGAAATATTTCGCTGAATGCTCCAGATAGTAACTGATCACACACATCATAGAAAATAGTACACAGAGACTAGCAAGAAGGTGGAACTTTGCCACATGGACTAATTGGTGCATATGGCATTGCGTTTAAGGAGAGTTCTGATGTACACATAAAAGAGAAGGGAATAGTGTAGGATTAAAGGTGCAGAGTGGGAGAGGTCTACCATGAAGTCCAAATATCAACATTAACGAGTTGAGCCAGATAGTCAGATTCTATGAGGCAAAGATAATAGGCAGTTAGAAAACATTGAACAGATAAAGTAAGAGTCTCTGCTTCTTAGTTACTCACATACATATATGCTTCTCTGTAGATGCAATCATGTGTCATGTGAACCCTTGCATTATATTAAAAATTATCCTCTATACCATCTGCACTTCGTTGTTTATGAATCTATATATACAATAAAGCCTTAATAAAATGGAAACACACTAACTGCTGAAATAAAGCTAAAAGGATTGAAGGCTAAAAGCTGACGCAGTTTTACTATCAATTCATGTTTCTCCTCAAAACAATATTCATTGATCTGACTGTTTCAGTCTCACTGTTAACCCAAAGCATCACACAGACAGCTGAATTGTTATTTAAATTGGCGATGGAACAATATTCCTTTTGGCACATGCACTAGCCAAATGTCACAATCTGGTACAGAATTAAACCATGCAAAGAAACAAATGTTATATACAAGACTGGTACAGCTTCATTTTATGAATAAAAAGATTTTTTTTAAAAAACTGCTCAATAATTTCTACTGAACAAAACTGTTTTGTTGGTTATCTTTTTAAAAACTTGTTTAATGTTTCTAGTGTCAAAAGCAATGTAAACAATGAATTTTAATGTTTAAAGTGTTTAAAGAGTATTGTAATTCTATACTTGTTAGCATTTTTAATTTTATTTCCTCTTTGGCCTGTTCATTGTCTGTGATTTAGAAAATGTCATAAAAGTGGGTGTGTGTTTCATGGGCTTTGGTGCGTTACATGAAAGTCTTGTATGCTTTACAGTTTGATTACTCTGACTAAAAACTGTACTGCCTTCATTTGTCTTCATGATGAAACGGTTTTTTCTTTGATGCTTTTGCTGAAAAGTATTGCCAGATTAAAATCTTGCTTTTATTCCTCCTGCCTACATAGTATAAATACTGTGTTAGCATGCTTTGTGCTCTCCCCACCACCACCCCGCCCCAACACTTCTTAACGTAAATGAACATCACTTCCAGAATTAAAATCAAATCCAACAAAAATATTCACAGTTACATAATGTTGAAATGTTCTGTAAATAAATAATGCATCACCTTGTTTTGAATATGAACCAATAGGTAACCGATCTGTGCCATGTATGTTCCTGAGGGGGAATAAGCAAAGCCATCCCATTTCATTTGACAACTGGAGATCTAATCTAAATCACCAAACAACTCAGATGAAAGATAATCCCTAAGTAATTGATTTCTCAGTGAAATTCTAACAGGCAGTGCGTCCCTCAGTAAAAAGTGTCACCACTTACGTTGCCATTTCTAAATGAACTATTCTGCTGAAGAGGTTAAAAATGAATCATATCCTTATCCATCATCCTGTCAAATTCATGAGATTGTTGATTGTAGCAGCTAATTTGATAAATGAAGAGTAGGAATTTGGGTTTTAAAACAAGTGACAGATTCAAACTTGTAATAGTGTATTCTGAGTGACACACTAATTGTTCAAATTCCCTGCTCTTAACTTGAGGATTTATTTTAAAGATGAATGAGCAAGTTCAATCAACTTGAAAATATTCACAATGTGAAAAAGTTGCATCTAAATTTTCCACCTCTTAAACTATACACTCAGACCATTCATGGATATCTCTTCATGTCAAACCTGCAATTTTCAACTGCAATTGGCATTGTGAGTCAATTTGTCGAACAATAAACAAAGGTCACCCAGTCCACTTGATCCAATTCTCCAGGGCAAACAGACATGGAAATTGGCTGTCAAGAAAAAAAACTTTTAGGGTTCACTTCGTAGATAATTATGTTAAAATATGTGTTTGACATTCACTATCCAGGTAATTTCTGCTCAATCATTGCTGGAAAAACAGCAGTGGGAAACTGTTGAAGTTTTCCAATAACATGTTACAAGGCATTAGGTTACAATATAATATCTCAGATTCAACACCACACACAGATTTAATTTTCAGTAGGTTTCTACTGCTGCACATCCAGGCACAATTTAGTGAATGGAACCAGCATATGAGTGAAAGAATGAAAGCCTCCATTCTGACTGTGGCTTAATTCTTATCTGATAAACAATGCATTTACATCATTTGAGAATTAGAGTGATGAATTTACAACAGTTGCGCTGGAGGAGACATTATGCTCATCTTGGAATAAATTTAAAGACAAATAAAGCCAGGCATGAATAGTATTTTGTGCACAGAATGAAAAACACAGTGCAGTATGGAGGAGGCACTTATAGTTGTATTGAGCTAATGTGCAGTTGCAGAGGTGGATTTACAATGAAATATAGCATGCATGGCACAAGGTACAGACCAATGGTGGGGCCTTGCATCAGCCTGATTCTGTGGGCACCAATCAGAGCTTGATAACTTTGCATTTGCTGTGAGCCAATCAACAGGCAATGTAGAGCAATATCAGACTCTGATTGGTTAAGTCACCTTGGAGCAGGAAAATAGTCTGAACATTGAGGCTGGTGTGATGAGGGACAAGAGGCGACTAGGAAAGGAGGGAATGAGGCAGAGGTAGAAGGTCTTGTGTTTTACTTCTGTGAAAGAAGTTGCAGCATCAGGTTTCTCGACCCAGGAATGAAGTTAGGCCAACTAGCAACAGTGAGGCAAGGCATCGGGCAACAGCCACGAGCCAAGGTGAGCCAGCCAGTCAGCAGCTGTCAAGCAGCAAGGGGAGCAAGTTGAGGGGTGGCTCAACCCATGTGGGGCTGAGGGCAGGCCAACCAGCAACAGCAAGATGAAAAGTGAGACAGGAGACTGCCTTGAAGACCCCTGGCAAGTGAGGTTGGTGAGGAGTGTGAGGGGATGGGGGGAAAGAGTGTGAGGGGACTGGGTGAGAAGAGTGCATGAGGAGGGAGGGTCGATAGAATTGCAGACTTGCAGAAAGGGAGAGTGTGTGAGGGCCGGGTTGCATTTGGAGGGAAGGAGAGTTTGAAAGGGGGGATTGGACAGGAGAAGATAGGGTGAGTGTTGCTTGAAATCCAGAGTGACATATTCAAAGCTAAAAGATAAATCCAATTTTTGCTGAGCTTGAATCAACATAGAATTGACTGTTCAGAAGCCTGTTCTTTCAGAAAATTCATTAAAATTAAGATCAGTTTCTTTAGCAATATGAAGCGACAATATAAATCTGGTTGTCAAAAACAGAAAATTGAAGGAGAGGCAAGAGGATGAAGCTAGACAAAAAGACAATTTGTCATTTTACTTTTAAAAGTTTGAAGTATTGAACAGCGCACAAACTGCATATTCACCCTCAACCACCAAAAATATGGGTCCAATGACTTAGACTTACCAATTTCCAGAGATATCACATCAACAAAAGTTGATCAAGAAGTAGACTCGAATAGCAACAAAGTGAACCTGCCTTGAAGACATTGCCTTATAGGCAAAATCTGTTCCATTGGGTATGACTCCAACAGTAGGAGAAACATTCAAAGTTAAACATTTTGCTTTGTATGTTTCTTATGAGTATATTTTGGGATATAAGGAAAACGATTGAATACAGCTATTACTATGCAACTGGCTGAGCAATATTAGTTCCACCAATTGTTGCATTATTTGCTGATTGATGAAGGTTGATCTTTTCTCAATTAAAGCATTTAAATTAAAAAATAACCGAGCTCCCTATTATTTCCCTCAGATATGTGCCATGCCTGTCAGAGGACACAGGTGGTGATCTGTCTAGGACTCTGCCAGTAATGCTCTGCAGGTGGCCTCTAAGAAGTGTACTAGAATGACCTGGGATGGCTTTGCTCTGACATAGAAACATTGGTGTGGGTATGCCCGTGTTGGACTGGCGTAAACACAGTAAAAAGTCTGACAACACCAGGTTTTAGTCCAACCTATTTATTTGATAGTATATTATCAAATAAATAGGTTGGACTAAAACCTGGTGTTGTCAGACTTTTTACTATAGAAACATTGGCACAGCTTAGATCAGTGTACAGTAATAAAGATTAATATTCTTTTGCTAATCTTGTTGTCTTTAGCACTCATAATGAAAATAAAGCAACTCAATTTTGTTCTTCATTTTGTTACAAGAACCTCAGAAGGTTGGGAAAAGGAATACCGTTCAAACCTTAACTTAGTAGTTTCCATGTTCAAGACTTCCTCCGACACTAATTTTTTACTCCTTCAGTCAAGTTTTTATCTGACTGTTTCTTATTGAATTGATTTTTTGAATATCAGATTCAAAATCATTGCTAGTTCACAAGTTCAGAACTTTTAAAATCTGAAGCAGACATGCTTCATTGGAGGTTCTCAACTTTTAATTAGATTCCTTTACTTCTTGATCCTGTAGAAAGAGTTAAATTGGAACTGAACATCTTTGCTCATGCCTGTTTTCATGTAATCTTCAAGGGTCTACTGCCGGACAAGGATACTGTACTGTGCCTAAGTTTGGTATATATGTTTGAATATTTGAATAATGAGCTCAGGGAAATGGTGTTGATAACAGACTAGCTACAGAAGGCACACTTTGGAATCGGATATCCTAGGCACTGAGTGCATACAGGGAAATGAACAGTTGACATTTTTGCTACTGAAGGACTGCTTAAAGAAAACCAGAATGTCAACATTAGAACATTTGTGAGCTGTAACAAAAATACATTCTTTTTAATTTCTGTGTATGATATTCATGCTTTCTTGTATTATGAATTCACCAATTTCATATTTCTGTTTGCACAATGTTTCACTTTCCTCCTGCAAGCTCGTGTGTATAAAGGTGTGAACTCAAAGACAGCAGCGAGGCAAAGTGGCACCTCATTTGTTTTGAGCAGTATAATTGTACTAAGATGTCTTCTCTGTGAATTGGATTTTAGATATATACTCATTTGAATTTATATTATGGGTAACTTTTTATTTTTATTAAGTAATACTGTATTAAGCTGCTTCACCCTACCTTGATCCAGACATTTAGCTTTATAGGAATTAGACTTTTGTATCATTGTGGGTGCTAACATTTTTTGGGCAGGCAGTATTGAAATGTTCTTGCTATTAAAGTCTTTCATTTGGGCTTTAATAAAATATATTTAATGAAAATATGTGGTCATGAATGTCTGTGTGTTTCATATACTTTTTATTATATTATTAGCAAAACATGCTCTGGCACACACACAGTAAACAAAATAATGCAAGTTTGAAATACGAGCAATATATGTAATGATAAATGTTTGTGTGTGCTCCCTCTAAGAATGAAAGGTCTATTCCTTGTTAATTAAGTATCTAGTGCTGTCATACAAATGTCAGTAGAGATTGCAACATTCCGATTCCATTAGTTTGTATTCCTGGTTCCCAGTTCCCTATTCCTTCCTTTCTGTTAGATGCTACCCAGACATAGTTTACAAAATGCATGGCAGTTTGATATTACTTGTGCAAAAAAACCTATACATTCATTTTAATAGCATCCTAAAATTTTGTGACATTGGAACAGTTCATTTGTTTCTTTATATCTTTCTTTGAAGTGTGTAGAATAAAATAATCCTTGAATGAGGGACCCCCTGTAAATACTGACACACTCCCCAGAGACCCCCTATAAATACTGACACAGTATTGTTACAAAAAAGAAATATGATTTTTATAAATATAATGTTTTCCTTCACTAACATCATAAACAGGAAGATCAGTATGCTGCCCTGTTTTGGCAGATTTTGTACAAGATCACTGTTTCAAAGCTGCTTCCGATGCCAATTTGGGGCAAGTAGCATTGAAGGAAATGTAATTGTAGGGCTAAGTGGAAAACAGAAAATCTGTTTAATCAGATGTTTTCATAAAAGCAAAATTGGGGTAGTGGATGTGCAGGAAATGTTGGCATATTTTTTATCTTTAATTTCAACATAGGCATTTGATGGATTTTTAAGACATTGGCCCAGACTTTGCTGGACTAATAACATCAAGGCCATCATTGCTCACCACAAATACGAGGTAAAACTGATAGCAACTTCTGGCATCTGAAGATGTACAGTTAAATGTGGAAATACAGAGGATTTTGTCGGCAATTTGTTGATCATGCAAGCTGCGCTGCATGAATTCTGCATTAAGATTATGGATCTGTGTGGGGCTAATTACCCACTATTCTCATTCCAAAAATGGCTAAAATAGATGTTGGATTTTGTTCAGCCAGCAATTACTGATTTTTTTTTGGGGGGGAGGTGGTTCAGTAATAATTACATGCTAAACTTCCATGGCCCCAAAAAAATTAATATCACGAATATGAAGTTCCCTCTCTCAGAAGAAAATTAATATTTTGTAATTCATTAATGTTTAGTTTTTGTTTTGTTCTTTTATATCATTCTATTAGTGCCAAATATATTCATAATCTTTATTTCACTTTCTGTCCAATGGTTTTAAATGCAATTTTTCACTCCTTTTATACTTCCTGTTTTGTTGTCTGCATGTCCCAGTGTAGATTCTGCAATCTGAGTTGTTGAAGGTCTCCTGTAGAGGGCATCAAATTCAAAGATGCTTGATTCCACTTACCCTAACACCTTCATGTTATTAGTCCAGCAAAATCTGGGCCAATGTCTTAAAAATCTATCAAATGCCTATGTTGAAATTAAAGATAAAAGATGTGCCAACACATTTCCTGCGCATCCACTACTCCAATCTCACTTTTATGAAAACATCTACTTAAACAGATTTTCTGTTTTCCACGTATCCGTACAATGTCCGCAAAGTGTTTGTGAGCAGCTGTACAGCAAGTGAACAATTTTTCTTTACTGCTCACATTAATATCTAGACCATTACATTTACAGACACGACATTGTGAGAGTGATTCCAGGATTACATAATAGATTTGCAGGACGGGTTGTTGAATGAGAATGAAGTTTCATGCAAGGAAATTTGAACTAGTATGTCCAACATATGATATTCCTAACAGAACAGAGAAACAGAGATATGTAAATCTTTAAAGATCAAAGAGCAGGCAGTAAAAGTCTTCAAAGCACAAAATATTTATTTTTTTGAAATATGGATATGAAATACAAGAATAATAAATTTAAACAAAATATTGGTTACGTTGCAGGTGAATTGTTGTCTGTAGTGTTGAGACCTCATATAGAAAGGATGCTGGTGCCGTGGAGATGATGCAGTAAAAAAATGTCTCACGTGATACTTGGAACAACAAGTTATACTAGTGAAGACTCAAAGAAATTTGGAGGTTTTTTTCACTGAAATAAAGGATTATGAATGTTATTCAAATCATCAGATATTTTGAATTTAAATTGTGAAGTAAAACTGAAAATGTATTCAAGGTGTATTGTTTAATTTGAAAATTTTCATTCAGCTCCTGGCTGATTTTAAATTGAATTTAAATTCACACCAGAAATAAATTCTGAGCCATGAAATTTTACATTTAATTTGAATTCTATCTAATTCAAAGAAGCCAGAGCAACTAAACCTCTTGGCCTAGTCAGTGTCATCTTTCTGGAACAGCCAAATGGATTCAACAAGTAATTAGTTCATGGCTCTGTTCCCACCTCTAAATCAGCATTTCAAAGTTTCTGCTCTTCCTTGTCTAGAGAGTAATTGATGTTATCACAATGGAATGAAAAATTGGGAGTTTGATAAAATTCTTGAAACAGATCTCACTCCAAGTCAAAGACTTGGATGCTTATGGAACTGGCCTTCTGAACAAGCTGTATCTAATCAAAATATAGCTTATATTAACAAATAATGCTGAAATTGGAAAAAAGGACCAAGCTGTTAATTACCCTCATGATTTTGGTAGTGAGGTTATACAGAAGAGGGAGGAATAAGAATTCATCCTCTCTCACTGCCTCATCACCATCCACACCACACCACCTCCCATGCTGTTATTCTGAATGATGAAATCCCTTTGGGGATGGGCTACATTACTTTGATTGAACTATTGCATTGCAAGATAGCAAAGCAATGACGCCTTGAGGATCGACACACTGGACTCTTGAAATTGTCTGTATCTGAAAACAGAACATTGCTATGGCTGCATCTGATCAGAGATGAAAATAACACAGACACTTATGGTCAACTCAAGAGCAGCCAACATCACTGAGCTCTTGACTCAGCTGCCAGCAAACATGAGTTCTGAGTACACTGTTAGTGTTAATAGGGAAGTCCTGAAATCTTGACTAGCACAGAGATTGTTGATGCTGTGGACAGGAATACTATTGCTAGCAAGAGTGAGAATGAGGAAAGGGCACAAAGAGTGGAAATGTTCAGGAACCAGCTGAGGTGGATGGACCAGTCCCTGCCATGTCCAGTCCTGTGTAGGCTGAGCAAACAGATGGTAACTAAGCTACATGTGCCAATGGAGTCTGGATCAATGTCAAGAAACACTGTATGATAGCTCCTATTCTATTTGAAATCTGCCTGAAGTGGTCATTCACTTCATCGAAGATCAACCGTGCACCGGTGTGAGTTTTAAATACTGCTTAGATGGAAAACTCGTTCATTTCAATTGCATCTATGCCAAACATGAACTGACCATTGTAGATATATGATCTATAGTTTATGGATGACTGCAGTGTCATTACCCATTCTGCACCAGTTTTACAAACCATTCTTGATCTTTTCTCCATACAATAAATTTGGCTTGTCCTTGAATGTTGCCAGAACAAAACTCATATCAACTGACACTTGGTCAGCCAATATTCAACCTCCCACATATGTTGAAGAAGAGATTCCGGAATATATTGAGAAATTCCCAACCATTGGCAGCTACCTCTCTCAAAAGACAAGCATTGACAGGAAGGTGTTTTTGTTTTTGTTTTTGTTTTGTTTTTGTTTTTGTTTTTTGTTTTTGTTTTTGTTTCTGTCTTCACGGAGGAGGACGTGAATAATTTGCCGGGTGTTAGCGATGGAAAGGTGGTAGGACTGGAGGGTCTTAATGACATTACTGTTACTAGAGAGGTGGTGCTCGACAGACTGGAGGGGCTGATTGTGGACAAGTCGCCAGGACCGGATGGAATGCATCCGAGGGTTTTGAAAGAAATGGCGGAGGTTATAGTGGATGCCTTGGTGGTTATTTTCCAGACGTCGCTGGATTCCGGGGAAGTGCCAGAAGATTGGAAAACGGCTAATGTTACGCCGTTGTTTAAGAAGGGTGCCAGGCAAAAGGCGGGGAATTATAGGCCGGTTAGTTTAACGTCTGTGGTAGGTAAAATGTTAATCCGTCATTAAGGAGGAAATTGCGAGGCATCTTGAAGGGAATTGCTTGATAGGGCAGACGCAACACGGTTTCATTAAAGGGAAGTCGTGTCTGACAAATTTACTGGAGTTCTATGAGGATGTGTCTAGGGCAGTGGATAGAGGAGAGCCGGTGGATGTGGTCTTTCTGGATTTTCAGAAGGCGTTTGACAAGGTACCTCACAAGAGGTTATTGCAGAAGGTCAGGGGACATGGAGTTGGGGGTAGGGTGTTAGCGTGGATAGAGGATTGGTTGTCAAATAGGAGGCAGAGAGTGGGGGTCAATGGGTGCTATTCGGATTGGCGGTTGGTGACTAGTGGGGTGCCCCAGGGGTCGGTGCTGGGCCTCAGCTATTTACCATTTATATAGATGATCTGGAGGAGGGAACCGAGTGCAGGGTGTCGAAATTTGCTGATGACACCAAGATTGGGGGAAAGGCAAATTGTGCGGAGGGTGTGGAGAGTCTGCAGAAGGATCTAGATAGGCTGGGCGAATGGGCCAGGAAATGGCAAATGGAATTTAATGTTGGCAAGTGCGAGGTGGTCCACTTTGGTAGGAAGAATGGTAGGAAGGACTATTACTTACGTGGCGAAAAACTGCAGCAGGCGACAGTGCAGAGGGACCTCGGGGTCCTTGTGCATGAGTCGCAAAAACCCAGCTTGCAGGTGCAGCAGGTGGTCAGGAAGGCGAATGGGATGCTGGCCTTCATAGCGAGGGGGATTGAATATAAAAGTAGGGAGGTCTTGCTGCAGCTGTATAGGGCATTGGTGAGGCCGCAGCTGGAGTACTGTGTGCAGTTTTGGGCGCCGCACCTGCGCAAGGATATTTTGGCCCTGGAGGGAGTGCAGAGGAGGTTTACTAGGCTGATACCGGAGTTGAGGGGATTGAGCTATGAGGAGAGGCTGAATAAACTAGGCTTGTACTCGTTAGAGTTTAGAAGAATGAGGGGAGATCTCATTGAGACGTATAAGATGATGAATGGGATGGATAGGATAGAGGTGGAGAGACTCTTCCCGCTCAAAAAGACAGTAGGACTAGGGGGCACAGCCTCAAGATAAAGGGGAGGTGGTTTAGAACGGAGTTGAGGAGGAACTTCTTCACTCAAAGGGTGGTGAATCTCTGGAATTCTCTGCCCGTTGAAATGGTGGAGGCTGCCTCGCTAAATATTTTTAAGAAGCGGGTTGATGGGTTCTTGATAAGAGAGGGGATTAAGGGTTATGGGGAGAGGGCGGGAAGGTGGAAGTGAGCCACGACAGATCAGCCATGATCTTATTGAATGGCGGGGCAGGCTCGAAGGGCTAGATGGCCTACTCCTGCTCCTATTTCTTATGTTCTTATGTTCTTATGTTTGACACTGGATCAGCTGCACTAGCTCAACCTTCTACAAACAACAGCAGCAAAGGTTTCCGCAAGTCAGCAGAAGTCTGAGTGTACCGAGCAGACACTGTCACTGCACTCCTGTACAACAGAGAGACCTGGACTGTATACCTGTGACACACAGGAACACTAGAGAAATTCCATTAGCAATGCCTCCACACATCCTCCAGATTCAATGGGAGAACCATTGAACAAATGCTAGTGGACTTCTTGAAACCAGCTCCACAAGCATTTAGGCAAATCTCCTAAGAAAATCAATATTGATGGACTGGACATTGTGTTTACATGACTGAAAAGCCTCTCCCTGCCAGGTCACATTTTCTCAATCTGCAAATGGTCAGCATTTCAGGAGAAGACAAAGCGCTTCAGACAAAACTCTAAAGCTGTCCTTGGCAGCATTGACATGAATAACTGAGAGGAGCTTATAGCCAATCATTCTAAATGGTGACAGCTTGACAATCAAGCTGCATCACACTGAGTCCAAACACTTTAATGATGGGGCAGGACAGTGACAGTAGAGAAGGAAAAAAACAAAAGCAAATCCTGCACTCCAAATCCCACTACCTTGTAGGGTGTCCTTCCCAAAGTCTGCTGGTTGAGAATTGGCCTGTTTAGTCACATGAAAACCCACGGCAGAATCCCACAACCCTGAGTAGATGTCATCCTTGGCGATGATGACGAACCTATGGAACTTGTGTCTGAGCTAAATTCTTTGTGGATGAACGTGTTGTTGGCAGAAAGGAAACCACAATGAGTGACTTTTTTTTGTAAGATGACCAAAGTTTGCATTGTGCAACTCATAAAGTTCTCAAGTTTCAATGGTTGCTTTGATGTTGTTTGGCATATGTTAGTGTTTCTGCAGTTTTTATGCTGTGCTGTCTCATTAAATGACTCAATTCAAACAACTGGATATTTTAATTTTAAAAATGTAATAGACATGGATAAGATTTCGATGAGTTTGGGATGTTGGAAATTTGGCCTCAGCTCAAGATCTATGTAGTACTTAGAATTCCTTCATTGTTAATGTTTTTCAATCACGCACATTCTGATATGCATTAAACAATGGGCCGGGATTAAGAATTTTGAGGTCCTAGGCTTTAAGACTGGGCTGTTTTGCACTCAGTCTAACACCACCTGCCTCCCATCCATTAGAATTCAAACATGTGATAAAATTCTTGAAGAAATTGACTTGTACAATTCACACACACTATTAATAATCATGTTTGATTCAATTAAACTGATACAGTAGTTGTTTGCAGGTTTTTGGTGTGATGAAATTTACTGGATTAGAGTTCCATAGATCAGGATGTTCATCTAACCCTTGTTACTTGGCAACAAGTTCTAATGGGGACTTCTCTTTGAGTCTGTTGAAGTTGTTGAGTGAGGAATCATTGATCAGAAGCAACTATGTACTTTACCACATCCTGTCTCTCAATGTCACTCTGACCAGCAGAAGCACAGATACATTCATAGAATCGTAGGACAGGAATTTGTGCAAGGTTGTAAAATCCCGCCCAAGGAGATTTCTGTTCTGGGAACCTTGCCTGTCCCGATTCTGGTGGTAGGGTTTCAGCCATAGAGTCTTGGTGGTTTACAGCATGGAAACAGGTCCTTCAGCCCAACTTATCCCTGCCGCCCAGTTTTTACCACTAAGCTAGACCCAATTGTCCACATTTGGCCAATATCTTTATATGCCAGCTTACCAATGTAACTGCTGAAATGCTTTTTAAAAGACAAAATTGCACCTGTTTCAGCTACTATCTGGCAGCTCGTTCCAGATACTCACCACCCACTGAATGAAAAGATTGCCCTTTTGTATCTCTCCTCTCTCACTTTAAACCTATGCTGTCTAGCTTTTGATTCCCCTATCTTTGGGAAAAGATATTGACTATCTACTTTATCTATGCCCCTCATTATTTTATAGTTCTCTATAAGATCACCCCTAAGCCTCCTACATTCGAGGGAAAAAAGTCCCAGTTTATCCAGCCTCTCCTCTTAACTTAATCCATCAAGTCCCCGTAGCATCCTAGTAAATCTTTTCTGCACTCTTTCTAGTTTAATAATATCCTTTCTATAATAGGGTGTGCACAGTATTCCAAATGTGGCCTTACTAATGTCTTGTACAACTTCAGCCAGACATCCCAACTCCTGTATTCAATGTTCTGACCAATGAAACCAAGCATGCTGAATGCCTTCTTCGCCAACCTATCCAGCTGTGAGTTTATTTACAAGCAGCTATGAACCTGTACTCATAGATCTCTTTGTTCTATAACTCTCCCCTGCACCCTATTATTAACTGAATAGGTTATGCCACGTTTAGATCTAGCAAAATGCATAATCTCACATTTATCTAAATTAAATTCAATCTGCCATTCATTGGCCCACTGGCCCAATTGATCAATATCACTTGCAATCCTAGATAACCTTCTTCACTGTCCACTATACCACCAATCTTGGTGTCATCTGCAAACTTACTAACCATGCATTATAAATTCTCATCCAAATCATTAATATAGGTAACAGTGGACCCAGCACTGATCCCTGAGGTGCACTGCTGGTCACAGGCTTCCAGTTTGAAAAACGATCCTCTACTACCACACTTTGTCTTCTGTTGTCAAGCCAATTTTGTATCCAATTGGCTACCTCACCCTGGATTTTGTGAGATTTAACCTTATGCATTTATCTACCATGTGGTACCTTGTCAAAGGTCTTGCTGGAGTCCATGTGGACGATGTCAACTGCACTGCCCTTATCTATTTCCTTGGTTACCCCTTCAAAAAACTCAAATCAAATTGGTGAGACATGATTTTCCACTCTCAAAGCCATGCTGACTGTTCCTAATTAGTCCTTGTCTCTCTAAATGTCTGTAGAGCGTGTCTCTCAGAATACCTTCTAACAACTTACCCATTGCACGTGTGAGGCTCACCAGCCTGTAGTTTCTAGGCAGTTCTCCTTAAACAAAGGCACAACATTTGCTACCTTCCAATCTTCAGCCACCTCACCTGTGGCTGTCGATGATTCAAATATCTCTGCTTGGAGACCTGTGATTCCCTCCCACAGCATCCTAGAATCAGGTCCCGAGAATTTATCTATCTTGCACTTTAAGACTTCCAGCACCTCTTTCTCTGTAATATGTACACTCTTCAAGACATCACTATTTATTTCCCCAAGTTCCATAACTTCCATAAGTTCCCTAACATTCACACTGGAGAACATCTGTATGAGTTTGAAGTCAGTACATTGGGCGAATCACAGAGGACAAAATCGCCACATTGTCACTCTATACAATTTTAAAGGAGATGCATATAAACAAGTCTTTGAATGTGGCAGGACAAATTGAGTAGATGATTTTAAAAAAAAGCATAAGGAATCCTTGGCTTTCTAAAGAGAGGCATATAGTAGAAAAGCAAGAAAATTGTGCTAAACCTTTATCAAACATTGGTTAGGGAGGACTATTGCCAATACCAGGCACCAGTATTTTAGAAAGGATGTTAGGGTTTAGAAAAGGCATAGAGGAGATTTACTTGGATTATATGCTGATTGAAAGACTTCAATTATGTGAACAGGCTAGAGAAGAAGGGGTTGTTCTTCTCATAGTGGAGAAAGTTAAGGGAATTTTGATAGATGAATTCAAAATTATGAAGGATTTTAATATGGTAAATAAGGAAAAACTATGTCCACTGGCAGAGTTAACCAAAAGGACATGGGTGTAAAATCATTGGCAAATAACCAAAGGCAACAACAAGAAAAACAAATTTTCCATAGTGAGTTGTTGTGATCTGCAATGCCATGCCTGAAAGGCTAATGGAAACAACTTCAATTATAGCTTTCAGAAGAAAATTCAATAATTATCTGAAGTGAGAACCTTTGCAGGGCTATGAGCAAAGAACAGGGAATGGGGTTCATTGACTAGATTTCAGAACGATGAAGCAAATGGCTTCATTTTTTGCTGTATCGTGCTTTGATTCAAAGATCTATTCCAGTCTGATAAGGACAGAGATCCTGAATTTCAGAGCTCAATTTTTTTTAAAAAGTGTGCCTGCGTTTTTAGGAGAATTGGGGCTTGGACCCCTCCATCTGGAGAGTTGGTGGGGAACACATCCCCATTAACTCAACAGACCCGATGCCATTTCACACTCTAATGAGCATTGATTGGCAGAAGACAGGACTTCCATTCTCGCTTGGGTGGAAACACCGCCTTGGAGAGCTGACCGACAATCAGTGTAAAATTCTAGTCATGCTTTCCAAGCATAACAAGCTGTCAGGAATACTGGGAATGGGCCTAACAACATTTATTTAATGTTGATTAGTGTGAAGGATATCTTACCCACATGTGAGGGCTTCTGATGAAAGGTACAGAAATGCCAGCTGTGCTTATTCACTGAGGAATAGCACAATATTAGGCAGTACAGCACAGCACAGACTGTTAGAGAAGGGAAAATGACACTCCCCATGTTCCAAACAGACAGCACGTTTATTAATTTGTGGACTATTACTTGGGGAACAGTAGTACCATTCGTTCCCAATGAAGAAAACACAATGTGATTGATGTATTAACTTGACAGCTGTCTTCTGGTCATTGTTTTTTTTTATTACCGGTGTGCATTTCTATGTTACTGGCACCTCCCTCCAATGGCATACAAGATATGTTGTTGCAGTTTTCTTCCCCAGGCACCCAGCTGTCTTTTTCTCCTTTGCTGCCATCACCAAATTTCTTAGATTCACCCCCCCCCCCTTTAATTTCCTTCCTACTCAATTCCTGACTATTCAATTGAATTTTTGTACTCCCTGTCCTCTTTTTCACTATTAATAACAGCCAGACAGTTGGTATCGAATGCCTTTAACAAAGAAGAACATTCCACCACTCTGCGGCAGAATAAAAGCTTTAGATGCTCAATGTTTATAGAAGATTTTGGAAGGGTTTAGTCAAATGGATGTATTTGGAGAAGAATTTAGTCTAAGGATGTATTTGGTAGAAGGTTGAATGGAGCGGTTTGGAAGAGAGGTCCACAGGGAAATTGCAAGGATGTGATTGCACAGAGGTCAGAAGATGCAAGAGGAGCTGGAAGGCTGGTTAAGCTTGCAGAAGTAGAGTGGGTAAGGACAGAAGAAATTTGTAGATGAAAACAGTGATTTTAAATGTCATCTACTGGGGATGACAAGCCAGTGTAGGATGGTACAGATGGGAAAACAAGACTTATTGCAGAATAGGATGCAGGCAGTAAGGTTTTGTGTGGTTTGGCACTTCAATGAGGGATTAGAGAGTAGCAAAATGGCCAAAGGAGAAGCCAAGTTTAAATAAATAAAAATGTTATTGCAGTGTTGATAAGATAGGAGCAGAGGTGAATAATTTGGAGCCTGAAATAAGAACTTTTGGTAGTTTGCAGAATTTGGGGTTCAAAGCCCTGAGTAATGAATGGAATAAAGTGCTGAAAATGTGTCCAATCGGATTCCAGCTAAGTGACTAGCCAAGGAGGGTGAAACAGTTAATAATAACAAATTCTGTTTGGTATCTCTTCTCATAAATCCCAAGGTTGCAAACTCAAAATTATTGCTATAATTCATCTGACACTGATTACAAAGAAAAACAGGTTTACATATATATTCCTTCGACTTTCAGAGAATAAGTGAAATAGTCCTGTTTCCTAATGTCAAGTAATCTCATTGCATCATTAAGAGCAAATGCACTAGATTTAAATAAAAAACGGATTTTTCTGATGAGCGACACAATTATGTTTTGAGTTTTGAGAAAAATAAATGTTTCCAACTGGATCTTCAGAGTGAATGGTCAGCCCTAAGGATACTTCCAAGATGCCTGAAAATATGTTTTTAATTACCTGCTCCAAGTTTACATTTAATATAGTTTATCCTCATAACTTGGTTATTTGAAAGTGCAACTGGTAACTGAAAAGTAATTGTTGCTTTGTGTTCTTCAGAGTGTTGTATATTTATTCTTTGGCTGATTATAGACATCAAACCAATGGAAGAAAGGGAGTTTCTGTCACTGATTCTGTGTCTATACAACAGTCTGTTTGCTATACTCCCAAATATCAAATCCAGATCCAAAAAAACTGGAAAAGCTCACATTCTGTTACTCTCTGAAAACTCGTGATAAGTGTCAATCATCCTGGCCTCAACTCGACGCTCATCTATTGGGTAAAGTAATTAGAAGGGGGATTTTTTTTCTCCTGGATCTTTGGACATCCTTTGGACTCAAGTTGTTGAGACTCAACTCCCTTCCCATTTCTTAGCACCAAGTGGTTATCATGATTTTCATCTCCATTCATTATCATTGTTATTACTAAACTGGCTGACCTTCTTGGACTTCTAAAGTCTGGTGCCCACACGGAAAAGCTTTGGTAAGTATCCCCCACCTCAACCCCGCCCTTCCTAATTGGGTAACTGTGAGAATCCCTCTTCAAGCATTTAGAAAACGATCCAACGCTGTGTGTGGAATTCTACATTTAAATACAGTAAGAATTTTAAAAGCGGTCCAATATTAAATGCTTCAGAAAAATCCAATCGATACTAGGCAGGGACGGCTGGAAAAGTCAATGATAAGATATATTCGAATGCCACATAATTAAGGTGCAATGGTGCTGAAAACGGATCGGAAAGATCCTTTTGATCCATTTACTCCATAGGCTTTTTAAAAATTAAAACGCCTGGAGATAGTCTCTTGGCGACTTTCTCGGAAATGAAGCAGTTAATATTTAGAAATAGAACCAGCTCCACATCCGCTCAGACCCACAGTGAAACAGGATGAATGGGTGTTGGGGAAAAGAGCAACTCACATTTAACCATTTTCCAAATTGCGTTGGGTGTGCTTTCTGGAATGATGCGGTTTGCCAGCGGCGCCAAATACACTGAGTTAAAATGCTTGAAATAACAAAATCTTAAAATAACGCCAAAAATACAGCAATTAGTTTGTCTCTTTGAAAAGCAGCAAATTAAACAACGCGGTCACCTTCATGATAAACATGCTGCACTCCACTCTATCTCTGAAGTTTTATGAGCGTGTTTCAAACTTCTTCGAAACAGTGTAGGTTATAGGAGAGACCCGTTACAAATCCATGGTCCATTGAAGAGAAGGATGTTTGCTGGATATGAGCCCAATTTTTAAAATAAAGAGATCCTTGAAGATGCGGCATTGAGGGTTTAATTCTGCGAAATGCCACCCTCCTCCCTCACTTTAAATGCCGGCTTTGAACTTAATTGATTAATGGCTGTAAAATAGAATTTTATACACAGAAACTGAAGGGATCAAGGGCCAGATATCGACACGTTTTAAATTATGTCTATATTTCCAAATGTTTGAATAACTGTTCCACTTACCTGTACTATCTGGTTTGGGACAGCGCCACCTTAGGACGTGGAGATGTATCAAAATGATTTCTCATGGGATTTCTTTGGGAAGGAGAATATTGAATCATCTCACTGGAACTGCAGGGTGCACAATACATCATATGATCACCTGGGATGGACAACGTACTGACAAACGAGTAATACATACGCGGCATAACAAATTCAATAGGATCTAATCTCCGGGACTTTGAATCTCTGAATGTAAGATCGTGGAACGAACCCAGCCATTATCACAGAATTGTTACAGTGCAGAAGGAGGCTATTCGGCCCATTGTGTCTGCACCGACTGTCCGAATGAGCAGCTCACTTACTGCCAATTAATCCTGCATAGCCTTTCTTTTCAGATAGCAGCCTTTTGAACGTCTTCAAAGAACCTGCCTCCACCACACTCTGGAAATGCATTCCAGACCCCAGCCATTCACTGCGTGTTAATACTTGCCTCACATCGCCTTTGCTTCCTTTGCCAATTACTTTAAACCTGTGCCTCTTCCTCTTGACCCTTTCATGAATGGGAACAATTACACTCTATCTACCTTGTCCACAGACCTCTATCAAATCTCCTCTCAGCCATCTCTTCCCCGAGGAAAACAGTCCCAATTTCTCCAATCTGTCGTCATAACCAAACTTCCGCATCCCTGAACCATTCTTCTGAACCTTTTCCAAACTCTACTATGTCTACACACCTTCCCAAAAGTGTGTCACCCAGAACTGAACCCAGCAGCTTAGCTGAGGCTGAACTAATGCTTTCTCTTGAACTCTATGCCCTTATTAATAAAGTGCAGGATATTGTATGTTTAATCAACTGCTCCTTTAAACCATTCTGCCACCTTCAATGATTTATGTACATAGACACCCAGATCTCTCTATTCCTGCAGCCCTTTTACAGCTGAACGCTTTATTTTATATTGTCTGTTCATGTTGTTCCTACCAAAATGAATCATCTCACATTATTCTGCATTGAACTCCATCTGCCATCGGCTATTCCACCTACTTGGCTGTGTCCCTTTGAATCTCTACACCATTGTCTGCACCATGTACAATGCTTCCAAGTTTTTTATTATTTGCAAATTTTGAAATTGTGCCTGTACACCAAGGTCTTCATCATTAATATATATCAGAAGGAGAAAGGATCATAACACTGAGGTCTGAGGAGTTCCGCTACAAACCTTCCTCCAGTCCAAAAAACATCTATTAACCACTATGTTTCCTGTTACTCAGGCAACTCCATATACATGCTACTGTCTGTTTTATGCCTTGAGCCTGAACTTTGCTCACATGTCTGTTGTGAAGCACTTTATCAAATAGTTTTTGAAATTCTATGTATACCATATCATCAGCATTGCTTTCATCAACCCTCTCTGTTACCTTTTCAAAAAAGATCCAGCAAGCAGGTTAAACACAATTTCCTGTTAACAAATTGGGGCTGGCTTTCCTCACCACTTGAATTTGTCCATGTGACTATTAACTTTGTTAATAATTATTTTTTTTTCCATGTTTCCTCATCACCAAGTTTAAAGTGACTGACCTCCAGTTGCTTGGCTTATCCCACTATTTTTTGAACAAGGGTGTAACATTTGCAATTCTCTGTTCCTCTGGCACTATCCCTAAGTCTAAGGAAGACTGAAAAATAATGGCCAGTGCCTCCACAATTTCCATTCTCACTTCTCACAGTTTACTTGGATGCGTTTCATCCAGTCCTGGTGCCTTATCAACTTTAAGTGCAGATAACCTAGCCAATAGCCCCCTCCTTAATAATATTAAACCAGTCACTGACTGAATTACATTTAACTTTCACTATGACTTGTACAACATCTTCATTGGTAAGGACAGATGCAAAGCATTATTGTAATACCTAAGCCATGCCCCTGCCTCCATTTGGAGATCCAAATTTGGGCTATAATTGGCCTTGCTCCTTTTACCACCCTTCAACTATTTAAATGCTGAGTGAAGACTCTGGGATTCCTTTTTATATTGGCTGCCAGTCTCTTTTCATACTCTCTCTTTGTTTCTCTTATTTTCAATTCCCTTCTGAACCTTCATATTCAGCCTGGTTCTCCATTGCATTTTCCACCTGACATTTATCGTAAGCACACTCTCTTCATCTTAATTTCTGATTCTTTTGTTATCCAGGGAATTCTGGTTTTGCATACACTTCTATTTCTTTTTGTGGAAATATATCCTGACTATGCCTGAGTCATTTCTTCTTTGAAGATAATCCATTGTTCAGGTGCAGTTTATCCTGAAATATCTTAAATGATCTTAAATTCCACTTAATCTTGGCATTGACTTGTTACAAGCTACAACTCTCAACATAGATCAGTGGGAATACTCCGGCCTGAGAATGGTGGACCCAAGCTCCAGGACAGGACTTGAACACAGCAAAATGCTGAGAGAAAGCTCCTTATGTGAACTATTATCCTAGAGATTAAACGTGACACCTCATTGTTCAGGTGTCCATGAACCTCAACTATAAGCAGGAAGCTCTCCAGATGTTCCTCAATGATATTTATCCCTCGAACATTATTACCATGTTTGCCCACATAATAATAGTCATTTCAAGTGTAGAACTGGCTGAAAGAGGTTTTGGGATGTGAAAAATGCTATTTATATACACAAAATAAATCATTTTGGAATTACTGCGGAAGCATGTTTTACATCGAATTATTTCCGCTATCAAGCATGTGCACTTAGAAAAACAGATTGCAGAAAATAGTTTATTTGCCAAAGTTATTTTTTGCACCGTCATTGAAATAGTTTACGATTACGTTTGAGTGAAATATCGGTTACTATAATCTCTGGTTTATAAACCAACGTTCAAAACCGCTAGTGCTATTTCCAGATTATTCTAGAAGCTGCAATAATGAAACACCTCAAGAAGGGGGAAGCTTCATCAGGAATTTGTAATGTGACGTTGTAGCGTTTACAGATTAAGGTATAGTTAGCGAGATATAAAATCCCTCATTTATCCCTCTCTTTAACTCTGTAGAAGAGTCGCACAGGCTCAAATGTTATTTCTGTTTCTCCCTCCACAAATGCTGCCAGAGCTAATGAGTTTTTCCGGCATTTTCTGTTTTAAATTCAGATGTCCTGAATCGCACTATTTTGCTTTTAAGATCCAACTTGCGATCGGCTGTTACATTTCACAGGCCTATTGTTCAACGACTGATAGTATCATTGTAGATTTTGATTAGAAATGTTTCACATTTTTATCACTACTTCATGCCCATTTCTGTAATTAAAAACAATACAATTAGTCAACTCAATTCTGATAGACAATGATTCAATCCTGGGTATAACGGAATGTCACTGCCTTCGAATAATCCTTTTCCTGATAAACGTTGAGTAATTAGATTTAGTTAATAAAATATTACGTTATACACATATATTAACACTTTCCATATGTTCTCCCCTGACCAAGAATTGAAGGATTACTGATCACCTGAAATAGACACCATTTCATGATGTGGACTGGGGATGTTCCATCAACCTGCACCCCCATCATTGTAAAAATCCACCCTTCTGATACTGTGGGATGCGCTTAGCTTTGGAGAGATGTCTGTTCTTCACTTTTTGTTTCGTTCTTGGAATGTGAAAGTCGCCGGTGAGGCTAATATGATTGACCATTCCAAATTGTCCTTTAGAAGATGGGGTGAACCAGCCTCTTGAAGCGGCTGCAGTCCATGTGGTGTAGGTACACGCTGTGTTTTTTGGGGAGGGAGTTTTTTGGCCCATTGTTTCAATGTAACACACTGCAAGGCAAAGAAAATGTGCAAGTTGATCGTGTTCTGATCCAAAATTAGAAATATCCTCTCATGAGAAGAGCATGGCACAGTTTCTATCTCCGACATTCCCAAACTATCAAGTGTTTTGTTCGTTATTTGAGTCACGTACTAAATCCGAGTGTTAGAAAGCAGAGAACAATTTAGATTGGAGCTATACCCGTTCCAGGTGCTGAATTCGATTATCTGTGTACATGAAGTTTACATTTATTTGATATTTATAACCTGATGAATTAATTTGTACCCGGCCGGTATCATTCATTGGGCGTGTTGGTGTGTTTTCTACAGCACAATAACCATCAATTCGGCAGAAATGGATTACAGCATTTTAAAAATATGGCAAGATGATTGGTGCAATAAACACTGCTGCTGCAAAATAAACCTGTCAAATTAGTTGGTGTAATCAGAACATTTGCATCTACGATCTTCGTTTTCGAGAACTTCTGCGACCATTTTCTTTTATTCAAACATTAAATGTGCCCAAATTATTGAGTAAAGTAATGAGCTGATCCAGCAGATGTCATCTAAAGATGAAAGGAATAATAATGTGACAGTTTGTGAAAGTTAATGTAAAGTCGTCGATGAGCAAATCCACATTTCTTCGCATTCATTTCTCAAAGGTAGGCAGGTGTATATTTCTCCTCCGCTTTACCTTTTCAGCACATCAGGAAGCCCATCCTCTATAGGAGAGCCGAGGAAAGTGTTCGCTTAGATCTTCAGAGAATTGTTTCTTTCGCCGTTGTCTCTAGTTTCTGTGTGAGAAGAACTAGGAATACGTTTTAATTATAAATGCACAATGAACAAGAGACACCATGTAACTTGGACCATTTGTTTATACATATGGGCACGTCAATGTCAATACTTCTATTTATAGACAAGTATCCAGGTATATTTTTAGGTATCAGTGTAGTCAGGTCTTATAATCATTTTTTTGTATTTAAACTGGTTGTATACAAATGTGTTTTGTAAAGTATGAGTCTGTATGCTACGCATTCGCGAGGATGTGTAGGAATGGATGACACTAGATGTAAACATGTGTTTATACATAGGCATATATACACATGATTGTTGCATGCATATACCCAAGCAGAATATTATAGTCCCCCAAAACAACATAATACTGTACTTCAGAATAAACTTGTCAGATATCCCAATCAGTAATACATGAAAGAAACATGAAAACCTCTTCTCACACAAATGGACTTACGAAAGTGACCCAAGAAAAATTAGAGAATTCTCTTCCTTCAACTATGTCCAAAACAGACTATTAAGCATAAAGATAGTCAGCAATTTCAAACAGTTAATTCCAAAAAATACATTAAATTAAACTGGTATAAAGTGGAAGGAATTTCGAATTTATATTAACGTGAAATTCACTTTGTTAGAAAGGAGGGGAGAGGTTTGAGGATACAATTATATCTATAAAGTGAAAGAGAAAGATTTGAAATGACAGTGACGATATCCGATTAGAGAATCAAGTAAACTTCAGCAAAATCGAGCCTCGAAACTCAGCAGTGGGCAGTGAAGGGACTCGACAAGCGAAACATCTGGGCAAGTTAGGAAATGCTGGGTGGTACAGAATAGTGGAGAAGCGGTGGCTGGAGAATTTGTGATAATGAAACCAAAAGGAGAAAAAAGCTCCATCTTTGACAAAGGTAATCTGGACTCGAAATGTCAGCTCTTTTCTCTCCTCACAGATGCTGCCAGACCTGCTGAGATTTTCCAGTATTTTCTCTTTTGATTTCAGATTCCAGCATCCACAGTAATTTGCTTTTGTCCTGTGACAATGAAATGTATTTTCATATTATTTTGAATTGCTTTATTCGCGAATTTATTCCTGTTAATTGTCATTGCTGTGGAGAAGGTACACATTAAAACATGACCAGTACCTAAAATAGGGTAATACGAAAGCCAGAAACTCGAATCTTCCCTGATTGTTGGCAGCTTTAACTCTGACAAAATTACCAGTGCTAATTCCCTCCCCCCTCTAGTGTGTTAAATTAAATTTTGACAGCAATCCTGTTATTAGTTTTGTTGTGAATTGCTGTATATTTGAGCTGTGGGCCAATCTCACTTGAAGGGGTTAACCTGCCAGTGGGTTGTGCGCAGGGCGGTGAGTGCGCAGGCGCTCTGTCTCAGGTAGCAGTCGGAGTTGGGGAGCAGCGCTTTGTAAAGCGCTTCTGTGGAGCGGAGACAGCGTGACCTGCAGCAGCCAGCCCTAGCCTAGAGGCAGCCAAGGCGAAGACAATGTCCCCTGCACAAAGATCAAGCTGAAAGCAGCCGGACGCTCACTGATCCTGAGGGGTGGAGGAGAGGGAAAAGGCGCCAGCAAGATAAAGCGGAGTTTCTTCTTAAAAAGGCAACGAGAAAGTTTTTGAAAACTTTTCCAGTACTTTGCAGAAGTTTGTACGTTTCAGCCCTTAGTGCATTTGAGCGGGTTGCCTGCCCCTGGCTGAGAGTGGCCGTCGGTTGAAGGCAGTCGTTGGGCTGCTGGATGTGTTACTTTGTCAAATTAAGGGGTGGATGTGTGAACAGAAATAGCCAGTTAGTGGAAAGTGGCAACTCGAGAAGGAGAGGCAGTGATCGCAGCTGGGAGCTCCAGGATCGATTTGCTGTCGGCGGAGAAGTTTACTGAAACACATCAAACCGAACACCAAAGGGAGAAAGTACTTTGAGTGAACGATCTGATTTATTTCAAGTGGATTCAGTGATTCTGTGACAGCCCCTGGAGAAATGGCTGAACGGCGATCCTGCAGAGCCGAGCTCTGACAAACAAAAAATACACCATTGATGAAGTGACACTGCATCTGAAAAACAAATTGTCTGTCAGGTAAACTCATCAGTGCCCAGACGGTAAATACGGTAACACTGAAAATAAAATACAGCTGCAAAGAATAAGATTGCAAAATCTAAAGCTAACTCCAGTAAAAGGACAAGAGTGTGATATACGGTAACGACCACAATTGCAGTAAAAAGGGCGAAGAAGTTGGCCGAGTGTGTGTGAGAGAGAGGGTGAATTGCAAACTAGAGGAGTGAAAGGACTGGAGGAAGTGCGAGAGGAGTGCGGATCTCTTCATGTGCTGGTGTTGGGAGTGTGGAGTTATGGATCCAAACCTGAAAGAGTTTCAATAACAGGTGCAACATGCTCACACAAGCCAGCTCCAGTCCTTCCATTGCCCTGCAATCCTGAGAACCAACTGTTTCGTGCTTGCTCTGTTCGTTTCTTCATCCGGAGAGTCTTATTCTAAACAGCACAATAGAGGAACTCTGATTAACCCTGACAGCCTGGATATTTACCCCGTATTCCTGACCCTGAAAATGCAGGTGAGTGTTCACCCCTCTTCTGGCCTGTTCCTTTTAATGGAAGGAGTTAGGCAAATGAATGAGAAGTATAATGGATGAAGATAAAACGCTAGTTTGGTGTTGAAAATTGTCCCATTGTTACCATAAATTGTTTGTTTCTGATAGCAGAATATCGCAGGGCGAGTGTAGTATTGTTCTGCTCTGTAGGTGTCTGTTTACTTTGTTTGGAGTTTGTGTTTGCAGATTTGAGAAAGAACATTGATAAGATGGCTTTATCACTCAGTCCCCTATCTTACCTTTCATCAATACTGCATATAATTTTTGCATTCCCCCAGTGTCATGTTCCTCTTTCCTAATGAATCTATCACTGTTATTTTACATCTGAGTTCACACCTTTCAAAAAAAAATGACTGGAGTATAACTCCTGCAATCTGTCATTTCAATGGATTTGGAACAGGATCCGCTAGAGTACAAATATCAGCTTTGGAGGATTTCAGTAGAATTTGAGTTGTGTACCGTTTAAGTCTTCTCAAAATCCAGTCCATGCCATGCCTTGCTTTTCCAGACAAATTACTTTTGCTGTATTCCACCTATTCAAACATTACGTGAATATTTTTAAAAATGTTCATCCTTCGAGTTTATGAACCAAATTTCCAAGTGTACTGTGTTGTTTATCCTTCCTACGCACACTTCAGTCTAAGTTGATTTTTTTCCATGTAATACATCATTAGTGGCCGTTTTATTTATGTCGGTAGTCGATTAACTCGTGTGCTCTCATTCAGAGGGCACCTGGAGCCTTGACTCCCCCAAACATATCTATGGTTGCTGACAACAGACAAAACATTAACGGAGCGACTAGTTTTCCATTGGAGAAGAAATTTTCTCCTTGAAAACTGACATTCCCACACATGTGCCTTCCAGCTGTAATGGTTGGCTTTGGTTGGACGTGAAGGGAGATGTTAGCTATAACTGGTGATGGTTGGACTGGTAGAAATGGATTTTAAAAATTCAATAAATTATGCTAAAATTGAAACATGGGGAGTGACAGGCGATCACTGCCGGTCACAGTGATCGAGGAACAATCCGTGAAATTGATCCGTTTGTGTGTGTGTGTAGAGGGCAACCCCACTCCCTCATTCCTACTCCAGGGAGGGAAGACCCGCCATTTCCAGAATTGGACTCTACTCTCCCACCCCCACCCCAGGGAGGGAGGAAGCTCCCTCACCTCACCCCACCCCACCCCAGTGAGGGAGGAAGCCCCCCATCCATCCCTACCCCAGGAAGAGAATCCTACCCACCCCGCCCCAGGGTAAGAACCCTTCCATCCACCCTCACCCCAGAGAGGGTGCATCCCATCCACCCCTACCTCAGGGAGAGAGCACCCCCGTCCACCCCCACCTCAGGAAGGGAGCTCCCCCACCCACCCCTACCCCTCCACCCCCACCCCAGGGTGGGAGCACCCCCGTCCACCCCTATCTCAGGGAGGGAGGCCCCATCCACCCCTACCTCAGGGAGTGTGCCCCCCCTCCATCTACCCCTACCTCAGAAGGGTGCCCCCCCATCCAGCCCTACCTCAGGGAGGGAGCCCCCATCCACCCCTACCTTAGGGAGGGAGCCCCCTCCACCCCCACTCCCACCCCCACCCTCCGGAGGGGCCCCCCATTTACCTCCCACTCCAGGGAGCAAGTCCCCCACCCACCCCCGCCCGAGAGGGGGAGTCCAGTTCCCCCAGTCCGGTTCATTCAACTCACGTTCCCTAGAGGGTGGTGATAGGGACGTAATCTGTCCGGATCAGTCCCTGGCTCCAGCACATCTTCTGGCTGATTAAATCACTTCACAAAGCGCTTGAAACAAACAAGCACCGAGCTCAGGCTCCAGCTCTCTAAACGTGGCGGGACAGGGGAGCTGGCAGCTCGGAGCATTTTCACCACTTTCCCCGGGAGGAATCTTTGGAAGAGCAGCCGTTCATTTGTGTTTACTGAGTGCGCCAGTGTAACGTGGTGCTTGGTACTGAACATCATAGAGCGCTTAAAGTCAAGACTTTTTTCTGATTGTTGTAGAAAATTATATTCAAATGTATGTCTTTCTTCGAGTAGTTAAAACTTCTGCAGTTTTTAAAAATAAATGATTTCCTGACGTGTGGTTCTATTACTAAACTAAAAGAAAACGTGTAAGTTTGTGTAATGTTTCAGGTAAAGTCATTAAAGAGAAGATATTGTTCATTTATTGTTGATTTAAAGCAGATCAGCGTTAAGTCAGATTGCGGGCCCTCGTTCAGACAAGAGTCCCTCCCTTTCTGTTGCCTCTCTCAGCACAGCACCGCTACTTCCTCAGTGCAACAGTCCCAGTTAACTCCGCTCAGGGCTGAGCACAGATTTAAGGACGGCATTTAGCATCACTGGGGCTTCGGAAATCCCATAGAGAACTCGAACAGAAATGAACTGCTGCCGACTGTGCTTTGTTAAACAATTCATTACATTCAGCGTGAGCTCACTCACTATTCCCCATTATGTTTTTTCTAAATGATAAATGAATTGTCCTGGGTCCATAGATTCCCATTGAATGGTTTATTGGCCACGAGTGATCCCCTTGTTTCTTTTTACAACGAAGGGGAAACCTGTTCGACCTGATACCAATTTTCACGGGTCTGGTCACGCAGATTTTGAAAACATTATCGGGGATTTGACATCAGATTTTGCAGGCAGGCACGATTTGTGTTTCGACTCGGTAAAAGCGCCGCTATAAGTGTAAATATATTGCTCAGTACCGAGCATTTTCTATGCAGGAGCAGTGAAATCAGCAGAAATTGAAGTGATCGCTCGGTAATGTGCACTCCAGTGAACCCAATACCAGTCATTTCTGTCGGGTCAACGAAGCTTGAATTATGTGAGTGGCCACATTTCATGCAGCAAGACACAGAATGAAGGGACAAGGGGAATTCCAAGAAACCAATCATACCCGGGTTCTTTAGCTCCAACACCGAGTTCATTCATCCGCACAACTTTCCCAGTTCGTGTGATCGGATTTCACCAAGTGCCAGAGCGAAGCTGTAGTGAACGTTGCCTCTCGCTGGCAGAATTCTGTTACTGCAGCTCCTTCCTAAGCAGGAACTCTGGGGAGGGCAGGGGGGACGCACCTTCTAACTAAAATGGTTAGCTAGTTCTGCGCCGCAATCAGTCCGAAGAACAAAGCAACATAAGATGTTAATTCATATCGATTGTAAACCAATAATCGACACAAAGAAGTGAATCTCCCAAAGTGATTGATAACTGTTTGTTTAATCCGCGGGTCAAATCGCAAAGTAGCATCAATTTCCTGTTGTACAGCAATCTTGATCGACTGCCCCAATCCTAATTTATCACCAGTCCTCCCATTACACACAAATCCTGTTCCAATTACTCAATTTCAATATTCCATCTGGTCCTATGACAGAGGAACTCCGATTCAATTACACCATTGCCTTTGTCCCATCCAAGTCCAATGCACAAATCCTGATTAATTTTGTATTATTATTACCTTAAAACTTCTCGATTTGGATCAGTTGGAACTATAAGGTGAAATTTCATCACTTAAATTAGAAATGATCACGGTTCCATCCCCCAACCAATACTAAATTGGTGTGGGAATCTCTATTCACATTCCCAGGCTTGAGAAGAAAAAAAGGACTAAGCTCCTGATAACTATTCACAGAGCTCTGTTGGGGATAGAGTATTTGTCTGAATGTTGGGTCACTGTAAGAATGGGCTCGGCCGTTATTGCCAGTGATCTGCCAGCACTTCTTGTCTTGGACACATATGTAAATAATGACGATATGTATGCGATGCTGCAGATTAACTGGTTTCAGTAGAATGTAGAATGTACAACTTGCAATAAAAGCAAAATACTGCAAATGCTGGAAATCTGAAATAAAAACAGAAAATGCTAGAAAAATTCAGCAGATCTGGCAGCATCTGTGGAGAAAGGGACGGAGTTAACGTTTTGGATTTAAATGGTCGTTGTACCAAAGTAAGTGATCAATGTCTATCAGAAGAGATTCACTCACTCGTGTTCACATGCTGATTACGTTTTAATGTATCAGACGACAGACTGTCTTGTAGAGTTAATTATAAGGATTTGAAAAGTGAAGCTTGGAGTTCCTGCCATGTTTAAACTTCACTTTTTAACACAATGGATTATAAAGCTGGAACAGTGTTAGATTATATCTTTTACCTGTGTGTGCTTTGGGTGATTTTACATTTGAATTACGCTTCACACTGTTTGCATTGATGCAGACCATTTAGTTTTAATGACCTATAAGCATGTGAGTGAATTGCAGCATTGTGTGTGGTGTGTATGTCTCTCTACATGTGTGTTAATGAACATAAATAAGTAATCGAGTTCAGTCCAAGGTATATATGAACATCTTGAACTCATAAGATGTCCAGCTTTATTCCTGATTTTGACAAGCAGTATAATACCAGTTAAATTATGCTATTAACAGTCAAAAAGTCAACGAGGACTATTGAACAGTACTAGAAATGGAGATGAAATACTAAAAGTGAACATTTTCTGTAACATATTTGCTTCCTCAAATAATGAAACCCATATAAAACAAGTATTTCTAGAGTTTTAAACACATGTATAGTAGATGTATCTTGCCTACATCATCTGATTTTAACTGCACTTCATGCCTATTTATTAAGCCTAACTAAAAAAAAATTCTGGTACAAATATATTGTTTAATTTTAAATGTTTTTAGTACTCTGACCTGGCTGATGCTGAATTTCTTGAGTGTTATTGCAGCTGCACACATCCAGGAAACTGGTAAGTATTCCATCATGCTCCTAACCTTAGGCTTGTAGATGATGGAGAGGATTGGGGCTGTTAGGAGCTGAGCCACTTGCTGCGGAGTGCCCAGTCTCTAATATGGCGGGTAAAATCTCTGGTCAGCAGTGATTCCAAAGGGATTGATGTTGAGAGACTCAATGGTAGTGGTGCAGTTGAATATAGAGGAAACGGTTGAATAATTTCTTATTCAAAAGGTAATTGACTGGAATTTATATCATGTAAATGTTCTCTATCGCTTGTCTGCCCAAGTTAGGGTATTATCTAGATCCTGCTGTAGGTTCAGGCTGGGACTTCCACTGTGAAAAAAGATAAGAGCAATAATGTTGTGGGAAACAGCATCAACATGAACATACATCATTGTTCCTTCATAGTCTCTCATTCAGAATCCTGGTGTTCCCAGACCTGACACCATTGTGGAGACACCTTCATCAGGAGGATGATGATAAAAAAGGTCCCCCATTTCTTCTCAGAGCAAATTGGAATGGGTAACAATGGCAGCCATTTCCCACATTCTGAGGATAAACAAGTATCTTAATGTTATAAATGAGTTTTTAAAATAATAAATGTACTTTTAGAAAACATCATCATTTATTAGCCTGATTAAATTTTTGAAACTGCTTTTGATATTTAAAATATCTTTTTTGGTTATTTCAGTATTAATTCATTAGTTTTTTCGTATAACCATCTGTAACCAGAAGGATTATGGAAGGATTTACACAGATAGGCTGGAATGGGTTAGCTGATTAATTATAAACTGCAAAATATTGAATAAACAAATAAAATATCAAAAATTATAATTTTCCAAGCCTGAAAGTTGCATGCCTGAAAGCATGCTAGAAAATAATTTTTGTACCTAAACATCTTGTAGCTGTTTTAGACTTTTGTGTATTCATGTTTTTCTGTTCCTCTAAGTGAAATAAATCATAACAATATGTTTCCCCCTGAACTTATAGTATAATTATTTGTTTTGTGTTATAATACTCCATGTCATTTTTGAGTTATCATTTGGGACTGTGCAAGTGTCTTGTTGTTCTGAACCATTGGACAGCTTAGACAAGTGGAAATACAATTTTTGAAGGCAGAAATCTTGCATGGCAAACCTTCCTAACTGCTTTGAAGAAGTAAAACTCAGAATTGATACTCAGGACTGACTTTTAAGGGACATCTGGACAAATACATGAATAGGATGGGAATGGAGGGATATGGTCCCCGAAGGGTTTTAGTTCAGCCAGGCAGCTTGGTGGGTGCAGCCTTGGAGGGTCAAAGGGCCTGTTCCTGTGCTGTAATTTCTTTTTGTTCTTTGTTCTTTGATAGTTTTGACAATCTATATCTAGACTTTAGATAGAGTTCCACATCAATGTTGCAGAAGCTTAAGGGAGTCGTTACGTTAGTTATACCTTAGAAGAAATTAAGAATTTGCACAAAGAGAAAAAGTAGTAAGAACTAATTGGGCAAGCAATATCTAACTTGAGAGATACATCAAACTGAATGCTCCTGTGGGCTTGATTAGACCAAATTATATTCAAAGGCCTAATTTTACAAAGAAAATATAATTTTGGTAAAATTTTCAAATGATCTTGAACAATAGAATAGGAATTGTGAAATCTACCGTAACTGTGAGGAAACCATGGCAGCTCCAGTTAAATTTGCAAGTGAGAAACCAGTTCAACATGTAGATGGTATTGTACACTGGGAGATACATTCAATGAACGGTTTTGGAAAAGGTTGGGGACAGGCTGAAAGAAATGTCAAAGCGTCTAAGCATGTCCAATCTATACAAAGCAGCAATCAAAATATAAACAGAAAACTAAGCTGTATTGCCATGCAAATAGACCAGGAGTTTGGTATTTTAGATTGGCAATAGATTTGAATACATTATTTAATTCTAGTCAAGAAAGCATAAGAGAAGAATCCAAACCCAGGAAATGAAGAGAGTGGGCCAAAGGTTGTGTCACAAGAGCTGAGTTGAGATTTGGATTTAGTAATAGTCATCTGTCCATCTCAGGATGTCATTTTTGGATTGAAGATCACCTGTTGTGGCTATAGAAGTCGATTCATAAGCACCAATTCTTTCCATAGATGGCACAGATGAATAATACTGGCCCGAGGATGAGTGATTGTGTTTTTCCTTCTACCAGGCTCTCTTTTCTTTTATTCTCTGCTTTTTCCACACCCTTCCTGACTGCTTGTTTCAAGGTACTCTGGTCAGCAGCGTTTCCCATGCATCCACTCTGATCCTGGTCAGGCTGAGATCTCGCTTGCAGATGTCTTCACATCACCGATATGGATACCAGTTGGTCTTATGCTGATAACAAGCTCGCCACAGACCATGTCTTTGGGAATGCAGCTGTCATCTATTTGGTCCACATGACACATCCAGTGGAATTGCCACTGATTTGAGAGGCCAGACATGGTGGGGAATCCTTGCACACTGGTGTATGTCCATATTCAGCACTCTGTCTTGCTAGGAGAACAAAGAGCAATACAACACAAGAACAGGCCCTTTGGCCCACTAAGTCTGTGCTGACACAGATGCTTCTCTAATCTAATATTTTCTTGCTTCAGTGTGGTCCACTTTCCTCTATTCCCTGCTTATTCGTGTATCATCCAGATGCCTCTCGAGCATTGTTACAGAATCTGCTTCTACCACCTCATCCAGCAGTGTGTTCCAGGAATTCATCACAGTCTGTGTTGAAAACTTGCCTCTTATATCCCTTTTAAACTTTCCCCTTCTCATTTTCAATCTATGCTCCTGAGTAATTGACCTTTTAACCCTGGAAAAAGGACTCTATCCAAGCCTATCACAATCTTGTAAACCTCTATCAGGTCCCCCTCATCCTCTGATGCTCTAATGAAAACAATTTGAGTTTGTTCAAGCTTTCTTCATAGTCCATATCCTCCAAACCACGCAACATCCCGGTAAATCTCTTCTGCACCCTTTCCAATGCATCAACATCCTTTCAGTAACGTGATGAACAGAATTGTACACAATACTCTAAATGCAGCCTCACCGAAGTCTTACAATGCTGCAACATGATTTTCCAATTCCTATATTCAATGCCCTGACCGATAAAGGTCAGCATGTCATATGCCTTCTTGACCATCTTGTCCACCTGAGTTGCCACTTTCAAGGAACTGTGAATCTGCACGCCAAGATTCTTCTGCATGCTAATATTTCTAAGGGCTGTACCATTTACTGTATACTTTCCTACTGCAGTAGACCTCCCAAATCGCATCGCCTCACATTTGTCTGGGTTAAATTCCATTTGCCATCTTTCGACCCAGCCAATTTATATCCTGCTGTATCCCCTGATAATCCTCCTCACTGTTTGCTACTCCCCCAATTTTTGAACCATCTGTAAATTTACCGATCAGATTTCCTACATTTTCCTCCAAATCATTTATATATGTTACAAACAACAGAGGTCCCAGCACTGATCCTTGTGGAACACCACTTGTCATAGACCTCCCTCCCATTAGAAAAGTACCTTTGCATTGCTGCTCTCTGCTTTCAATGCCCAAGCCAGTTTTGTATCCATCTTACCTGTTCACCTCAGATCCCATATCTGTATACCATATAACCATACCTCTGTACCAGGCTGCCATGAGGAACCTTAGTAAAGGCTTTATTAAAGTCCATGTATACAATGTCCACTGCCCATCCCTGGTCAGTTTTTTTGTCATTTCTTTAAAGAACTCAATCAAGTTTGTGAGAAATGACTTCCCCTTCACAAAACCATGCTGCCTATTGCTAGTAAGCCTATTCTCTTCCAGATGTGAGTACATCCTATCCCTAAGAATCTTCTCCAATAATTTCCACACCACTGATGTAAGGCTCACAGGCCTGTAATTTCCTGGCTTGTCTCTTCTGCCCTTCTTAAACAGAGGAACAATGTTAGCTACTGTCCAATTCTCTGGTACCTCGCCCATGATGTGGCTACAGAGGATAGAATACCCAATAATTGTTTCAAGCAGTGGAAGATGTTTAGCTGCTTTTCTTGGAAAATTGTCTGTGCATTACTACTGTAAAGGACAGTGCTGAGAGCAAAAGTCTGCTACACGTGGAGCTTTGTACTTTCAGATGCTTTGCTGTTTGTCTAACTCACCTTTGCACCTTTGACATGATAACTGCAGCCTTAACAATCCTGTGCTATTTTTGCTTCAAGGAACAGGTTGCTGGTAATTGATGATTCAATGTCTGTGCAACTTTCAACAACACGAAAGTGAGGTTGTTGATAATGCCTGTGGAGTTTCCATATCCTGATATATTACTTAGATTTGCCTGATATTGATTGTCATTCCAAATCCTTGCAGGCCCAAGGAGAACCGATCTACATGGTTTACAAGTGAATGTCTGTATGGGATTCCAGCACAGTGTCAGTAACAAACAGTTACTCACAAACAAGGAATTTACACACTTTATTTTGGCACTCAGTCTATCCAAATTGAACAGTTTGCCATCAACTCTGATATGCAGGTAGTTGCCCTCATTTGAGCCACCAGAAGCATACAAAACAGCATGGAGAAGACTATGCCAAAGAGAGTTGGTGCCAGGATGCAGCAGCCCTGCCTTACTCTGCTACTGATTTTGAAGAGGGTCATGTGTTGCTCCATTGTAACTAATGGAACAGTGCATGTTCTCATGAAAAGAAGGAATGACATCCCAGATGGTAGCTTAATTTCCACAGCAGTTTGAAGGGTTTGTCTATGCCTACGAGGTTAAAGATCTTGGCAAAATCTCTAAAGGCAATGTGATCTGTGCTGTTCACAACTGTAAATGCCAGGCTGAGAAAATCATGTTGACTATCCATCTGCCAGCTCTGAAGCTGCACTGACACTTAGGATAGATATGTGACAGCAGGCTCTATGAGCAAAGACTTTTCTCACAATACATAACAAGAAGATGCCTCAGTAATTATTGCAGTCTCTGCAATCAAAAGGTTGACAAGGTGACTTTCTTTGCAAAACATAGATATTATCTTTGAGCAGAAAGAGAAAAGTCGTTAGAGGTGCTGCAGCAATGCTGGTTTTCCACTTTTAATGATTTCAGGTGGAATGTCATCATTACTTGAGGTTTTATCACTGGTGAGACAGTCAACAGCATTGTTGAGCCGAACTGTGGTGGGCTCACTGCCCAGCACCTCCACGAGAGGAAAGTTTTGAATTGTTCTTCAGTGACCAAGTTCACCATTGTGTAGCAATTGAGTTAAGGCACCACCCACCTTTCCATTTGCTTTCTAGGTCCAGTGATCACCGTTGTTTGTCCTGAAGGGAATTTATATGTGTGCTGCTGGGCCTGTTGCTTTCTTAATTCCTTTTTAAAACCTGCTGCTGAATCCGAAGATGTATGTAGCTGCAAAGTTTGAAGCAGTATTGATTGGCGCAGTGCCAAGCAGTCTGCTGAGGCTTGTCCCTGGTAGTTCTGAGAGCAGCTAGAATTTGTTGCAGGGTACTTGTTTTAGTTCATGAGGGCTCTCCTCTTGCAATAACTGACTCCATTTTAGTCCAGTAAACCCAAGCCAATCACCTTCCTCTGAGCTCTTTTGCCACATACAATGTATGCAGAACAATGGAAAGTGCTGCGCAGATGCTCCCACTTTGGCCTTGGATGTTGTTGTCTGAAAGAAGCTGATTAAGGATGTTAAAGAATTCCTGGGTTGATTCTGGTCAGTGGTATGGCAAGCGTTGATCTGAAGATGATCTTTCTTCTTGGAGCGATATAATCTCCTTGGCTGAATTCTGACCTTGCTGCACACCAGGGAGTGGTCAGTGTCACAGTCAGTGCTGTGAAAGCTTGATTAATGAGGACACAGTTGACAATGGAAAATAATAAGGTTTAGCTGATGGCAGTGGCATGATTTCCAATGTCTTCAGGACACGTTGTGGTACGGCTTGGTTCAAGTAGTTGTCACACAAAGTCAATGGTAAGAGCATAGCTCAAGCAATCACTGTCCATTTCATTTATTTTGCTGAGTCTCTGATGCACTGTGCATGTTGGTCAAGCTGTGTAGTCAGTAACCATTCTTGCATTGAAGTCTGCTAGAAGATATATTCTCTTGGTTCCAGGAAGGCCTCAGATGGTAGTGTCACGTCTCTTGCGGAATTGATCCTTGACATCTGAGTTGGTGAGTGTTGGGATATAGATGCACATGACATTAACCGGTCCCATGCTTTTTGACAAGCAAAGAGTAAGAAATCTGTCTGAACTTTGTTAGCAGGGTTCAGCAATTGCAAGTCCTCACATTCTCTTTATAATGTCCTCACATTCTCTTTATAATGTCCTTACATCCTCTTTACGTTGTCCTCACATCCTCTTTACATTGTCCTCACACTCTCTTTATATAGCCTCTTCATCAGCAAGCCCTTTGTATTGGCAAGAAGAGGCTTACATATCTGCCTCTCTTTTTCGCAATGTTTGCATTATTAGCCTGTAGTGAAAGGTGAGTGTGAGAGGTGACCACCAGACTAACCATTACACACTACCCACCATACTAACACGTTAAGCACCATGTCAGCCAGAGAAACATAAGATTTGGATATAAAGGGCAGAATAACAACATTTGTAGTTATTACAAAAATTGAGATTTTAAGTGATTTCATAAGGACAAAGACCCATTATATTGGGGAGATTGATGTCAGATCAAATTCACTGTGGAGAAATGACAAATGATAGGCTTTCAAGAAAGATTAATGAAGACATATAGACTAAATGGTAATATTTCAAATGAAATAAAGAAGCAAAAATTATTAAAATTAATAGATCAAGAGATAATAAACCTACGTAAGTCAATGATGAGACTACTGTTGAATATTTTGTGTACCTTCAGCAAAGATTTGATGACTCGACAGGATACAGAAGCGATTTACTAAGATGATATGAGAAGAAGTTATACAGAGATAATAGAGAGGTCAAGAGAGACCGGAAAAAATGCAGAAAAGATTTACAAGAATATTACCAGAATTTAAAGGATGCAACTTTCAGGAAATAAAAGCAGGTTGGATACCATTTCTCTGGACATAAGACAGAACGGAGATCTGATAGAAATGTATAGGATACTAAGCAGAATAGAAAATGCTAGGCAAGAAGATATGGCGACAAACTGTAAAATGGTAAGTTTGGGGCTGATGAAGTCAAGTACTGCATAAAAAATACTACCAGGAATGATCATTTCATAGTGAGGCCAAACACTGGCATACAAACATAAGAAAAAGGACAAGAGAAGTCCAACTTGCTCATCAAACCTGACCCATTCTGACACGTTGCAACCTACTCATTGCACCAACCCCATCTCATTTCCAAAGTGAAGCAATGACCTTGAAGCAAAAACACAGGCAAAAAATCCTTTAACTAGACGATGAAGATAAACTAGGACATTTATATCCAAACTACAAAGGCAATCAGGCAAGTTCCAGGAAACTGCAATGACTGAAATTGTTATTCTAAGTTTGAAAAATTGGGGAACTGATCAGATGCTGTGTTTTGAGAACTATAGGTTTTGATGGAAAGATGGGGCGAATGGCATTCTTCACCTGTGTCGTAACAGGAATCTGCCACTGTGTTACAAAAAACAGATTCAATTATCAGATTGTTGGCTGCAGTGTTTCTTCAAGGAGCATTGATTTTGTAAATGCCAGTCCAAGTTGTGTGACAGAAAGGATTTGTGCCTAGATGAAGAAATGAAGCAAATATTGGGGTTATTAAGTAACTCTTCTAGTTTCCCATTACGGTTATGAGAGTCTGAATCTTTTTTGTGCACTTCTTAAAATGAATATTAGCTGCTGATGGATGCTTTAGGTGGTGTTCATTTTTATAAGCGCATGCACTCTTCACTCAAAGGGTGGTGAATCTCTGGAATTCTCTGCCCATTGAAGTGGTGGAGGCTGCCTCGCTAAATATTTTTAAGACGCGGGTTGATGGGTTTTTGATAAGCGAGGGGATTAAGGGTTATGGGGAGAGGGCGGGAATGTGGAACTGAGCCACGACAGATCAGCCATGATCTTATTGAATGGCGGGGCAGGCTCGAAGGGCTAGATGGCCTACTCCTGCTCCTATTTCTTATGTTCTTATGTTCACTCAAGTTTATGTGGTAATTTTTCCTCAGCTACAAAATACTTTTGATTAAAGATTAGGAAATTATGGAAAGATGATTCACAGGATTTTAAAAAAGATATAAACCCTCTTCAAAGGCAGTTGAAACAGGTAAATGTATTTAATGAAGGATAAGAAATGACCCAGCCAAGAGAATGTTGGAAGTAATAATTAAGATGATGTACATCATAAAATGTGTTTTAGATCTCATTTTTATTTGTGGTCTATTAGTCTTGACAGTTTGTATATGGCATATAAAGTATGTCATCTAAGCACATTGCTGCATGATTGAAATTATTTGATGAGTTTAATGGGTCTATTATTTGTAGTCACAGGGTAAACACAAACTGTGTGTTGAACAGCATATTTATCTAATGGGTAGAACCAATGTTGACATACATTTGCAACTGTGTTACTTGTGTATTAATTGGTAGATTCAAAAGGAGGGGAAATATTGTCTTGTGGATGCCTATTTGACCTTTTGGCTTAATCTTTGTCTCTTGAGTAAATAAGGTATTTGTTCTAGCCCCATTCCAGGACTTGAGCACATCATTTATGTCGACACTCCAGGTAGTACCAAGGGCATGCTACATTGTCAATACCTTGTTCTTAGCATGAAGTATTAAAGAGAGCCCTCCCAGTCTGATCCAATGGTTCAGCTCGATGCTAAAGATCACAATGTACTGTTTGAAGAACAGAAAACTGTCTCAGGAAATATTCTTCCTTCTAACAATGCCACCATAAATGCAGAAACTGGTTATTCAACTTAATTTTAGAATCTAACTAGGTTCAAACTAACTGTCTAATTTGCCTGTCTAAGCCACTGTACTTCAAGATGATTTATTATAATGAAAGAGCTTTGAGAAATTATTAAGCAATGCGATAGAGAGCTACATAAATGTAAGTCTTTCTATATCTCTTTTCTTCTCTCTCCATCACTCTGGGTCATCAGGTTACTGGCCCTTCTATAACTGGAAACAGTCTTCCTTTATTTGTTGTATCCCTTCATCATGTTGAATACTTATATCAGATCGCCTCTGACTTTTCTCTGCTCTAAGCCAAGCTTCTCAAGCCTCTCCACATAACTGAAGCTTCTAATTGACATTTTAATATTTGATCATTTTTGAACTTGAATCTAGGATATTTTTTCTGTGATACTAGCTTGGATTTTCACAAAGTCAGGATAATGTCATAGATCTTTAAAAATGGCAGCCAGAACCTGATTCTGGGATTCTTAACCCCATTCCCAGGGTCTCAGATTTTCACCTGTGCCTTCTAAGGGTGCTCCCATGGCAAGCTATAGCATTTACATGCCCATTCTCCCAGCATACACAGTGTAGAACCATTGAATGTTATTGTGACAGTATAGTGCGTAAAAAAGTCTTTCAGAACATTCCACATTTTTCAAAAGCTTTTTACTACAGACCAATACAAGTGACGATCATGCAAACCCTTTAAGTTAATGATAGCAGAAACTGCAAACACTTGAAACCCTTCTCTTGTGCTAATAAACATTGTGTGCAATTGACAACATAGATCAGAGAACCTGAGCTGTCAATCAAACAGTATTTTCCTTTGGATTTAGGTACTTCAACAGGCTAATGAATTCCTGGGCTCTCAGCAAACCTCATTATGTATTCTTTGCTGGGAACCCAGAGATATATTAGAGCATGAATGAGCATGGGGGCCATGTTGGGGGGGAATTAGAGAACATCAGGTGTCATGGATGGGGAGTGTTTGTGGTGACAGGTGAGGGTGGAGGGCCTTACTTTGTTCATTGTAACTGGGAAGATATCCCATAGCACCATGGTGGGCCTTTTTAAAGGCCCTTGTCAGTACTTGGCAGACCTGGTGGCCATCTGTGAGCTCTTTCCTGGGTTGGCTGGCCTCAGTGCAACCTGCACCCACCCCTTGCAAGGAAAAGTTTGCACGGACTTTCTCCAGGGACGGGTGCACAAATCGTGAAGTCTTCCACTCTTGCTACCCATCTAGAAGATGAAAATCCAGTCAATTGACTCAGTTTAAGCCCTCCTGAAGTTGCTTTATCAGGATATAATAAAACTAAGTAAAACCCCAGTTGCCTCTGGGCTGCCATGGGATATGGAATAGGGACTAGGTGATAAATGACTCAGTTTTGTCTCTTGAATCTGAAGTCCACTGTTAATAGGATTAGCGTAGCTACAAGTTGCAGATATCGGAGTCTAAATTCCCAGCGAAAACCTTAAGTCTCTACAATCTACATTTTTAATACTTAAGTATGTTATCCTCCTTGGTGAAGTAACTTATAGTGATAGGCAGAATTAGATTAGACTTTAAAATGTCAAAAAACATAAGAGCCTTTACTGGTGTGGGTAATGTGCTGATTACTTGCTGGATCATGACTTTGGGGTTCACATTTTGCTTCTCCTCATACATGCGCATTTCAACCTCAGTCATCTTCCAATTCGCCACTGCAAAATGGGGTGTGCTCTTTTCTTTGATGACAAGCCCAAATTTTACTCCACTTTGAGCCTAACTTTTCGTTTTCATATAATATAATGTCTGGCTGCTTTGAGCTGTCATTTCTTTCAGTATCAAGTTTTTTGCTGGTTTCCTAAGCTGATATGTGTCCATCAATTGTTAGAAAATGTAGGAAAAAAGTGATTCTGGGATTATGGGGTACAAAAAGTAATAATTTTAAAAATAATTTTAACCTAATGAGTTGGCTTGCTAGAGTATGAAATACCTGATGAGTCTTAATTCATGGTTAAATCAGGGAGCCTCATGCTCCCTATTTAAAGCAGGTATGTCAGACTCCCAGCCCACATTTCAGTAGGGAGGAACTGGACAGCTGGCTGTGTACAGATGTATGGTATACATAAAGTAACTTGGTGATGGCGCTTTTCGCCTCATGGAGTTATCGCAGGTAGAACCAGAGCCTTTCATGTATCTTGCCTCATGTCATCAAACAACTATCTTTGTGCTCCAATCCTTATCATTGATATTCTTCAAACTATTCAAGTTTAAAATACACAAAGTTATTTTTGACCAGGCAAATTATAGAAAATAAGTGATTATTTTGAAAGCTGCATCAAATATTCAGAAATGAAATGGTTGCAAAGTGTTGACTCAAAAAGAAAACATATTTGAATCTTTCATTAAACATAATTGCCAACATAAACACTTCACTTGCAAGAGAAAACAGTTGCATGGATGGGAAAAAAATCAAAAAATCAATATAAAATCAAAGCAGGAGTAGACTATTCTGTCCGTTGAGCGTGCTGCACTGCTCAATAAGATTATGGCTGATCTGATTGTGGCCTTAACTTCACTTTCATGCCACAACAGGCAAGATACTAACTGTACCCAACCAGCCCATGTTGCAAACGTGCACATGATCCAACATTAGCTGCGATTCTATGATTTGCTAAACCATCCTGAGTGTGCTAAGAATTACGCTGATAACCAACTCAAGATCATCAGTTGGATTCACAGTGTGGTGCACTTACACATGCTAAAAGCTACATATGTTGATACATATTGCCCTATTCATTGTAGACAGAAAGAACATGTACATATATTGCACCCGTTTCCACTAAACAAAATAAACAGCCATTTCCTCATAAACCTGCACGTTCTTGTCAATTAAAAAGTAGAATATATTCAAGGCTGAATTAGTCAATAATCCAGTCTCCACTGTACACCAAGGAATAGAATACCATGCCGGTGGGATCTTACTGTCATGCTGAAGGCGACTCCCTCATGGTGAGCCAACTGGGCCACCAGAAAGCACATCACAGAGGAGCCAGAAAATCCCACCCCGTAGAAAATTGGCTAGCTTTTCTGTTGCTGATTGCTGTTGTTCAGAACACATGCACAACAAGGATGAGGACAGCTGTGGACTCAGCTTTGATACTCCACCAACAAGCAACTTGACATTCCTAATTTACAAATTAAGAATGGCTTTTCATCTTACACCCATCAGGACAATTTTCAAAAATACCAGATGTAAAGAGAACAATAATGTATACTTCTTGAGAAGACTGTGTTGATTGGTTGGCAAGAGGACCCTGATAGAACCATTTCCACGGAGAATGCACCACTTAACTGATGACTGACAGTTAATTGTTATGCTTTGTTGAAATTCAAACCAGACAGGTTGGCTTTGGACAAAGCATTACCTTTGGGGGATGTACCAGAGAATGGCTGTTTATTTTGTTTAGTGGAAATGGGTGCAATATGTGTACACGTGCTTTCTGTCTGCAATGAATAGGGCAATATGTAGCAACATATGTAGCTTTTAGCATGTGTAAGTGCACCACACTGTGAATCCAACTGATGATCTTGAGTTGGTTATCAGCGTAATTCTTAGCACACTCAGGATGGTTTAGCAAATCATGGAATCATAGTTAATGTTGGACACTGTGCTTTGAGGTTTGCAACATGGGCTGGTTGGGTACAGTTAGTTTCTCGCCTGTTGCTAACGGCAACCGCTGATTGAAACAGTTGGCTGCCAATCTTTGGGATGTATATCTCACATACCTGGCATCACACTGGCACCGAAATTCATACACCATATTACTCATTTGTGTGATAAGCACAACACCTTTTTGGCTTGAAGGCAGCATTGTGTTACTGGCAAATATCACTTGTGTTGCTCCTGCACAGTAGTAATGCAATATCACAGCTTCACCTGTTGCTCAAAATTTTTGCGACGCCTTACTAGTTCAGGTAATCTGAGGTAGACTGGTCACTTTTCTGGACCCAAGTGGTAGCCTTAGGCTCATTCATAAGTTTGCGTGATATCCAGTGAGCAATAATCTGATCAGAATAGCCATTATCTTGCAGGATGACTTTGATGTGCCCATCAAAGCTTTAGCATCAAGCTTACACAGCCAGCAAGTGGCTTAGGCCCTATTTACAAGGTTGCCTATTAGGCCTTTATTATAGCATGTGGAATAGGAGTAATCCCAATGCTTTTAGTGACCTGTGAAAGTGAGCTTGCAGTAGACCGTAGAAGAGAACTCCTTGGCATGTCTCCTAACTAGCACTTTAAGCAAAGAAAATGCTCCAATTCAAAGTTGAATTTGAGCGCAGATGGAGCCCATTAAAGTGTGTAAGGAAATTCTTACATGCAGTTATAGATTAACATGTTCAAAATATGCATGGGTAGGAGGTTGGGTGTCATTCCATTGAAGGTGCTTTCCTTGTGGAACCCAACAAAAATGTTTGCAAGAGCTGGACCTAGTGAGGATCCCATGGCAACACCATCTATTTGGACATACATGGTGTGTTTAAACAGAACACAACTACGCAAGTTGCTGAGTTCATAAATTCAAAGAATATTGGTTCACACAATTACAGCAGATCGAGATAGCATGAGATAGTGCTGCAGTGTAAATGTCTATGGCTTGCTTGAGCAGTACATTGTTGAATAGAGTAGCAATGTCAAATGAGCACATGGACACTCACTCTCAATATGCATGTCATCATGTATGTGGAAAACTTGCTCAAAACTGGCTGTAGCAACTCACTCTGCTGCAGTCTTGCTTTACTCAGTGGCAAAAGACTTCCATGAGAAGAATGAACACTTTAAGGAGGTCCTCAGATCATTCCTGTAGAGATTATACATCTCCATCAACTCATGGGAGTCCTTAGTTTGTAAGCCACCAAAATGGGAAAGGCTTAACCAGGGCTACATAAAACATATGAAGACTTCATTGGAAAGTGCAGAGGCAAAGTTGAGGCATCAGAGGGGATGCAAAAACCTTTAACCACCCATCTACCCAATGCTTCAAGTACGAACGCCTTGCATGTGGTGGAGTTTGCAGATCGCACTTTGGAATTTATCCACCACCTCAGAACTTGTTAACCAGAGTGGGAGCAAGTCATCCTTGATCCCAAGGGACTGCATAAGAAGTAGAAGTTAATCTGTATCATAACTCCACAATTTGAACTACTTTCATCAGTTTTCTTCCAAACTCAGAATGCAATACCTGTAAACAAAATAAATAATTTCAAATGGCAGATAAAATTTTTGCACATTATGTGCAGGTGACAACTTCCCAGTGTTTCTTTAACATGAAAAGCTTGATTTTAACACTATGCAAATTAATAGGTTTTGAATGAGGTAAAATCTTCCCTAATGTTCCTCACCATTTTACAAATATTTGAGTTTCAAACAATGCAGCCACATTGAGTTTCACAACTAATGATATAGAAGATGTAATTTAAAACTCCCAAAAGTTTTTCAATCTAGTGCTGCTCTCTAACTTCTAGTCCCATTTGAGTGTGAAATTGTGCACAGTCTCAGAGTGAATGACTGTCAGTTTGAATGCAGGTCATTCTCAAGTGTGGAAATGTCTCAAAAGAATATTGAATGGAAATTTTTATGTTGCATTCTTGCCAGTCAGTGTTTTCTTGGTTTAATTGTCACTTTTGTCAGGCTTTCTTGTGAACACCAGTTATTTTTCCTGTTATGAGACACTTGGCAGAGTAGATTTTCGCTCTGGTCTGCTTGATTCATGAAGATGGGCAGACTTAATTGGGTAGGAGCAAAATTGAGAAGCTCTAGAGAGAAATCGGTAAGAATTCAAGCTTGGCATTAGTGCCAGGTGTACCTTTCAGGGTCAGTGACAGATTCCATTACTGAAATAAACCTACACACCCAGGGAACATGCTGGAAATGCCTCATTGCCTGGCTTTATAAGAGGATAAAAACAACTTGAAAGCACACTAAAACCTAAAGATGCAGCCCAGCTACTCGATTTGTATTCCAATTGTGCCAGGTTGGTGCAACAAATGATCATCCAGAAGATTTCCAGCTGCCGGCAAGACAATGTCTAACTTCTAAGTCCAATCATCATCATCTATTTACCCACCTCTCTTTCACAAAGTGCCTCCTTGGAACCTACGTCAATCGTCATTTGGTCAATCTTTAGGTCAGTCGTCATTTTTTGGATTGATTGCTGTATCTTTTCTTTATGCTGCTCTGATGCACCTTGGAATTTTTTTGTTAAATGCACTATATAAATGCACATTATTGCATGGTTTCTCACTTTTAAAAATAATATCACTTACAGTTTTTCAAAAAAAACCATTGTATCTCAGTCTGAACCTTGGTCTGTTAACAGATTTTAGATGTGAAGTGGGCACCACTGATTACAAAAGTGGATGTATTACCTTGGACCTTCTGCAACTTGTTTGTCCCATCTGATTTTGTAGGACTGACTGTAATAGGATCAGGAAGCATCTGCCAGTTTGAAGCTAGTGAATATAAGTTAGGTCCAAGCACATTATCCTCCTCCATTTTCACTGATGTGACATTATTATTCACCTATATAAATTGGGTCCAAGGATTTTTAGGTACTGAACTATTTAAAGCTAAGTTTAAAAAGCCTAGTAAATTGTAAGGCCACTTTGCAATTTGTTTTTTTTATTTGTTCATTTTTCTGATGTAATTTTGGTTTTCAGAAGCCTTTTTGTTGTGCTATTGCCCTTTTTTCTCCAGCAGCTTCGGTGAGTTTCTTATGGGAACATCTATGCTTATTAGATGAAGAGATGACACTCTGCTGATTCTGCTTGTACCTTGGAATACACAGACAAATTTGCACATATCTTTATCAGAGGAGCAGGGCTTGCAGAGTCTTGAGTTTACAAGGAATGCTGTGGTAGAGTTATAGCTTATGTTCTAATTAGACCTGCAGCCAAATTCCTCCAAAGATTCAGCACAGTTTGTTTATCAATGCCATAACTGCCCTTAATTCTTATGCTTTGAGACTGTCAGCGTCCAATTAGCCGTGGATAGATGTGTAAGCGACCAACGTCCAGGTGCTTGAGAAAGCGATCTTACTTTCATTCCTTGGGCAGTTGACAGCAGCATGAGAGTGCTATTTTATATTTATTGAAAGCAAGACTCCCAAAGGGATTTAGATTACACTTGTGTGGCCCTATGTGTTCTATTTCACAATACCAGTGTCTGCATGAAAAATAATGGAATCCACTCATTCGTTGAGCTCATTTGTGACCATCAGCGCTGCATTCTGCAAGTTAATGCTTTCTACCAAAACAGAGGTCTCCATGCCTTTTATGTTAAGGTAACCAGCCAGTCACTAATATTTGACTCACAAAAGCAATTCTCAGGGAAAATCCTGGGAGATTGATGCAATTCTGTCCAGCCGTACCTTATGATACATGTGGTAATTCAGTGTATCGGCCGATCACAGGTAGAATGCACAAATTCATCAGAGGACTTCCCAAGCACACCATTAGCATCATATTGAGTTAGTCCTTCAGCTGTTTGTCAAGCTCTGGAATTATCCTGCAATATCGTCCCATAAAGGTTTCACAGATTCCTCCTGCTTTGTATTTTACAGCTTTGCTCTGTGAAGGGGTTTCATTATGTGGCTGGGCCTAGAGGTGAATTAGGAAATGACCACAAGAGGAACAGCAAGAGCATGAAGTAGGCAGCAGTGCTGAACATGTTGCAAGAACCATTAAGCAAGTTCCCATAAAGAACATCTTCTCTTTATGGTTCCCATGTGATTCTCCTTACTGTATGACGTATCTGTTGGCAACTCAAGGTCGAACTGAGTGTTGAATATTGGATAGGACACCTGCTCTTCTTTGAATAGTGCCAAATAATCTTTTACAGCCAGAGATCTAGACTTATTTGAAATATGGCACCTTCAATAGCACAGCCTGTATCACTATAGTACCATCCTTAGTTGAGTTTAGATTATATACTCCGCTCTGTGGAGTGAGGCTTGCACATACAACCTTTGGACTCTGAGACATGAGTGCTACCACTCATCAAGGCTAACATTAGCTGCACAGTGCAGTTGTATGCTGGTAGTGTTTTGCCTTTTCTGTTTGGTATGGTGGACTGACCCTGCCAATTCATTAATTTTTCCTTACAAGAGTCTGCAATCCTCTTTAAATTTATTTATCACAATACTATTGAAGACCAGAAATGTAGTATGTGTACTAAACGTAGTCACAGTGCAGTGAAGAACTTACATTGCTACCATCTTGGGCTTTGCTGTGTCTTAATCTAACCTAAAATACATTGCACATTTGTGAATTAAGGTCAGTAACCTTTTATCCTCATAGCTATAAAATGTATGTGTGCAGCAAGACTTGTACTACCATAATTATAAGCGAATATGCTTTGTGTTGATCTGCTGGCAATATGCAAATCACTCGTTCATCTCAAATACTTGATTAGGGCACAGTTCGGATTGAAATATTCTCATCACAACCACACTGTATACATAATTTTTATGATAATAATAAAGGTGACAAACCATAGCTCTAATCATTTTTATGACTGAGAAATACTTTTTCACATTTTTTTCAGCAGCAATTGTACTTTCAACTATGTATTACCAAGAAAATATAATGTATTAGACAGAGGTGTTGCACAATAGGATAAGAAGAACATTTAAGAACGATGGTTATTTTGGAGAGCCATTTATGAATGCTTTTGTAGCTGTATTGAGTTGTGCTATAGAAAGGTAAATGTCACAATAAATTGAACATGTTAAGCAGTTTGAAGGCCAAAGTCTTCAAATTGAGTGTATATATCTTTTCAAGAAAATATTTTAAGGTGTTCATTCAAGTTACCTCTAATTATTTATCTCAGTATGGAGCAAGATTGGGAGTTTTTTGTTCCGTAAAACATTCTATCCTGACTGCCAAACAAGAGTCCTAACCCTGGCTAATCATTTGAACTCTATTTTGAAATATTTAATGTTACAGATATGACAATAGAAAACCTAAAGCCATCTACCAGTATAACCGCATACTTTGAGGGTTCAATTGGACAGAAGTATTTTAATGATCATTAAATCATGTAAAAGGGTAACCACAGGAAGGGTGGAGCCAATTAGGGAGATAAAAGGAGATGCTGTTGGGGAGGTATAGCACATGGCTGAAGTACTAAATGAATTCTATGCATCTAACCTCACGAAAGAATTGCAAAGGAGGATAGTAGTAGAAAAATTGCAAAGATCAAAACTGACAAAGGAATTACTTGAGTGCCAGTTGCAGCTTAGCGGGTAGCATTCCTGTCTTTGAGTCACAAAGTTGCAGGTTCAATTCAATTTCAGTGCTTCAGCACAGAAATCAAGGATGACAGTCCTATGAGGGAGTGCTGCACTATTAGGAGGTGCCAACTTTCAGATGAGATGTTAAACCAAAGCTCACCTGCCTATTCAAATGGATGTAAAAATTGCCGTGATACTATTTCAAAGAAGAGCAGGGGATTTATCCTGTTATCCTAGCCAATATTCATCCCAAACAAGATCACAAAAATAGATGATCTGATCATTATCACATTGTTGTTTGTGGGAGCTTGCTGTGCACAAATTGGCTGCTGCATTGCCTATATTACAACAGTGACTACACTTTAAAAGTACTTTATTGGCTGGAAAGCACTCTGAAACATCTATCGGTTATAAACATGCTATGTAGGAGTCTTCCTGATTTAAAAGATTGGCAATATTCAAAATGAAAATGTCACCTGGTCTGGATTGGATGCATCCTAGCTTGCTAAAGAAAGTAAGGTTAGAAATCGCAAAGGCCACAATCTTCCAGAGAAATGAAGAATTGTAAGTGTTACCTCCCAGGTCAAAAAAGGGGACAACCTGCCACAAATGCCCAAAGATCTGCAGGTCAAGTATCCACCTGTTCTAGCACGTGAAGACCCATGCCAGAAACATACAACCCCGAGTAGATTTACTCGAGGGCCAACGATGATTCTCCTCAGAACCAAGAGAGTTAAGAGGAGACCTGATGGAAGTGCTCAACATTTTTAAAGGTTTTACTGGAGTAAATCCATAGAATCATAGAGACTTACAGCATTGAAGGAGCCATTGGCCCACTGTGTCTGTGCTGACTCCTTTGAAAAATATTTGGCTTCCAACATGGACACTAATATTACTGAGCAGATTTTTGAGAAACATACCAGCTAAGTTCCAGATTTGTTTTTCAGAATGCTTAGAGTCAATCACAAAATCATTATAAGAATTTGGATGTTAACTTGCATTTTGATATTCCTTCAATAATGATCAGCTGGTCAATCCCAGAGGTGTCCATTGTGGATGCATTTCACCGCTCTGGCAATCTTGTGTTTATATAATACATGATATCCTACTTAAGAGAAGTCTTGTTTACAGTTTCCCACTTACTTTCCAGGTCCTTTGTAGACTTGTGTACAATACTGCACTTAACTGGTTGAGGAAAGAACAAGAAAACATTAGTTTACACATTACCATTGCTTTTTTAAAACTTCATGATGCAAAAAAAACATGTACCAATAATTGTATTCCTTATTTTCTGTCTTTTTGGGAGAGATGACTTTCACTGCCTGGATTGAATCAGAATTTATGTCCCAGAGAGGAATGAAAAGTGATCTAACACACTGTGGCACTCATTCACTAATCAAATGGCAGAGACTTAATTTAATCTTTCTGGGCTAGGTTTGAACTTGTACCCCAAAGGTGAAATAGCAGTCTTTGAATAGACTATGACACCCAGTCCTTCAGCAGAAAATAGAAAACTTCATTTCATCTGTCTGGGTTAGATTTAACCCTTGCCCCAGAGGACAAAAAAAAACTTTGAATGTTCTGTGACACTCAGTCACCATTAAAGTGCTGAGAAATGTGGTTAATTTATTTAGGCTGAATTTGAATACCTGTCAAGGATGGGTAATAAAATCTGTGAAAACAGGTTCAGCCAGTTAATGTTAGAGAGCAGAAATTTATCCTAGTTTGGCTGGGCTAGAGCCAAACTAATATCCTAAAAATATAGTGTTAACTCATATACAATACACATCTGAATTTCCAAAATGGACAAAGGTCCCTGACAGAAGCACAGTTAGTTAATGGTAGTGCACAATCAGTTCCTTGTCTTGTTTTCTTAAATCTGTCTTTCCTCAGATGCAAAATATGATTTTAATTTCTTTGTTCTGTCCATCCGTCTTTTCAATTGTGGTATACTTTCAGTATGTTTTTTGTTGAATAAGCTTATACCTTCAGTCACATTAAGAGATACAATTTTTATTTGAATATTTATCATTTTAAAAATGAGCTTTGAGGAAATGTATTTTTCAAATAGTAGATTTCAATTTCTTTTTCACAAGCATAGTCTTTTACCCAATTTCTGAACAAAATAGTGATCTTGTGTATCTTGGCCAAATACAAACATGAATTAGGAGCAGCAGTAGGCCACTCAGCCCTTGAGCCTACTAAACTATTCAATAAGATCATAACTGATCTGATTTTAACATTCCTACTTATCCCCGGTAACCTTTCACCTTCTTGCTTATCCAGAACCTAGCTAGTTCTGTCTTAAAAATATTTAAAGATTCTGCTTCCACCACCTTTTGAGGAAGAGTTCCAAAGATTCACAATCCTCTGAGAAAAAAAATTATGTGCACCATTGTCCCCACACCTGATGTTGTTTCATCTTCTTTCTGTATCATACTGAATCATGTAAATTGTTCTCTTTTGGTACCAATGACCTAGGTAGGAAAAAGGATGAGGTCCTGAAGTGTGAATGTAGAGAGTTAGACAGAAGGCTAAAGAGCAGGACCTTGAGGGTAGTAATTTCCGGACTACTGCCAGTATCACATGCTAGCAAAAATAGGAATAGGAAGATTAGGCAGGTGAATGCGTGACTTGAGAGCTGGTGCAGGGGGCAGGGATTTAGATTTGTGGATTGTTGGAATCTCTTCTGGAGCAGGGGTGACCTGTTCAAGAGGTATCGGTTACACCTGAACTGGATGGGTACGAATATCCTGACAGGGAGATTTATTAGAGCTACTCAGGAAGGTTTAAATTAGTTTGGCATGGGGTGGGAACCAAAGCAGTGGGGAGACAGAAGAGAAGGTTGTGGACAGCATGAAAGTTAAATAGTAAAGACAATGTCAGTAATCCTAGTACTAGACAGGTCAGGCAAGAGCAGGGCAGAGAGCAAGGGAAGTGTAAATTAAACTGCATTTATTTCAATGCAAGAGGCCTGGTGGGCAAGACAGATGACCTCAGGGCATGGATGGGTACATGGAACTGGGATATTATGGCTATTACTGAAACATGGCTAAGGGAAGGACAGAATTGTCAACTCAATGTTCCCGGGTACAGATGCTATTGGAAAGATAGAACATGAGGTAAGGGAGGAGGGGGATTTGCCATTTTGTTTAAGGAGAACATCATGGCAGTACTGACAGGGGATATTTCTGAGGGTTTGCCCACTGAGTCAATATGGGTAGAACTGAGAAATAAAAAGAGAGTTCACTTTGATAGGATTGTACTTTAGGCCCCCAAATAGTTCGTGGGAAACTGAGGAGCAAATATGTAAGGAGATTATTGATAATGCCAAGGAAAATAGGATGGTAACAGTAGGGGACTTTAATTTTCCCAACATTGACTGGAAAAGCCATAGCATTAGGGGCTTGGATGGAGTGAAATATGTTGAGTGTATTCAGAAGAAATTTCTCATTCAGTATATGGATGGTCTGACTAGACAGGGGCAAAACTTGACCTCCTCTTGGGAAGTAAGGAAGGGCAGGTGACAAAAGTGTTAGTGATGAATCACTTTGGGATCAGTGACCATAATTCCATTAGTATTAAGATAGCTGTGGAGAATGATAAAACTGGCCCAATAGTTACAGTTCTAAATTGGGACAAGGCCAATTTTGATGGTATCAGACAGGTACCTTCAAAAGTTGACTGGGGGAGTCTGTTGACAGGCAAAGGGATATCTGGTAAGTGGGAGGCTTTCAAAATTGTGTTAACCAGGGTTCAGAGTAAGCACATTCCTTTTAGAGTGAAAGGCAAGGCTGACAGAAGAAGGGAACCCTGGATGACTTGGGATATAGAGATCCTAGTCAAAAAGGAGGAGGAGGGTTGTTTTTCAAAATTGAGGCCTGTGACCAGTGGTGTGCCTCAGGGATCAGTACTTGGCCCACTGTTATTTGTCATTTATATTCACGACTTGGGTGGGAATTTAGGAGGCATGGTTAGTAAGTTTATAGATGACACCAAGATTGGTGGCATAATGGACAATGAAGAAGGTTATCTAGGATTGCAATGGGATCTTGATCAATTGGTTCAGTGGGCAGATGAATGGCAGATGGAGTTTAATTTAAATAAATGCAAAGTGAGGCATTTTGGTTTGATCGAACCAGGCACGACTTACTCGGTTCATGGTAGGGTGTTGGAAAGAGTTATAGAACAAAGAGATCTAGGGTTACAGGTTCATAGCTCTTTGAAAGTGGAGCCACAGGTGGACAGGGTGGTGAAGAAGGCATTCAGCATGTTTGGTTTCATTGGTCAGAACATTATATATAGGAGTTGGGATGTCCTATTGAAGTTATACAAGACTTTGGTAAGGCCACAATGGAATACTGCGCACAGTTCTGGTCACACTATTCTAGAAAGGATATAAATAAATTAGAAAGAGTGCAGAAAAGATTTACTAGTATGCTTTTGGGACTTGATGGTTTGAGTTATAAAAAAGGCTGGATAGACTAAAACTTTTTTCCCTGGAGTGTAGGAAACTTAGGGGTGACCTTATACAGGTCTATAAAATAATGAGGGGCATAGACAAAGTAGATGTGGTGCTTCGGTCCGCCTTGTTGTCTAACGAGGGGCATACATGCGGTGGGTCATGCGAGGGCTGCTCTTGGATCTTTCGAGAGTAGCCTAGTACTTCACGTCATTTGTGGACGCTTAAACTGGACCAGCTGATGGGCAACACGACTATCACTGTTTGCTGTGCAGATACATGGATTTGGGCCAGTATCTGTGGGAGTTTGCGCATTCTCCCTGTGCTTGCATGGGTTTTCTCCAGGTGCTCCGGTTTCCTCCCACACCCCAAAGATGTGCTCTTAGGCTGATTGGTGTAACAAATTGTCCCTAGTCTCCCCTCAACCTGGTTTCCAATGTGGACTGCCATAAGCGCAGACAAGGGTCACGGGTGGAAGAGGGAACTCACAATGTTAAAATGGCAGCGCGGGCTCGTTGGGCCAAAGGGCCTGTTTCCCGTGCTATGTTGTTTTTTGTTTCTTTATCTTTTCCCAAAGGTAGGGGAGTCTAGAACTAGAGGGCAAAGATTTAAGGTGATAGGGGAGAGATACAAAAGGGTCCAGAGAGGCAATTTTTTCACTCAGAGGGTGGTGTCTGGAGCGAGCTGCCAGAGGTAGTAATAGAGACAATTTTGTCTTTTAAAAAGCATTTAGATGGTTACATGGGTAAGATTGATATAGAGGGATATGGGCCAAACATGGGCAGTTGGGACTAGCTTAATGGTAAAAACTGGGTGGCATGGACAAGTTGGGCTGAAGGGCCTGTTTCCATGCGGTAAATGTCTATGACTCTATAACCAAGATGTTGTTTTATGATAGCTACAGCATAAAATCAAGATGACTGCACAGTAAATAGCACACCTTATCAGCCTCAGAATCATTTGTTTATTACCAACTTGCATGCAATACTGAATATTACCTAGTCAGAAGTGAATGTAATAGACTTGGTTACAACGCAGATGCAGTTAAAAATGAGGAACATTTGGTGTCAGAAAAACACACCTTACTGCCAATGTGCTTGTCAGCTAAATTGATAAACATTGTAATTCACGTGCATGTGATTACCAAACCATTAATACTGCTTTTGATTTTTGATGATGATTTGCCAATCAGATCACTTTAAATATTAGGCACCTTGGATACTGTCATATTCAGACTACTGAATCTTCAAACTGTGTCCTTCCCAGCAAAGCCTAGGGTTAGGAAGTAACTTAGCATATTATTGGAAAAGGTTTGGAACAATAGGTTCCAAACAAAGGCTTGGAAATCAGGATGGAGAATCGGTGGGGTGGGGATGAGGAATAATAGGGGAAAGAAATCTCTAGTGGTAGTGTTCTACAGACTCCCTAACAGTAATCACAAGGTAAGGCAAAATATACAAGAGGAAATATTGGGTGCTTGTTGTAAAGGTATGGCAATAATCTTGGGTGATTTTAATTTACATATAAACTCAGATTGGCAGTAATAGCCTAAATGAAGAGTTCATAGCATGCTTTTGAGATAGTTTCTTAGAGCAGCATGTTCTCGAACCAACCAGAGAGCAGTTTAGATTAGACTTTGACTAGGATCAAAGTTAGTTAGCTTTGGAAATCACATGAACCGTACCAGCATTTCCTAGTCCTGGGTAGATAGTCATTGCCTGTGTCTGGTGCAATCCTGGTGCGATCTGGGTGTATCTTTTGGAACTCAACCCATGAATTGTCAGCTTCCTAAAACAAAGAGGCTATTTTTCACTGAGAAGTTGAGCAGACTGCACCTACATCATGTTTGAAAAGGCCAAAATGAAGAAAGTTCTGCTAATTGGCATAAGATCTGAAGCAGAAGTTAGAAAGATTAATATAATGCTTCTTGCCATCTGTGGACAGAGTAAACATCATTCCCCAGCTTGCTGGAGCAGATGAAGACCAGAAATTGTTGAAAATAACAAACAAAAAAGGATGGCCTGGATCATCCATATGGCACGAGAAAAAATGTCAACATTAGCGATGACCTGAATGAACAACAGACTGATAGTCAAGGGAATTGATCTGTTAACATTCAAGAATCTGAGAGAAGAAAGGTGCAGCTTTCAATCAAATCACAAATGAACCCAAAATGTTAGAAAACCAGAGAGAATGATTAACCAATGAGCAAGAACATTGCAATATACACGTCTAGGTCTAATATCTGCAAACAGAATCAAGCCAAGCAGCAAAATACACTACTGTATTAGTCATTAAATACCAGAAAAAGTTCATGATTGGTTTTAAGCATTAGAAGATGAAGATAATTCCTTCCTTATCACCTAATTTCTTTTTAATTAACCAAATGATTTTATTTTTAAATGTCAGATGCCCTAGCCAAGATGAAAACTTGTCTTCCTGCCTTGCATTCCAAATGAAGTTACATCAGATGGTGGCACCACTCAACTCTGAGGAATTCCAAGAGTTGGCGTGACAATATGAGTTCAGTCGTGTCACCAGCTTGCTAAAGTTTCAAAGGTAAAGGCAAGGCAGCAAACTGCACAACCCTTATCAACTTATTACAGTGGGCGAGGTATAGAGAACGCCCCAGTTGGAAGAAAGTTTGGCAGGCAAACCAAGACATAGCTAACTACTAAAATTAGCGATATCAAAGAATGTAAAAGAGCAGCTTTAATTGAAAACAAGTCTGATTCTAAATAATAGTATGTAAGAACATGATAAACCTAGAAAATGAGAAATTGTCAGGATGTATCCAGTCGGGAAAAGGAATGGATGTTAGTGAAAATGCAACAGCAAATAAATCTTGTCCTTGAAAATAGAAACCAAAAAAATTCAAATGTTATGTGAGCAATCTAACACGTGCAAAAAACAGCAGAGCCATCATTTTTAGAGAGCATTGAAACTTGGGTGGCACAATGGCACAGTGGTTAGCACTGCTGTCTCACAGTGCCAGGGACCCAGGTTCAATTCTGGCCTCGGGTCACTGTCTGTGTGGAGTTTGCACATTCTCTGGTCATGCTAAATTGAACATAGTGTCAGGGGGATCTGTGGGATAAATATCAGGGGTTATGGAAATAGGGCCTGGGTGGGATTGTGGTCTGATTGTGGCTCAGTGGAACTGAGCCACGACAGATCAGCCATGATTTTATTGACTGGCGGGGCAAGCTCGAAGGGCTAGATGGCCTACTCCTGCTCCTGTTTCTTATGTTCTTATGTGGTCAGTGTAGACTTGATGGGCTGAATGGCCTCCTTCTGCATTGTAGGATTCTATAATTCTACATAACCTGTAACCCAAATGATGCCATCAAGGCAATCCACAGTCACAAAACCAAAGTCAATCATCATCAGCAGAACAGTGAACCAGAATTAAAGCCAGCCAAACAGCAATCCCAGATTAAAAATAGTCCCCAACACCAAGAAGAATAAGCCCTGCAACAAGAAAAGAATAATGAGAAAACCGCATTAGTGATGTTATTTATCAGTGACTTTGTATTTGTTTGAACTGTTCCCTTTGGAACTATGGGAGCGTTCAGACCTAATCATTTGTTTTTGATGTAAAGGTTTAGTTTTCTTCTAAGGAGGAAGATGTTTTGCTATGGAATTGTATCCTTGTATTGATATGAATCACAAGATGAACACTCACTGTTCCCTTTGATCCACATGTCATTTTATGATTACAAGCTGTAGTGCAGAATCAAGATGGCTACACAGAAAAAATATATTTCACTACTCTGAATACTTTGAACTGCAGACATTTACAATATAGGAACTATCTGTTTGGTTTGATTACCCTCCTTTCACCCGCACCTTTTTATTGTCTTCTTTCTTTTTATGAAGGCCCCAGATTCTGAAATTTATCTAATTTCTCCTTAACCTTCTCCACTATAATCAAAATTCTCCATTTCCATTGTTACTGCTCTAGCTGAAGCCTGTCATCATAGGGATTTTTAGATGTTCAGTATCAAGTGTCCTCTTATTATTCAGTGGTCTTTGAGCATCTCTGGCAAAACCCATCATTAATTGTCTTTGAGAAGGTGATGATAAGCCATCTTTCTGAACCACTCAAGCCAATGTGATTTAGATACATTCTCACTGCTGGTAAGAATGTTATTCAAGGATTTTGACCCAGTGACAGTGGTATATTTTCAAATCAGCGTGACGTGCAACTTCATAGAATCCCTACAGTTCAGAGAGAGGCCATTTGGCCCATTGAGTCTGCACCAACCACAATCCCACCCAGCCCCTATCCCCATAACTTCACATATTTACCCTGCTAATTCTCCTGGCACTACGGTCAATTTAGCATGACCAATCAACCTAATCCACACATCTTTGGACTATGGGAGAGAACTGGAGCACCTGGAGGAAACCCATGCAGAGATGGGGAGAATGTGCAAACTTCACCCAGTCAGTGACCCAAGGCCAGAATTGAACGTGGGTCCCTGGCGGTATAAGGCAGCAGTGCTAACCATTGTGCCATCAAAGGGAACATGCAGGAATTGGTATTCCCACGAGTTGGCTGCCTTTGTCTTTCTAGATGATAGAAGCTTAGAAAGTGTTGGTGAAGGAACTGAAAGAGCATTGCTGTCATGCATCTTAAGTGTGGTACACTCTGAACCAATGGTGGAGGGAGGTACTTTTGTCCTGGTTGGTTGCAAGATTTCTGTGTATTGTTGGAGCTACTCTCATCCAGGCAAGTGGAGATATTTCATCACACTCCTGATTTGTGCCTTGTAAATAATGGACACACTTTAAAAAGTTAGGAACTAATTACTTACCACAGAATTTCCAGACTTTGATCTGTTCTTGTAGCCATTGTTTTGTATGATGAGGAAGTTAAGTTTCTGGTCAGTGTTAACCTCCAGGATTTTGAAGGTGGGACATTCAGCAATGGTTTTTTTTATACCTTCATGTGATGTGGGTGTTGCTGGTTAGGCCAGCATAAATTGCCCATCCCAAATTTTTCTTGAGAAGGTGGTGGTAGGCTGCCTTCTTGAACAGCTGCAATCCATGTGTTACAAGTACACCCACAGTGATGTTAGGAAGGGAGTTCCAGGATTTTGACTCAGCAGCAATGAAAGAATGACGATATTGTTCCAAGTCAGGATGGTACGTAAATTGGAGGGGAACTTGCAAGTAATGGTATATCTGCTGCTCTTGCCTTTCTAGGAGATAGAAGTCATGGGTTTGGAAGGTGCTTTCAGAGGAATCTAGGTGAGTTGTTACAGTGCATCTTGTAGTTGGGATCCAGTGTTGCCACTGTGTAGAGAGGCTGAAGGTTTAAATTGGTAGATGGGGTGTCAATCAAGCAGGCTGCTTAGTCCTGGAAGGTATTGAGTTTCTTGAGTGCTGCCGGAGCTGCACTCATCCAGGCAAGTGCAGAGTATTCCATCACCTTGAGCTGAATAGGTGATAGACAGGTGTTTTGGGGGAGGTGAGTAGGTGTTTAGTAGGAGGTGAGTTACTCTCTACAGAATTTGGACCTGTTGTAGCCACAGTATTTATATAGCTAGTTCAGTTTCAGCCCAATGGTAACCCCAGGATGCTGACAGTGAGGGAATTAGCAATGGTAATTCCATTAACCAGTAAGAGAAGATGATTAGATTATCTCTTGTTGGAGGTGGTCATTGACTGGCACTTGTGTGGCACACATGTTACTTACCATTTATTAACCAAAGCCTGAATTTTTCCTGGTCATTTTGCATGTGGGTATAGACTGCTTCATTTTGTTAGGAGTCTCAAATAGTTCTGAACAAATGTGCAATCATTGAGAATTATCCCCACTTTGACCTCAAAATTGCGAGGTCATTGATGAATCTGTTGAAGATAGTTTGGGCTAGGACTCTACTCCTGAGGAACTCCTGCAGTGACGTCCTGGGCATGAGATGATTGAATTCCAACAACCACAACCATTTTCCTTTGTGCTAGGCATGTTCACAACCAGTGGAGAGTCCCCCCACTTCTCTCCTTTGCACCCCACCTCCCTTTTGATGTCACATTCAATCAAATGCTGACATTAATGTCCAAGGCAGTCACTCTCATCTCACCTCTGGAATTCAATTCTTACCCATGTTTGAATCAAGGCTATAATGGAATCTGAAAACAAGTGTGAATTCAAACTGAGTGTCAGTAAACAGTTTTTGGCAGTTTGTATTGCTTGATTGAATTGACAAACCCTTCCATTACTTTGCTGAAGACTGCGAATAGGTTGGCAATTGACTGGGTTGGACTTCTTGTGCATTTCATGGGCAGGACATACCCAAGTAATGGCCTTGGGTCTTTAGGTAGATGCCATAATTGTAGCTGTACTAGAACAGCTTGGCTAAGGATACAGCAAGTTCTTCAGCATAAGTACTACAGCTGAGATGATGTCAGGGCCTTTACTGAAATGTTTAATAATAAATGTTACAAACTGCAATCATTGTGTGTATTGATACTACAGTGCAGAAGAAGTCTTCTTGCACTCTCTATGGGGATGTTGGGCAGAAGAGGGGAAGTGGTGTGATGGTGATTTGCAATGGAAGAAAGTGTATTGGCAGCAGCTGTTTTTGAGACCAGCATGCGTAAACTGAGCAGCTGGGCTAGGTAAACCTAATGGAAAGATTGGAGACCACTTGGAAGGAAAGAAGTATTATTAACACTGGGCCTTCATTTTCGTGCCCATTCCAAATTATTGTTGTACATCTAGAATTGTACTCAGTATTCCTGTTATTTTCTGCAGACATTCCTTTACATCCATACAGTCTGAGTTTTGAATTTGTCTTGGGCACAATTTATGCAGCGGGAGGTTTTGTGATACTATGGGTAGCATCCCTGCCTCTGAGCCAGAAGTCCCACCCCAAGACTTAACGGCCATGGAAGGTGCATTCATAATGTGGCCAAACATGTTGAATATCACTCTGCAAAATTATTCCAACAAATGCCAGTGGCAAGTGGTCAGAGGAGGGGACACTCCTCATCAGCCATGCTTGATGCAGAGTGGCACTCTTCAAATCATAAGCTTCTGGCAACAGGCTAGTTCCAGGAAAAACTTCACTAGGTAAACAGTTGAAAGTGTACCTTATGTATTACTAGGTGCAGGAAGAGAAACAACAATTTGTGCATCAGCTCCTAGTCAGTGTTCTTAGTTTTTATTTGGAGTAATTTGCTTTATTGTGTGGCCACTTTAGATGCACAGGCGTGTTAATGTCAATCATGCACAAAAACCTTGGGATGATGTACAGCTTAAAAGGAGACAATTTTCCCAGTCCACTACATACAAACTGCTTGCACTGGGGCATTCTGAGAACTTGAGCATGTTGTGGACATTGCGCCTGATAATACTGGGTACCCAGTACCCAATCAATAATACTATAGACATGTAGTTGCAACACAACTTCAATTAGAGTTTAGTTCATATACTAATCACAAAACAATAAAAGAGAAAGCAGAAAATGGTAGCCCTATGTTTCTCTGTGGGAAAACAGGAGATGTGGGTGAACCAGTCACAAACGCATTTCCTGACATTGGGGTTAATGAAAGCATTGGTAGAGCACTTGCGGCAAATCTGCCTGCATTCGTGGCCACAAGATGTTACACACTGCAGGGGGATAAACCATCTAGAAAACCCTGTGAAGGGAAGTATCATAATAAATCCAATTGAGTGATTTTTGATGGTACGAAAATTCAAATGTTTGTATCTTCTGAAGAATATCATGTAGATTTTATATTATCATATTATAGTCCATGTCCCTATAGTTATGCATCACTTTCTGCATTCAGTATCACACATCCCACTTACTTTATCTTGTGAGTGGGATTTTCTGGCCCCACCTTACCCAATTCTGCTAAAAATCAATGGAATTTTGCAGTAGGGACTGCCACAGCATGGCTGGAAAATCCCAGCCTGTGATGGGATATCAGGTTTTTATTCTCCCCTTCGAATCTGGAAACATGCAGCTGGTAGTTGTTGGATAGTGGCTTGTTCGATGTTGATGTAGACTTTGTCTTCAGATTGTGGATTAGCATCCCTATTCCCAGATAGTGATCCGGGAGCTGCAAAATTATGTAAAGTTTAGCAGCAGTCACCATTACTCTGCATCTGTGAGACGCAATGGCAGACTGCAGCAAGTTGTCAGTGATTGAATTACCAATGCTGTCTCGAGCTGAACTGCCCAGTGGTGATTGATTATACCTTGAGGCAATTTCCTCATTCTGACTTTCCTTCCTTTCCTGTTTTAATTTTTATTTCAGGTACCCCTCGACTACTAAACTAGAAGCTGGATGTTTATTTAAGGATTCAAAGATTTGAGCATTCATGCTCCCTCCCAATTCATAAATGCAGTTACATTAACTGATGCAGCCTGATTTCCATTCCAAATTTTTGGGTTCACTCATGAGATATGAAAAGATTATCAGATTCTTGCCAGTGAACTTTCAACTTACTGAAGAAGCATTTGAAACAAATCAGTTCATTTTATTCAAAGCTTTTAGCCTAGATTTTTCAGCCTAATTAGCAGTTAGCAAAGTTTTGTCAGTCAATGCAGTCAAGAACCATTTAAAGTGTTATTTGTGAGGTGTCATACAGCCACAGTACATCATTCTGCCAACACCTGAATTTCCTTTGTTGCCTTAGTATAGTGAAATTGTAAAGATATTCTTTAGCAAAATGATTTTGCTACATCTGGGGCACAGAGGAATCTTCCCTTGTGGTAAATCATGGAGTGTTTAGATGTAGCATGTGCTTCCACAAAAGGAATGCAGTAACAAGTCTATAGTGTGAGTATCTCCTGTTAGTTCACTCCAGAATGTCCTCTTTACTTAACTTCAGGTCATTTACTTAATTTGTAGAATAGAGCGGTTTGAAGGACTAAATGGAAAACAAAACTTTATAATCTTTTCCAAATTAAAGCAATTATTTTAACATGCAAGCTTCTTTTTTTCCAGCATGGCTCTGAAACGTCTGAGACATAAATATTATCCATTTGAGTTTAAAAAAAAACAAAATGACTTGCATTTATATAGCTCTTTCCATGACACCAGATGTCTCAAAGTGCTTTATAACCAATGAAATACCTGTTGAAATGGAGTCATTGTTGTAATGTAGGAATGAGTTGATTCATGGAGTAGTAATTCAGTTGTAATGTTTGTTTTCCCATTTTCATGTGAACATTTCTGGATCCCAGTATCTCTTCCTTTCCTTTGTCCCCAGTGCACGTACTGTAATCTCCAAACCCTCAAACTCAAGACCCCATTTCCCAGTCTCTTCCCAATCACATCCAATTCTCAGCCACAAACTCTGCTCCCTTGCGGAGGCCCAATCATTCTCTACCTCCAGTTGTTCTTTCTTCCACTTACCCCCTCCTCCTTTTCACTCCTGGCCGTTTCTCCACTGGCCTGTGTCTTTTACAGTTACTCCTATGTAAGGCCTAGTTATCTTGTGGGGGAGAGTAACTGTGATGATGTCACCAAACCAGAGGCATCCTTTCAACAGCAGCCAGAGAATTAATTAAGCCAGGGGATTCATTCTTCTCATCAGGCTACTTTGAGGGTTGACAGCCTAACAATACATCTTCTGCCATTAATTTGCTCTCTTACTACCTAAGGTTATCCTTGATATATCCTCATCGCCAACAAAACTTTCACCAACTTTCATCCCACCCATTTCAGAATGGGCCTATCTTTGCTCCTTATAGGGCAAGAGGCACAGGCTTGAGGATTTCTAATGCACAACTGGCTTAGCTATTCATCGCTGAATCTGCTGGAATCACATCAAACCCTTTCCTTTGCCAAAACTACTACTTGGATCATCCTGGAAAACAAAGGTTTCTCCATTATCAACCATTTAATTTAACTCATCTCCGATAAGTGTGAGGAACTCATGGACTTATGTCACCAAGGTAGAGATCATCTGTGTGGATGCTTCCCTTCCTTTTCCCTTTCCCACCAAGCCCTATCAATGAATTACTAATTATTTTCTCTCATGGTCTTTCTACAACTCATTCTTGCCCCCAATCTGATTCATACAAATGGCGGACCACCATCTTCTTTTTCTGGGCCCCAGGCTAGCTTACATTCTAAAATGATCTCATCCTCAGTCTCTGCATTCTCATTTTGAAAACCACTATTATCATTTCCACAGGGTTCACAGGGCCATCAGTGACCTTTTCATCTTTGCAAACTTTGTGACATCTCTTTCCTCTACCAAATCCTTGACCATTTTGTTGCTTTTCAAATCCCGACAAATTTCTCCCTGTATTTCTCTGTTTGAATCTCTCCAATCATGTTATTGGCCATTCCATAGCTTTGAAATGGCCTAATTTATAAATAATATAACAATGACCATGCTGTCCTACTTCTCCTCCATGCCCTTGTGCTCTCTGTAGCCCTCTGACACAGTTGACCACACATTCTCCTTCAATTCCTCTCATTTGTAGTTCACTTCAATGAGGAAGTTCTTACTCATTCCTTTTTTACCAGATCCTTTCCAGAAACGATTTCTCTACCCACTTATACATGCTGCCCCTTGGTAAAATAATCAACAAACACAGAGTCAGTTTCCACATGCAAGCTGAAGACCCTCAGTTCTACCTCTCTACCACGTCACAACCATTCCAGTCTGTACCGCCAAATATCTTGACCATCATTCTACAATTATCTTAATAACTCTTTTCTGCACACTCTCCATCATATCCTTCCAAAAACAGAAGAAAATGTATGGGATTTTCCACTCCATTCATTATTCCTAGCACAGACCAGGAGTGAACAGCAGGAAATCCCAATCAAAATGGTTAAAAAGAAGTGTGCTCTGGGTGCAGAACTTCTTGATATATTTTCTTGGCATATGCCAAGAGCAATGAAATGGAAAAGCTTTATCAGTAATTTGTACTATTTAACATCACCTCTTTCTTTTGTGTTCCTGTTTATAAAACTTGGCATTCCACAGATCCACTTGTAAACGTGTCCAATCCTCTACCGCTCTACTCTCTTTCAAAGTTTTACCATTTCTCCTCACCTGATTCTTCCACCCTATTATTTTACATTTCTCACTTTAAATGTCATCTGACATCGAACTGCCCAATCTGCTCATGCAATTTTAAGCTGCTCTCGGCACTTTTCAGTTAATTTGTGTTATGTATTAATTTTGATATTGTTCACCTTATTGTTAACCATCAAAACTGACTAAAAAAAGCATACAGAATCTGAGGAGATAACCAGTTTAAAAACATTGAAAACTACTGTCCTTTTGTCCTTTAGCCTATTCCTATTCATTCTGCTACATGTTCTTTTAATTTATTTTATCCAGTTTCATTAGCAAGCCTCCTACGTGGCACTGTGTCAAACTACTTTGAAAATCTCTATTCACCATTTGCTAGATTTCCCTCATCAATATACTCTGTTATGACCTTAAAGAACTAAACTGTGGATACATATATATGTATGGCACAAATTTAGAAGGAGGAGGATATTCTGATCAACCATGTTGGAAGCTACATGGAGTCATCCATGTAGGGATGACTCATGGTTTCAGTCACATAGGATGTAGTCATTAACTGACACATGCTCCCCAGGCAAATTCACAACAAATTTTACAGCCTGAATGATCATCTTATCAATTTAATGAACTAAAATCATTTAATTTAGATAATTGTAGCAACATACGCTTTGGTAGGTCCAACACAGGATATTATAGAGATCAATACTGAAAGAGGTTGTAAGTGTTTTTTTTTAACATCTTGATGTTATTCTGTAGATTGCTGAAGATTCATGACTAATATAAGTTGTAGCTAAATCAAGCAAAGTAATGAGTTGTATTCAGTGATTAAAGGACACCATTTTGACACTATATATCTTGCTGTACAGACGGCGTTTACAGTACTGTGCCCAATTCTGGATGATATAGTGGCCTTGGAAAAGATCTAGAGAGCTAATAGAATGATTCCTAGCTAAAAAAAACCTCATCTACTCAACTAGGCTAAATAGGATCTTGGCCTACTTATTTTAAAGCAATATAAACTTAGTGGTGATCTGACAGAGGTATATGAAATAATTTAAGGACTGCGGAATATCCCTTATAAAAGATTATTCCTATTTTACTGTTTGGAGAGGTCCAGAGGACTCAAAGTTGAACACAAAATTAAAATTAAGCGTGGGAATAGACTAGAAGTTATGCCACACATGGAAGAATTTCCCAGAGACATATGAATCTCTGGAATACATTGCCAACTCTGCAAGCCTTTAAGAGTAAGCGGGAATGATTCCTGATGGGGGCAACGGTCATTTCATATGGAAGATTTTCTTTCAATGTTACATGATCCCTGTTACAATGGTCCATGTAATCTTCCTGATAGATTTTGATTGTTTAAGAGCATCAGAACATTTTTTCCTTATTGATCCTAGGTTTCTACTTTCACATTTTCAGATCACATGGCTGTGAGTGTGAGGTGATAGCGGAGAGGTCCTCAGTAGGCAATGAAACAGAACCTTTGAATGTTTTCAAAGCAGAGTGAAATAGATTCTTGATTATTGGGGATAGGCGGAAGGTTACAGTGTGAGCAGCCATTTTCTTCTTGAAAAGCAGAGCAGCCTGTGGCCTGCTCCTGTTCCTAATTTAAAAGTTCATATTTTAGCAGAGGGAAGAAGTGTGAAACTCTTATGATCTGGACGTCATTGTTTGTGGCAGGCTTGATGTACTAGCTGGTCATTTCTTGCCTGTTAGTTTTGTATGATTATATCTACTGGGGCAGTGTAATTTTAAAAAGAATAGCTGCTTGGATTTCAATTCCTTACTTGCAAAGACTATTTTTTTTAATAGATACCATGTTAAAACCCTAGTGGGCATGACATCACCCAAAGTATCACACATGCTGTTGTATAGTATTAAGTCCTGTTTGAACCCTGTCATTTCCCTTATTAACACAATCTCATTAAAATTGTTAATTTGGAAAGATAAAATCATTGTTCAAGATGTAAAATTTTAATATTTGCTTATTGACAATTATTTCCCCTCATACCTTAGGTTAGATTGCTTCGCTCCAATGACACCATTGTGGCTGTCTGGATTTGCCCTCTTTCACTTGGCTTTGATCCTCCCTCCCCACATGCCTCTCTTTGTTCCCTGTCGGGCATGACTTGTTCACTATGTCTGGTTCTCTGACACTCCCAGCTGTCAAACATTAGGTCTGGGATTCAGCACTTCTTCCTTTTCACTATGAGAAAGTTAAGCAATGACAGGATGAGATGGAGCTAATTCAGCCACCAAACACAAATAAAATTCTCTATTTGAAGCTGCGCACAGTGTAATGTGGTTAAAATAATTATTTCTATGCTTTTTGATTATTAAGAAGCACAAGAGGTGAACATTTCCAGGAACTAACTTATATAGATTAGTGACAAAATTCAACCTACATTTAGTAACATATATCATTAACAAGTATGCATGCCAGATCAGTACTATTTTTAACCAACTCTCACCTCTTTCCCCTCCTCTCATGGGTTAGATTTCATTGCTTCTGTCAGTTTTGAGCAAATGCCAGTATAAATTGCAGGTGGAGCTGCATTAAGTTTCTTCACATTCATATCATTGTAACTATCCACACCTTCCTTTCTAATTGCTGTATAAACCCTGCAAAACAATTATAGCTGTCTGTACAGGCTTGAGCCTGCAAAAAGAATGTTGTATCCTATAGCACTGACTAGAATGGTGCATTTAATCAAGCTCTGCATGAGTGAATAAACAGTCCAGTTTATAGCACTGGGATGAACTTCAAATAGAACCTGAATCTGGATTAAGTATAAATTTAACAGAAATAAATAGAAATTTAAACATTGATGAATCTAACATGACCATGAACTGAATGCTATGATTGTGCTAATTGAACTAATTTAAGTCATTTCAAAACAACTTTCCTTCATTTAGCTAGTGTACCTGAACAGGCGTTGGAGTGTGGCAACTCTGGGATTTTCAGAGTAACTTTATTGCAGTGTTAATGTCAGCCTACTTATGCCACTAATAAACAAATGTTTTTAGGGCCTTTAACATAAAATGTCCCAGGGCTCTTCTAATGCTCAGAGGAGCATTAGAAGATTAAATTTGCCACCAACACAAGATGATATTAGGGCAGATAGGTAAAAGCTTGGTCAAAGATGTAGAAGCACCTTAAAAGGGAGTTGAGAGATAAAGAGGTGAAAAGGTTTAGGGAGGGACTTCCAAAGCTTGGGGCTTAAACAACTAGAGGCACAGGCACCATTCATGGGGCAGTTAAAATTTGGGATGCTGAGAGGCCAGAATTAAAGGAGCGTTGACATCTGAGGGGTGTGGAGCTAGAGACTATTGGGTAAGGCCATGGAAGGACTAACAAGGTTTAGAACTTTGAAACTGAGGCACTGCTTAAGTAGGAGCTATACTGGTAAGCAAGCCCAGGGTAATAGACGAATGGACCTACAAGTAAGGTCAAGTCCAAAGATGTGCGAGTTAGGTGGATTGGCCATAAGTTGTTCATTAGTGTCAGGGGGATTAACAGGGATAGGGCCTGGGTGGGATCGTTGTCAGTGCTGGAGATTATTGGGTAAGGCCATGGAAGGACTAACAAGGTTTAGAACTTTGAAACTGAGGCATTGCTCAAGTAGGAACAATATTGGTAAGCAAGCCCAGGGTAATAAATGAATGGGCCTACAAGCAAGGCCAAGTCCAAAGATGTGAGTTAGGTGGATTGGCCATAAGTTGTTCATTAGTGTCAGGGGGATTAGCAGGGATTGGGCCTGGGTGGGATTGTTGTCAGTGCAGGCTCAAAATGGTCTCCTTCTGCACTGTAGGGATTCTATGACATGGGTTGCAGAATTTAGTTAGGCAGTGAATAGAATGTGGGAGACTGGCTGGAACTGTTTTGGAGTAGTTGAGTGGAGAGGTAACAGAGGCATGAATTGTCTTAAAATAACAATCATTCAGACTTCAGATGGAACATAAACTATATTAACTCAGTGAGTGGCAGTTTCACCTGATTGGAGGGTGGGACATGGACCACGCAAAGGTCCATTGACCTCAGGCTGGATTTTCCGGCTTTGGGGCGAGTGCGGCCGGAAAATCCCACCCAGTAAGTCAGTAACAAACTGTTCCCTTGATAGTATTGAGCGTAAAGGCACTATCTAGTTTAGTAGCCACTAAACACTAAATACCAGGATGGATTTCCATTTGTTTAAAATAACTTGATTTCAGATGGATTGTTTGGATTTCCTTAGTACTCCTGTTTTGAAGGAAAAAAAATTATTCAAGGAGCCTGCTCATGATGTCTCGCCAGTGATTCCTGTTGGAAAATGAACATGTGGGCACTGGGTCCATGTATGAGATTTAACTCTGAGGTCATGTCTTGCCAAATAACCCATTGACATTTGTCAAGGTTTCCTGTCTCTGGAATCATCCCCTACCAAGGGTCAGTGTCCTTTACAAGATGAGGGGGAAATTGACTTAATCATTACAGAATATGTGATGGTACAGTCTAGTCAAAAATATATACTTGTATACATTAAATTCTTTTAGCCCTAAAAATACATTAGTTAATTTCTGGATCTTCAAAGTACACTTAATATTTTATATGTATATTTGCAACACACATTTAGAAAGGAAGACAGCGCGAAAACTCACGGCTAGTGGTCCAGAATTATCAAGCTATTAGAAAATCACTTGCTCTAATTCAATCTCTAATTCATTCCCTCATAATACACCAAGGTTACCTTATTACCAATTTACAATGGAGATTGCGGTTATCTTGTCTCCAATTCAGTAATGAGTCTGTCATCCAACTCCAGATATTGCTCTATCTCCAATTTACTTCACATTCATTTGCAAAGCGCTCACACTAGATACTGTGTCACGATATCTCTAAATGAATTACTTCAGATGTAGTGAAATATTTTCAATTTACTGAGAATACCATGTCATTCTTCCACCACTAACAATTTTCTTGTTTATTCATTTTACTATGTATAATGTGGAAATGCTACTGCTTTATCGTAACTTTCATATTTTTACTAAACAGGAAGAAAATATGCACCTACTTACTCTACCAGTGGCTCACTCAACTAATTGACCTGTATTGTCACCCAATAATCTCCTTGTTGAGTCTCCCCCTTATTTGGTTAACCTTGCAGTTATTTTCCCGTCATCTTGATAACTTGTAATAATTAAGCTACTGACTCACTTTGGTTAACATCACAATTACTGAAAATGCTTCATTCCTTTGATCCTATTTTATAGCAGGCACACCCTACTTCGATGCATCATCTGTAACTGTGGAGCTGACCTTTGATTTCTGGATCATGAAATTATTCACTAGAGAATGATTGGTTATATATGAATCCAAGTCCACAGAATGTTGTAACCATCTATAATCATGATAATTAGACAGTCCAAGAATGTGGTGAGGGATTGGATTTATCAAATGTTTATTTAGTTGGCTGGCACTTTGTTCTGATTAATTTGCATCTATTTGAACCACCAGGTTTGCAGGTATGCTGTTGCTTTTGGTTGGAATACAAAGAACAAATTATCAACAAAACCCATAAATATGAAGCCAATCAGGTGGCTAAGAGTTTCCCCCCCTTATTCCTCTTCCCTTACCACTATTTTTGAAACTTTTATCTGCACTGTTTAATGGGAGTACATGTAACCGTAAGCTCTGAGCCTCAGAGTTGAACCACCCTGAAAGAAAACAACTAGTCTTTGCTCTCTTGTCCCAAGGAAACCTACATTGTGTTATTCAGTAGACCAATATACTAGTACACCAACATTCTATATTCTATTTTGCCTACACCATTGACTTTAACAGTGTTCAGGTAATCTTCAAGCAGAATGTGCTTTTGGAGATCAGGTCCTTATGTTCCAATCTGTTGGTTCAAAACTCCTATCAACATTGAAGATGGATGCTTTTTGTTCCATGTTAACTATACAGTTCTCTTTTGACAATATGCCTTTAAATAATATGACCTATATCCAAATGTCTGCGTGAGAACACAAAGTATATTTTCATTGTCAACTTAAATATTTCTTTAAAAAAAAGTGCAAAATGTCTGGTTGTCAATCTGTGTAATTAGAGCAGATACAGAAATAATTCAAACTGTAGCCTGATTAGTAATGGAACTGAGTATTTCACTAACACCTGGGAAGATTTATGCCCTTTTTTTGAAATCAAAACAAAGATTCATTCTTCATCAGTAAGATTTGTCATTCTAACATCAAAATAAGGTTTTTTTTGTCATTTTATACCAACAGTACAATTTTTCAAATTATACTAAAGACATCTAGTGGTTATTAATGAGGATTTCTCTAATGGCCTAAGAAAATCTGAAATCACAAGGCTAAACTGCTAAAGTGTGTTTTGCACTAAAACACTCTAAATGTAGGAAAGGTAGTACCCAATAAGGTGTATTCTAGTAATCTCTATTATATCTAATTGATAATCTAATCTAATCTGTAACTCGGACAATTCTACAAGATAATTACATTTTGCATAGATACATAAATTCTTATCATGATTTGATTTTATCACTGGAAGTATACCCAATCTCAATCACTCCTGTAAAACGTGAGTTGAGGGGGTTGAGCTATGAAGAGAGGCTGAATAGACTGGGCTTGTACTCGTTGGGAGTTTAGAAGGATGAGGGGGGATCTTATTGAGACATATAATATGATGAAGGGGATGGATAGGGTAGAGGTGGAGAGGTTTTTCCCCGCGCAGAAGGGACAGCAAGACTAGAGGGCACAGCCTCAAGATAAGGGGGGGGCGGGGGGGGGTGCAGTTTAGAACAGAGTTGAGGAGGAACTTCTTCACTCAAAGGGTGGTGAATCTCTAGAATTCTCTGCGCGTTGAAGTGGTGGAGGCTACCTCGCTAACTATATTTAAGACGCGGATAGATAGGTTTTTGGTAGGCAAGGGAATTAAGGGTTATGGGGAGAAAGCGGGAAAGTGGAACTGACCCACTTCAGATCAGCCATGATCTTATTGAATGGCGGGCAGGCTCGAGGGGCTAGATGGCCTACTCCTGCTCTTATTTCTTATGTTCTTATGTGAGAATGTTACACTGCAGTCACACCATAAGATTTCAATAATGGTTTGCACTAATACAATGTGACTGTCAGAAACAGTACAGCCACATGATCCAGGTTTACTTCCACTATATAGAATACCATGAATTGTTATTTATGAATAATTGGGTGTTTCAGTTAAGATTTCCTTAACATATAGAAACTATACTTGTACTGTTTTGACAGTATCAGGACAAAAATAATTAGGTCATCTTTTTGTTTTGTGTTCATACATCATTCAACAAATGACATAGATCAGAATGGCAAGAGGTTTAAAAATTAGTTGTCCTAGACAAAAAAGTCTGAACTTCTTTATGACAATGAATCTTGTAATTATAGCATTTTTTATGATCTGTAGTGAAATGAAAATACCCCAAGGCCATTTCAAATGGGTGGAATTATTTGACTTCATGTGGGTAGAAACAATCATTTTCCCTTTGGTTACCTCCAATACTGTCAAGACTGTGAACCAATGAGTTTGTAGAAAATCACCAAAGTGATTTTAGCATTCAATGCAGTGAGTGGACGTAATACTGGATGAAATCCAAATCAGTAACAGAACATGACCATTCTGGATTATGCATATGCAAAACAAAGGAATATAGCACTGCTTCACAAACTATTTTCCAATGTCACTCCATTTTAACATTTCACCTTCTCAAGCACAATTAGGGATGGACAATAAAGCCAAACTCCTGAAAGTTAATGTAACCCCTGATGCCAGCAACAGAACAGCAATAAAGCAGCGTAGTAGCAATTAGTATATAATTATTTATCTATTATAGATCAACACATAATCATAATGTGAAGTGTTTTTAAAGTACTTTATAAAAATGTATTTTATACGTGTAGATTTCAGCCACATTCTCCGTATTCTCTGGTGATAGAGGAGTCTGAAGCCCCTCTCCCTCTCTTCCACGTACGTTATAAGCTGCCCCTCGCCCACACCACACACTTCTCTTCCCAAACCCCCTCCCCACACCCAGCACTCTTTTCTCAATCCTCCTCCCATCCCTTCTCACTCAGCAGACCCTCTTCCCAACTCTCCTCACACCCTCGCACTCAGCAGACCCTCTCAACACCCTCTACCCCAACTTACTCAACCTCCTACCCCTCTCACTCCACACTCCCCCTTCCCAATCTTCATAGGCTGAGTGCTGGCATTTCGAGTTTGAGCATGAACTCCAAAGGGGCGCTACATTTTGAAGTTCATGGATTACACCTGGACTTCAAGCATGAGATTGAGTGCATAAACAGAGGTGGAGGCTGAAAAAGTCTTTACAAAAGTGTATTTCCATACCCTGAAAAATGGAAATTCACCAAACGGCAGAAATTTCTCATTCCTGATATTACGGAATGGAAAAGAAATTCTGTTTTAATCTTGATGCATTTTTTAAAAAAACTTAAACTGAACTTGTATTTTAACAATCAGGTTCTCCTTTACATAATTTTAGACATTGAACGTATCCTATCTTCAATAACATGAAGATCTACCATTGGCCATTCGGTGTATCCTACTGCACACAAGTCTTCTGTAATCAAGGAATATTTGTAGATCTAGTATATTTCACTGTCTCTGAATCTATCTTTGGTTAATGAAACTTGACTTAACTGAAATCCCTCTAAGGCAACTTGTGGGTATCATTAGACACCACAACCTGCCCACTGTTGGTTATGTGGTCATGTTGCCCTTTTATACACAATATTAATCCAGAGTGGCTGTTAGTGGTCTCTACACGTTTGTGGTGTTAACTGACCCTGTGTTAACTCATTTCATTATGACAAAAGCTGTTACTCATAGGTCATGAACAATTTTGCATAATGATTATCTTACAAATATTATGTGGGGATGAGGGAAGAACATCTTCAAAAAGATGAATGTTGGAATTTTTGGCATTTTTAAGGATGGGAGTGCGTCCAGGGCACAAATGCCATTTGTTATTTACTGCCATTACCCTCACCTTGGAGGTGGTAATTAAATGTGGTGAATTTTAAATAATTATTTTTCTAATGAAGATGCTAAAGTTTGCAAACACATCAGTTAAAATTGTGGTTGATAGGAAAATAATTTTAACCAGTTGGAGAGAAGTTTGCATTTGACATCCAACTACATAAATACCCTATTTAGGAGATTGGCTGATATCCTCAGATTAAAAACAACACATTCCTCTTTTTGCCATCATATCTCAATTCTGTTTGCGCGTTACCGTGTTAAGCAGGTTTTGACATTCCTCACACTGGAGGAGCAGGAAAGGGACTACAGCTAGTAATTTTTGATTTACAAAACGTGTAATGGAATATGGTGAGGAGCAGTTACAGTCCTGTGTCACCACCTCCATACCATTTACTTCTATTTCTTAAAATTTTATTTCTGACATGGACTGCGTGTTGGCTATATTCTTGCAAGATTTATATTGTAAAAATATGGTATTTGTTTTATCTTTTGATAAATTTAGCCAAAACAGAAATAGGCAAAAAGATAAAAATAACCTATTCCTTTTAAAGGATTTCAGTTCTACTTGACCTGCCATTGAAAAAATGTAGAGCTTGAAAAATGCATTTTCGTACAACACCAATCTATGATGGATTGTGGAAGGAACAGTTGTAAGAGACAACTGGCACATCACCCATCAAAACCTCATGTACAATATGATGGTATTCAGGGCTGCATCAAAAAAGTACTTCTAGTAGTTTGAGGCCATTTCCACTAAGAAGAAAACCCACCTAAGTAAATTTAGGAGGGTTTATTAAAATGGAGGTTGGAAAATTCCAGACCAAGGGAATCTCAACAAAAATAGGGTTTTTTTAAAAAGAGTCATATTCAACGAAGTTTTTAAGAAAGATATTTTGCTATCCCTAGTTAGGTGAAAACGGAACACTGGCTTGTTAAAAAAAAATCTGGTGTATTAAAAAAGTATGCAAATGGTTCTAGACTCTTAAAACACTTTTTTAAAGTTATAAAAATCACTTTCACAGTTCAAGTTGCAGTCAATATTAATTTCCCTACCCTCATTTTTAAACACTGCTGCTGTAAGTTAGTCTTGGAGTAGGCTTGCTTCTGCTTGAAAAGCCGATTAGGCGCACTCAGAAATGGACAGGAATGCTAAAAAAAAACCTTGGGCAGGCCGAGAATCCTGAGGGAGCTGCATACTAAGCCATTAGGTATGCATGAGCGGACAAGCAGAAAAGGAGAGCGCTGTAGCTTTTTAACTTTGCCCAACAATACAGCTCCAGCACGGGGCTGGCCCAACCCACCAACCTTCCTCCCTCCTCCCCCCCCCCTTCATTTAAAATGCGCCAGAAATCATCTGGAAGGTTGCAGGATAATGTGTCTAACGTAGAGAGAAAGACCATCCGGGTGAAAAGGAAACCTGATCAGACAGAACAAGGCTCCATAAAGCTGCCCTCGATTACATCTCGTCACTGACAACAAGGCGCCATTGGCCCACTTCCACCACCGTACTTTTCAAAATGATCACACACAATGGGGTCACTGACTTTTTTTTCCAAAACATACTTCATATTTTCCCGTCTTTATTATATAAATATCAGCTTTTTAACGTTTACTGTAAGAATATAAAACGTTTAAGTATCATTTACAAATTCACATACAGTACAATTCAAATATAGGTTGATCAGCAGGATATTTTTTTTCCTTCAGTAACTAACTGCCTGTCTCTGCATCATGGCCCTGACAAGCATTCAAACCTTGGGAATCGATGATTCTTCACTTGACGTGGTCGCCCTATTTAAGGTAGAACAGGCTTTAATCATTTCTGAAAAGAAGGGAAAATAAGTCCCCCATAACTGTTGTTAAGTGTCGACCGAAAAGAAAAAACCTGTACAGCTGCCAGATCAAGGCGTCTAGATTCCAACTTCAGTTTATTATTTCCTTTGCATAAAACTATATAGTCCGGTGGTTTTTGACTTGGGTGCAGCCAAGTCTACGAAAACCAGCGTCATGTGTGCTTCATAGATTCATTGTAAAAATGTTTCCAGCCAACTTTTATTTTCATTTCTTTTTGTCCAACAAAAGGGTAGTAACGCTGGAGACCAACCAGAGCCGGGGAGGGAAAACGTTGCTCTAAGGACAGACCTTAAACTGTGTAACTCCTCAATTTCAGGGCACAAAAGAAAACGAGGTAGCCTTGAATGTGTCTATCAGCAATATGCATATCATCAAAACAAAAGTATAACCAGATTCCAGAAACAGTGACACCATCAAAATTACTTTTTGTTTTTGCTGTGAAAACTATGTTGAAGGATGGGAATACTGCAACTTATTTGATAGCAACGGTGTGGAAATAATTTGCCGTATAATTTACAACAAAACGAACACCACTGTTATAAAGTCATAATTTTTTTTGGAGAATAAAAAAAAACTCCTGTTTTGACAGCAATGGCGGCGATTCTTTAAGTGTTTTTTTTAAAACAAAAATTTTCACCTTACTTTTTCACTCTCAGTCATCTGCCAGAGTCCCAAGTTAAGAACTTTAAGGCAGGGCAGTTGTGTTATTCTTTCCAAACCCCGTTTGGTAATTTTTGTGCAGCCGTACAGATCAATGCCTGTCAGCTGGGTCAAGTGGTCAGCTATGAGCTCCAGTCCTTTGTCTGTAATCCGCACACACTGCCCGATATTTAGGGTCCTTAATTCGTGCATCTGCCGGGCCATTTTGTTGATGCCGTCATCACTTATGTGGCAGGAGCAGAGGGAAAGCGACTTGAGCTGGAACAAGCCCTGTGCGATGTAAGCCAGGCTCTGGTCACCTATCTTATCGCAGAAGGAAACGTCCAAGCCGCTCAGTCTCAAGCTGCCCATGGCTAAATGCATAATGCCGGTGTCGCTGATGTTATCGCAGGACCTCAGGTTGAGACTCCACAAACTGGTCATGTGTGATAGGTGCAACATACCCGCGTCTGAAATCCCCCCGCAGAAACTCAGGTTAAGCACCTTGAGTTTGGTCAGGCCTTTGGAGATGTGTTTTAGTGAGAGATCCGAGAGTTTCTGGCAGTCCTGTAAAGTCAGATATTCCAGATTTAAGCAGCCTTCCGCAGCGCTCCTGGTCATTCCAGCCAAATGGCCGATGCCGACGTCCGAGACATGCCGGCAGCTCCTCAAATTGAGGCTCTTGAGTCTGTGCAAGCCCCAGGCAATGAGCAGGAGGCCGGTGTTGGTGATGTTGCTGCAGCCGCCCAGCTCCAGTACCTCCAGGTTCTTGAGGTACTGGGCGATCCGGCCTAGGCTGCTGTCGGTGATCTGCTTGCAGAGGCTCAAGTTGAGCACGTTGAGGGACGGGATCTCCTGCACGAACGCGTGGCCCAGGCCGATGTCAGTCAGGTTGTAGCAGCCGCTGAGGTTGAGGCTTTCGATGTTGGGCATGCCCTGGATCACATAGCTGAGGCTGCGCCGCAGGCTCAGGATCTGGACCCGCCTGATGCCCCGGGCCTGCAGGCTGGGGAAGAGAGAAGGGTTGGCTCGCCTCAGATGCAACTTGGCTTCGACCCCCCTCCAGACGGATTTGTGGTAAGCAGCGTCCCTCCAGGCCGCACACACTTGCGCCGCTCGCCCTTTGTCCCGTACATCCAGATAGCTGAAGATCATGGCTAAAATCTCCGGGAAGAGACACGAGATGTGCGTCTCCATGTTTGTGAGCGGTGTCCCACTGGCCCCTCGCTCTCTTTCTCTCTGTCTCTTTTTTTTGGTCAATCGATCAATTCGCGATCCCCGGGACTGCGTCACGTGACCCGCCTGCTGCTGCTTGCGCAGTCGGATTCAAACTGCAAAAGCTGTCGGCTGCATCGGGAAAAGCAGCTTCACGAGGCTGGCCCCTCGGCCCAGAGGCATGGTTGCCCATGCATTCTCACCCTGGCTTGCATTAGTGTAAAATGCAAAACAAAAAGCAGGCGGCGGGGTTGTATTTTTTGTAATGATTACAGCCGCGCTCTCTCCTCCTCCTCCTCCATGGAGCTCTGTCTCTCTCACGCCTGCAGCCCCGGGGCTTCCTGCGGCCTTTGTCTGATCTTTTCAAACCCACTTGGCAGGCGCGCAGCACTTTCCATCGCGGGGGTGTCCCCGGAAATTAAAAGCAGGAGGAAAAACAACCGCGTTTCCAAAACACCTACCTCCCGCTCTGCCCAGGGACGAGCTGAGCCGCCGTTTTCATCCTTTCAGTTTTTGTTCGGGGCAGGAACGGCAGGCGGTTCCCGGTGTTGAAGCCGCGCTGTCGACTGCGCTCAGACTCCCCCCACAGTTCCAGCCCACAGTTGGTCTCGCCCAGATGGAACGGTAAGAATCGTTCCCTAGGTAACCAACTTCTTACAATTCACTTCACTTTGCATTAACCCTGTAGTTGCTGGTTCACAGACACAACTTCTCTCACCTGGAAACCTCAACACCTGAAAACCCCCGTCACCACAGCTCCGCTCACCTGGAAACCGCAACATCTGGACCCCCACCATCACAGCTCCTGTCACCCGGAACTCCTTAACGCCACAGCTCTTCTCACCTGGAATCCTCAACACCTGGAAACCCCAACACCAGAGCTCCTCTTACCTGGAAACCTCAACACCTGGAGACCCCTGACACCACTGCTCCTCTCACCTAGAAACCCCAACACCACAGCTCCTCTCATCTAGAAACCCCAACACCACAGCTCCTCTCATCTAGAAACCCCAACACCACAGCTCCTCTCATCTAGAAACCCCAACACCACAGCTCCTCTCATCTAGAAACCCCAACACCACAGCTCCTCTCACCTGGAGACCCGCAACATCTGGAAACCCCAAGACCACAACTCCTCTCACCTGGAACCCCCCAACACCACAGCTCCTCTCATCTGGAAACCTCAACACCACAGCTCCTCTCACCTGGAAACCCCAACACCACAGCTCCTCTTACTTGGAACCCCCAACACCTGGAAACCCCCGACACCACAGCTCCTCTCACTTGGAAATCCTCAACACCCGGAAACCCCCGACACCACAGCTCCTCTCACTTGGAAATCCTCAACACCCGGAAACCCCCGACACCACAGCCCCTCTCACCTGGAGCCCCTCAATACCTGGAAACCCCAACACCACCGCTCCTCTTACTTGGAACCTCCAACACCTGGAAACCCCCGACACCACAGCTCCTCTCACTTGGAAATCCTTAACACCACAGCACCTCTCACCTGGAAACCCCAACACCACAGCTCCTCTCACCTGGAAACTCCAACACCACAGCTCCTCTCACCTGGAACCCCTCAATATCTGGAAACCCCAACACCACCGCTCCTCTCACCTGGAAACCCCCAACACCACGGCTTCTCTCACCTGCAACACCCCCCAACACCACAGCTCCTCTCACCTGGAACCCCTCAATATCTGGAAACCCCAACACCACCGCTCCTCTCACCTGGAAACCCCCAACACCACGGCTTCTCTCACCTGCAACACCCCCCAACACCACAGCTCTCTCATCTGGAAACCCCAAAACCTGGAAACCCCCAACACCACAGCTCCCCTCACCTGGAAACCCCAGTACCTGGAAACATCCAATACCACAGCTCTTCTCACCTGGAACCCCCAATACTACAGCTGCTCTCAGCTGGTACCTCCAACACCTGGAACCTCCAATATTTGGAAACCTCCAACTCCACAGCTCCTCACACTTAGAATCTCCCATACCTGGAAAGCTCACCTGATAACCCCCAAAGCCTGGAAACCCCCAACACTACCAAAGGGGCAGTAGTGTGCACACTTCTCATTGTCAAGTTATTTTCTGCTTAAATGAAAACTTAACAAATTCCCGAGTGTAAATAGGTCAAATGCTACAAAATCCAGATTTTATGATTCAGCCGGCAGCCCTCACTTTTCCTAGTTTATTTTGTTAAAAACATAAAAGGACACTTGACACACAGTCAACCATACAATATGAAGCTAAAATTGTGATCCCATCTTGCAGTTATGCAGCTCCTAGCATTTGATGCTAAACTACTCGTCAGATGAGCTGCACATGAATTGTGGCTAACGGTGTGTTCTGAAGAAAACTTTAACTCGAATGTTTCTCTCTCCACAGATAGCATCAGGCCTGTTGAGTAATTCTGGAATTTTCTGCTTTTATTTCAGATTTCCAATATCTGCTGAACTTTGCTTTAGTACCTAATTACAATTTTTTTTTAACCCAAAATAGGGCATACAGATTTACAATCCTGAAAAAAATCAATGAAGTTATATTTTCCTAATTTGATGCAATTTCCCAGTTAATGACAATATGTGTTGTTTTCCTTTATCAATTGTGATTTAACAGAAACAAATTTGTATTTCATATCAAATCGTCAGTTTTCATAATATCTTGAACTTACATCCTGGATACATTACCACAGACCACATAATAAATGTTCTTTACTGTTTGAAGAGCTGCTCCTTAACTCCAGCCAATATAGAAGAAACTCGTTGTGATTAAGGTGTGAAACTACAGTCATGCTATCATTTCGAACATTGCTAACATCAAAGAGTTAACTTTAAAAAAAGGACTGAAGACATTGTGGGGCCTTTAGAGGGACGAGGCGGGGGAGGAGACAGCAACCAGTGTCTTATCAGAGCACGTGTGCACTCCTTTCAAATTGGGCCGAGGACGCTAATGGTTGGTGGGGTGGGGGGATGGGGGGGTGGGTGGTGTGGGGTGGGGTGGGGGGGTGGGTGGTGTGGGGTGGGGTGGGGGGACTTGGGGGGGTGGGTGGTGTGGGGTGGGGGGACTGGGGGGGTGGGTGGTGTGGGGTGGGGGACTGGGGGGGTGGGTGGTGTGGGGTGGGGGACTGGGGGGGGTGGGTGGTGTGGGGTGGGGGGACTGGGGGGGGTGGTGGTGTGGGGTGGGGGGACTGGGGGGGTGGGTGGTGTGGGGTGGGGGGACTGGGGGGTGGGTGGTGTGGGGTGGGGGGTTGGAGGGGGGGTGGGGTGAACATAAGAACATAAGAAATAGGAGCAGGAGTAGGCCATCTAGCCCTTCGAGCCTGCCCCGCCATTCAATAAGATCATGGCTGATCTGTCGTGGCTCAGTTCCACTTTCCCGCCCTCTCCCCATAACCCTTAATCCCCTCTCTTATCAAAAACCCATCAACCCGCATCTTAAAAATATTTAGCGAGGCAGCCTCCACCACTTCAACGGGCAGAGAATTCCAGAGATTCACCACCCTTTGAGTGAAGAAGTTCCTCCTCAACTCCGTTCTAAACCACCCCCCCTTTATCTTGAGGCTGTGCCCCCTAGTCCTACTGTCTTTTTTGAGCGGGAAGAGTCTCTCCACCTCTATCCTATCCATCCCATTCATCATCTTATACATCTCAATGAGATCTCCCCTCATTCTTCTAAACTCCAACGAGTACAAGC